>NC_089882.1:19496772-20100045 GCF_040182565.1 Anser cygnoides
CAGGCTGAGGGGAGAGAACAAGCATCCACGTTCTGAGCTGTCTGATGTGCAGCTCTCCTCTCATTCTCAGACTTCAGCTGCAGTAAGAGATGTCTATTATTTCCACCACAATGCTTTTGTCACGTCATGTGAAGATCCAGTGAAATTCCTTTCCTGGGATGCGTGACTGAAAGCTCCCTGCCCTCCGTGTCACCATCCACCTGCCTGGCCTTGAGACCGTCTCGTAGCGAGATGGGTGCACGGGTCCCAGAAGATAAGGCAGGTAATGCATGCTGCTGAACAGGTCTGGATGGAAAATGTTTATATATTTGAATACCTGAAGAAGAGTGGCTTCTCCCATGCCAATTAACGCTTCCGGACAAGTGTCGTGCATGCTGTGAAGTAGTCGTCTTTAAAGCTATGGTTGCAAAGTGAACGTTTTTCAGCCTGTGAGTGATGGCAGACATACTGCCATCGCTTTCTGTGGCTGGGCCAAGGCTTTCCTGGCAAATGTAATGCTTCCTGGGCGTCTCAGAGGAGGAAGTAACTCCAAAGTTTTTCTCTCAAGATAGGATACTGTACATAGGTCCTCCTCTCCCAGTGGAGGTACCTCGGTTTCTCTGTTGCATAGACACACACGGAATATTGTCTTCAGTGTTTGCAAAGCAGATATTGCAAGTTAAAAAGCAAGAGGTTCATGATATTTTTCTCCAATTTTAAAGATTTCATGTTTTTACAGACTCTTAAATTTAAATCTGTAGGGGGGGAAAAAAAGTCTGTTGGTTTTAAAAAAAATAAATAAATCTTAATAGCTGCATTTACTCCTGCAAGAATTGCAATGGAAAATGTGGGTGATGTACATCTACCTTTTAGCTTTGTAAATGATTGCTTTCAAGTACTTGGCCTGTATTATAGGGATGAACTTAACTGGATGGCATTCCTTTGTTCAAATTAATATATGAGCAAAGAATTCTCCCTGGGGAAAGGCCATGATTCTCTTATCGTACTGTCAAAGCACATGATGATGAAAATGAAATGAACTTGTCACCAGCAAAGTTTGGTGCGAACTCATCTGCGTGCAGAATAATTCCTCTAAGCGTGACATCTTCATTTAAAGATGCTTCTGACACGGCACAGAGAATTTGTCATGCAAATGAGATCCTTATTAGGAAGTAATATTTTTAGAATACTTTAATAAAAGGAAGCGTGTTCTTCTAAAGGCTTTCTACACAAGCATAGAACAGAACCATATTGTAGAAAGGAAGGTGAGGCCGGACATGGCTGTATTGTGAGACAAATGCTTTCCCAGCTCCTATCATTCGGAAACCTAAATGTGGACTTCCTACATGGTCCATCTACATGGTCCACAAAATGTTATGCTTTAAAAGCCTTGTTTTTTTCTTAAATTTAACCTAGCTGTGCATAACAAGGTGCTGTTGCTTTGCTGCAGTTCACCACTAGATATCCTTCCTAAGGATTTTGTCAAAGAAGCATGCCTGTTGTACCAGCTTTTGAGAAGGGTGTAATACACAAACTCAGTTACACTACGGTGTGTATATAGGTGAGAGAATGACAGTATTTCTATGAGGCAACAGAGAGGGAAAGTGACAACACTGACACTCTGTAGTATTTTAGCCTCCAGTCTTAAAAACATGCAATGAAGTTACGAATCTGTGCAGCTGAAATAGGTACGTGGGTCCCAGTAGGTAAGACTGGGAACGCATCCTGCTGAGCAGGTCCGGGTGGAAAGTATGCCTGCGTCTGGCAGCTGGGGGCAGTTTCTCTCAGTCCAGATTTTGCAGTCTCTTGCAGGGTGAAGTGCTGGCTCTAGACAAGGCAACTGCAGGCTCCTGCCCCTCTGTACTGACATGGGAGCCCAAATGCCCTGTCTTGTTTTGCTGACGAGGGACTGTTGGGCTGGTGGGAAGCAGCTGTAGATGATTCACTAGGTTTATGCTTGCCTAAAAGGTTGGCTCGGTGAGGTGGGGCCTCACATTCATCTTAATTTTGTTTGTTTGTCTTGCTTTGTAATGTAGCTACTTTTGTAGTTAATTTATGGTCAATTACAGTAGTTGAGGAAGTTTTCTATGTATCAGCAGGAGGGAGTTTGCTGCCGATAGAAAATACTTGATCTCCTGTAGTCCCCTGTAGTGCAAGAAGCAGAAGAGCAGAAGTTTGCTCAGTGAACTTTCCTGTTGCTGCTTTTGCCTCACTCGTGTGTTAATGCCAGTAATGAAATTGATTGGCAAAGGAAATTCCAGAGTGCAGATGAGGTTCTTGTGGGAATTAGAGGAAGAGAAAGTGCTCCAGGCAGAACATTTACTGTTGTCCACTCAAAACTATTTGTTTGTGCAACCACTGCTCTGCTGCAAGAGCTAGAGAGGTCCCTTGCTTTATGTAGCTTTACAAGTCAGGCAGTGTTAAGTACAGAAATAATTATGGTAGGTGGGAAAAGTGGTAATAGAAATCAGGAAGTCAGGTAGGAGTGATGAAGAGCAAATGAATTAACACTTGGATCACAACATCTGCTACTCTGTCTCCCTTGCCCATAAGACCAATTAGGTGTTGTTGAAGAGAAGTGGTCTTCCTAAAGCTGTGAAGAAGAACAACTGATTAATGATGATGTTTAGGGTTGGTGCCAGTCTCCTGTGAAGCTGATATAGTGTCAGGAACTGAGATGATCTCTGCTCTGTGTGCTTAGAAATACACAGTTGACTGATGAGGATGGTACTTCTGGTGAGAGTAAACAGAACTGATAGCCATATTCCTGGATTTTTGTTTGCAAGGTAACTCCAGGCAAAATAACGTATAGTGCTTATAGTTGGTGCCAAATAGAAATGGTGTCATTATGCTAACTCTTTTCCAATGGAGGGAAATACTGGATAGCATTTCTTTATAGGTACAATTCACCATTGTTGAATTAAGTATAAGCATAATATATTTGTATTTGAGAATATACAGGTAAATAATATATATATGAATTGTGTAGAAACGCACATTCAGTCAAATGGAGGTATTAATGTAAAGCTGTGTTCTTGATTATGGTAGGAGGATGGGGAATAGGAACAGAAATAGGATAATGATGAGTAGATGAAAAACTTGATAAGGGAAATGTGATGTGCATGGGTATTTGTGTATATGTATGAGAGAGAATACATCTTGATGCACAGATTTCTGTGGTGCTATAAGACCACGTGCTTGCTGCCTGAGTGCTACTTTAGCTTCTCCGAATAGTTAACGAATGTACTTTAATAAAACAGAAAATGCTAGTGACTTTCTCAATGGCCAGCCCATGTCTTTGAGAATGTGATGGAAGAGATACAGAACAGTTGGGACCCTGGGTGCTGCATTCCAGGCTGCATTCCAGCTGGCAGGCACCTGACACCAATATTTAGCTTACCTGCAGTGTTGACAAAGATAATTGCAGCATTTCTGAAGAGGAAAAAAGTCTTATGGCTGTCAGCACAAAGGGACTCCTTCCTGAGGCACCTCCATGCAGGTTGGCACCACAGTTCTGTTTTCCAGTGACACAGAACATGTCTTGTACAGCGTGGTGTTGTCACCTAGGGTCTATACAGTTCCTGCAGGGAGCAGCAAGCAGAGTGGATTATTGACTGTGCTGCAGAGAATACAGCAATTATGCCTTACAGAATTGCACATTTATCCTTTTCCTCTTGCTTGTGGTCTAGGACATGAGGGCTTGCTAGAACGTGCTCATGTCATTGTTATTTTAAAGGAGTATCTTGGTTCAAGGCTATGGTCAGTGTGCCAGATTGTGCAGAGGTTAGCTGAAGGCTGCCTCGATGAAATGGTAAGCCTGTGACTTGAATGCCTTAGAGAATATGCTGCTGGATATATTTACTGTCAGGATGCAGTTTCTTCGATTCGTTTTCCTGTAAGGATAAAAACAAAAGCATACCTCTATTAAGGGAGAATTAAGAGTAAATATAATGCTTCAGAAAGGGGCTATTTCTGTGAAGGTAATCAAATGCTCTGAGACACGAATGACTCACATCTGGTAGCACTATTTTCTGTAAAGATTGTCTGAAGTTGGGAACTACTGTGGCTGTCCTGGTAGAAGTGTGTTAATAACCAAGATCTTATCTTTTCAGTTATTATACCATAGGGGATGGAACGACTTCACTTAAACAAGTGTAGCAGCAGGGTGAATGACTAGGCATGTAAGAATACAGATTTGAGACAGAATAATTTCTTCAAGGTCAATGAGTATCTTGGGGTTCAAGCTTAGTTCCATAATACTTTTGTGACATTGTACTTCAGTGATTCAGTAGTCCAAATATGCAGCATTTTAAACTGAAGCAGAAGTGACAGAAAATGATTTTTGTTATGCAAGCACATAACAAAGCAGTAATTACACAAGAAAAGCATCCTCTTGCTGTCAACTTTTTTTTTTCCCTAAGGAATCAGAAATGCTTCTGGATACAACTATTTCAATAGCTTGTACAGCAGACTTTTCTATATATATGGCATTCACTAAAAGGTTAGTGATTGCATTTATTAGTTCATATAATAAAGGGAGTAATTTTATTTTATTTTTTTATTTAGTTTAATTGTTCAAATAATATTCTAATCATGCCATGATTAACAATCATCACAAACTAGTCTGCAAACAGTACAGACCTACATACTCTTAGTAGACTCTAGGTTACCACAAAAATTAGTCCTGATTACACTAGTGTTTATAGATGTATTAGTGCTTGCTGCTTAACGGGTGACAGAAAGTATAAACCTTTTGAACAAGGACACTCAGGTGTATTTGATGAGAATTTAAACTTTCCCATAGCAGTTCATTCTTGGAATTCTGTTACCAAAACTAATCTGGGAAGCTGTATTTTTTTATATATCAGGACAGATTTCCCATGACCCTTGACTATAAATAAAATGAGATTATTATTTCTGCAGGCTGATTCTTTTAATACTTTGAGTAGTTTTCATGGATGCCTTCTTAAAATTAAAATAAAAAAAAATTAATTCAGCCAGTTTTTTTTTCCTCCTGTTTTCACTCATTCATTGGCATTTAACTAAATCTTAGCCCTCCAACTGGGGTTGAGATGACACAGCACAGAATTTTGATTTTGATTTTATTCTGGATGGACGAAGTAATGGTAAATAAGATGAAGGTTAAGAACTTGAAAAGTCATAATTGAAGACATATGCAAACACTTTGCATTTTCCATTCAAAATACGAGATTGGATCCACGCTGTATGTAGTTTCCCAATTCCTATTTCTCAGAAAGCAAAGAAGCTGAACCGTGGCCCATGTATTTATGGCTGGAAAAACTGCTAAGTTGGACACGGTTAGATTTGGAAGAGGTTAAACACAGGTAAAATATATGCTTTATGTCATTTATATTTGATGTATTTTCAGTTAAAAGGTTAGATTCTTATTTCCAGCAAGATGTTGGGGAAAAAAAAGAGCTTCCTGGACTTGCTCAGAAATGATTTATGCTTATGATCTGTTAGTCTGTAGATATAAACCTCAAGATAGATCTGTACGAGATGCCTTTCTGTCCCTGCTGGCTTTTGGGAGAATTAAAAAGATCTTGTACTTTGAATATACTGATTCCTCAATGAAAAAAGGTAATGCAGTGTGATAGAATATCGTCAACTGCAGGCTTGTGTCCCAGCTGCCTTCCAAGCTAGCATGTGCAAGCACAGTTCTGCTCCACTGAGGAAGGAGGTTGTGCCCCCTGTTACGTACTGTGGCAGGTGAAGTGACCACACTGTCCTGGACCTTCTGCCCTCCTGTGGTGGGTTGGCCCCAGCAAGCAGCAAAGCCCCCCAGGTACTTGAGTGCTCCCTCACCACAGCGGGATGGGGAGAAAACAGGAAGGACAGGAGCTAGAAAGCTCATGGCTTGGAATAAAGATCCCCCACCAGTTACTGTTTGTGTAAAATGGACTCAACTGGATGATGGGCGAGGCCAGGGCGCTCCGTTCGCAGGATGTCCTCTGGCAAGTAAGGAAATGGCTCCCTAGATTGATTGCAGCTTTTGGTGATGCCTTCTGCTTGGCGCCTCTGATATAATTCCTTCAGCATGAAGGCCAAGCATTATATGCTAGCAAGGTCAGTACATCACAGCTATTACTCGAGGAAGGCACTCTATTTGCATTTAATTTCTCTGCTGGAGAAATGGATTTAGAAACTGCTGCCGGTTCCCCTTGCAGATACATCTTTGTGAAAGTTTGGTGTGTGGAAGGAATGCAATTAATATAACTACATCCTCAGCTGCTGCTTCTTAATGTCTTCAAGAAGGTGTTGTGAGAGGATGAGGGAACAAATAGATGGTTGGGAATTGCATGTTTACAACAGTAAGCCCTGGAGATGGGAAACTGGCCGGTCTTAAGCAAACAAGAACAGTGCCTGGGCTTGTTTAGCCTCCAGTGACACAACAACCAGCAAAGCAGCTTTCATCTTCTCCCCCCACCATGCAATCATGTTAATGCCCAAGTAGCTACGAAGGGGAAGAGCTAAAGGATTTCCTCCTCTCCCTCAGCTCCCTGCAGTGTGGGATTGGGATGCAACCCGAGCAGCCAGAGCTGAGATGCCAGCGGGGCGGGGAGAGCTGCTGGAGATGCTCTGTAGCTTCCAGAGCCTGTTCCTGGGGTGGCAAAAAGTACCAGAACTAACTGAGAGGCAGGTGCACAGCCTGCAAGGGCGTTTGATCACATTTCAAAATTTGGTAAGAAAAGTTTCAGTGTGAGAACCGTAAGTCCTCTACAGACCACAATTTGGACATCACTGTCATGCACTAATGAGATGTTTGGGGGTTGTAATGGTTCCTAGCAAAGCATTTTTCTTGTTGGTTTCCTAGCCTGTAATCTGCTTAGTTTGTGTTTGATCGTACTAATTGCTTTCATCTTACATAATGTGTCAGTCATTCCGTGGCAGGTGCAGAGTCAGTCAGGTCTTAGAGGTGGGAATCTGTGAGGAAGTAGCAATCTGCTGCTTGGCTTTGGCTTTTTTTTTTTTTCTTGTTAAAATTGGAAGGAGGGAATTCTTTTGGAACTTGTTTCTCTTTGTACTGGTAGAAAATAAATCAATAAAGTTTATTTTTGCTAGGTGATCAGCAGAAATCTATTTTGACTCCATATTTGTAGGAATATATATATTTTCTCTATATTAAACTCATTTTTCCTATTTTCTGGAATGAATCCCGTAGTATGTGAATCGGAAAGCTGCTTCCCCCCTCCCCACCCCGTACTATAAATATGCCTGTTTTCTGCTTACATTCTTGTTCTTGGACTTAAAGCTAGAACTGCCCTGATACTGAATCAAATGATCAAATACCTCACCGTTTATGGACACATTTAGTTGTAAAGTTGTAAAGACCATGGCAAAGGTAGTGTATCGCCAGTGCACGGATCCACAGAAACTGTTGTTTTCCTTATGCCACTGAAACTCTAAGGCTGAAAATGAGAGCTTGGAAGGGAAGCCCCTTGTGAAGGGAGAGGCTTCAGTGGCAAAAACCCTCTGGCAGTGCTTCTGAGACAGTGAAACTGAACGCAGTAATGCACCAGGAACCATAAGAGATGTTAAGGGTTTTCTGGTTAAAAAGGAAGTAAGGGCTATAAAAAGAGGCACGGAAAAAAAAAAAAAAAAGGCAAACTCAGAGTAAGCCAAGAGATTTAAAACAGGGCAAAATGAAAAGTTTGAGTTGTTAACATTGGAACACAGATATGCGCTGAGATTACTGTATGTAGAAAAGCTCAAAAGGAGAAATGAGAACATTATAATTATCTACACTTCTGTCATTTGACTAGACAGGTCTTCTAGTGCCCATTTGAATAACATTTTCTATATTTAAATGTAAATGTTTGTATTTCAAAGTCAGAAGGTTTGAGGTGCTGCGGCCATATAGATTCTAAAGGGAAGTAACTACTGCCAAGCTTTACACAACCTCAGATGTAAGCACAAAATAATAATATAAAAAAATAATCCTCAGGATCCGTGGACTTGACTTAGAATGCATAAGATTTCTAAAGGAACATTTTACTGTTTGGCTAAAAGGATACAGAATATTGTTTGTGTCTTTTAATTTTTGCTAAGAGGGTTTATAGATTTATTTCTGTAACAATTATTCTGCTTCATTATTCTGATATTTGGTTGGGTTCCAGCTTTTTGACTCTTGTTTTATTATTATTATTTTTTAATTCATAGTAGGTCACAGGTACCTGGTCATCTTACTAGTTTTTGGTTTTGATTCGCTTCATTATTTGAATAGTATTTTCTGTGATATTAATTTACAACAAAGGTAATAACAAATAACTGTAGTTAACAGAAATGTTTTGTTTCAATCCTATGTCACTGCTTTTCTATTATGTAGCTGGTTTTGTTTTCTTATGTTCATTAGCTTTTCTCTAGAAGAAATAATTCAGAGCATAATATACATTTTCTCAAGAAAACACACAGCTTCAGTATTACTAGATAGGATCTTATGCAGACTTTGTAAGCAGTGTTGTATAGCAATTTTATTTGTTTTTAAGAGATTTTTCTATTAGTAAAAATTTTATATATTTGCCCACTTTTTTCTGATTTCCATGATCAGTTTAATCTATGACATATACATACATTTGGAAAGAGTGGTAATTATTAAAACATAACACAAGTTGACTTCAGCATTTAGCTTGTTTTTTTGAGACTTGTTTTTTAATGTAATTTCTTTTCCTTTGCCTTAGGCTAGGGAATTAATATTGTTATGGTGGGATGAAGAGTCATTTGCTTAGGCTGTTGTTTTATTGAAAGGTTATAAAGCAATGGAAGTAGTCAATTTGGAGCAGGAGGAATATTAAAAATTTTTCTGTATCTCAGAACCTCTTCCTTGTAAAGTACGGTATCTATAACATGATATTAAAAGCTGGGAGTCTGAGATGAATCTCCTTGGCTTTAATGGGAGATACCATCCTGCTTTGGTGAAGGGAATGAAGAGACTCATTTTCTCTTATGACTATTTAATAACGTTGATGTGTGGACACATGATCAGGGATGATAAAATGCCTTTCTCTGAAAGGTGCAGGTTTTACTAGGTAAAGTACTCAATGACATGCGTTATGCTTTCTTCATCTGCTGCCGCTCTTCAAGTGCGGGCATTCTGCTTAGCATCACGAAGTCCTTTATTTCATTTTTAGTGCCAAGAGTGATTGATAAAGACAAACTTCTTTCAGCAAAGCCTGTCCTTGTGGACAAGTAGTACTTCTGACATATTTCCAATAGGAACCAACACCAGTACTCCATGCATGCGTAGTTTTGTTTGCTGCATTATAGTAAATGTGCTGGTTCTTGTGACAGACAGACTTATGTTAGTTCACAGTTCTTTTATAATGTTCGTTATTGAGGTTCTTGATTTTTACCCACCATTTTTCAGAATCAACCTTTTTCCAAATAGTTTCATTATGTTTTTTCCTTTTTCCATTTATATAATATTCAGACATCATTAAAACCTCTGACTCCATGAAATTTTAACAGATGTGATACTTGAGAAGCTGTTGTGGGCAGTGATCATTTATCACGAGATACTTTGAGACCTGCATTATTATACAGTAATTAAAAATTCACAGTGGTGAAAAGATACCTTTGTAAATATTTTATTCTTTTTTTTTTTTTCCTTAAAGAAGAATTTTTAAGACTAATAAGTTCTGTGTAAGACTGCTACCAACTCTGGGATAATCTTCTGTGGACAATTCTTATATTGGTATTGATGAGGTAGGCAGTTAGAGACAACAGTATTCAAGGAAATTGCTTAGAGAGCATGTGATCTTGTTTCAGAGAGGGCATATCATCATGATTTTTTGAGAACAATAAAAGAAAGAAAAACTTATAGTAATGTATACTTTGATTAAGACATTTTGCTGAAATATTGGTAAAACTTTTAAATGGAGTGGAGTTAGAATCAGCTGGAAGAAAATGTGTAACATTTAACAAAACATAATTGATCAACACATTGTTAATACTTTTTTCGGGCAAATTGCTGAAGTTTTGTGTGTATTTTACCTTATGTCCACTTTATAGCTTTATTACTTAGGTTTCTGTTGCAGAATATTCAAGTGGCCAAAAATCAAGCATATTCAATAAAAATCTTCATCTTCTTTATTATGTTCTGCTGCCAGATTTTTCATATTTTGTGTGTTTTTTGAAAAGCTATTTTAACATAGATTCTTCTGGTAGGGTAAAGCTACTATGTGTAATTTTGTGTTCAGGAAGTACTTAACCATACCATTGTCAATGGAAAGAAATGCCAAGGTCAACTTTGGTTGAACACCTAGAATTCCAAATGGTAAGCCAGTAAATTTCCATTTGGTTTACACTGAGTGTGTTGTGTCACTGGAGAAGTTGGATCATTATTCTTTTTTAGAGTTTTGCTAGTTTTAGCATCATCATCGCTTTCCTTATTGCTTCATTGATTTTGATGCTGGCTTAAGTCTGTTAAGGACAAAACTAAATTTTGAACTGAATTCTCTTCTAGTGATGCTTTTAAGATACTACTCAATAGAAACTCTTGCTTATGCAACTAAATATTAATATCATATTCATCTGAATGTAATGCCACATGTAAGTGTAAGACTTGTTCTAAATATTTCAATATAGATACATCTATTTGCTTTTAATTTGACAGAGAACATCTATCTACACAACAAGTGATGTTACCCTCAGCTTAGATTAACTGAATTCTCTTGTTTTATCTATGAGAATTGTTTGTATCTTGTTAATTCATTTTAGGAGAAAATTAAGGCTAGCTGGACCTATAATCTCCCAAATATTTGGGGTCAGCAAAATGGTTTGTTTGCTTACATCCTCTTAGTTTTCCTCGTTTGGCATGCTCTTTCCTTCTGATTCCAGCATTCTAGTACAGTCTTGCCATCTGCTGTTGTCTTCCTACTATTCAAGAGTCTTCAGATAGCTTTAACTTAGAAATAATCACCTGGGAAGATATGTTAGTTTATGACTGACCCACAGTAATTGTTACTGTATTGCGTAACTCAATATTTTTGACTTTATGACTCCATATCTTAGATTTTATGACTTAGTCGTGTGCTCTTAATGTTTCACGTAGAAAGAATATTTCTTCAAAATCTCCCAAGGAAAGCATCACGTAGAGAGACTTCCAGAAAGTATAAAGCGTAGCAAATACGGCAAGACAATGGTTAAAAATCTTTCTTCATAAGGCTAATTTGTAAGAATGTTGAAAATAGAAAAGACAATTTATGAATGGAGTAGGCTGAAGAGGAATGAACGTATACGTGAGATACATCAATAGATATATCATCTCATCCCTCGTTGAAATCTTCTTAGTCTTTTTATAAAGGATAGTAGAAGTTCAAAAATGAATGTGGGTGAAGAATACTTCAGAATACCCAGCCAACATGGGTTCATGAGGGGTAGTTCATGCCTAACGAATTTGATTTCCTTTTATGATAAGATCACCCATCTAATCGATCAAGGGAGACCAGCTGATGTGATCTTTTTGGACTTCAGCAAAGCTTTTGACACGGTTTCCCATAGGATCCTACTAGACAAAATGTCCAGCATACAACTTAGCAAAAACATCATACGATGGGTGAGCAATTGGCTGACAGGCAGGGCTCAAAGCGTTGTGGTAAATGGGGCCACATCTGGCTGGCAGATGGTCACTAGTGGGGTCCCTCAAGGCTCCATTTTAGGGCCAGTCCTCTTCAATGTTTTTATAAATGATTTGGACGTAGGACTAGAAGGTGTTCTGAGCAAATTTGACGATGACACCGAACTTGGAGGAGTTGCGGACTCAGATGAGGGTGGAAAGGCCTTGCAGAGAGATCTGGACAGACTGGAGAGCTGGGCGATCACCAACCACATGAAGTTTAACAAAAGCAAGTGCCGGGTCCTGCACCTGGGATGGGGCAACCCTGGCTATATGTACAGACTGGGCGATGAGACGCTGGAGAGCAGCCCCGCAGAGAGGGATCTGGGGGTTGTGGTTGACAGCAAGTTGAATATGAGCCAGCAGTGTGCCCTGGCGGCCAGGAGGGCCAGCCGTATCCTGGGGTGCATCAAGCACGGCATCGCTAGTCGGTCGAGGGAAGTGATTGTCCCGCTCTACTCTGCGCTGGTCCGGCCTCACCTCGAGTACTGTGTGCAGTTCTGGGCACCACAGTACAAGAAGGACATTAAACTATTGGAGAGTGTCCAGAGGAGGGCGAGGAAGATGGTGAAGGGCCTGGAGGGGAAGACATATGAGGAACGGCTGAGGTCACTGGGCCTGTTCAGCCTGGAGAAGAGGAGGCTGAGGGGGGACCTCATCGCAGTCTACAGCTTCCTCACGAGGGGGAGTGGAGAGGCAGGTGCTGACCTATTCTCCGTTATCACCAGTGATAGGACCCGCGGGAACGGTATTAAGCTGAGGCAGGGGAAGTTTAGGTTGGACATCAGGAAGAGGTTCTTCACCGAGAGGGTGGCTGCACACTGGAACAGGCTCCCCAGGGAAGTAGTCACTGCACCAAGCCTGTCTGGATTTAAGAAGCGATTGGACTGTGCACTTAGTCACATGGTCTGAACTTTTGGGTTTTGTGCGGTGCCAGGAGTTGGACTTGATGATCCTTATGGGTCCCTTCCAACTCAGGATATTCTATGATTCTATAATTCTACTTTATCAGATGTGAATAATATGGCATTTTCAACAGACTGTATTAATTTCAGTCATGAGTGAGAAGGGGCAGAGTTGTGTTCACAGAAATAAATACAAAAATTTTAGTTAACCTAAAGAAATATCTTTTAAAAATAATTTCTCTTATCTTCCCCTAGGGGGGGAAAAAAAGACACTTTCTGTGTAGCAACACTTGAAAGAATTGACTTGGTATCTTCTCAGAGAAGAGAGCTTGCTGTATTGACAGTGTAATTTCAGAATTTTAGTAGTAGTACTTCTTCAAGATGGCAATTGAACCTTAACAAAATTGTTGCTACGTGGATGCTCACTTATTTGTTCCATATATGTATGGATTAATACTTAAAGGAGACATAAAGAAGCACATTTCACATTCATGTATGCTTTAGTGAGGATCCTGTCTCTGAGAGAGGCACTGTAAGCGACAGGTTAGTGAACTATTGTATTTCATGTGCTCCTGCTTCTCCGGTTTCGTTATTTCAATGTATACTAAGCAGTTAAAGCCGCCATGTATGAGCTAGCTGTCCTTTTCTGAAAATATCAAACTTATAGTATGGTGCTCTAATGAAATCACCCATAGAAGAAAATGATAACATTGTGAAAGCTTGAATGTTAACATAGTAAATATTTTTTAAAAATGTTGAATTTCTTTCATTGACCTGAAGATTCTAGGTGACAAGAGATTTTGTCTTGAAAACTCATATTTATAGGACTGAGACACTTTCTTGATTTTTTTTTTTTTTCCTTTTCCTTGGATCAGTGGTGAAAAATCCAAATTTCTTTAGTTATATGGTATATGCCTGGAGATTGGATCTTTGGTCTAGATTTTTCTTCTCAAATGGAATAGCAAAGCATTGTTTTGGTGGTAATGAGAGGAATGTGTGATACTTATAAAGCTGTTACTGAGGAAGGAGGAAAATAATTTTAGAAAGCTAGTGAAGCAAAGTGGTAGAAATTAAGTTAACACATACCAGATAGAGAAAAGCTTGTCATGCAAGAGTGAAAATAAATAAAGTACATTTAAAAAGCTTAAGAAGATAGATTTTTTTTTTTTTAGATATAGTACATGTGGTTTCAAATATTATTATTTTTTTCCTCAGAAGATCATGCATCCTTGAGTAAACTAGTGGAAGAAGAATGTGAAATAGAATTGAAATATTTATAATTTGTGTGTGAATTTTGGCATGGTTTTTATTTTCCCCATTAATCCTTCAAAGACTTTTAGTAAACAAGTTAAATTATACCAGTAGTGTATGATTTTAATTGTTTGAATTGCTTAATGGGGTATTCTTACTGCTTTTCCTGTATCAACTGGAATTGGTTCTTGAAACTGTATATGCTGACAAAACAAATATTAAGTAGGCAATTATATATATATTTCTCTATATATTTCTATATGCATACATACGTAGTAAAATTACGTAGATGTATGATGTATACAATCACATCATGAAGACTTTTTTTGAGTTGATTTCTTAGTGGTAAAATAAATCTAGCTTTTGCTGTGGGATGCGGCTATGCTCTATAGTAAGCAGTTCCTATTAGACCTTTCTGTTGGTGAATGCAGAAAGCAATGTTTGCTCTGGTAATGGATTTGTGTCTGTAAGAAAGATGTACTGAATTGTCCTCATTGTGCCTCTGTTCCTCTGAACCTATTCATGTTTCAAATAATAAAAAAAGAAGCATTGTGAGAGCCAAATGCTTTCATGCCAACATAACAATATTTGAAAAAGATAATCAAAGCTGTTTGTTCTGCTTTACTGCTTTCACTTCGTCTGCAATTCAGGTCTTCATTATGAAGCAAGATGGTGTCTGAAACATTCTCTGTGAAAGAGGGGGGGAAAAAAGCCAGAATAGATCTGGGACTAAGCACCAACAGAATTGATTTCAGCTAGCTGGAATATTATCAGGTTTGCAGTATATTCTGTGTGTGTTGATGGACTGTAGTGTTCCACTGCTAGGTCTCCTACAGAGTATGACTGTCAGGTTTAGAAGATGAACAAAGTGAAATTTAAACGTGAATGTGACTTTTTATGTACATTAAAAAAAAATCTTGTTTTACTTGGATTTTTCGTAGAAATCCCGAGATTTTTCTTTCTTATAGTACTCTCATTTAAAGTCATGATACCCTTGCTTTGTCCAGTGACCCAGAATTGTTACTTAAACAGTGCTTTAACAATGATTGGTGAAACCTTCTGCAGAGCTGAATCAGAAATACTGTAATATTGTCTATATGGCAAAAGGAGTAGAAGTGACAGTGAAGTACTAACAGAGACAGCCTTTGTGTGATGTGGTGTGTGTGTCCTGCAGTCTTTTAGATAGCCCTCAAAATAATGGGTAATATGATAACTAGAAATATTAATTAAAAATGGCTGGAGCATTTGCATGAACAAGGAAACAAAGCATGCTCATAAGACATGCTTCTCCAACCTAATGTGAAAGATGTCTTTAATTCTGATGGGCAATGGGAGGATACACACACACACACACACACAGTGGTTTAATATGCTAATTTTTCCATGAAATTTAATGCACTCTGAGAGCTTACATAGTAAGAAGTACTTTTAGCCACTGACAGCTTGAATAAAATTGTATTGAGATTGATTTAGCTTCTTATATTGGAGTTGAAAGACTGCCTCTCACAGACTGTACATAACTAGGGATTATTTTGTGGGGGAGAAAAAAACACACGAAGAAAACAAGGAAAGAAAACTAAAGCAAACAGCCTAGTGCACAACTGCAACCTGCTGTTGGAGCACTCAGCTTTGCAGTTCTTGCAGTTCCTGAAACTGTGTTTGAAGGGAATAATAATAACAACAATAATAGTATCAAATTGCAGATATTTTTTTTTAATGTACTTTTGGTCTTGGAAATTCAGAATATTTTTCTTTCAGCACTGACTTCTTATCAAAGTCCCCAGCATGATTCGGTATGTTAATTGTAGCCTGAAAAAGCAGCTGAAGATGTGCTTAACATAAGCTTGTCTCATATAATTAAACATTTTGTTGGATTATAGCCAGACTGTTCATCAAGGTGTAGAACTGACCTTTTGCATGGCACATACTGTCTATTTTGTACTTATTTGTATTTTTTTTCCCCTCTGGAAGATTATAGTAGACTTCTGGAAAGCTGGACAAATAGTTTATGATGTCGTAGTAAATCCCAGTTAAGTATTTGTGCTGTTAATATCTGTTATGTTCACTTTAATGTCTAATCTCCAACTATATTGTAAAGGAAAAGTATTAATAACTGTAGCTGAAATTGGTTTCTTCATGTTGGACAAGGCTGATGTTCATTTACAAATGGCTAAAGCCCACAAAATAGCCTGACTTTATAGACAAAAAATATTGGAAACTTATTCAAGAAAAAAAGAATCTGTTAAAAGATCATTTAAAGCTTCTTATGGTAATTACTTTAAAGTGATCCAAACCAACAATTGTGCTTTAATGAAAGAAAATGAGAGACTAGAGATGGGCGTGGGACTTCTTTATTTGCTGCAGTTTCTCTCTAAAACATACAAATTTGTTGTAAGATCAAGATGAGACATTAGGCAGACTAAAAGCAATGGAGATTCAGAAAAGGGTTTTGATGGTACTGGAATATCTGCTGGAGAATGGCCCAAGGCCTTGTACAGTTATTTCCAGATGTAGTAATCAATGCCAATACAATAGCTTCTTTTCAATATTTAACAATGAATAGTTTCAAATTTCACAAAACTGAATGGCAGTTGAATTATATTGTTTGAGATGTGCCATATAATGTCTGTTGAAGAGCCTGAGGTAGCAGGTGGGACAGGGAAAATAAAAATTAAAGGTTGTGGTAATGCTGATGGTACTGTGAAAATGGCTGTCAGTTTCGCCACTGATTTTCCTAAATTAAGCTAGTAAAATCCAAAAATGCTAGTTGGATTTGGAATTTTTATCTGGACAGAGTTTCACCTCAATCCATCTGTTGCCTCTCCTGTGAGAGGCCGGGCTCTTCGTGCCGCGTGTGAGAGGCCTGCCAGGGCCTGGGGCTCTTTGTGTGCTCTCCTCTTCCTCCTTGTGTGCGGGGAGGCTTCCTGGGGGCATAACTGCTATGGAGAAGTAGAAGGGAACCTAAAACTGTACCTTATAATTAGTTGATATATCCTGGTTCTCGGTGCACGTAGTAACTGGGATTTTAATGTAGTTGTTTGAATGGAGTATTTACTCAGCTTATTAAGAGATGAATGATTATTTGAACTGAACTTTGTCTCTAGGGTGTGTTTCAAAGTTTCATAAAGCACTTAATGGTTACTGATATGGCCATTAAATCAAGATGATTTAAGTAGTAAAAGGTTACGTTTTTCAATGACTTTATTTAGACTGCTTTCACCCGAGAAGGTATAATGTTGATGAATGTGCAAGTGTGGCACTCGCACTATATCCTTTTTCAGATTTTAAGATTGCAGTTAATACATCTTCATTTTTATTCTGTGTTCAGATTCAGAATTGTTCTTGAAATAGCAGACTAACTAATATATTAGTTGCACTGCTGATGTGCACTTGGCAATTCCTTTGGGTGTAGAGTGCAGATGCCTGATGTGTTTAACATGTATACGAGTCCAGCCAATTTTGTTGCCCTTAACTTTGTGTGAAATGGGAGGGTGTTACAGCTGTGGCACTGCTGTGGTGGTGCAGTGATGTAAATCGTGCACTGACACCCGTACTGTGAGAGAACTGTATGCAGGAAGGGGAGGGAAGGACCACAGAGGTGAGATAAAACCTTGCATGTTTGTGTATCAAGAGGATGGAGTCATGAATCAAACCTGTATCAATACTGCACATTGCCTGATCTAATCATGCTGCTCAAAGGAGGAGTTATGTGAGGGTGAATTGAAATTCCTTTTCAGAGCTCATGCTTTTATAAGTCAGAAATACTTTTTTTTCTCTGGCCCAAATTAACTAATCTAGTAGTGTCAAGATCTCGACTTAAAACTATATTTTAGTTAGGATATTTTTCCTTATCCTAATAATTTCTAAAGAGAAAAAGTAGTTGTAATTTGTAATTGAATTGGCTGAAACACTTATCAGAAGAACAGTAAGATTTGGATGTGTAATTATGATGTAGTACAGGAATAAACATTAGATGGAACTTTGATTTTTAGCTGTGTGATGGTGAATAATTTGCTGCAGAAAGACATTGGAAACAATAGTTTTAATAAAGCTATTAACTACATTTTTGGAAAATTAAGGTGTTTTCTCACATGGTTGTGAAGTAAGGCTGAGAAACAAAAGGCATACACCAAAAATAATTCAATGTGTTATACTGTATATAAAAATGGTCAGAGAGGATAAGGTAAATTAAAAGGGTTTCTTTTGTAAGTCTGGAATGAGCAGTAACATATTGCTGGTGACTTCTTTTGATTTTTTTTTTTTCCCATAATTTAGTCTGTCATGTGGTCTAAATGCTGAGGAACATTCTAGTTCCCCATTACGTTTTCTTTCAACGTTTTTATGCTTTCACTCATTCCTGCTTCTCAAAATTGTAAATGGAAGACATGACCATCCCTAAGTAAACACTTGCATACATTGTTTAGGTCATGTGTCTGTTTTCTTTTCTACATCAGTCTTAAGGCACCATACTTCTGACAAACCAGTAGGACTAGATTTTTTTTTTTTAGAGCTTTTTGTTGTTTGTGCTAATTTGAAATAATGAGCTTATCAACGCTATGTGCTTGACAACTGTGACACAGATTACTTTTTTTGGTGATGAAATCGATCTTCCCTCCGTCCTCCCCCCCCAATCTCTTTTATAGGCACACTTTCTGGTAAATTGGAGAAGAGATAAACACTGATTAACTTCCTGTGGTAATTTAGGCTTCTTATTTTTTGGCTTATTAAGTTAATTGCTACCCTTCTGACTGGGTTCCAAGCCATTTTTTCTCTGACTTCGATAAGCTGAGTTATGTCCTTCCTCCAAGGAAGGAGGGCTCTAGTCTGCTAGGGAAACTGATTCCTTTCAAGGCATTTTCATTTTTCTTGAAATGACTTCGGGAAATGTGCAAGTTTCTGTGTTCTTAAAGGTTCTCAGCTGGCATGCTATTTTCAACAAGATGATTTTATACAGCATTCTTAGATAATACCTCCTTCTGTCTTCATCTTTCTGCCCCGGAATCAGGCATGCAAATTGGGAGTCTGAAACACTAAGTGATGAAGCACTGGGGGGGTGGGGGGGAATAGTCACTGTTGGTTTGTTATAGAGAAATGAAAATGTTATTAATTATACTTAGGAACTTCTAACCTGTAGAACTATTGAGAATTAGGTCTCTTAGATGCCCATTCATACTGGTGTTTGTATAGATTTTGGACTAGGAAAGATGTGGAAAGGTTAGAGGTTTTAATCACCCTACGAGCTGTCTGCAGTAATGAATTTACTTGTCTCTTATGCTGAAAAAAGAGACTTTGTTTCAAGAGCTATTCTACTGGGGAGTAGATAATGAACTGAGAATTTTTTTTTTTTAAACACCACCACCACTGTACATTTGATAAACCTGCAGTTCGCCTGTTGCCAGGCCAATGACTGTAGTTACTCTTAACTATAAACGAAGGACTTTTTTTGTTTATCTATTTTAAAGAGCTTTGCTTTCCAGAAAGGATCAGTTCAGAAGAAATAAATGGACTACTTGTTCCTGAGGTCTTGTTTATTGTAAAAACAATAGAGGCCCCTCCTTCCCCCTCCTGTGCTCCCCCCAACCTTCTTCACTCTAGTTCATAAAAGAATATTACCATTGGCAACCCCTCCAGTGTTTCAAATACCTACATGTGAGTTAGAGTGGTGGGAGCTGATAAGCAACTCTGGAGATCTGCCAGCCAAATGATTTCTGATTTTTTTTTCCCCTTCCATCTGCTGTACGTGTGCTATCTCTGTGCTAGATAAAGGCCCTTCCCAACAGATCGATTATCTTCATCCCTGGAGAGGAGCAGCCAATTCCATTAATTTTTCCTATTGCCTTTGCCAGTGAAAGCAAGTGTTGTAGTCAGAAAAGCAATCTATTTTTGAAATTTATTTTTAATAAATGTATCCGTCATATTATTTTAAGAGGTTATTTACTTCATGTTCCATTTATTCCTGACTGACCTCTTTCATGTTAGCTCCTTTTGAAACATTCATCAAAATATATCTCATGCTATTGAGTAGATTTCATTCTTTTCTTACCATGGACTGTGATCGTGCTGCCACACAGAATCACAGAATGGTTGAGGTTGGAAGGGACCTCCGAAGATCATCTACTCCAACCCCCATGCCAGGCAGGGTCACCTAGAGCATGTTGCGCAGGATGGCATCCAGGTGGGTTTTGAATATCTCCAGAGAAGGAGACTCCACAGCCTCTCTGGGCATCCTGTCCTGGTGCTCTGTCACCTCCCAGTAAAGAAGTGCCCTCTCATATTCAGCCAGAACCTCCTGTGCTTCAGTTTGTGCCCATCGCCTCTTGCCCTGTCGCTGGGCACAAGTGAAAAGAGATCGGCTCCATCCTCTTGACACCCTCCCCTCAGATATTGATACACATGGATGAGGTCTCCCCTCAGTCTCCTCTTTTCCAGGCTAAACAGGCCCAGCTCTCTCAGCCTGTCCTCGTACGACAGGTGCTTCAGTCTTCTAGTCATCTTCATAGCCCTCCTCTGGCCTCGCTCCAGCAGCTCCATGTCCCTCTTGTCCTGGGGAGCCCAGAACTGCACACAATGCTCCAGGTGGGGCCTCACCAGGGCTGAGCAGAGGGGCAGGATCACCTCCCTTGACCTGCTGGCAAGACTTCCTAAGGCACCCCAGGATCCTGTTGGCCTTCTTGGCCACAAGGCCACGTTGCTGGCTCACGGTCAGCCTGCTGCCCACCAGGACTCCCAGGTCCCTCTCTGCAGAGCTGCCCCCCAGCAGGTCAGCCCCCAGCTTGTACTTGTGCTTGGGGTTGTTCCTCCTGAGGCGCAGGACCCTGCACTTGCCCTTGTTGAACTTTGAGGTTCCTCTCAGCCCAACCCTGCAGCCTGTCGAGGTCCCTCTGAATGGCAGCACAGCCCCCTGGGGTATCAGCCACTCCTCCCAGCTTTGTGTCATCAGCAAACTTGCTGAGGGTGCACTCTGTTATATCAGCCAGGTTGCTGATGAATACGTTGAACAACAGTCAACCCAGTACTGACCCCTGTCCCAGTACTAACCCCACATGGTTAGGTAGCTGAGAGAATTTGGCACTGCTATGTCAGTGTTTTGAAAGAAAAGTGAGGCAATCTTGCTTGTTTTTATTTTTCTATTCTGTTTTCTGAAATGGGAGTTATTCATTAAGGTAAAGTGATGAAGTGTTATGTAGAAACAAATGAAGTTGGTTACTTTGTTTTATTGTTTTCAATGTGGAAGAGCTGAGACCCATTTTCTTTATATTTTTATAGATGTCTTGGAATATTTTCCCTAGGAAAACCTGTTTGTTTACTATTAAGTTTTGATATGGTCAAGTTTCCTGATATGCCTTTGCATTTGGTGATAGAAAATAGAAAATGCATTGCACGTGACTTGCTATAGCTAAATGGCTCAAAAATTCACTAGTGGAGCAAGTTTTGAGTGTTTTGTCTTTCTGTCAAGAAGGAAAATGTGGCTATCGTTGCTGTAATATGGTAATGTTGACCTTTTATTGACCACTGCACTATCAAACTTTTTTTCATGATCACAATCAAAGCAAGCTTTGCAGCAAAAGAATTTGCTACTTGTGCTGAGAACCTTTAGCCTGCTGCCAACACTGCAGTCTAAATGAAGGAGGTTGCAGAGGTATGCACCATATTATATATATTATATATATAGATTCATATAGACGTGAATTCCATTCAGTAGGAAAAAAATATTTTCTTCTGATTTCCCCCGCACCCCAATAGATATCAGTTTGCTTTATTCTGTCATGATTTAGCTTATGTTTCGCTGTACCACATTAAGTCAAAATATTGTTTGCACACAAAACACAATGAGTTAGAGATGTGAGAGCAGCAGCTGGTAGCCCCCCCCCCCCCCCCCCCCCCCCCCCCAAAATACAGTGAAAGGTAAATCCCAAATGGCAGCATGCTGTTCCCAGAAGCCAGGCTAGTGACTGTTCGTAAAGTTGCCACTTCCTATCTCATCTGTCCAGATGTGTTCTTGCCCATCCCTGGAGCTTGCAACAAAGCTACTAAAAAATTACTGTTTGAGCAAAACAACATGTAGAACAGGATCTTGGCTCTAGATGGTGCCCTGCAGCATTTTTGGCTGACTTTTCAGCATTGAGTTTTAGGAAAGGACGATGTTTCTAAAATACGTGAGAAACTGGACCATGTCAACTTGGCAACAGCTGCTAGGGTGTGGGGGTTGTTTTTTCTCGTTGTGTAGATCACATAATTTGCATTAATTTTACATCGTTCTTTCTAAAACTGCTGTTACATAGCAATTTCCCCACTTTGCCACTCAAAAGATGGTCAAGAATTACTCAAGGCTCTGGTTGTTCCTGGGGCAGAGAAATCTGTACTGGAATTAAGATTTTCAACCTCAGAGTATAGGAAGCTTGCAGAGGTGGTATGATGTAGTGCTATGGTTCTGTATTATTCTGGTAACTTCCTGTAGAAGTAGATGCTAAGGGAGGCATGTGTGTAAGTAACATACATTATTTTTCTGGTATTTAGTGAAGAGAGGGCTTGTAGTTGACCAGAACTAAGTGGGAACTTGAACATGGTGTGGTGTGGTATTTTCTGAAGGTTGATTATAAAAAAAAAATATAGTTTTTCTTGTTTCTGTCTGTCTTGAGGGGATATTTTGAATGTTTCTGCTTCTCCTTCTCTCCTGTCTAAATGGATGGCACATACTGTACTGCCTTCTGTGTTCAGAAAAACAGGTGATGAGGAATGGCTCAGCTCATCCTGCCTACACAGCCATTCATTTTAATTGAAATTCAGCCGATTCTCTCTGCTTTCTGTATGACTTGTATAAATTTCTGACTTTAATTTGACCTCCTGGAATGTGAAGGGATTCACATTCAGACTTCAGTTAAGTGTTATAAGTTGCTATCTTTCCTGCAGGGTATTGGGAGAGGGAACTGGTGAACCACTTCTATTGCAGAAACACCTGTTTGAGCTCAGATACAGAGCTGGGTGTGACATGCTTCAGCTTCTTCTCTGTGAAGCATGAAATGAAAATAATGGTAGATTTATAATAGTTAAGAGGAACTATTTGGCATGAAGATAGCCATTTATTATACCTATGATAATTGTAAATCTGAACTTCGATATAATTTAAGCAAAATAGTCTCCTACTTGGATTCTCAGGATGTGTTCTCTGGAGACCTGAAGTGCACCATTTTTTGAATGCTTTTTCAGCTACTGTTCCCAGTATGCAGCCCTCATGGAACCATTTTAAAGATTGATCTTGTCTAGCTTGCAGTGGCCTTGAGGATAAAAGGGCTGAAGCATAAGACTTTAGTTTAACTCAGATCTGGTGGTGACTGAGTGAATGATAAAGGGGAATGCCTTAATCAATTGTCAAACTTGGTGAGGGCAAGTAGGATAACTTTTTTGTTTATTAAGACCTTTCCAGGGGTAATTCAGTGAGCCAGGCCTGCTGAGAGCCATTCAGCACAAAGGCAGCTGAAGATTTTCAAGTGAGGTGGCAGAGGTCAGGGTGAGCTCTAGTTCCAGACTGTGAGGCCTGGGAGTTACAAATGGATGTGCTCAGGGAACCACGGAAATGGAGATCAGAGACCGCCACTGGTGGTTGTTGAACGGATAAGGACACTATCATAAAAATACCATTCTCTTCTTTTAAAATATTGATCAGTTCATAAAGGTCATAAAACAAGAGTAAAAGGATGCATCTGTGTGTGAAAAGACATTGTCTTTTGTTCACTAATATCTTTTCTTTTGCATATTGAGGCGGTCCTGCCTCTGTCAGAAGAAAAACTAAAATTGAGAACTGGTTTCCATTTTGAAGGGAGAGAGATAGGACATAAAACCAAGTGAAACTTTTGGGAGCCTACTGAAGGCCAAGAATTAAAAAGCAGATTCCAGAAAGAGTAAGAACTTGTGACTTTAGTCAACTAGAAACCAGTCTGGTAGCAAAATAGTAAATCTGGAAGGAGTGCCCCTCCAGAAGAAGTACTTATCAAAAACAAAAACTAAGTGAAAATGCACCAAGAAACAAACAAACAAACTCCAGAATACAAACAAAACACCACAAAACCACCACAGAGGAAAGAGGTGTATTACTGCAGTTTGGGTTAATTCTGTTCAGCTGACTCGATATAGTTAAATTCAGTAGTGAAACAAACTGAAGTTTATCTGGGAGAAGTTCTGAGATATCTTTCTCACACTGAGAGGAGACATAAAACTATTGGATACCAATGTAATGATGTACAAATAACATAGAAACGAATTCTAGGACATCACATAGATGCTTGGGCACTTCAACGTTAGGGAAACCAGACTGTGGGAGAAGAACCTAGTCAAAATACATGCTATGTTGTGCAACTGTCCAGAAATACTTGATGTGGCCAGAGGCGAAGTTAGGGTAGGCGGTGTTAAGATGACAGCAGTGAACTGGAGGCTGAATGGATGTAATGGCAGCTGAGAGGGTGCCCAGTGTGTAATGTTCCCTAGTAGAAATGGGTATTTAGAGTGATTAGGTCTCCTAAGTTAATTGGAAGATGTATCCTTGAATTAGTTCCTCAAAAGAAGAAAGATGAAAACATACAGGATGTGAAAATTCTCTCTCTACTCCTTTTCTGGCACCCGCTTACAAGACTTGAGCTCTGAGACATGCTAAATCTGAGCCCATGTGAAAAAACAGACCAGGTAAGATGTGTGATGCTAGAGAATGGAGAACTTCTGGGACTGCCTCAGCAAAATAATGGCCCACAGTAGTAACATTTAGCAAATAACCTCGGTCTTTCACCATCTTGGAGTTCTAATGTTAGCAATAAGTCCCGTAAATGGATATGAGCATAAATTGTGAGTGTGTGGCAAGGCCTTCTTGAGGTATCTGGGTAAGCCGTTAGCCACCAGAAATTAAGCTTGCTGCTTCTCCTGACTTCCAGTTCTGTCTGTCTGTTATTGCAGGGTACGCACTGCTGTTTTGGAGAGAAGTGCTGCAGTGATGAAAGCAGGTTCCAGGTTGCTTACTATGTGAAACAATGACTGCTTATTGTCATCAAGCAAATGGGAAAGCTTTTGAGAGCAATTGATTCAAACAGATTGCATTTGTTTGCCCATGTGTACTACTGCCATATGCCAGAAAGGAGTTTAACCATTCAATTGTGTAGTAATCTCTCCTCTTCAGTTAGATATCTTTGTGTTTTCAAATAGTTTCCTTAAAGCTTACCACACGCTTTAGAAAAGCTGTTTGATAAATAGTTGTTCTCAATGCTCTCCAGACTGTACAGACGTGCTTGGGAGCGTGTACTTTGTTAGTTAAATACAGAAATTGCAAAGAAACCTGTGGTTGCTGTACAACAATATCTGTAGTGCTGTTTCTGACAGTATTTATTTTTAGAATTAATTGTGATAGATCTATTTGGAGACTATTGTTAGTGAAATATTTTAAGTAGGTATTCGGAATATGAAAGTCTTTTTAAAGTATAGCTTGATTCTTTAATTTTAAGCATTCATATGTAGATGCAGCATATTTTTCTATATCCCTCTGGTATTTATTCTTTGTTCTAATCAGATACAACTTTTCTTATCATAGGTATTATTGTTTTGAAACTGAGAATATAAAATCTGATGGATTGCTTTGTTTTGACTTTCTTAGCTGTAACTTCTGCCTGAGATTGCTTCAGATTCAATGAAACACAAATGATGTTTAGAACAGTATAGAGGAATGTCACTGCTGCGAACAATGTGATTTTCCTCTGTGCATGGAAACCACCCCCAGCCTGCAGAAATTGCCCTGATGAGAGTTCCTTGGCTGCTGAAAATCTAATCGCATACCTTATCCCATGTTAATTAAGAACATCTAAAACAAATAACTCAAACATTCTAGGTCAGGTATTCTTCTTTTCTTCTTTTCACAATTTAAAAATGTTTGCAATAAATAATAAATAATAAAATAATTAAAAATTAAAATTAAAAATGTTCCCCTTCCTTAGTGATTTTTCTCTCCATACCTCCCACCCCCCTGATACATTAGGAGATATTTTAAAGATCTGGCAACATTAAATAAACAAATAAATAAAAATAATTTTAAAAAAGGCTTAAATTCCTGTCTATAGGATATTGAACTTTTTCTATTAGAATTTAGAATTATTTTTGATACAGAAAATGCAGAAACCTCCTATCTATCAGTATGAAAGAAAGCTTTCCCCTTTCACAAATAAAAATGTGTTTTGTTTTATATTTTATATATATGAAGTGTTAATTGAAAGTTAGAATTTGAGGTGCTTATGACAGGCATTTAGATACAGTGGTCATGAATGTTACATACTATGCACGTATACAGATGCTGATGTGAAGGTTTTTGCCACTTCTGTTACCTCTTCTTTCCACTGTTCATTTGAATTTTTTTTTTCTGGATATCAGTGAAGGCTGAGTTGCTGCTACTGTCCATCAGTTGGAAAAAGCTTGATGTTACCAGAATACTGGGGTAGTATTACCCAACATTTTGGATTTTGACAGAATGAGCAGTGACAGGGTTAGAGGTGGTGGTGACTGTTCTTCTGTGAACAATAAAGGAATTTATTCATCTGAGTAGAGGCACACTGACAGGAACATAATTTATATCTCTGCTTATATTTCCAGTCACACTGAAGAAAAAGAATATTTTCAACTAGAGTATGATGTAGGAATTAATTTGTTTGATGTGTGCTTAGCTCAGTAGTTCTAAAAAAGCTCATCTTGGGACAGGAAAGATTTGCCACCATTTTAGTCCTCAAAACTGAAATGGTGGTGAAGATACCATGCTGAGATTTTTTTTTAAACGCGATTCGTTAAAATCACCTGTTTTGGGAGGTTTCATTTCTTGGACTTACGAAAAATTTGAATTTCCATTTAGTTGAATACCATTGTATTTTTGTAAAATCCCTTTAGTACTATATTTTCATCTTGTTCACTAACAATTCCTGTCAGAAAATGGGAAAAAAGTGCCTGAAGTCTTCCTTGCCTTTTCTAAATATGTGTTCTAGTAATTATACCATTTGGGGTTATACAACATTAGCTCAGCAACTGGTGAATGTTACAGATAGTCTCACCTAAACAAACAAGATGTAATGGAGAACTTCGGTATTTTGAGATTCACTGGCTTCAATACTTGGGTTCGTCTAATGTATTCCTGTAAAGTCATCTTGTGCATCTTTGAGGAAGAAAAAACAAAACCATTAATTTGGATAGGATTATCCAAAAAAGATTTATTGGAAAGATCACGAACTTGGAGGCTAACTGGAATCATGACTCTATTTACAATGCTTGATGGTTAAATATATTTCATGTTTCAATAAAACCATAACAGGATTATGGGATAACAGCTTCACTTAAGTAAGTGCTCTCGTGCTTTAGTGACTAGCTGTAGTGATCTACTTTGGCTTAGATCAGCAGCTGTCAGATGCAATTACAGATTTACCAGCTCTAGTGGAAAACTGAGTTAACGTTCACTAAGTTCTGTGTGTTTTGCCCCACAGGTTACATTTTTGTCCCTATCTTGGCATGGGGACCATGCTAATAAACCATTTTGTACAGGTTGTAAAACTTAGGTTATCTGCAGATCACAGTAGAGGCATGGTTTCTATGAAGTGTAACAGGTTGTGGCTGTACCTATCCTGTGCATGAAATGTCTATAGGTACTTCGTGTTTTATGTGAGATTGTAAGCCTTTGTTGTTTTAAGGCATCGCCTCATCTACTAGATTAGCCACTTGATAATATTCTGCTGTTATACCAAGATCTTTTTCTTCCTGGACAAATACTGTAGAGGCCAGCAAGAGAGTCTCACCAGGAAAAGGAAGCTACAATATATTTTCAAGTGTGTATTATTACTACAACTGTTAAAAATTTAATTTACAGATTTATCGTAAAATTAAAGAAGTTTTATGCGTTTTTGTCATTCCTTATTGCTTGGTAGAGCTCCAGTGAAGTTAATGCTGGATATTAATGCAGTCTGTTATTGCAACTTTTTAAAAAGTTGAAAGACTTGTCTGGATATTCTTGTTACTTATTTTCCTTTTCTTTTTTTTTTTTTTTGTTGTTTCCTTTTTGTAAGGCTGATAAATTATGTACTTCAAACTAGATTATTCTGGGAAGTTAGAACTTCACTCATCTTTCATATGTTTTAGGAAACCAGTGCTTGATCCACTAAACACTTTCCTACTTGAAATTTTATAACATGTTTTGTGGTTTTCTTCTGTGTTCTTTTATGTATTCATTTCCTAAGGTGATTTAGACATTACTGTGTTGACTGCAGTCAATTAAGTAATTTGTCATGTCAAACTTTTTTTTTTTAAATGCAGGCATTGTGTTTACTCTCCTTCTGGAAGCCACAGTAACGAACCTTGCATGCTTAAAAGAGATTTGTCCTTCTTGTGGTATGCACAAAGCATCTTTCAGTCCTTCCCCAGCTAGAAATAATTTAGCTGTAGGCTTATTCCTTCTCTGTGTCTAAGCCTGCTGGCTCCAGACCTGTGTAGAGGAATGTGTTTGTCTGGCTTCTTTCTAGGGGTGTAGAGAGGGTAAAACTTTCCTGTCTTTTCCTGACAGCCTTGTCGGATTCATCTTTCCCCTCTTGCTTTTACTGGAACCTATTTTCCTTCACAAGCTCAGGTGACATCTAGGGCATGCTGAGAAATACAGACTGGCTTTGATAAAAATTTTTGGAATTTGAAAGTATTTGAATTTAAGTATTTCAGGGTGAAAGGTCAACAATATTTTGCTAGGAAAATCATAAACATAGAGATTTTTCTGGTCTTCTGACAAGACTGACCATTCTGACAACCAAATTATAGGATTTAAATTTTGACACCTTTTTTTCTTAAATTTATTTAAATTGTACTTTTGTTTCCCTCATTATCAATGAAATTAGAGGTGCCTTGTTACACTTAGCTTAATGATGATTTTTTTTTAGTTTCATATTTTGTCATTTTGAAGTGTCAAATATTTGTCGTATTTGATTGTAGTGCCAGGCTTTGTAATTTGTATTTGTGTGTAATTTGTACCTGATTCTTTGTATGCAATCTGATATGTGGCTTTTTTCCTTTTTGCTTTACCCTTTAGACTGTACACTCTTTTCTGTGCCTCTCCTTACTTCATCACCACTCTACTAAATTTTTGAAATTTTAAAGCATATTAGGGTTATACTCATGTTAAGTTAAACTTGCTAGTGTGTTTTCCTGGTCCTGAGTCCAGCTGATATGGCTGTACAGAAAGTACTTAAAGGGAAGGGTCTAGGATCTCTCACTAGATTTTTCCCTCCCACTCCCCTGCCTCTGTATTTTCAGTTTTTGTTTTAATCTCTTGCAATGAATATTATCAGTAGAGCCACAGTCCTCAATGAAGACCATGAGATTTCTGTCAGACTCAGTTGTTTTGATGTCAGCTTAATTTTTCTCCCTTGTTTCCTTATACTGAAAAAGTTTTTCTCGTGTTTCCTCATTTCTAGTAGACTTTGTTAAAAAAAATAACATCTATTTGTTGAAGTTCCTGTTGTACCTGTAAGACATACTGTCTGTTTGCTATATGTTGCTTTTTCCCAGTTTGCATAGGCTTTGTGTCCTGAATCATGAAAAAGACTGATATAAATTTTAACCTATGTATTCTCACAAACTGTATACAAAACAGTGTTTGTGCACAATAACTATCCAAAATGGAACCATGGCAAACAGCAGGGGAATGTCACATTTCAAAGCCAGAATAAAGTATTCCTATCATCTGCCAGGCTTTGTTCCTGAGTAATATTCTGATCCCACTTATCAATAAATACACTGAATGAACAGTGGAAAAAGTGAAAAAATCAACTTCAGAAAATTCTACAATTACCCTTTGACTTTACTAGAAGATGAGAAAAAAATGCCAAATTAAAATGGTTAAAAAAAGACACCAACCAAATGACATAGGTGCTCAAAAAGGATAAGCAACCACTGAGAGGACTGCTGTTGACATATCAGATAACTATTAAAAATGTGAGTTCCAGATGAGTTCATGAACATAAAGATGTGAAAGCTCCTGACCTCAGATCTGGAGATGTACAGTGGTAACTATGATACATCCTAGATTGGTATTCCATACCCTTCTGGCTAAATTTGCTGTAAAGTTCTAATGCCTGTGATGTTGAACATCAGAGTGATAACACTATTGTCACAATTCCTGCTGTGAAGCTATGGGAAAAGATTATCAAACATAATAGTTTGTATTCAGACAGATACTAGGTGCTTTTTATGTGAAAGTCTTGTTAGACCTTTATTTCTTTTCCTCTGTTTCTGAAATTCTAGAAGGAGAAAGTCCTAAAATATTCTGTGTACTTTAGGAAATTTAATTACTTTCATAGAGCTGAAAATAACAATTGATGGAAAGGAGCAAAAATGTGAGAAGCACAATTTAATTGTTCCTTATGTCGAGTTCCCAGCTTATCCAGTAAACACTTGCTCTTTGATCTTCAGGTTTACTAGATTAATCCCTGCTACTAGATTTGCATGTGTTGACCATTGCTTAGGTCTCCGTTTTCAGTATTTGTAATGTTGCAAAACAGAACCTTCCCTTTTTCCACTTAATTTTCATTTATGTCCCTGGCCAGAGCCCGTTACTAGTGCGGAATATTGCTTTCTCACCTGCTGTGCAGAATGGGCTGCAGGCATGTGTGGCACCTGTGCTCATGCCAGCTGCCAGGACATCTGTATGTAATTTATGGTTATGGTTGTGATGTATAAACCCTTTCCTGACTTAGAAACCAACATCTCTTGCTCCATGCTCATGCTCCATATCAGGATCTTTACCAATATGTTACACTTTAAGCTAGGTATATTCCAAAATATAAAGTTTTAGCAAACTGGTTTACTTGAAAGCTCCTGACTCCTGCCAGCTATTGTCTTAAAACCAGCTCCTGTATCCACCTGGAAGGAACCAGAAAAGTATTCTTTCTACAGGTCATTTAGTAGTTGCCACAGTCACATAAACCATGAATTAATCCACAGATACTTTATATTCCAGATCTTTTTACATCAGAAGGAATTTAATTCTAATTATTTCTATTATAAAATAATTGTTGTTGATAATGACTTTCCTTCAACATAGAAATCCGACTGCACAGACTACAATGCTCTAACACATTGTATAAAAATACTTTTGAAAGAGATTTTCTTCTCTTATTAAATGCTGAATGATGCCATAATTCTCAATTTGCAGTTTATCATCTTAAAAAGTCTGCTGAAGTTGGCCAACACTTTTGAACGTGCAATGTATACATGATTATTGTACAAAAGTTTGAATGTACAAAAGTTTGAATGTATTCTAGCAGATGTATCTTTTAAACGAAACACTATCATGGCATATTTTATTTTATTATTACTATTTTAAATTGCATGTGGTAAGAAGCACTTCATTTGTGGTAACATGTCACATTCAGTAGGTACAAATTGGAAATAGTTAAGGCATAGCTAATTTTAATTTCCTTATCAAAGGAACCGGAAAAAAAATAGCTTAGTGGATATTCAAAACTTCTTAGGGTAATTAGAGTCCAAAACTTGACATAAATCACAAATGCTGTGTTTTAATCAATTTCAAAACTTTAGGGGAGCCTCCTATTTTAACTGCATTCCACAGGGGCTGAAGCATGGAAGATCAACTTAAACACTGGAACTAAGTTCCAACCCATTTGAATTAAATTGATTTTTAAATGGAGATTGCTTACTGAGGTTCTTAATGTGAATTTAGTGAGTTTGTATTTAATATGAATTGAGTTGATGACATCGCACTACCATTGATAGAAATATTTGCCTTAAGGGTAACTGATAATTTAAAAATAATGGCTTGAACTTTTTTTTTCCTCATTCTGGAAACAGCTGAGATTCCAGCTTCATTCATAGCAATAGTTGTGCTTTCTCTCTTTTTTTTTTCTTCCTTAGAGTGACACTAGTCTTATGTTGAAGGGCATCTAATCTGAGTGAGTTAATAAATCTATCATAATTAAAAATATACCATTGTACTTACTAAATGACTTGTAACTAATGTATGAATGATAAAGAGGGCTCTAGGCTGTAAATTCAAAAGTCAGAAGCGTATGTACAGGGTAGGGGGAGGAAGCAGACCTCTCCGATTTTTTGCCTCTGACAAAAATTGAAGTGCCAAACATTGCTTAAATACCTACAGCTGTGTCTCATTGCTGAGAAGGTTTAGGTGTTGGACTGATACCATCCTGACAGATCCACTTCAAGATGCTTTTATATATAAATTAACTGCATTGGAATGGTGCTTTTCCCTGAATTTTCTGTCTATTTGGCAGTTTTTATGAGTCAACAATAAGATGGTCTTGAATTGTCTGTAAATACTATCTGCACTATCATATATATATATATTTTTTTTTCTGTTAATAGACGGTAGTAATGAGCAGGTGAAGAAAGACTATGAATTGTTATGACCTGTCAATCTAAGGAATTACAAGCCTTCTTGAATCTTGAATTTTGACAGCCTTAATTTGATTAATTTGTGAACCTGAGCCCTTGTTTTTTCTGTTTGTGAGTGGGCCAGGAAAAAATAAATTCTCCATTGTTCTTGGTCAGTGATAGCTTGTGTTAATCATGAAATTTATGTCTTTGTTTTATAGCTTCTTGATACTTATAGAAAAACCTAATTGTGTGTTACTCACAGATTTCTAGGGACCTTTTGCTGTATGGCCTTGTGGGGAATTCTTGCAGGCTAATGTTTTCAACAAATGAAATTGTGTTTGTGTCTGTGTGTGTCAGCCTGCTGAAAGAAGAAGAAATTTTAGTCTCTTATAGACAAAGTAATGTAAATAGGGGCAAGCTTCATAATGTTTCCCAAAAGGCAAAGTTGACATATTAGGGACACTTAGCTGATAATGGGTTGTTTGACATTAAATTGTGATATGCTTTGAAATCAGGCTCCATAGTTTTGGTTCTCTACAAGATATTAGTCAACTTCAGAAAACTGTTCTCTCATGAAAATGAGCGGAGATGGTAATTGAGACCACTGTCTGGTCAAAGCAGAGTGATTTCTATCTGTAGGCTTATAAAGAAGGTGTCCTCTCTTTTGCCTAGTGAGTGAGAGAAATTAACAGATGATTTGGAGAAAGCTGAAGTTTTGTTGTGTTAGCCTATCCAGAAGAGATTTATCTGTAATCAGATGCCTTATAGAATTTCAAAATAGTAATGCACACCTGAAGAAGAAAAGAACATGCTCGAAAATATTTAGGTAATTTAAATGAATTTGACTTGGCTAGTCCCAATGAAAATGCTTTCTTTGCTATTTAAGGAATTCGTTGAAGTAATATATGATTTACTGCCACTTGACATAGAGAATTTGTTAGAAGGGAAACTTTCCAGAGAATTGGGTGGGGTGTGTGTGGGAATCAATATTGCTTTTCTTTGGAGGAAGTTAAGGGGGCTTAACTGGATATTTGCAAAGATGCCAGAAGAAGGTTTTTCAAAAAATCAGTTTGAAAGTTTGTAGATGATGGGTTTAATTAAATATTTGACAGGTATTAGTGAGAACCCAGCTGCTATACTGTTTTGAAAGGCTAGCTGGAGTACCAGAAAAAGGGAAACACAAATACGTTGCTTTGGTAAGGCATTTGACATCATCCAATATAACATTTTCATAAGAAAAATGTGCTCTAGGTGAAACAACTGCTAAACGATTACTTATTATCCGGGGGAACAGCCAGTTTTTGAAGAATATCCAGAGTTACCAGCTATTTGTTGCTTAATTGGGGTGGATCTTACAAGAATATGTCCTAGGCCTGATTCTACTGTTTTTAGTATTTTTATAAATAGCTTGATGCTGGAACAAAAAAACGCTGAACTTATAGTGCTTCCAGGATGGATGGGGATGCAAGTATTTTGCAGGACAGTACCAGATTTAAAATTGATTACAAGTAGGTGATATTAATCAAAACCGTTGAAAAACAAATCAAAAAGGAAATGTATGAATTACTACTAAAATAAAATTAAAAGTATTAACCTAAATTAAGAAGTAATTTGGTTAGTAGGCTAGTGGACAGAGAGGGAATTAGGGTTAGGATAGGATGTAGGATTATAGTGGACTGTAAACACCAGCACAGTGCTCTTGTAAAACTTTTAACCTAGGATATTTGGAATTGCCCTTTGTAAGATGCATCAGCTCTGAGCTCACCCATGGAGCTCATGAAGGCCCACGTAGCTAGCTTCTAATTTTGGGCACTACCCTGTGAAAACGTGGAAGAGAGAGAAAAGCAAAGGACAACTGCAGAGAGTACAGTGCACAGAAGAAGAATAAAGCATTTGGGAAAGGTGATCTGTGGAAAAAGTAGAAGGAACTGGAAATGAAAACTATCAGCTGGCAACATGATTCTTTAAATATAAGGGTTGTGAAAAGAGGAGGATGATCAGTTGTTCCTTGCGATCCAGTAAGCATAGCACAGAAAGTCATCATTGGATAAGTTTCCAAAGATTTAAGTGGGGTAGTGGTGGGGGAAGAGTTGAACAACACTTGAAGAATTGAAGCACTGGAGTAGGCGGCCTGTCAAGGCTGTGTGAAAGATTGTAACTGGGGCTGGAGTCATCAGGCACGCTTTTTAAGTCTGCTATATTCTGCTCAAGCTGGGGGAAAGGACACTGAGGTTTCTTCTAGCCTGTTGTCTTTTTCAGGTATAGGCAAATCTCACTTCATGTTTTCTGTACCCCACAAACTCACGTGGTCTTAGTAGAGGGATATAAGTCAGAATATTCTGAGTTGGAAGGGACCCACAAGCAGCATTGGGTCCAACTCCTGGCTCCACACAGAACCACCCTATGTCTGAGAGCGTTGTCCAAATGTTCCTTGAACTCCAGCAGCTTGGTGCTGCGACCACATCCCTGGGCAGCCTGTCCCAGTGCCTGACCACCTCTGGGTGCAGAACCTTTCCCTGTCACCCAGCCTGACCCTCCCCTGTCCCAGCTCCATGCCATTCCCTCGGGTCCTGTTGGTGTCCCCAGAGAGCAGAGCTCAGCGCCTGCCCCTCCGCCTGCCCCTCCCTCCCCGTGAGGGACCCGCAGGCCGCCATGAGGCCTCCCCTCCGCCTCTCTGCTCTGGCCTTAACAAACCAAGGGCCCCCAGCCACTCCTTATACATCTTGTCCCTAGAGCCTTCACCATCTTTGTAACCCTCCTTTGGACAAGCTCTATCTTCTCTGTCATTTTACCAGGCACTGAAGTAAGACTGATAGGCCTGTTATTACCAGGGTCGTCTTTCTCACCCTTCTTGAAGACTGGGACAACATTTGCCAACTTCCAGTCAGCTGGGACCTCTCCAGATTCCTAAGACTGTTGAAAAGTAATTGAGAGAGGTCTTGTGATGGCACCGGCCAGCTCTTTGAGTACCTAGGGATGAATTCCGTTGGGCCCCATAGACTTATGTGCATTCATCTGGAGTAGCTTTTTGAAATGCTGCTGCATCCCATATTACTCCTAATGCTTTATTCTTGGAACTCAAAATGAGCTAACATAATGAGACAGCATATCCGCTTGAAGATTTTTGAGTAGGTTCATAATGCTGAGTAGAGAACTGTAGTTCCTTCACATGCATTGAAAGGTCAGAAGAGTGAGTACTGATAACAGTCTTAAACTTAAATGGGTTGTTTCCAGATATTAGACTGACCAAAGGTGAAAAGATCAGATCTTCAGAGCTTGGGACTGAAGCATTAAATAACATTCTGACCCCTTCTGTCATCTAAAAGCTCAACGTCTCCATATAACTTTTAAACTATATGCCGCATAACTACATATTTCTGGAGCCTAATTGTTTGAAGTTGTCAAAAGATGAACAATTTATGGTGGCTGTGGGGGGAAGGGAAAGAGGATAATTATGTACCACTTAACAGAATTCAAAAAAAATTACACAGCATCAAAGGAAACTGCATTGCATTTCAGTTATGAAAATTAGTCTGAGTAATGAAAAGTACTTATACAGTTTTTTGAGGAAAAGTAAGCTGAGGATTTATTTTTAATGTAAGTCCATTCTTTTCAAATGAGGTCTGCTAACAGCTTCTAACAACTTGAAAATCTTTGTTGTACTCAACAGATTTCATTTGGTGCTCTTCCTCATGCAAACTAGTAGAGTGAGGGTTTTTTCAGTTGCTGATTTCAGAAAGCAGCTCCACTTCTGATCTGAGCATTTTTTACTTAATTTATTCAGGAATGTTTAATCTAAATAAATATGCCATTCTTTCCATTAGCCTATGCTCATATATTTGTATGATCTGTGTTTAAGCAGCTGCTTAAATCACTGTTTACTGCAATATACTGATAATGTGAAACAATGAATTAGATGGCCTAATGACACAAAGTAAATTATCTATTTCAAGTTACCCTTATGTTTAGTACTTTCGCATTTAAATATCTTGTGATTGTGAGTTGGCCTTTTGCCTTTGTATGTTATGCTAGGATAAAGATAAAAATCTGTTTCTGGATATCTTGTTAAATTAAACTTAATCCTGTTCTTGTGTTAATCTAAAGCAAAGGAGCTCAGAAAGGAGAAGTAGCAAAGGAAGAACCAGAAAGATAACGTCACCAATATTTTGAGTTATTCTTAAGGATTTCAGTTTAGAGTGGTTGATGAAGGCAGTGATTAGTAAAATGTTAGTAAATAGCCAATTCTTATTACAAATCTGAAGAAAATATAGTAATTCTTTGGAAATGTACCCTTAAAGTTGACAGGTACTTAATCTGAGATTTATTATAGTTCTGTCGCTATCTTTGCATTCCTGACAATTTTCAAGAACTGACACAGCAATGTGAGAACTGTCTACTGGCCTTTTGCTCCTGACACTTTTGTAATACCTGAAGTAGTTTACAAAAGGCTCTTGTAGCAAATCCTGGCAGACAATGGTTTCTCAGGTTGTTTGCTTGACCTTAACTTTTGCAGAAAATTGAGGCATGAGAAGACAAATGCTTGAAATGTGGAGGACTGAATTTCAGCTAGTTAATTTTTTTAGATGGTTCAATGGGGAGAGTTACAAGTTCAGCCTCTAGAAATAAAATGCACTACTTTTTCTTTGAAATAATTACAAATATAAATATTCTATATTTCTGTTTGTGGATTCTTCTTTTCCTGTAGAATTCTGAAGCAACAATCCTCAAACATCTGAAATTTGGCTTCTGTTATTCTTATGAATAATTTATTCAGTAAGTTTCTGCGCTTCCTTTTAGTATAATCCTGTAGCAAACTTATTTCTTCTAGACATAATTCAATTCATTAAGTTGTTTGTGGTTTTTGAATCCTTATGGTATAGTTTCCTCTTTGTGTGCTTTCAGCAGTGAGGTGGATACAAATCATAAATTTAAACTTTCATTTATCAGCTTTCATGCTGCAAGACAGAAGTAGCTTATTAAACGGCAGAATTAAAAGAAACACCTAGGTACCCGCTACTCTTTTATTTTCCCCAAACAGATATATATCTGTCAAATTATTTTGTGACTTACTGGCAGTTGCACACTACAAGGATCCTGCAGTTCAGCTTCTTTACTCAGCTACTTCCATCACCTGTCACCCAGCAGCAGGGCATCCTCTCTAGCTTTGCTTAACCACAGCTCTGTGAGCATCCTCAGGTGATCTTCCTTCAAATAACATGGCGATGATTTTCCACTTAGGACCAGATGGATTGGTGTAGTACCCATTCTGATATTCTGTTCATTTGTATGCTTTTGTAAAATTTTGGCTAGTGGTGTATGCATGTGTGGGTGCATCTGCACATGTGTTATAAACACATTTTGTGTGTATGTACATGCATGCGCACACGTGTAAATATATTACTTGTTCACAGCAAAATACATTTTTTTTGAGTAGCTCCTCTTTTTCACAACACTGTTCCAAAAATCACTTTTGTGAAGAATCCATTATTACCCTCAAAAAATTGCTCATAATTCCACTATTCTGGTCACCATGAGACCTGAAAATATTTTTTGAACCACAGGGACCCAAAAATGTTACAATAAAGGAAGCTTCTTAAATGTGAATAAAGTTCTATCTACAAATGAAACAAAAGTGAAAGTAAATTTTATAATAGGGCTATTCTAATTGTTCTTTCTTAGTGACCTTGCAATGTATTTGTTAATTAATCTCAACTTCCACATTACACACAATAGGTTTAGGAGAGAGTGCACTTCATGAATACATTCAAAATAAAGATGTTGCAATTACCTGAATTAAAGAAAAAAAGCCTGCAACTTAGTCTGAAGTAAGGTTGACATCTCCTCAAGACTTAAGTTGTTGTTGTTGTTGTTTCACTGCAATTTTCTCCTTGGAGTTGTTTTCCTTACTAGAGCAAAAAGGACAAAAATTTAGTAACCCTGCTTGCTGAGTTATGAGTGTTTTTTGTGGAAATGTGTTTTTGTAACTATGCTTTCTGTTTGAGGATCCTCTTGGCTCAGGTCCAGTTTTTAATTAGCTTTACTACTAGGAATGGGGCCTGCTGTTTAATGGACCTGCCTAAAACTTCAGTTAACTTACGTGGGCTTGCATCTCTAAGGCTCAGCAACCATATTTGATTGTGGTTGTTTGCCGTAAATTGTAAAACTTGAGAATAAGACTGCATACTGCCGTCTCATAGAGTTCAGGTAGAAGACTGGTAGTAAGACATTGTTATTTTGTTCTGCTTCAATTGTCCTTTATGAGTGATAGATGAAGCAGAAAGCCTCAGTGCTGCTTCTATGTTATCTGTTCTCCCCAGCCTCCTGTGGTATGTTTTGCTTGTTACAATTACTTGTCCTGGTAATTCCAGACTCAGTATGTTTTGAACCAGGGTTGAGGAAGAAGTTAGAGATGGTCTGGTCCAACTGAAATAATTCTGTAACTACACAAAGCAGTTAGGTGAAGCAAGAAGAAAGTGACCTGACTGTGTGAAATTTTTGAAGTGCCCCTGTTCAGAAGTTATTACTGAAGTATTTTCATTTCTAGGGAATGTTTGAAAGAGAATGGGGATGAGGGAAAGGAAAACCAGGTTTATGGATGAAATATGGGATTGTATTGGCTTTGCTTGATGGGCTGAGAAATCCTATTGAATCTGGAAACCAGAAAATTGCTTAAAATTAATTTTCATCAAATATACGTTCTACTTTCTGTTTCCTATAGAATTCTTCAAATCTAGCCAGCAGGACTTGGAAGCGTAAGAAATAGCTGCTAATTCATTTTGTTGTTGTTCTTGTTTTGTTTTGTTTCTTCTTTTCTCTATTATCTCATAAAACCATGATTTGACAAAGACAAAAAAAAACAACCAACCAAACAACAAAAAAAAACAACAAAAAAAAAACTGTGTGCTGGGAATGTTTCTTTAATACGAAATTATTTCTTATGTGTTTTGAGAAGTTCTTAAAGTTACTTTTGCTTTAAATTGATTAGTTACTTGTCATTATGAGTTGGTGTCTTAGCAAAGTTTAACTGTATTGTCAATTCAAGAGGCTTTTTCTTTTATTGGGTGGAGGGAGGACTTGTACTTCACTGCATGTAGTTGTGTCAGCATTTCCCCTAGAAGGTAATATTTTGCTGCACCAAAGTAGTGGGACAGTTGTAGCTGTAAGAAACAGCAATGAAGTGTTTCTAGAAGGTGAAACTCTTGCTTGAATTCAGTAACACAGGAGTATAGGGCATCACATCTTTCATAGAGGTAAGGATGTGTAAAAGCCAAAGAAGGAAGGAGGTGGCGTTCACTTTATTCTAGTAATGAGTAATGTTAGTTAATGCAGTTGAAATATTTCTCAGATAGAATTTAGGTTTAATGTTTTTTAAAAAAAAAAAAGATTAAGACAATATCATGAAAAGAGGATGTGCGGTGGAAATGATTAATTAAGGGGAAACTACTTAGTGTTCTTGGAAGAAAGAAAATAAATGCAAGTAGTAAATACTAAATCCCTCTGTACTGTGATAGAGAATTTGTTATCCCACAAATAATTCAGTTCTGAATTGCAGCAGAATTTATTCTCTGAAGATATTTTGTGTGCACTTGTGCTTTTTTCTCAGCCACAGCTAAAAGAACAGGCATATTCTGTCTGATAGTTACTGAGTTTCAACACAACAGGCAAGTTTTGGAGAAAGAAATTAGTAGAAAGGAATGAGTTTACTTTCTTGTTTTTAGAAAACTTTTGATCACAAATGGATTCTGTCTCCATATCATAGAATATTCCTCAGAATTTTTACAGAGAATATAGATTGAGTGCAAGATAAGTTAGTGAAGCGTATGGCCTCAGGAAGTGGAGGGGAAGTTGTACTTGCATATGTTGTGGAAAACATATGCAACTAAATTTAGCTCATACTAGCAGATCCTACTTATTTTGAAGATTGTTTGTGGGATACTTCCAACCTTGTATGAAAGGGCATGGGAAGATTTTTATTTCTATTTGGGCCCTTGCATCTCCTCTTCTCCGTTCTCCCTCCCCCAAGGAAAAAAACATCTGAGCAGAAGACAAATTATTTTTCTGCCTACACTTGTGTCTTAGTAGTCTGATTTTAGCACTATGTCGTCATGCTGCAAGATTAATCAGCGTATGCTGGGTTTTGTTTTTAGCCTCCTTCTGTTTTTATGTGTTTCGCCAGCTAATGCTTCTCCCATGGATATTAGATTAGAGTAACTATGAAAGCTTAGCCTATTAACCAAAACAGTTTATTTCCTGTTCTATTGAGCAAGTTCTTGGGCGCAGCAACTTTAGAAACTGCTGTTTATTGTGTCCAATAAATACTTTATAATTTGATTATGACACTGTTGGATAAAAAAAAACAGTGGATGGTGTAGTGATCTTCTGTCACTTCAGAGTCTTTACTAACCCTTTGTGGTGGGTGTGCTGAGCTACAAGTGCTCTGAATGCTCTGATTAAAATTCACAAAACACAGTTGATTTGAACTCTGAACTTTCGTTTTCTAGAACTCTTTTTCTTTTTTTTCCTCTTCTATCAAGGAGGTTAAACACTAATTTACAATGTATTACAAACCTTCCTTTGATTTAGTTGGAAAAGTTTTGCTTGCTTTTCCTTTCAAGAAAAAAAGCACAGCTGTTATAATTGCATGGCTAAAAAGAAAAACACTTGTGCCCTGATGCTTTTCTATATTTCAAAGTATATACGTTTTTCTGATAATAGAGATTTCCCCTCCCTGCAAATTTTGCTTTGCATGTAGTGTACTGCTGCCTTTCTCAAGCTAAACCAATACTAGTCAGTTTAATAGATTTTGGGGTTTCTAATTGTTTATAATTCTCTTATACAGTCAGTGACCATAAAATACTCAAATTCAGAGATTATACGTTGGGTTTCCGATCAATAAAATAAGGGTGGTTACTCACTGTTCTGAAGCTTTTCAAGATACTCAGGGAATTACTTACAACACTGCACTTCATAGAACTTTTTATATTTCTTCTTTGACAGATGCACCTTAGGTGTGGGATGCAAAGTGTTTATGGCATGAAGGTGATAAAAAGGATTTATAAGACACTTTTTATGAAGGTCACTAATGAATGCTGAGTTGCCATTTTTAGAGGTGACAAATCCAAGCATTTTTAAAGCTTTTCCTTTGTCTTTGGAATACCTTATCTTACACCAGAACCACTGAAGGTTGACTCAAGTTTGTTCAGAGTTGTATCCCCTGGAAACGTATTGGCCAGCGTGATTTAGTGTTGCTTGTTCTAATCCTGTACATTCCTGAGCAAGGGGAGGCTACACGTTCAATAAGCTTTATTCCTCACTGTACTTTCAGCATAAGTTTGTAAAGCCAAGGGCATTAAAAAGGCAACGTGAGATGAACTCTTTTCTTTACCTGTTTTGTAGATAAAAGCTTAAAATGTCTAGGAAAAAGACCATTACATAATATGAAACTCTTCTTTAGAATTATCTTAGGAATCAATCTGAAATGTGCAAAATGTTTGAAGTAACATGACTTTTTGCAGCACCATTAAATTGTAGAAGTATTTGGGGCAGTTCATGCCAACAGTGCACATACATAAAATTGGCGTGCAGATAAGCCTGTTTTAACTTGTTCTGATGACTGCTTCGTTTAAGCAAAAGACCGCTTTAAAACCAATGCCTTTCAAAATTTTAAAAAGATTCCAAAATAGTGGTAAATCATTCAGTGGCTCTGTAGAGAAGAAGAGGGTTTGGTTTTAATACCCCTCCTAAGAGTAGAGTAATGGCTTCAAGGCAGTCCTGCTGGCAGGAGGCACTCGAATGTAATGACTTCTGTCAACGTGAAATGGATAGAATGCATTTTACGAGGGCCTAATTTTTGTTTTTAAAGCAAGGGTAATGTGGCTGGACTCTGACTTACTAGAAGACCTAGACTTCATTTAAGTTAGGCCTGTCCCATGCAGGGACATGGCTATACCTCCAGTTGATTCCCTTCCCCTGAGGTGGACTGGGTATTTCAGTAGTTCAGATACGACTTCATGCAGTAGGGCTCTGCAGAGAGCTGAAACTAATCCCAGTCCTTAGGGAATTCTCTAACGAGAGATGAATGCTTTGGGGAGATATTAGAGTGTAACTGAGTGTTATCACTTTGTTGTATTTGATGGTACTTCCACTACTGTTTATGATAGTACTACCATAATATTATGACACGTTGTCTCAATAGCTCAGAGAAGTAGAGGAATTGCTCCTGTCTATAACGAGAAAATGAGTCATGCAGTAACTCGAGAAATTGCTCGTGATCTATGGTAGGTCTTGTGGAGCAGGATAGACTGTCACTGCATGGTGACTGGGGGTTGCTGGCCAGGACGAGGGCAGCATTGAGGATATATGTAACAATACATACTACACATTATATGACCATGAAGGCAGCTGTTCTGTTTCTAATCTAATGTCTTAACCCAGAAGATATTTTTTTTCCATCACATTAAAATAATAATAATAAAAAAGCAGTTATTCTATTGCTCAAAATTCTGAGTGTGAGAATCTCCACTTTTACAACTGGCATGAAGTGAATAGAAAAAGAATGTCTGACAAAAACGAACCTTAAGTGACTTTTTAGATGAGTTCGGAACAATTTTTGAAATTTTATTAAATCACTAAAAGTTGAAATAGTTCTGTTGTGACTCATTGCATGGAAAAACATTGCGATTGTTTGAGTACCACCACCCTTCATTGCTTCTTCCTTCTGCCATTACTGGGCACTGGTAGTTTTTGAGAAAGCAGGGGTGAGGGAGGAAGAATGCAGGGAGCCCAGTTTGGTGGGGAATGAGCTCTTAGATACACAGCAGAATCCATGTCAAGAGCTGGTTCATTGTAGTACTGAGAGTTTCCCCCCAGATCCTGCAGTGTGGAATTAAACAATCACATCTTCACTGTTTGCAGCTGTTGACTGAATGGCCAACCAATCTCTAAAGAATGTTTTGTTGTGGGAAATGTGTGTTTCTGCCCATGACCGATTGCTTTCTCAGTTTCCTTAAATATACTTTTCTGCTAGAAGGTTCTGTTTTAATAACAGTTTTCTTGGTCTGAAGGACCACCTTCGTTTGGGGATATGGAAAAGTTGAGATTTTTTAGGATAAGATCCACTTTGTTGCAAAATTGCTGTGACTGTTTCAGGGGGGAGCTTCTGGGTTGTAAATAGACTCTAAAATGGGGTTTGCAGCAGATAGTAAACTCCTTAGCGCAAGCCACAACTGCTTGTTGTGGTCTTCAAGTCCTAGCTGCGTGACAAGAGCTGCATTTACATCAAAACATGCTAGGCTGTGTGCGGGGAGGAATCACATCTTGATTTCAGTATCCCCGGGCCGGTTTGGATCCTAGAGGCATGGTGTTGATGTGTTGCAAGTTATTGCTGTTGTATGTAAGTTCATTCTCTGTTGTTCCGTCGTCATAATTGTATATGAATTAGAGGAAATTTATGCCAAATATCAGGAAATCTGTATAAAAGTCCGATTTTCTGTAGGGGAAGATGGTCCTGAAATGAACCATTACTGGAACCTTTACTTATTATAATACACTAACAAATTACCCTACAGAGTTTCAGGGACAGCAAACAGCAGTTTTCGTCTCTGTTAGTACAGATAACTAAGTTCTGTGGTGTTTCTGGGTTTTGTTATCCATGCAAGTTGTATTATTGGGGTATCGGTATTACCTATAAGATTAAACTGTAAAGGTTAGTGTAAATCGTGCTTTAATAAACTATATTTGCTTGAGCGGGAGACCCATTTAGTCCCTACAGCGAGGTTAAACATATTTATTTGCGGATCTGTTACACGTTTTTTTATATCAACAGTCATTTCCAGTTGAGGTTAGCAATTACACTGACATTAACTGCCTGCTAGCCAGAATCAGGCTAACCTTTCAAAATTCTCATTCCACCAAAATACTTGTGTGTCCTAATGGTTTATTTTCCCTTTGACATCCTCTCACTAGTGATAGAAAATAGTCCAGGATAAACTGGGTTATGTTTTTCTTCAAATAATTTTTCATTCTTATCTTTTCTCTATGCTCCGTGTTGGGAGATGGGTTGGAGCAGTGAGAACACCTTTTTTCTGTGCTTAGCAGCCATTCCACGAAGCTTGCTTTATGTAAAATGCAATGTGGCAACACCACGCTACCGTAAGCTTATCAAATGATCAGTCTTTGGGGAGTGAATCAGTTTCTGAGCTGTTTCCACAGCTGCAAGTCTCCTTAGCAGTCGGTCACTAGTGACAACTTGATGGTGACACGAGTTGATTGCTATTGCAGAAATGTCATAAATAGTATTAATGAAGGCAATGACTTTGTTTCTGAAATTAGTTTTTCTCGCAGCAGCAAGGGATAATTATTAGAAGCCATTTCATTGTAATAACACTTTCTCTAGCAGAATCTGGGGTGGGGAAATCCGAGCAGGAAATTTTTGCGTTAAAGCTAGTGCACTTTGAAGTGGCTGTGTGGGGTGGGCGCTGTGCAACATGAAGGGAGAATTGGTGTGCTGCTGGGCTGAGATGTCAGTAGGTCAGTGATAGTACATCTCTTTTAATCTCATCATCAGGAGGTAGCTAAAAAAGATTCTAATGTTTTTGTGACTCGATACTGAATAGTGTCACCTCATTAAGAGCATTAACGTGCAATAGTGTCAGTCCTTTTAAAACTTCTGTACCAACTGTACTTCATCTGTTCTGGGCTCCAGCACCCATTAACTTGCAGCCATAGCTGTGGGGGTTGGATACAGACAGTAGAGCACATGATCAGTGAGCCTGGGTGAAAAATTTTGTTGGCTCTGAGTCATGCAAGAATTCTGCAATAGCTGCAGAGAAAGAACCCGGCCAGCCCAAATGGCATAATAAATTCATTCTTTTCATGGTTTGGTGGAAGGGATGGTGGAGACTTGTGACAAAACCATTTTTGGCTGAAAAGCTCAAATTCATCGTAACCCAAAGTGTTGGTGTAAATGTGTCCTTTTGAAGCTCTAATGAGGCAGACCATTGGAAACCGCTTGTTTCCTGCTAGCTCAGCTTTGGCTTGGCACTTTTAGACAGAGCTTCTGCTACGATTGCTGTGATCCACAGACCAGGGAGGCCTGTGGTCCTTCAGTTTTAGGATTTAGAACGGGGCCAGGGCTACCTGCTTCCCAATAAGACCTCACAAAGTCTGGGCTCTTGGCTGCTCTGCATTCTCCCTGGCATGCTCAGTGCTTGCAGAAAGGCAGGTGTGTCCAGAAGCACCGAGAGCCGCTGCTGACTTAGAAATCATGCCATAGTTGTCATATTTTTCAAAGTACTTTTTCTTCTGTGGGAAGCTTTGCAATGTCTCTTTTCTATTTTTCAGAATTTCTTGCTGGATAAAATTCTCGGTTCCTACTTCCACAAATTCTGTAATAAATGAGATAAGGATTCCACAGGTGCTATACAGTTATACACCTGAGAAGGGCACTCTGCACCTTCTGCTCTTTTAACATTATCTTATTATTTAACATTATCTTGCATCAGGCTCAGTGTAGCAAAGTAAGCTTTGCTGCTCTGAGTATTTGATGTTGCCACTGGAATAGTCCCAGCTGGAAACTGCTTATTTAATGGTTTTCATTTGAACTTTTTTTTTTATTCACAAGACACACAAGGGTGAAAGCGGCCTGCTTTGACTAATGCAAACAGGTGACAAAAATGATAAGCTTTCATAAAACTTACATGGCTATATGAACATCTTTAAGTTTCTAAACATTTCAGTACTTCGTGCATTAAAAGATTTTTTTAGGCTGTGAAGAAAATAGTACTTTATCTTACATAGTACGTAGCTTCAATTACATGAACAATATTATGTAATCTTGTTACATTCAAGCTTTTGTGTACAGAAACACGTACAGAAACACACAGCAGTATAGAAACAAAACGCATATGCCTCACTGCAGAGTCCAGGAGTAGTGAGATCTGAGTGTACTTATTGATTTTAATAGAAAATGGCAAGCATCCTGAGGCATGTAGGGCTCAGAGTTTAATATTTAATCTATCACTGTTGCCTTTTTTTTTTTTTTTTTTTACTATATTGTATTGTCAGTCTGTTACTTTTCTACATATTATATGTTTCTGAGGATACAATTGTGTTTGTGACTGTTCTCTTTCAATGGTTTACTAGAGTGTTTTTTATTTTATTTTGGCTAATTATAGTTTACCAGTTTCTCCAAAATGATTATAGAAACGCTCAAATATCAGACCTATGAATTGTGAAGGAAAGAGAATATGGATATATTTTGTTCATCTAGCAATTTCAGTTTCCATTTTTCTTCTGTAAGATTAAACTGTTACACATCTATACTACATATGTTATGTAGAGTTTTTAAATGAGCAAAAAACCTAAAGAAGGTAAATCTGAAGAGCTCAAAAAGCTTGTCAAATAGACAATGTATGGAAGATTCCTAGAAGAAGTAACTCTCTTGACTGCCTTTTCCCCTACGGCATAGTGTCTCTATACTTGGGAGGTAGATCTGTATTTTCACAGATCTGTGTAGTTTCCAAATGTCTTATAAGAAAAGCAATAATTAGATAGTAAGTGGGAACATAAAGAGATTTTTCCTTTGAATTTTACTATGCTGTCTTCATAATCTGATATTTTACATCACTGGAACTGTTGTGTTTATTTAGGAAAATGGCTTTTTTTCAGCAAGCTCTTTAGGGTTTAATAATCCTTCAGGGTATATGTGATTTGTAAAGTCAACCTCAGCCCTCATGCCCCATTGTTTTAAGTAAATCTCAAGGAACCTTGAGACTATGTGGAAGTTTGGAATACTGTTGGTGTGTTTTTCGTGGTATAAAAAAGCCTCCCTTTTTCTTTAGAATTGCTTAACTTACTGGCTTTACTGTTTGCATAGCATGTAGACTCCTGCATAGCGTATAGGGGGAGGAAAAAAAAACCACACACACAAAAAAACAACAAAAGAGGCAAAGCCAGCTCTTTTTATAGCAAAATACCTTTGGCAGAAGCCCAAACAGGCATTTGTTATTGAAGCAGTGGAGGTTGGGTGCAGCTCTGTTCTCCTGAATCCAACTTCTGTCACTCCTTTATAGATGAAAGTTAAAAGTCAAAATTTGTTTCCACAGTACTTTTGGTGTTGTCCTATACCGCTTTTTCTGTGCATTGCTAAACAATTCCTTGTGCCAAGAGGTACTGTGTACGCAGATTAGAGACAACCAATGGGTTTGCCCCGCTGAGGAAATTTCCAGGTTGTGCAGTAGCTTCCAGGTCCATCTCCTCTGCGAGCTGGAGCACCAGTCCCAGTTCTTGCTTCTGCAGTCATTTCCAAAACAGGTAGGAGCTCGTTAGGAAGAAGGAACAAAACCAAACTACAGTGTAACTCTTTGACTTTGATTCACAAAATCATTGAGGTTGGAAAAGACCTCTCAGATCATCAGATCCCACTGTTAACCTGCCACTGCCAAGTCTACCACAAAACCATGTCCCTGAGCACCACATCTACACGTCTTTTGAATACCACTAGGGATGATGACTCAACCACTTTCCTGGGCAGCCTGCTCCAATGCTTCACACCCCTTTCAGTGAAGAAATTTCTCCTGATATCCAGTCTAAACCTCCCCAGCGCAACTTGAGGACATTTCCTCCTCTCTTATCACTTGGTGCTTGGGAGAAGAAACCGACCCCCAGCCTTCCTATAACCTCCTTTGAGGTAGCTGGGGAGAGCACTGAGATCTCCCCCGAGCCTCCTTTACTCTAGGCTATATAAGCCCAGGTTGCTCAGCCACTCCTCGTAAGACTTCAGGTCATTGGTAAAAATATTGAAGAGAACTGGCCCCAGTAGTGAGCCTAGGGGGACACCACTCGTACCAGCCCCCAGCTGGATGTTACTCCACTCACCACAACGGAGTCTGGGCCCAGCCACCCTGACAGTTTTTTATCCAGTGAAGTGTATGCCCATTCAAGCCAACTTGCCCCATTGAAACTAAAATGTTAGTGATATGAGGAGGACGTATCTCACATTTGCTGTTCAATACATGAGTCGCCATGGCCAAATTCGAACTGAGATCTTTTCAGACAGGCTAATTGCTTGGTGTCTGTGAGCGGCTGAGATGGTTATCACTGTACGTTGACAGCAGTTCAGCAGCCGAGATTTTGATTACTGGGAGATTTACCTCACATTGCTATGCTGTTTCATTCTACTTTTTAAGTCAATTATTTAAATAGCTACGTAGCTTTGGGGAGCACTAGGAATCTTCTTTGCAGAAAAGAAGCCATGAGCTCACGTAAACCTAAGGCTTCATGGGCTTGGGGAAGTCAGGAGATGCAAGTTTTGTTTTGCACAGAGGATGTAATAAACTAGAAATTCATGCCAGAGAGGAAGGCAGCTGCTTTTCCCAGGTATCAGGAAAAATACTGAAACTGAAAGACGGCAAGTTCATTTTCCCCCTGGTCCCTCCCTGTGACCCTTCTGCTCAGAAAATTTCTGCTACGGCCATTTATTGCCTGACATTCTTTCTCCCAGGCTTTGTCATGATAGTCCCTGTGAATAGCCAAGGTAAGCTGTTGTGAACCCATGTGGATCCAATTATTTTAAAGGTAAGAAATGGCATCAGAATAGTTATAATAGAGAAACACAGCATCTTTTGCCCTGTAGCAGTTTCTTTCTGAAACACCAGTGATACATTTTTGTATGTGACATTTTTGTGTTTTCAGTCTCTGCATTGTCTCTTCTTGTCAGTGGCTACAGACATTTCTTCATAACTTGGACCCAAACACCTTAACTCGGTCTGAAGCGTGGGGCAGGTTTCCCCGAGAGCAGGCAGACTGTTTTTGTAGTCCATGTGACATATCTTCTTGTAGCTAACTGCAGAAGTGTAAATTAGAGCCAAATTGCACGTTACTTTTCCAGGGACTGAGCTCAGACTGATTTGCTTCACATAGTTCAACGAGTGTCCTGGTGGGAATTGTATTATTTATTTAGGATGTGTTTCAACTAGTTACCTAGATAGGAAACGTTTAATGCACCATCATCCTCTTGAGACATGTGGCTTCCTTTTTGAAGCATCATCTTTAGTAAGGCTACTCAGATGAAGTCTAGCCAGGTAAGTTGATGGGTGCTGTCAGGTAGGTCTAAACAGGCAAATGATTAAAATCACACTAATAGGATAAAGTATTGTTAGCAGTGCCTGTTCCCTTTTATTTCTGGGTCAGATAAATTCAATGCTAACAGCAAATGAAAGACCAATTAAAAAAGTAACTAACACTATTATTTCAGCAGTGTCAGAGGTTTGCTTGGCTTTCTCTGTGTTAGTGAAGTCAATCTGCTTCCTTGCAGGTAGGTAGTAGAGCAATTTTGGTTACTGATTCCTTGATGCTTTGTAAATATACAGAAAATAGGTAACGGGGTGGGGGGAGCAGGTAACAAATATTTAATTTTAGTAAGCCTGCCCTACCACTATTAGAATAGAATAAAAGTAGTTTAATGCAAATGGTTTCCTTACAAATGAGATCTGTCTCCGACTGGAATCTGATAGGGAGGTGTAATTGATACATAAGCAAATCTCAACCACAGAGTGAAACCCACAAAAAAACCAAACACCACCACTCCTAAAACATTGCAGTGTGCTTGTTCACTCCTGCTGTTACTTCAGCAAATTATTTCCTCAAAACATTTCAATTTGTATCTAGCCTAGAACTGTGCTTAATATTTTTCCTCAAATAGTGGGGTTTGGTTGTTCTGTACTAGTAATGCCATAGCATTTCCATTTCATTTTCCTAGCAATTGTGTAACATGGCATCCAAGGTACTCCTGTGACATGTATAATCAACAAGAATTCAAACTTACTAGAAGGTGTATGTATTGTTTTTTTTTTTTCCCTATAGTTTCTGTGTAAACTGAGAGGTGTGTGTGTATAGCACTTTACTTGGTTTCTCAGTGGGAGGCACACTGGAAAAAAATGAAATAGGTTACTGCATTATATTCACAAATGAGAAGGTATTCTTCCACAGAGACCACCCCTAACTATGCAGAAAACCCTCTAAGGCTGTTGCAATGTTCAGCACAGTGTATCTTCAGCCAACGAGTATTTTTTTCCTGCTGTTAAATCATTTTGGCTGATTGTAGCTGATCAAACGTCACTGCTACTATACAGCTTTGTGATAGTTGCTTTAGTTAGATGTATGTTGCCCACAGAAATGAATCTTCTGTAAAGCTTGGAAGAGAAAAGGTTTTGGCAATAATAGTGCCATGAAGTTCAAGAGAGATGGTACTGGAGTAACAGAAAGGTAATTTTCAGAAATTTCATTTTGGTCTTTAACGCTAGGGAAAGAGTAGGAAGGGAAGAAAACTCCTTCCTCCCATTGAGTATTGCTTTATGGTAGCACAGAGTTTGTCAGCACAGCAACAGGATGTGTCTGCAATCTTACTGGAGCTGTAGTTATGTCAAGAAATGCCAACAGCATGATACTTGAGTCCAGTCTTTTTGCATTTTCAGTGTAGTTAAAAAACAAAACAAAAACGTCATGTTCTTAAACTAAACAAACCAAGTAGGGAATATTAGTTATACAATGAAAAAGGGGAGGTGAAATCAGCACTACAGCTAGTTGTACAAGCTGTTGTACAGCTTGCCCAACAAGCTATACCTATGGAGTGTTGCTCTACAGCACCAAGTCTCATGCACAGGGCTGGAGGTGGTTATCGAGACGAGTGGCTCCAATCCCCTCTCCACAAGGCTCCTCCATTTACACTGGAAATAAACTACATTGAAATAAACTCAGCTATGGTACTAAGCCAATGATTATAATGAAGTTAGAATTTTGGGTCATCTTCATAAGTTAAACATATTTAAAAGTACATATGTATCAGTACTTATTGTGGAAATTAAATACTGGGTTCTCCTTTTTCATTCTCAATCCTGTTGAATATTAATGAAGATGTATTTACACTGTGAGATTAGAATGAGGTCCTGCAAGTTTGCTTTGGTACACTGTGCAGCAGAATTCTCTAGCAAAAGCCTTTGATTTCCATTTATGTCAGTGTTGAGACCTTGCAGGAAAAATGCACTTTTATATGCTAGCAAAAGCTTTATCTCTAGAGCTTGTTTTGTCACTATGTTTGTGAAGCCAGACAAATGGAACTAGGTGCTGCTTATCATTAAGATTTCTGGAAGAAAGTTTAGTTGATAGCATACTTAGAAAAATGTTAGCTGCTCAAACTCTTCAGTAAATGATTCTCTCTGGTCTCTAGCACTTCCTGAATTATCTGAAGGTATGCAGAAGTACTTTAGCTTCCCTTGTAATTTGAAAGACCTAAGGTGGGAAACTGGTTGTTAGGTTTTACGTAGTCATTGCATATTATACTCCTGATGGGGCTGGAAATTGGTCTATATTTGTAGAAGATGTCTGGAGACTTTTTTTGTTTTTTTTTTTAAAGGTGTTAAATAACAATACTTTTTTCTTTATTACATGTCAAAAAGTGTCTCCCACCCAAGGATGTTTCTGGTCTATTCCCTTGGGTAGTTCACGTGTCTTTCTATTACTATTGTAAATCATGGTGTGAAACAATTGCAATACAAGCACAATTAAAAAAAAATGTTCAATGGCTATTTTAGCATTAGATCAAAATATTAACTCCTCTTTCCTCTGGAACATATTATAAAATAGACGATTAAAAATATACATACTAAAAGTGTGTCAGTGATGGAGAAAGCAGTAAGTTTCACTTTGCCTATAAAATGTTGCTTCTTGATTTGCCACTGAAAGAGTAGAATACTGAGAACCGAAGTTTTGCTGTGATTTTTAGTGTCCTCCAGAGATCTCTTTGGCGGAAAGGTTATTTAATGAGACATGAAAGAATGAAATGGCTGAAAACAGAAGAAATGCACTTATGCTTTCTATTTGTAAAATATAGGTACACTGGATTTTGCTTTCCATCACGTGGATGGTAAATGTCATTGCAATAGTTCCCTACATAGTCTTTTATATATTAGTCTAGTTTTGATTGGAATAATATTTATCTTTCAGACTGGCAATATACAAAGGTATGGTGGCTACAGTATGAGGGGGAGGAGGCGGCAATGATGCCTTCCTCCATTTATATGTTAAATTAATGGCAAAAGCATTCCCTCTGATGTGAAAGGTTTTACAAATCCCCAGAAAAAGGAAGTGCTCCCTAGTGGGAAGTTCCAAAGACCTGGAAAGACTCCTGAGGTGCACACCAATGTGTTTCCTTGGTGATCCCTGTTTCCAGGTGCATCCCGATTTGTGCCTGTAGGCAGTCTGTCTCTCTAAAACAAGAATTTGGCCATTGCTGTAGGGCTGTAGAGCTACAACTGAGCCATGCCATTGCTCAGGCAGTATGCTTCGCACAGTGAGCCTCCAGTTCCTTTTTAGATCCAGCCTCCAGCTCTTACATTTATTAGTGGCTTTACAGTTGGATGGATGAAGGCTTTGAGGGATAGAAGGAGAAGAGTTAACTTTCTGATGAAATATTACAGATACATTCCCTAATTGTAGGTGCTATTATGAGGATAAGGATGAACTGTGATGGATTAGGAAATTCCCTCTCACATGAGAAGAGGAATGAATTCTTAATAACTGAGAGTTGGAAGGCAACCTTGTTTAACAGGCACAGCGCTGTCATGGAGTCCTCTGGCGTGTAAAACTGTTTTCTGGAGATGTGAAGTGGGTTTGAGTGTGTTTGAGAAGCCTTTTATGAACTCACCTGTACCTGAGAAAGCTGAACCATGGTAGTTCATTTTACTTGTGACTCTAGTTCTCTCACCTTTACTTCTTAAGACCGATCATTTTTGATCCATCAGAATGCTTCTGAGGCATTATTTTACTTTCTTCTTCTAATAAGGAATTTTTCAGAAGTAGATATTTTGCACTGGTTGCAAAGAGCATGAACTTGCACACATCTAACCTACTCTGGTTAGCAACTTAAAAAAGCTGTTGAAGGTGCTCTTGGAGGTGCTGGGCTGGTTCTGCAGAAAGTGGTCTGCAAGGAAGTGTTGCCACTATTGTAAATGGTTTGATACCTATTAGTATGGGATATTGGGCTCAGTACTCCGAGGTACTGAAATGGGTCACAAATTTGCACAGGAGGTGGCAATACAGATGAAGGTAAAAGGCTTAAAGGGAGGGGAAGGAAAAAGCTTTTAAAAGTAGATTGAGAATCTTGTTTTTGTATTACTTGGAGGGACTGATGAGCAAGCTTTGCCTTTGTTTTTAAGGGAGAAATGAGGCTGGGGAGAATGGCAAGAGTACGAGTCAAGCAAAACTTTCCTCTTCTTCTGTTGGCTTTTGTAATTCTCTTTTGTCCTGCGCCTCCCTATAGTAGTTCTTCAAAAACTCATGTTTTTGTCGTTAGCTGGCACTCCCTGGGTAAAGCTATGCAAAGGTAAGCTGGTGTCTTCTCCGTAACAGGGCCTTGCTTTTGTATTTCTTCTTTCGAAAACTCTGTAGCCTTTGTAGGAAATGTATCTTTTTTGTCTTCTGCATGGTTTGTACATTTTTACGTGCTGACACAGTATAATTAAAAATGAAGAAAGAAGGGAGGGCATTTAGAAACAGTAATTACTGGTATGTCAGTAACAAAATTTGTGGGAAGTGAGTATGAAAAGAGAAATCATCCTTCTGTTAACAGCGTTAGTGGATCTGTCCCTGCCTAAGGGCTGAAAATATTATGTTTGAGTTGTAGGACTACAAATGTACCTTTAGCTGACACTAATGATAAAAATTCTCTTAGTCTCAGTAAAGGAATTAGCTGGCCTCACTTTTTGAATATTAAATACTCATTAATTAATTGATCAGATGTTGATGTGAAGTCTGTACCTTGGGGTTGCGTTGCAGGAGGTGCAGCACATGAGAGTACCTGTGGCAGGTCTGCTTCTCAGCTAACAGAGAAATTGTGCAGTCACTTGGGTGTCTGTGTGTGAGCTTCATGCGCTTTTTGGCGTTAAGCTTGCAGGGCTGTTTGAACACTTTGGCTGAACCTGGTTTTCCAGGATCAAAGAAACATGAGCCAAAACTTAGCTCTGCTCTAGATGCCGGTCCTGCTGGGTTGCAAAGGAAAACAAATAACTCTCATTGTTTGCTTTCAGGCTCTGCAAGCCTGTTTCTAATAGACTAATTTCAACCAGTTTATAGTCAAGTAGTAGTGGAGAATAAATGAAGGGTGTTTCTTTTAATGGAAGACCTTGTACGCTGTTCACTGTTTCCTTATGCTGTTTTCCGTTTTTATTTGCATTCGGTGCTTTCGATCTCTGCCAAGTATGCTAAGATAAGCATCTGAAGCTAGTTACTGTCCTCAATAGTTTACCAAAGCTAGTACATATAAATATCCTGAAACAAGTATTTTCTTTTAGTAGAGATGGTTGGGAGTCACAGAAAGATCTTGGAATACAGACTGCTTGTGGAACCTTTTTTTTTTTTTTTTTTTAAAATGTTAGGTCCTGGTTCAGGCTTTGATCCCATACTTCTAAGATGAGAGTAATTTGGATACTTTTCCTTCACCCTGATCTCTTAGATTTTAATGGTATCCCTTTGAACAATCAGATCTCCATAACTTAAAAATTCTGGTTTCAAAAACCTTTCTGAGACTCAGTCCCATTATTGAAACTTACTGTGGGCAGTCTCACACAAGTACAACTCAGACTTATTAAGAGGTCTCACTCTTGAGTTATTTGCTACAGCCTGAAGGCTTTACTTGATAAAGGTGCAGAATTGCTGCATTGATGACTTCTAAGCTCTCATCCCTGTCTAAGACCTGGTTCTTCTTTTCTATTGTACAAGAGAATAATGTAAGAACACCTTTGACCTACTGATTCAAACCTTGTCTTGCGGCTATTAACATTTTTCCTTGTCATTTCACACGCTTGTGTATTTCTTAGTAAGGTTTTGTCTAGGAATATATTTTTTTAATTATTATTTTGGTATTTTTGCTATTTTGAAGGTATGCAAGATTTAAAAATTGTATGTGCTGAGGTTTTCCATAGTCAAAAGATAGTAGCGATGATCAATGATAATCAATGTTGCTCTTCTGACAAAGGTAGAAAAAATGGTTTTGTTAGCCTTCACACTGAGCTTATACAAAACTCCAGTAAAAGGGCCGCTGCTGCTGGAGGCAGGCTGCTGCGGGCTGGTTTTTCATTTGTTTTGTGCAAGTGGATGGGTGTGTTTTGAAGGAGCCCAGCTTTTCAGCTAGCAGTTGGGGCTAATGGTTAAAGATACAGTTTAGGTTTAAAAAAGCTTTATGGAGAAAGAAGATAAAATGCTCTACAAAACCCGTATACTTAGAGTTGAAAGTCTACACAAGCCGTGACTGCCACAAATCCAACACTGCAGAGACTGAGCCATGGGAGCAGCCCAACAAATAGATTAGCAGGACTCTGAAAAACAAATGTCACTCCGTACAAATAAATTCCAGTTCAAATGGTGGTTGTAAGAAATCAACTTAAAGAGAACATTGAAAGGTTTCAAAACCTGAGAACTATCTGATTCAAAAGTGTGGTTCAGCATAATAAAATCTCAGGAATGGCAGCTCATATTGCTTGTTTCTGCTGTTGGAACATGAACTTTCTGCTTGCAATGAATGATTTGAAAGAAAATAATTGGGTTCTGACCCTGCAATGAGTTTTGCATGGGATTATTACCATTTACACAGATAGAACATATTGGAGCATATTTAGGGGTGCTATTTCTTGACTTCATTGTGGTAATAAATGGCAGCTTTTTTAATAGGTTATGTTCATGAAACACTGCCATTTTTACTGAGCTTCAACAAAATTTGCAAGCTGCCGTTGAAATGAGCAAAAGCTTGCAAATGATCGTACGCTGAAAAAAGATTTTAAAGTATTCAGTTTATATTATTTAAAATAGTGTTCATTTCTACCATTTCCTTTTCACTGTTTAGCAAATTTTCCCATTAACTTGCACCACTACTTCTTCTTTTGGATGTGTGGAAACTACATAGACTTTTCATGTTTTTCTCAGCGGTGCACAGGGGCAGGAAGCACCTTAGGAATTAGGGAACCAATAGGGTAGTTTTGGTGTTTCGTTTTAAGCTGTCCAGTGATACACAAAAATGTTAGTTAGTATCCCAATAGGATTTCTACTATTAGACGTGGGTCTGAGACTCCCAATGGCTTCTTACTTCATTATCCCTCTCCTCTACTGCCACATGAACTGCTCCTACATAGGGGTTGCACTTAGTGGCAAGATCTGTAAATGTGCTGATTCTTATGGCAGTTCCTGGTACTGGCAATGGGACTTGAAAACCTTATGGCTTCACTGTGGTGCTGAGCACTTCTGAGAATCTGGCTCACAGGAGGTGCCAAGCATGTGGGAGAACTTGCTCTGGTTTGGACTGCCCCGCTGGGACATCAGCCCCTCTTTGTTCTGTGATGTTGGTTTAAAGCTCTTTTCTGTGAAATGAAATGCAGTGGGAATGCTAACTTGAGTGAAACAGGTCATAAAGCTGACGAGTATTGAGCTAAGTCCTGTAGAATAATCCTGTAGAATAACAAACTATTGGCTGTGAGAGCACTTCGCTGCTCTGTGAATCACCTGCTCTTTTCTTCTTGTAGTGTTAAAGTTTTGATGCCTTAGCGTGATAAATGCTACTATTTCTGTTAGCTTCTTATCTCAAAGCTATATGTCTAAGGAAGTCAGACCATTTGATTTTATACTCTGTTACCAGAGCAGTACTGGTGATAAATACCGGGTGTTGAGGAAAATGCTTCTTGCAGTTGTAATGTACTGCTGTACAGCAGAGTGAATCACACACACTGTTCACCCGTCACCTCCAATGTTAAGTTGGGGTAAAAAAACTTTGCATGGTGTTGCTACCTTACCTTTACATTTATTTTTAAAAATGCAACATATAGTAATGAAAGAGGAAATGCAGCTTCAGGTACTACAGAGAAGTCTCTGAACCTATATGTTGCACAAATTAGGTGTGAATGCATAGATACAATGGGTGGATTTTGTGTAAAGAAAAAAAGATGGTGAGCAGGATTTTTTTTTTTTTTTGGCCTATAAAGGAATGTCTGTTTCACACAGTACTCCTGATTCTCCTGGTTATAGGATATTACAATAAAATGTATATTCTTCCAGTTGGTGCCAATGTGTACGGCTCCTTCTGAAAATCCCTGAAAGCTTTTCAGTTTTGTAGTTTATAGGGAATAAAGGCAAGTAAATGAAATGGTGGAGACCAAAGGCTACTTTAGAGCTGGTTACTATTTTAAGATAGTCAGTGACGTAGGTGAAAATAGACTTAAAATACAAAACAACCCTCTTTTCTCCTGCTCCTCCAAAAATTATTTGTTTTGAGCTGACTGAAGTGGACACCTGGAATCTGAAGGAGTGGTTTGGCCTTTAATAAGAAAAAAAATTACAACTACTTTGTAATAGGAGAAAATACCTAATATTTAGACAAATATATAAGTAAATGAAATGAGAGTATAGAAAAATTTAAGTAAAGTTTCTAAATTGGATATATAATGCAAAGTGAGGGCTTTAAAACATGAAAGATCATAGAATCATTAAGTTTGGAAAAGACCTCCAAGATCATCTGGTCCAATCATTCCCCTACTACCACTGTCACCCACTAAACTGTGTCCCTAAGCACCACATCCAATCTCTCCTTAAACATCCCCAGGTGACTCCACCACCTCCCTGGGCGCAACCCGTCCCAGTGCCTGACTGTTCTTTCTGAGAAGAAATGTCTCCTAATTTCCAACCTGAACCTCCTCTGGTGCTATTGCAGACCATTCCCTCTAGTCCTATCACTGGTTATCTGTGAGAAGAGGCCGACCCCCAGCTCCCTACAGCTTTCTTTCAGGTAGCTGCAGAGAGCAATAAGGTCTCCCCTGAGCCTCCTCTTCTCCAGACTAAACAACCCCAGTTCCCTCAGCCGCTCCTCACAGGACTTGTGTCCCAGGCCCTTCACCAGCTCTGCAGCCCTTCTCTGGACATGCTCCAGGACCTCAATGTCCTTCTTGTAGTGAGGGGCCCAAAGCTGAACACAGCACTCGAGGTGCGGCCTCACCAGAGCAGAATACAAGGAATGTTTACTTCCCTGGTCCTACTGGCTGCACTACTCTTGACAGAAGCCAGGATGCCGTTGGCCTTCTTGGCCACCTGGGCACACTGCTGGCTCATATTCAGGTGAGCATCAACCAGCACCCCCGATCCTTTTCCTCTGCACAGCTTTCCAGCCACTCTGTCCCAGGCCTGTAGCACTGCATGGGGTTGTTGTGGCCAAAGTGCAGGACCCAGCACTTAGCCGTGTTGAACCTCATCCCATTGGCCTCTGCCCATCGACCCATCCTGTCCAGGTCCCTCTGCGGGGCCTTCCTACCCTCAGGCAGATCGGCACTTCCCCCCAGCTTGGTGTTGTCTGCAAACTTACTGAGGGTGCACTCAATTCCCTCATCCAAGTCATCAATAGAGATATTAAAGAGGATGGGCCCCAACACCAACCCCTGGGGAACACCACTGGTGACCGGTCGCCAGCAGGATTTCACTCTGTTCACCATCACTCTCTGGGCCCAGCCATGCAGCCAGTTTTTAACCCAGCAAAGAGTGTACCTGTCCAAGCCATGGGCTGCCAGCTTCTCCAGGAGAATGCTGGGGGAGACCGTGTCAAAGGCCTTGCTGAAGTCTAAGTAGGCTATGTCAAGAGTCTTTCCCTCATCCACCAGGCGGGTCATCTGGTCACAGAAGGAGATGAGGTTGATCAGGCAGGTCTTGCCTTTCATGAACCCATTCTGACTGGGCCTGATCCCCCAGTGGTCCCACATATACTGTGTGATTGCATTCAGATGACCTGTTCCATCACTTTTCCTGGCACCGAGGCCAGGCTGACAGGCCTGTAGTTCCCTGGATCCTCCTTACGACCCTTCTTATAGATGGGTGTCACATTAGCAAGTCTCCAGTCATCCAGGATCTCTCCAGATGAGCATGACCGCTGATAGATGTTGGAAAGTGGCCCAGCAATCCCATCCGCCAACTCCCTCAGCACCCTTGGGTGGATCCCATCTGTCCCCACGGACTTGTGACAGCCCAGGTGGAGCAGCAGGTCTCTGTTTCCACCTGAACTGTGTGTGGGGGGGTTTCTTCTTGTCCCAAACTTTCAGGTCAGGAGGCTGAATACCCAGAGGATAAGTGGTCTGGCTAGTAAAGACAGATGCAAAGAAGGCGTTTAGAACCTCAGTATTTCCTTATCCTCAGTAGTCATGTTACATAGGACTCTGGGAAACTGTCTGCTGTTCTGGCCTGTGGAAAGACCATGTGCGTTCTTATGTCAGAATGCCTGGGCCCTTGTTAACACCTTGACTTCATGAAGTTGTACTGAAGGTGTTTCTGGATACCTGAGCTCAGTAGTAAAGCAATCTAACTCCGCCTTATGTTAATCTTTTGAGTATGATGGCCAAATGGATTAGTTCAGCCCATTATGGAGGGAAAGCTTTATGACTTAAATGCTGGAAATAAATTTGCCATTTTTCTAAAAGTATGTATTTTTTGTGCCACAGGTAACACTGCAGACGTATCAAATAGAAAACGTAATGTGCTATGCATATAAGAAATATTTGGGGGAATGTGTTTCTCTGAGTCTTTGGCACTTAAAAAAATACAGGAGATACTGTTTGGATGTAAACGTTTATTGTGGAGAGAAAATGTAATTATAAAAGTCTGCTAAGATTAAAAATGTGATCTGTTGGCCAGGATGATTTGTATGTTTGGTTTTCTTTTAAACAACTTGAGTAATTTTGTGCTTTGTTTCTGTTTAAAATATATCTATAAACCTCAGAAACAAACACAGATAAATCAAGCTGTTAAGTAACTTTTTCCTTTTTACAGATTCACAGATTTCTCTAGGTTGGAAGAGACCTCAAGATCATCGAGTCCAACCTCCGACCTAACACTAAGTACTCCACTAAACCATATCCCTAAGCTCTACATCTAAACGTCTTTTAAAGACCTCCAGGGATGGTGACTCCACCACCTCCCTGGGCAGCCTGTTCCAATGCTTAATAACCCTTTCGGTAAAGAAGTACTTCCTAACATCCAACCTAAAACTCCCCTGTCGCAACTTTAGCCCATTCCCCCTCGTCCTGTCACTAGGCACGTGGGAGAATAGACCAACCCCCACCTCTCTACAGCCTCCTTTCAGGTAACTGTAGAGAGCGATGAGGTCGCCCCTGAGCCTCCTCTTCTCCAGGCTGAACAACCCCAGCTCCCTCAGCCGCTCCTCGTAAGACTTGTTCTCCAGACCCCTCACCAGCTTGGTCGCCCTTCTCTGGACTCGCTCGAGCACGTCCATGTCCTTCCTGTAGCGAGGGGCCCAAAACTGAACACAGTACTCGAGGTGCGGCCTCACCAGAGCCGAGTACAGGGGCACAATCACTTCCCTCGACCTGCTGGCCACACTGCTTCTTATACAGGCCAGGATGCCGTTGGCCTTCTTGGCCACCTGAGCACACTGCTGGCTCATATTCAGCCGACTATCCACCAATACTCCCAGGTCCTTCTCGGCCAGGCAGCTTTCCAGCCACTCATCTCCCAGCCTGTAGCTCTGCTTGGGGTTGTTGCAGCCCAGGTGCAGGACCCGGCACTTGGCCTTGTTGAACTTCATGCAGTTGACCTCAGCCCATCGCTCCAGCCTATCCAGATCCTCCTGCAGAGCCTTCCTGCCCTCGAGCAGATCGACACACGTACTTAGCTTGGTGTCATCTGCAAACTTACTGAGGGTGCACTGGACGCCCTCATCCAGATCATCGATAAAGATATTAAAGAGGACCGGCCCCAGTACCGAGCCCTGGGGGACTCCACTAGTGACCGGCTTCCAACCAGATTTGACTCCATTCACCACAACTCTCTGGGCCCGGCCATCCAGCCAGTTTCTAACCCAGCGAAGCGTACGCCAGTCCAAGCCACGAGCAGCCAGTTTCTTGAGGAGAATGTTGTGGGGAACGGTGTCAAAAGCCTTACTTAGGTCAAGGTAGACCACGTCCACAGCCTTTCCCTCATCCACCAAGCGCGTCACTTGGTCATAGAAGGAGATCAGGTTCGTCAAGCAGGACCTGCCTTTCATAAACCCATGCTGACTGGGCCTGATCGCCTGCTTGCCCTGCAAGTGCCGCGTGATGACCCTCAAGATAATCTGCTCCATGAGCTTCCCCGGCACTGAGGTCAAACTGACAGGCCTATAGTTCCCCGGGTCTGCCCTCCGGCCCTTCTTATAGATGGGCGTCACATTGGCTAGCCGCCAGTCAACCGGGACCTCCCCCGATAGCCAGGACTGCCGATAAATGATGGAAAGCGGCTCGGCCAGCTCCTCCGCCAGTTCTCGCAGTACCCTCGGGTGGATCCCATCAGGCCCCATCGACTTGCGCACATCCAAGCTCCGTAGCAGGTCGCCAACCATTTCCTCATGGATAGCGAAGGCCACATCCTGCTTCCCATCCCCTTCCACCAGCTCAGGGCACTGGGTGTCCGGAGAACAACCGGTATTGCCGCTAAAGACTGAGGCAAAGGCAGCATTAAGCACCTCAGCCTTTTCCTCATCCTTAGTAACTAGGTTTCCCCTCGCATCCAGTAGAGGATGGAGATTCTCCCTAGTCCTCCGTTTCGCGTTGATGTATTTGTAAAAGGATTTTTTGTTGTCTTTAACGGCAGTAGCCAGATTGAGCTCCAGATGAGCTTTGGCCTTTTGTTTGAAAATGCTTTTTATTTTTTAAGATTAAAAACTTGTGCTGAAGACCAGCTGTTGAAGTCTTTTTTGGTCCTAAGAAAAATGGACGGTAACAGGAGAGAGGTGTGAAAGATAAAAAGCATCACAGGCAAAAGCTGCTGCCGTGCCTCGGCTGCTGAAGGACAACAGGCAGAGCACATGGTGTGTGATCCTACTGCCAAACCTTAAATTTCCCCCACCCTTTTTTAAATTTATACTTTTTTTTGCGGCTGAGGGAAAATCACGGCTTGTGAATATTGTTTTGTTTAGTCTGTCTGTGGAAGTAAAATTCATCAACAGCATGCTGCAAAACTGGTTGTAGCTGTGTGTGTGAATGTGGGGGTTTCCAGTTAGCAGGTGTAACCTGCAATGGAGTTGCAGAAAAGTCAAAGGAACAGTAGAAAGTGGAACCTTTAGGGCGAAGGAAGAGTGGGGGTTATTCTCGATAGTGTACTGTGTAAAAGGAGCTTGTTTATCTCTCTCACTAAAGACGAATGAATTATCTTCCTATATGAGGTAAAAATTCAGTGGATGTCGCAGCCCGTCATTGTGATACAGCCTGGGTTAATCATGCCAGGTCGTTTCAGACAATATAATTCAATTTCTTTTAGTTCATATTAAATTGTATTCATTGAAAATGTTTACAGATGCAAAAGGAGCATATTATCCCATGAAACATATGGTGTTGTTTCTGGTTCTTTGGTAGTCTGGGAAGAGGTGTTTGTGTGCACACGCTGTGGATCAAATATTTTTTTCCAAATATTTACAAAGCAAGAGGTGTTGTCTTTCAGTGGGAGTAAAACAAAGCTTTATATTGTTTTTCAGTTGTAGTTTCTAGTGATATTAAAGCTATTTGTTGCTGGAAAAAGCAGCTTTTTAGATTTTTTTTTTTTTTTAAATTCTGTTAAAAGCTGGGGAAGTGGCTTTTGTGATGCTGTTATAGATGTCTAAAGAATCTTTGTTAGTTCAGGCAGTAAATAAAACTGGATTGCAAACCCCATTGCTTACCTTGCTTACCTATTTATACTAGAAGTACCCAGAATAAGAGATAGAGAAAGAGCAGAGCTTCTTTTCTGGGGCTTATTAACCAAGTAAATGGTGACAGTGATGGGTGAAGACTTTGACCGGTTTGGATCCATATGCGGAAAACTGGGATAATTAGGCCGGTAGCTATAAGTAATGGGTAATACCACCATCTGAGCCGTATTGCTTGGTTCTGGCCTGTTTTGTAGACAACTGTGTTGGAATTACAGTTTTTGACTTGCTGAAAGCCCAATACACGTATACCTTTGCAAACAATTCCTGAAAATAACACTAATGTTTTGCCAACTTCTGTTTGTTGGCTCACTTCTTCTTGAAAGGAGTAGTAATCATCATTTAGATTGCCTTCCAGCTTCATTAGTTCGGTGTGTGGGTGCTCGTGTAAAGTTAAATATTTGGCATCACTTGGAATTTACATAATCTTGATGCATTTTCATGATCTAATCACCACTGATTGGTGGTAAACATCCTAGAATTCTGTGCAGGACTTTTTAAGGTTCTTATGCGCTTGGCCTTAGCTGTGCGTGCCGAAGCCACCAGGGATGTTGATCACCTCCTGAGGGTCAAAATCTCACAGCAATTTAATACATCACTTCCATTTACTCTGTAAATGATGCATTTTTACAAAAATTGTTTAATGCCTCCAAAACATCTTATGAATATTATTTTTGCATGTATTTGCGTTTACTGTGTCTAAGCTCCTCTACAACTGAAACCACGTTATACTTCCTTTAGATGATGGCAGCAATTTGTTTTCTTGTGGATCTACTTTGCATTTTCTCTTATCAGAGGGCACGCCATGTCAGAAATGGGCAATCAATATAGTGCAATGTTATAACTATTAAAACAGTCTGATTATTTCTGTGTTTCCTCAAGTATTTGCTCACATATTTAGAAATGACCTTGAACAATCAATTCATTGAAACCAGGTGCTCTGGTGTTTCCTTGCACTGAGACACAGTAAAAACAAAAATCTGTAATCCATGATGAAGGACCTTTTCTAAACCTAGAAACTTTATGGATGTTAGCAAAACTCCTCGTTACAGAAAATTGCAGCTGAAATTTATTCTAATAGTTGTGAAAATGGTGCTGACTAGCGGATATCTTCATGGAGGTGATTGCTGAGAAAGGAGCCTTACCATCCCTTATGCTGCTGCCCTGGGGAATGCACTTGGTTTTGCCTCTGTTTGGCTGTCCTTACAAGGGGGGAACCTGTAGCAGACCGTTTTCTATTTGCATGTGCTCCCTGAATCCTGCCCAGAAATTTTGCTGCAGCTGCGGGGCAGCAGTGCAGCCAGCCTGGTTTCGGTGCCTCTGACCCCGCAGGGAGCATGCCTGCTGCAACCCTGCTGTGCTTTGAGGGCAGGGCAGACAGGAGGTGGAACAGGAGGCTTTACAAAAGCCTGCTCTGCTCCTGGATCCTACAGACAAGAGGACTGGAAGCAGCGTGGTTGGCTGCGATGTGCTTAGTGTGGTGGCTGATGAGTTCCCAGGGAGAGATCCTGCCAGTGCAGTGGTGCTGTAGGGCGAGGCGTGGTGGTGCGGTGGGGCCTGGCTGGGGAAGCCAGCTTGTGAAGGCAGGAATATTCAGGTTCTGTGTGGGGGTGGCTTCCTGCGGGAGGCTGAGGAGCTGTTGGTGGTGCCGTTTTGTGACAGTAGTGTGGGGGGGAGCTATGCAGGAGAGATCTTGAAGAGCTAAGAAATGTTTTAAGATAGTTACCGCTTGTCTTTCCTGCTTCGCTGAAAGACTGCTGTTTTGCCTTGAATAGGAGAGAAGTCATAATTGCTTGGTTTTCAAAAAGAGCATTTGGTGTTGTGCTCCAGTGAGCTCTTCTATGAAGAGCTTGCAAGGAGTAGTCCTGGGCACCTTAACATACTGACACCCAAACAGTGTTCCTCTGAGCAGCTCTTGGAAGCTACAGGCTGCAAAGAGAATAGTTAAGGAATCAAGTGGATGAGCAACCACAAGCAAAATGCTCACTGGTATCTCATTGATACATTTTAATTGATAGAATGGCCTGTTGTCTGCTTCGAAATCAAAATAATTCATCTCGAACCACTTCTAGATGTGCTATGAAAGTAATCTCTTTATTTTAGGGAATCAGAGACAATTTTAATTAAATTAGATTTCTAAATCTAAATCTAATTTATTTTATTTCTGAAATCTAGATTTCAGAAATCAATTAGATTTCTGCTGTTGAGTTATGGGCATTAATAAACAGGCAATGTACAACATGTATTGCATTAAAAACAAACAACAAAAAACAACTCCCCCCAAAAACTATCAGATTTTTTTATGTTTACAGAGGAGTCTGTGTCAGACACTTCTTACCATGCATAATGTTTCAGTATAAGGATGTAAAACACATTTGCGAATTGTCATTATGGTCCCATCATTAGTTTGCATACTTCCAGATTACCTTGTTTATTATTGTTATTGAGAGAACTGCAGCTGTGAAGAAACTGTAAAAGTTTACAAGGTCAGAGGAAGTAATCAGAAATATCCAATCTGCAAATTTTGGGGTCTTCCTGCAGCAGAAAATAATACCTCATCAGGATTACAGTCCTGTGCCTTGTAAGAATTGCTGCCTTAAATTTGACCAGAATTAACTTGAGAATAATCCTCCTGATGCTGCTTTGGACCTTCATTAGGCAGTTTTCAGTCTGCCCTGACCAATATTTTTTTTTTTTGTTGGTGACATCAAAGCAGAAAAAAGAAGGAAAGGAAAAGATTATGACATCTAAGTACTTTGCTTCTGGTTGAGGATAGAGATGATTCATCCAGCTTATTTCCTTTCATCTGCAGTGTTTTTCTGGTCTGTGTCAAGAAAACTCTGGAAGTCTTTTTTTTTTTTTTTTTAAATAGAAAAACAACACTAAACATGCTGTGTTATGGGAGGTGGTTAAACTGTAATACCTCCAGGGATGCTCTGATTGGGATTGTTGTTAAAGGCAGCTCGACAGCTTTTTTCTCTTCCTTATAGGCTTTTCCCAAATATTTGCTTTCTCGATAAATGTGTATCCACTTGTCAAACTTCCCACCAGAATTCTCATTAATGATCGACTGAGTGTGCTGCAGGAGCAATGCTTATGCCCTTTGAAGATGGGGAGATGTTTTTTTCTCCTTATCTTAGAGGGTTCAAAATCAACCAAGACATGATGGAGAGCTATACTGTAGCTGTGTTTGTGTATGATGATTGTTGGCTTTATAATACGGAATAGGAAGATGGTGTACATTTGGCCAGCAGAATGCAGAACGTGCAGGTCACTGCGGTGGAACTGGGATATGTCTGTAGGTTTTGTTTCTCCATCCTTTAAATTCTGCAAGTGTTTTAATACATCAGCAGTCTTTTATGTTCAGTGCTTCACGACACCTGGACAAAAATGGAGTTGGTGCAACTCCTCTAGCAGCCTTTTTCATTTTTTAATTTGTTTTTAATATACTTCTGCAACTTGTAGTGTGTGTAGTTAACAGTAACTTGTAATGAGTAATTAGGTATATGCCTACTACTAGTGACAGAAAAAAACAGCTGTGACAAGTACTTTGAACTTAGTTGAGGAAAAATGCTGAAAGGTATCTTTGCATGAACACTTTGGAAATATTGTAACTGTATTTTTCAGTTGCTTTGAAAGACCTTTACGGGGAAAATAACAAATTACTTTGCAGGTAAAAAGTGGTTAGAAAAGCAGTGTAACTGGAGTTGGGTGAATAGGGAGTAATAAATTCTTTCTCAAACAGAATTTTTGCGTACACCTACTGGAGGTTCACCTTGCTTTGTGGGAACTCCTTTAATCAGTCCTCCAGTGATCCTGAGCTTGCGGTCTGGGCAGGCATCTGAATTTGATGAATGACTGTACCGTGAAAATCCCCCGCTATGCCTACAGCGCAGGGGGGTGCAAAGTAGAGGTAGCTGAGCTACCTCCTGAACAAGAAATGATACAATTTTGTTATTGAGTCTGAATTGCTCTGAAGCAGCAGCATGTGAGCACGCCTGGGCCTTGCCCTAGTGCTGTGCTGTGCCCTGCGGAGGGTGCTGGCACCCAGCCCTTGCACGAGGCATGGCAGTAACATACGAAGCAGGTGCTTATAGCATCGTGTCAGCTGGTGGCGATGCTTCTGGCTTTCTAAATTAAGGGCAAGGTGCCTCTTGTCAGGATCTGCCTTTCTAGCAAACTGCTGCAGTATCATTGTTAGGTAGCTCTTCCCTGCGAGAAGATGTTAGTTAAGCTGCAGGTTGTACCTTGGCAGGCCTTGACTATGGATGTAAGACCTCTGTACTTCAGGATGGGTTCTCCACCAGGCAGCAAGTTAAATGAAAACAGAATCATAGTCCTTTTACTGTAGAGGGCTGACTTAAAGTGTAGGCACAGCTTGAGCTATTTTGCACCTCAGCTGAAAGTCTTCCCTAGTGATATTTGGGGAGGGGGCTGGGGAGACAGCAGAAGGAAGGAAGCACAAGAAAATAATATTGTTTTTCCTTTAAAGTTTCAAACAGTAGCGGTATGCTGAACATTCACTAATAGCATAGCCTGTCTTCCTATGATGCAGTCAGGATCCCAGATGTCCCTGTGAGCATCTGTTCCAACAGCAAGCAGAGCAGTAGCTGAAACCTCTCTTCCTTGCATTACTAAAAAGGTTAACAGTCTTCCCAGATGGTTTGGTGGGTTTTATATTAAGGTTAATTCATCTCTCTTACACGGAGGCTTTGCAGTACTGTAAGCCTTTGTAATGTGCCCAAGTTCAGTGCTGAAGCACACACTGAACTGCTGTGTTAACTTATTGCAGTCCTTGATACTAACAGAGCTGCAGAACTGACTCCTTGCTTTTGGGGTAGCACACTGGCAGCATTCCGTTGTTGCAATATCATAAATGTGTTAGCACAAATTCTAACTAGCTACTGTTTCCCTTAGGAGGGAAAAGAGTGTGCCACACTGCTAAGCAAATCTTCAGAGCTCTGGAGGCAGTGTCCTTTCGTCAGCAGCGTTTGGAGCAGGGAACTCCTTTTCCCCTTGTGTTAATTCTCTCTTAAATGTGGAGTTTGGACAAAATTTTAATGAAAAACCTTGAAAAATGCTTTTCACTAGATGACTGTGAAAATACTTCATAATTTGCTTCTCTCTCCCTCTTTTTTTTTTTTTTTCCCCAGTTGGTCATTTATATTCTGCACAGACTAGAATAGCACTATGGGGGGAGCACTTAAATAGGAAGAAGATTTGTCATCTGTCACACTCTGAAATTAAACTTTTGATATCGAGTTATTGCCTTAGAAATAACTTCAAAAAATTTACATGATGAGAAAAGTACATGGTGGGGGAAGCTGTTGAACTAGTTATGTAATAACGCTGTTAAATCCACTATAGCTGAACAGATTTTTTTAAAAATATGTATTTATTTATGAATAAATTAAAATGTATATATATCCACCCAACAGAAATTTCAGTGACTCCTAGACCACTTATGTGGATTTCTTTTTTCTTTTAAGAAAATGATAGAGGAGAATTTGAGGTTCCCAGAGCTGCTGCAGAGCATTCTATCCAGCTTTCTTAGATGGCTTTAAAACTTCTCGTTGTACACTGACCTATATTAAGAAAGTGGACAGAAAAGGAAGTAGTTACATGCAAGGAGAGCAGTTCGTTACATAGGGAAGTAAAGCTCAAAAGTACTGATGGCAAGTTGTACAAACAGGGAAGACGGAGGAATATATACTCCATAATTATGGCTACAGTTGAAAGTCTATTTGGACTTCATCATGATACTTCTGTTCTGTAGAAAGGTGTTAAAAAGAAGTTGTGAAAGAGGTGAAACAAGAGGCCTATCTCTAGTGGTGGGGATAATGGAACTGCTCATAGCTGCTCCTCTCTCCCACAGCTGGTTTTATTTTCCAAAATCCTTGCTAAAAGAAAATATCTGAGTAACTGCGGTCATTAAAGCTGTTATTTGTTGATATAAGTGAACAACTTGTCCTTTTGCTAAATCAAGTTGCTTGCTTTGTTTCTGCTTATCACCTGTTGACAGCTTCTGGCATCGTGCAGGGAGCTCGGAGGCACTGCCGCTGCGCAGTGTGGCTGCTGAGCACAACAGGTGTATGTGCCAGTACTTTACATGGATTTTTTTGTCTGCTGCAAGTACATATGTCTGTCTTACTCGTGACTAGAGGAGACTGTGGTCAGGTAATTTCTTCCCCAAAAATGCTTACATTTTTTCCCCTCCTTTTGGCACGTAGCTGATGGCAGGCTTCACTTAGCATGAAGAGCCATGTGGTGCGAGAGTGGCCGTGCTGTCAGAGCGTAAGGCTGCCTTACAGCAGAGGTAGATGGCAGCAGCTAGCGGTGTGGGGATCCTCCCCCCAGTCCCTTTGGATCTGGATCCCTTCGGTACACACAGGAAGCCGGGTGGCAGCTGCCAGTGGCACTGCCCGTGGGCCGAGCGCCAGCCCAACGCGTGGCGCAGAAGTCTCACGTGCCTAGGAATTGTGCCACTTGTAGCTTGGGTGCCTGAAAAGCAGTGTTTTGGTCTGTTCTTGACTAGGGCTTTCAGAAAGAAGAAAATGTGATTTTTTCTAATAAAAAGAATTATTTTTCAAACTGAAATTACTTTTTTTTTTTTTTTTATGGGAGGTGACTCATTCCTTTTTCAGCAAGTTTTTATAGTGTTTTTTTTTTTTTTGTAAGACCTCAAAATGTCTAGAAACTTTGTTGGATCACCAAACTGATCTGAGAGAAAGCAATCCAGTATCTATGCTGAACACAGCTGTAAAGCTCTATAATATCGTACAGTCGTTGTTTTTATCTGCTGACTCTTATAGTCCAGGTAATATTCTAGAATCACCCAACACTTATGAGGTGTTGGTAAATATGAACAGTGAAGGAGCTTGCACGTAATTTGTCATAATTGTTTTATTTTCGTTGAGTTTTTGAGTTTCAGTTCTGTTACAAATCCAATCCCATTTGTTAGTAATAAAATGAAATATTTAGAAAGTATATGTGTCTAATATGTTTGTGGTAAAGTCGGCACTATGCCTTTAGAGCTGTTAAATGCTCTTATAACCAAAATAATTTCAGAAGAATGGGGTTTGACCTCTTTGGATATGGATAATGTTGAGGCAAGTGAAGGTCAGGTATCACCTTTAATCTTTTTTTGATATATATATACATATATATAAATATATAAAAATGTATATTTAAAAATATATAAATATACTATATAAAATATATAAAAGTATATATTTGATATATATAATGTATGGCTTTGATTCTAGCACTGGTAATTCTAGCACATGTATTTAACATTTTAAAAAAATAATTTGTAATCTGAGTACTTCAGGGTAACAAAACAACACACAAATAAAACCCTTACAGATTTTTTTTCCTGTTTTAAATCTACAATAGCTGGCCTCTGAACAACAGATAATATAGATTAACTCTTCCGTTATGCTTAAGGCATAATCGGTTCTAGATGTGGTTTTCACATACAGTAAAACTTGTATGATCAGCTCCGCTGTCATCTCATTTCCAACAGTTTAGGCCTCTAATGAAATTAAAGCAACTGTGAGGGCATTGGTGACCTCAGCTCTCCAGGTAAAATGATTTGGATTATTTTAACTAATGCATCTATAACTTTCACAACCCGTTGGAGAGGCAGTGTTGTCTCTTTGGTGCCTAAAACCCTCTTCTTAGCTTCAAGAATGACTCAAAGTGCTTCGAATTTCACTTTGATTTTAGTGTCAGCCACCTCCTCCATGGAAAGCGCCAGGTTTGTGAGTCTGAAAGTGCTTGAAAGTGTTTTACTGCTTTGGGGCAATGTTTCAAGCTCCCACTTCTAGCTAGGTCTTGTCTGAGACAAGAGCAACCTCTTTAGAACAGTATCCTTGATTCATATAATAGAACCTGGAAACCCGGCACTTGCCGCTTTTTCAGTTTGTCACCTGATGAGAGATGACAGTAGATGTACCACAGCCACTGAGAGGCTTCACTGCCTGTCTTTTTGACATATTGAGCTAACACATAGGCTGTCAGTTTTGTTTTGCAATGCTATAATTACTTATACTCAAATCCTGCAGAAAGATGAGATGCATTTCACATTGTAAGCTAAACTTGGAGTAATACTACATTTATGGGAGATGGAAAAAACTGAAAGTGTAGTAGAGGTCTGTGCCACTGGGCGGGTGGGCAGGGGCGAGAACCCATTTCATTAGGAAGAAAAGAAAGCAGTCTACCTCCTCCCCATGAAAATCTCTTTTCACAGTGTCAGTGGGGATTGCCTTTCCTGTTGCCTTCTCTGTCTTCCAGATGTGATTTCATTTCTCTACAAGCTTGAATTGCCGATGCATGGTGTTGGAATTCTTACTAGTGCCCTAGCCCTTGGCCTTTATATGTTAGAGCATCTACTTTAGAAAGGTGGGACATTGGTTTACCATTTACCCGGTCTAGAGTTTCATTCATTCAATGTCCAGACATTAATAAACTCTGACTTAGGAGAGGAGTGCCAAGCAGAGTGTGCTTGTGGTCTGTTCCACCTCATGGGACAAAAGCACTGCAGGAGGTCTTCCTCCCAGAGGCAGTCCTAACATAGCCGACTGGTTTAGTTATCCCTGCTCCACCCAAAGCTCTGCATTCTTTTAAATTAATGAAATTGAATTAATTTTGTTGATTCAAAATCTGCATCCATGATAACTTCAATAAATTCAACTTCCTTTGTTTATCTTAAGAGATGTTATTACTTACTCTGTAGCAGCAGCATCTAGACAATTCAGAGATAAAGTGGAAAGAAATTCAGTGATGCTGCAGTGAATGTAACTTACTGGAACTTATAAATTGAAAATAAAAGGCAACTCTGACCCAAGCTACAGTATAAATTTTGGCTGTGTACAGTATCATGCCAAATACTGATGTCATCTATCTAATTTTGTTAAAATTTTTATCTTTACCATTATCATTCTCTATATTTAAATAAATATTTAGTGATGGGCTATATATGTATATATTTTAGCCTGGTCTTCATGGATTTCAAATAAGAATCATTGTGTAGTCTCTGTGATTACCATTTAAGCTATCTCACATGAACTATATGTGTGTACTTTGTCCACTGGCTGTAAAGGAGTCAATCAAATAAAGGAAATAATGGAAAATCTTAGCTATCAGGTGGCAAGAGTGCACATATTGAGTAGTGGAAAATACTGCAAGTGGAAAGAGCTCTTTTTAGGTGTTGGAATAATTGTATGTTGCTTGAAGCACACGACGAGAGCAGTTTAAACACTTATTAAAGAATGTTGCCAGATCTTATCACTGCAGTCATGCATAAAGATCAGTGATCCCCATGCAGCACTACAAAATGTGTGAATGAGGTACACTTACTAAAAATAAACCTATGGAGTGTTGTTCATAAATTGCCATAGGATACTGACTAAATGCATACAATTTAAGCCGTACAAAATCATCTCCAAGATTGAGTTCAAGAATGTGTTTAACTGCAGAGTTCTAAAGGAACTAAAAAGAAAAAATAGTTGCAGGCTGTCTGTTTGTCTGAGGATTCATCAGTGTTTAAAAGCAATAATTAAAATGTCATATGTGTCATAAGTCAAAAAAAAAAAAGCAGCGTAGTAGGATAAGTATACTGGCGAGAGATGAGGATCAGGCTGGGTGTGGTACAGCGGATGAACGAGGAAGTTCAGCAGATGTGTTGCATCTCATACAAAGGCACCGGGACGTATTTAACAGCTTTCACTTGGCATCAGTAAATGGAAACTGATACATCTCTGAGCCTGACAACCAATCTCTACTCTTCCTCAGAGTAGTTTGTTAAATTTGAAGCCACTGTGATTCTGCTCTTGCATCATTTGTGAGGAGCAGTATTGGGTCAATTTGGCTGTGTATAGGTGAAGTTCCTTAGCAGGAAGTCACCTTAGCAGGCTAATCAGATCACCTATGATTTAGACTGTACAACTGCCGAACTGCCCAAAATATATAGAGAAGGGACTATAAAAATAAATAGTAATTTACATCTCTTCAAGGCATCTGGCAAGGAGTGAGCTTCCCACAGCAGAGTGAAGTAGAGACAAATTCTTTTCCCTTTTAGAAGAATGATTTAATACATACTCATTTTTTCCCCCCTCATGTCATTATACAAGCAGAATCTGTTCTCTTTCTCAAAAGAAACAGGTTTGCTGATGAAGCCATTGTCACCTCAGCTTTATGTTTTGTGGCTCCTCCAAATTTTTAGGATGGTGAATAAATTGGAAGTCACATCAATTTCTTTATAGTTCAGTCTTCAGTTTGACCAGGGAAGATAAAACCTTTCTCTCAACAAAAGCATTCTTAAAATCAATAAACTTTTCTTACTATATTGAGTTATTTGATTATCAGTTTCTGTATGGTTATTTTTTTTTTCAGCCAAGTGTAGAAAAAGAATGATTGCAAACATTCGCACATGCTGCTTCAGCAATGATTTAAGCAATTTACAGAAACAAATGAAGCACAAAGGATTTTATTTAACAATAAATTTTCTAGAAACATTTTTTTTTTCTTGAGTGACTGGCTTTCTTAAAGCAAACTCCTTTATGAGGAATTTTACAGCAATCTGCATGACCTTTAATAACTACGGTTTTCCAAAACTTTGGCAATGCCAGATAAAAGCATAAGGAAATATTCATCTGGTGGCACCTTAATTAATCCCTGATGAAAGTAACAATGCATTTTAAAGCCAGCATTGATTACTCTGGGATTTATGGCATGGACTATGGTTTTGTCATCTTTTACAACCTGAGAATGCCGTTTTGACAAAGTCCGAGAAACAATGTTGAGAACGCTGATTAGACATTTGAATTTATCCCCCTAGTGTTTGAGCACTTTTCTGTTATCTTGTGAATTTATCCTCAAAACCAGTCTCACAGAAGTGAGTACTTTACCAGTGAGTCAAATGGAGGCAGGAGGATTAATGACACACCTGTACTGCAGGCAGAAAGACATTTTTTTCTCAACTGAAGCCTCAGATTGTAAGCATTGAGAACTGTGGTGTAGGCAAAACAGAGCTAAGTATTCCTATTGCTATAGTGACCACATCTGTGTTGTCTTGAGTCCTGAGCTGGGATTCTCTCTTACTCATTTAATTTACGTCATTATCATCTCTGCTGCTAAAGTTGTTTAGACTTGCTATACTTTAAAGTTATTACATTTAAATATTTTCCCTAATATGTCTCCCTCCTTTGCAGTTAGTTTGATTCATGGAGCAATCTGCAAATTGTCTGTAATGGTATCTGATGTTTGGGTTGCATTGCTGCTTTATGGGGAAGGTGGATTGCTTTTGCTTAGCTCTGGTATTGTGCACATAATTCAGAATGATACAGCTCTAGTATTCAGCCATTTTCACGTATTTCCATAATGGGAAACCTCTGGAATAAATGCAGCAAAGTGATGTTGATAGCCCAGGTAGTGGAGCAAGTTCTTTGACTTGAAGCTATTGCAACCTTTTACATAAAATGCAAGAAAGATATTTTGATAACTCATAGTGATTGCATTCCATGGCACTTTTATCAGGTGCTTTAGCCTTTTTGTTGGCTAGATTTCAATTCCATTAATGCTGAAACCTAACTACCTAACCTAGCCTTGACTCTCAAACAAGTTTTATTTTCCTTCTAATTTCCAGCCTGAACAAATGTGCAGTGGAACTAATACAGTCAAGTAATCACCTTTTGGCTGTTAGTAGCATGATATATATTCAGTTTGTGTATCATTTTGTATTGTTCTGATAGAGCTTTAAAAATTCAGAAGAGAAATAGATACTGAATGTATTTTGAAACTCTTACAAGCCTGTCATTGCTTGCACCTCTGCACAAGCCTCACAGCTTAGTGAAATAATTATCTGACTAGGGGTAAGACGGTATGCTTACCAAGTCATGTCTTAACAAATATAATACACACGTACTATTATGTCTCTGTTTACTTAAAAAATCATGTCCAGGTGGTTTCAAATAGGTTCTTGAAAACATAGGAATCCCCTTGTTAAATTTGTGAACCAAAGAGATATATACATGCTTGTCTTGATGTAATTCTTGGAGATACTCGGTTTCATCTCCTCCAAAAGTAACTGAGTTAAACTTTGATGTACTCTGATTCATACATATATTTATTTACTAGACCTTTTTTCCTTTAAAATAATTAATTCTAAGGATGACATAGCTTATACATTCTATTAAAGACTTAAAGAACTCAATGCTACTATTGAATAATTATAAATGGTAACAAATGTAATAGTTTTTACTTATATTATAAGCTTTTTCACATTTTTTTTAAAGTAGATACATTAACTCTTCAGTTACTAGAATCTGATAGTTTTTTTTTTTTTAAAGCTTTCAGGTTAATGCATTAGGGGAGTAATAGAGATGAGGTTAATTTTATTACTCGTTCAATAAAACCACTTGAACTTAAATAAAACCAGATGCTTTTAAATGGTTGGACTGTATTATTATTATTATTATTTTTTACATCTACTGTATACAGTCATAATTTATATTTCCAAAAATTGAAACTGTTTCTTCTTTATTTCTATTAGGGCTTGCATGCTGTGGCACAAAGACTGCATCACGCTGTGCGCTATGTTCATGGTAAGCCTTATTTAATCTTTTTAAGTTATACACAGTGTAATTCCAGGGGATATAACATTATTTTGTCAGTCTGTCCTTTGAGATTATCATAAACACACTAATGCAACTTTAGTCTGTATCCGTTGTACAGATTTAGTCTCAAATTTCCAGTTTTGCACAATATCTGGTGCAAAATTAGTTTTTAAAATCTATGAAGAATCTGATGATGGCCACCATTTTTCAGCTGTTTTGTTTAAAAATGAACTCTCAGACAGTGCAGGACAGGGACATTTTTGTAGATAAAATACTGCAGTGGCACCCCAATTCATGACTGGTCTCCAAATGACAAGAAGAGGTAAACAGTAACACAAAAGGCCCAGGCTAGGATGCATCAATTCGTGTTTTGTCCAGGCTCCATGCCTGAAGGCACCTTATCTATGCTAAGCAATTCTCCATGGCTGCCAACTCTTCAGCACTTCTTAAAATAATTAAATTAAAAATATTTCATAAACTCATTTTGTATGGGCAAAATAAGCCCCTGTGCTCCTCCAAAGCAGTATACATTTCTTCTGTTCCTTTTCTCCTCCAAATATTAGCAAATTACTGCTTTTATTATGGATATGACATAAAAATAAACCATCTCTTAGAATTAAGCCCCACTTTAACAAATGGTTTCCAACTATGTCCTGTTCTTTTCTGACCTGCTAAGTAGAAAATACCTTCTGTATTTCAGGGTTTCCTGGTGTAGATTTTTAAATTCATGATTTTTCCCCTTCCTTTTTACTGGAAGCAACTTGAATCCTTATGTGGTACCACCTCCACACCTACCCCCATCAGTTCTCTTACCTGCTAAAGGACGTCTATGCGAATCAGTGACCTCTGCCTCTAAGACTAGAAGTTAGTAAACAGTTTTCCCTAGTTGATGGGATTAAAGTGCCAGAGGAGAGGCCCAGGCTTTAAGTGACATGGTCTTTAAATCTTCTTCCCTAATTCACTTACATTCAAGTCAGCAAATTAAAAATCTGCTTCATTGAACTGTCAAGGTAAGCAATGGACACGTTAAGCTTTTTCTTGGTGTTTCTGACAGTCCAGTCACATTCATAGATGTACTGCTGCTTCCTCAAAAAAAATGTAATCCTAGCATATTCACTGGCTTCTTAATAAGCACACTTACTGATGGGAATAGTTTGTCTTACAGGGTCTTGAACAGCCAGCAGGTTTATGTGCACATTTGCAGATCATGACCAAGGACAAGCCCTTGCTCGATTGCATGTTACATTTAACTACTCATCCCTCTTGAATAGGAATTAATGCAAGAACAAAAGCTTAACATTTGTCAGGTGTTTTAATGCTAACGTTCTTCTGTCTCCAGATTTTGCTTTGTTTTTTACACTTTTCCCTCATTCTAGAAACTGAAGGTCTTTTTCCATAGTCTCCTGTACAACACAGTGATAATATGGAGCAGTTCTACTGTTCTCAGTGCTTGCTGGAAGTTTGGAAAGTGTGTGAGGATCTTAGCACTGACTGCAAATTAAATAGTCTGGGAACACCAGAAAGATGGTTAATGGCTCCATTAATAACTTCACTTTCTTATAGTCTCGGTTTTAAAATACTGGAGCAGTGTTTTCTTCTCTAAGGTACAATCAAAGTGTCTTTCAATTTTAGAGACCATCTAGGAGTAATTCTTTTCAAGATTTGTAGATCTTCTCTAAAGTGTGGTGTTCATAATGTTTCTTTATACAATTACTGAATAAGGCCTAGCATTACTTAGCTAAAATATTTTTACAACAAATACAAGAAATCATTGTAAACTCAAATGGCTAATAGTTGGATTTTACTAGTGCAAACTGTTTTTATTGATTAGGCAAGTCTGACAGTATTAATGTCAGATTAATTATTATTATTATTTTTTTTTAATGCGTCAAGGCTAGCATAAAAATCTAGATAAACTAAGCTATAGCCTCTCTGGTTTTGATGGGAAAATTCATCTTATGCTGTTGATGTTTCTCTAATGGTTTTGAGAGGGAGAAAAGCATGTTTAAAACAATAACAAATCCCACCTATTGAAATATAGTACTTATCACCTCTGAATCAGGGATAGTTGTATATCTAGACCAGTAAATATAGTTATTCTGTATATTATCTAAAACATGTCCCCTAAAGGTGCTGCTGAACCTTTTTCTTTTACAGTAGTTTCATCAGTTTATGTGCTTCTCATACTGAGCTTTCTTTCTGAAGGCCCACAGTTAATTTTCAGATACCCATAGTATTTGAAATTGAACCTAGCACTACTATTCAGCTTCTGATGTATGGTTTATCTGATTAATGTTGTTTGGGGATTGCAATTATTTTGAACAAATTGTCTTCTTTTATCTGCTGTAATGCAACTTTTATTAGAATTCGCTTGAAGAATGCAGTTTACATCACTAAATGAGCAGGACTGAAACACTGGACAGTGTAGGAGTGGTTCCTGTACTCAGTGAATATGGCCCTTGTTGTGTGCCTGCCTTGTATCCCCAATACGCTTCTTGTGGCAAGATGCTTTTCTATAATTTACCTGTTTACAAATACTATGTATAAATAAGAGTCATATAACTTCTGCTGGGTTGGGAGCTTTTGATTGCAGGTGTTCGTAATTAGATTAATTTACAAAGTAGATCAAGCCAATGAAGGATGCACAGAAAACTGACTTAGAGCTTATCAAATTAGCTAAGTAGAGCAATTAATCAGACAGACCTTAACTTCAATTGAGTTTTCTAAAGTTCCCTTTTTTTTCTTTTTTCTTAAAGAAGATATGAAATGTGAAGCTGGGTTTGGTGGGACAGTCTCCCAGACATGCGCATGACAAAGAGAGTGTCAGCAGTGGTAGTTAGCTCTCCACAATCATCATACACCTTTCAGAAACCCTCTGACCTTCCAAATGCACAGAGCAGTGTCTTGCTATGCCGTGACCTGTATCTACTTTTAAAAAACAAACAAAAGCCCACAACTGGATGGGAAAAATAGCTGAGATCTACCTTCAATTTTTGTATCCACATACTGCAGTCCTGCTTAGTAGGATGGGAGCTCCCTCCCATTAGCACCAGTGCTGTTACACCAGTAGTTCCAAATGGCCCAAGTTCTCAGCAAAGACAGTGCAATTCACTTGGTACGAAGTACAGTATTGATATGAGGCAGAAAAAAGTGTGTCACTTTCGGTTTTCATCATTAAAAAGTTTTCTTCGCACTAAACTCTACCAATTGACTAATTCAGTTCCCCCAGAACGTATTATTTTGGAATGAAATAATCTCTCTTCAGTGGAGTGCTCTCTGCAGCACGAATGCTGTGTAGGGTGAACGCAGTATTTTATCCAAACGATAACTTGTCAGTGAAAGTGTTTAAAAGGCAACTCTTCAGAAACTTCGGATTACAGTATGGTAACAGCCGTTGAGGTGTCCCAAAAATGATGCTGTTAACAAGTTCATTTTGCTTTTAAGTAAGTTTATTTGTCTGAAGCTGTTAATAGCAGTCCTTAATTGGGCAGTTAGCCATACTGCCTCGAAGTAAGAATATACCATTAGCCACAACTGATTCTTAAATGGCAGTTGCTTATCAGCCTATAAAAATCCGGCCAACAGTGTGCTAGATGCTGGGTTGCAGAATCAAGCTGGTGGTGTTATATGGTATTTTATTTTGTGTTGCTTAAATACAGGCTAGATCATTACTTAAATCCATGCTGACCAAAACCAGCCGAAACCCCCTTCTCCTCCACTCTTCTCCAGTAAGGAGTAAGGGACTGCACTGGGTTTATGCAGAGCGCACCATGTGCCCCTGGCTAAGCTCCTGGGTTTTATGTGCATGTATATAGTGCGACTTAGTGCAAATTAGTATTCTGACTCTTGTGCAAATGGGCAGGGATGCTGTGGATCTGCTGCTCACTATGTGTGGGAAAAGCGCACAGAGGTATACAGGAGCTTTAAGCTACCCTTCCATCATTGTGTGTAGAAGGCTGCCTGACTTCAACCCTGTATGAAAACTCAGTGCAATATGCAATTACTGGTCCTAAGAAACTGGCAAAGAAAACCACCTGAAAGAAGGGGAAGCTCAAATAAGGATTATTACTAGTCTTGACTGTTTTAGCTGAATGCTTCTTTCGTATAATGAAACTCTTATGGACAATTATATTTCTTAGGTATTGAAGAAATGCACCTAATTTTACTCACCTGTTAATCTGCATCTGTACTTAGTCAGAGATTATTGGAGGCAAGTGAAAGTGTTAAATATGCTGATATGGATTTTGTTCTTAATTCGTTCACACAAACCAATGATCTTATATTTTTAGATAGAATTCTTCTGTCTTTCCCTGCAGGAAAAAAAAAGTGTGAAGTGTATTTTTTTTCCTTGTGTCATTTCCTAATAAACAGCACTGGTATTTGTCGGGTTTGGCCCTGCCAAATTGGACCAAAGCCCCATATCATTGCCACTGAATAAAGAGAAATAATCTCTCTCCTGACACGACCTTTGCCATTACCTTTTCCTTCTCTTCAAGAGGCCAAATCAAGTCCTTTTTGTACACTTGCAATGAATCCTAAACCTTGTCAGAAAAAATGACTGATGAGCTAACAGTCTTTGTTCCAAACTGCAGAAAGACTCAGTATCCAAATTCAGCAATACGTGTTTTCTACTTTCAAAATTACGCGATTGCTATGATACATTGTTCTTTAAGGTGATTTTCATTGTTCCTTCTATGATATAACAGCTTTCTCCCCATGGGATAAAAGCTAATTACAACTCTTCTGAATATGAATTTCTGCCCTTGCATTCTCACCCAGCTCAACTCGCTGAAGTGCTCCAGTCTGCTGTGAGTGCACCCCTGTGCAGTGCCAGAGAACTGTTAGTTGCACTAGCTGAAGTATTTTCTTGGCTGTTAATACCCAAAACATAGGGATGAATACGCTAATGCGGAAGCACAGCTGGCAGACTTAAATGCAAGAAAGAATTATGGATGCTTCCTTCAGCCTCAGCACTGATGGGAATGAGACCCTCCTTAGGATTTTGTTACCTATATCTAAATACTGAAATCACAGAATCACAGAATCGTCTAGGTTGGAAGAGACCTCCAAGATCACCTAGTCCAACCTCTGACCTAACACTAACAAGTCCTCCACTAAACCATATCACTAAGGGCTCCATCTAAACGTCTTTTAAAGACCTCCAGGGATGGTGACTCAACCACCTCCCTGGGCAGCCCCTTCCAATGCCTAACAACCCTTTCAGTAAAGAAGTTCTTCCTAACATCCAACCTAAACCTCCCCTGGCGCAACTGTAGCCCATTCCCCCTCGTCCTGTCACCAGGCACGTGGGAGAATAGACCACGTGAGAGAATGTCTCTCAGGAGCTTAAATATAGATATTTTCTGTAAATTTTGAACTGATGATTGTTCCCTGTTCCATCAACTCAACTCTAATATTCTAGTTAACTGATATGCTGTGGGTCATTCTTTTTGAAAAGTACACAATGAATACCTATATGCATTGATTTAGGGGCACTTACATTAGAGGATTTTACCTGCATATCTTAAAATATCCTCCTTCTCCCCTCTGTAAAATTGGTTTCTCTGTTTCACAATTACTCAGTGCTTTTACCTTAACTGTTCAGGAATGAAAATGTTAACCAAAGTTATCAGCTTGAGTCAGGATTTTAAAATCCCTCCCCCCCCCCCTTTTTTTTTCCCAAAATTTGGAATGATATTTTCATGCCATTAACACTGAATACTTAAAACTTGAAATGTCATGTGCTTAAGTGTTCTTTGACAGCTATAAAAATCGTAAGATAAAGAGGAGGTATTTGGGTAATTATTTCAAGATTTTTGTAGTGTGATAGTGGTGTTTGCTTTCAGAAGACAAACAGCTCTGAAGGATGATGCCTGAAATGCCAAAGCTGCATTTTCTTCTATATTTATATCAAGGTAGTCTCTCATTTATCTGATGAATTTCAGACACTTGCCTTGATTTTTTTTTTTTTGACTCACTTAAAATAAGAAACCTTCAGTTCTAACTGATACAGAAAACTGCTAAAAAGAACCTGTAAATAGGAACATTAATCCCTACTCTCCTGTTTCTTACAGAATTGTGGTGTTAGGTCTAAAAGCACTGTGACCATATTTTCAACATGCATGTGCTTTCAAGACATTTGAATCTGATCAGTTATCCAAATGCTTCTTTTCCTTGGGAAGGTTGGAGGGCTGTACTAAATATGACTGAAATTATTTTGGTAGCAGTATGAATATAAAAACTTGTTCATGTCTTTGCTTGATCTCTCTGAACCAAGTGTAAGATACCTGGATGTGAGTGATAAATGACTCAATACAGGGGAAGGAATGATGGATGATTTGTGAAGCTAAACATTGCATCTCAATAACTGTTACCTGTTCAAAACCTACAGTACAGATATTGAGGAGGATATTTTGCTTTGTACAGGTTTGCATTAACTGATTTTTTTTATCACTGTGCCGAACATAAGCAGAATGTGTATACTGTATTTCATGGATATAATATGGTGTTTGTAGCAAGATGTGTATTTCTTACGGTGGTGGTGTCAGGGCCTAAAGCCACTAAGAGGATGCAATCTTCATAAACCACAAATATTACTACTGATTAATGGACACACTTGTTCTAGATGGACGGACACTTGTGGGGGTTTTCAGTTTATTGTGCTGCTCTCTGACAAATGAGCGGTATTTTGGAAGTGTGCGAACACAGCAGCTTCCATGTCTCCATGAGATATCTACGTCAGGAACCCAAACATCATAGCTCAAGTATCTGGTAGAAGCTGCCACTGAGGAATTAAAATGTAAGATCAAAAATATCCATCCAGCAACATGTTTGTGATCCTTTTACCACTGGTACGTCAGTGCGCACTTAAGCACAGTCCAAGCCAATACCAAATCTCCGAGCTGTGCTGCAGCAGGAGCAGATCAGAGTCAGACTTAATTCCCAGCTGCTTTGTGCTAAGGGAGATAAAAAGTGGCCGATGTTGGACCAAGCTGCGTTGTGGTGATGCGCGGGTGTGTAGCTCTGGCAGCTCCCACCTTGGTGGTGCCCCTGCCCTGTTCTGCGCCACCAGGGAGAGCAGCGATATTGTGGGTTGTGTTGGACGCTGCCCCTTAGCCCTGCTCAGGCCTGTGTGCACAAGGCTGACTTGGAGAACAGGTAGTTCTTTTCCTCATGGTTAAGTGCTATGAAACTATCACATATCTCCAAGACTTTCTCTATGGGCGCTGAAAGTAGCTCGCTGACTGCTATTCCTGAGGGGTACTCTGCTGCACAATGGCTCTGGTCACTAATTTGAAATTGCTGCTTGCCTTTTTAATTGTTCCCCAGTAATGTAATACAGTATGTTAAAAATAACACCTTGAAAAAAGACTTGAGAGCCATAGGAATAGGGAGAGAAATCATATTATACTACAATAATGACTATTTTTTCCATTCTTTTGATTTCATGAGCTCTCTGCCTATATTCCACTGATGGCATTTTTTTTAACCACCATTGTAAGTGGTAAAGCTGGAAAAGAGGTGATACAGTAACGGTAGTCAGAAGTTATAATCTTTCTCAGTCTCATTTTCTATAGACTACTTGCCATTATTTGCGACTTTGGTGAATAGCTATCCCAAATTTAATATTAAAAGTATTTATTACTCCATGGCTAAGTATTCATAAACTTGCTTTCACAATAACTGATGCCACAGCTGTGCGTGTCACATACAGGATAGATTTTGTCCAAGACCTTAATCAAGGTCATTGTTATTTTTGGTTTTGGTAGCTGGGTGTTTTTTCTTCCTCCGTGGAGTACGTTATTTTTAAGAACCTTGATGTCATGGGTGGAAAGCTCCATTCAGTAAAAAGAAAGCAGAATTAAATCCTTTATTTAATGGTTTGAGACTTATGGCATGAATACCTCCTTTTTTTTTTTAACTTACTGTTTTCTATCAAGTAAGAATATTTCTACATTTGCTTAAACACTGCATCAATATTTCCAGCAAAATACTTCTTTTCCTCAAATTTCCTTTTTAATAAAATACAGCCTCTTTGAACTCCACAGGCCTCACCATCTGTTACTCAATTTTCACTCCATAAAATTTTGCTGACATCTGTTTAATCAAAAATATTTTTATAGTCATGGAGAAATTTAGTTCAAACTTGGTATTATGTGCTATTCTTACACACCAAGGAGAAAATATGTAAATAATGAAGAGGAACTTACGGGAGAGGAGAGGAAAATTTTTTGTTACTGCTCGGGGCACCCTTAGGCTGTGGAAGTGCTCGTCCGCTTGCTGTCCGTGCCTTTGGGCTCGGGAAGGCCAGAACTGTTTCTTGGGCTTTGAAGGCCTGTCCTCGTTACTGGCTGTGCAGCTGCTGTCTTTGTCCCTTGTTCCTTTGTTGTCTCTTTACGGGTGAGGTGCCCAGGCGCCTGGCACCACCAGGCCAGCCGTAGGACACCAAGGAGGATGGATGCTCTTCTTCCATTCATCTCCCTTGGCTTCTCCCTTGCCCACTCGGGTGATACACTCTCTGGTTTCATGGTTTTCCTGTCAAACGCACAGGAAGGCTGAAGTTTGTTGGTGCTATAATAGGCACTGTCATAGATGTAGTGATAATTATTAGTAAAGTCCTATTTTTAGTCTGTTTTGTAAAGAAAATGAGGCATATGCAGTTTCTGTCTGTCTGTCGGTCTGTTGGCTATCTGTTAAGCTTGATTAGGAAATTCTCACCAGTATTGTGGCCTGATAGACCCTTTCCATATGGCATTAAAATTAACAATTTTTAAACAGCATGCTACACTTTTTAATAACCAAATAACTATGTTTTAATTATGCCTCTTGGTTATCATAGTTTTTTTATCACCTAAGTTGATCCAACCATGCTTGTTAGAGCACGTTGTACCATACAGTCTTGATTTTTGAAGAAGCATCAAAGTGTTGGGGCTTTACTGTTGTTTTCTCTGTTGCTATTGGCGTTCTTGTAGGTGAGCTTTCTCTTCCAGAATGATTTTTTTGTTTGCAGATTTATGTTGCCATGTGTGCAAACTAAATTAATATTTAAAACCAAGTAAAAATTTTAGAATATTGTTTTTAGTTGAATATTCAGCAGAATATGCTGATTATCTTGAATTTAGTGATAGAGCAATGCTTTTAAATTTTTTCTTACCAATCCCATTATCTGCACATTTAGTATTTACATATGTATTATTCAACTGTAGTTGTTCTATCATATTTTAAAATAATACTTTTTCTCTTCCCTTGAACAAGAAGAGTAAGGTTTTTGGTTTTAATGATTAGGTAGACAAAATCAATTGAAATGAAATATGAGTATAATTTTCTAATGCTTAGAGCCCTTCCCTAATTCTTTATCCTTGAAGAAGCTATTTATCTACCTTAAAGTTTTCTTTATTCAGAGAGATTTATTAAAGTATACTTGAGAGAAAAATGTCTGGAAGCATTCTTTGGTTTGTGTAAAATCTTTAATTTATTTGGAAGGAATACTTTTCAGTATTGCTTCCAAAAAAGAAATGCCAGAGCCTTTCAAAATCCTTGAGAGCAAATTAAAGGAAAATCTGAAGTGACTGTGTGTTTCCTTGGGGTTTTCTAATGGTAGATTGCAAGGAGGAGTTTCTTTTCTTCTTCTGGATTTCTCACAGATTGTTTGTAGCAATGATCATGCTGTGCAAGTTTAACCTCAAAATTTTAACTAGAAAAGTTTTGGGCTAGACATTGGATATGCTGTTTGTTTTGTGGCAGACAAAATTAGACTGCTGTCATATTTGTTTATAATGATATCAGTAAGTTAAAGAAAAAGAGCATGATTTTTATTTACAGGCATGAATGATGTATACTGCTTTTAAAAATATGAACTGAAATAATGGCAATGGCTTTTTTTTCCTTGCATTGATATGAAGGTTTGGTGCAGCTCTGAAAATGCAAACACAATGAAGCAATGCTTTTTAACCTACGTGGTTCAGAATGAATATTTGAGTGTTATATCACCTGTCAATCCCATCCAGGCAGTGCTATATGTCACAGCGGAAAGAAATCTCATAATTCTTCCTTGCTTGACTATATCTTTTGCTGACATTTAGAACAAAACAAACTGAAACATGTCAGGAAAATTTCCTGGGCACAAGTCGTAAGCTCGGATTTCCATTTGATGAAGAACCACAAGAATAACGTTTCACAATGTCTAACTCGTCTCTGCGGCTTAGGCAAGTGGTAGGATCCTTGAAGTGTTCCTCCAGTGGCTCGGTGCAGGAGGAAGCTTCCCCAGGTGTAGCTCATCGCTCCTCGGCAGGACGCTGCTGCTGCCAGCATCCCGGGGGAGAGCTAGCAGTGTGCTGCATTGCAGGTGGAGGTGCACTGGCAAGGAATTCTCTTCTAATTCTTGTTGCAGTTTTGTTCTACTCCTAATTCCACCCTAGTTCTTCCCTTAATCAGTTCTACTCCTCATTTGGTAATACTCCAGTTCCATTCTACCCCAATTCTGTTCTACTCCCAAATCTTGTTCTGCTCCCCGTTACTCTATTCTGCTCAAGATCACAAGAGCTCTCAGAGATATATTAGGCTAACCTTCTACCTCATGCAGGAGAAAATTGGATAAGAACCATAATGAAAAAGCAGCAGATTTTAAAAATTTATTTTCTAGTTTGATTGAAGAAGTTGTTGCATGCAAGCCTGTAGAAGAGAGTCTAGTACTGCAGCAATCCCCAGCAAGGAGAATTCAAATAGGGACCACATTCAAATGGGCCCCATTAACCAATGCCTTGCCTCTTCAGTGATGTTCAGTGGAATGGGGAGTTTCTTCAATGTTGTTCCAAGTCAAAACTCTTAGAGACAGTTTTAAATAAGGTTCCTGGTCTTCTGATGTTGCTTGAGATAGTAATTCACAGAACATTACCAACTCCTGCCTTCTAGATATGAAACATTTCCAAAATCAAGCCATTCACTGCTAGCTGGGAAGAGTGAGCAGATATGGGAGACTCAGAATGTTTCAGTGAGAATAATAAAAATGCTTTATTTCAGAAGAGTTTGAGGAAGATGGTAAATGAGCAGAAAGAACAGTATAATCCATCAGGCTTGACTGTAAAAACTTTTTAGTTTAGGAAGATAAATTCCTATTTCCTTAAGAATAGAGGCTATCAGAATAGAAGGTTAAGTTATATCATGAATTAAAACCTAATTAGAAGTTAGAAATCAACTGGGGGAATTAGATGGCCTATTATTAATGCTGCAAAAGTGCTGTTAAGGTGCCCAGGGGATCAAACCTTTAATGATGATTTGTTAGTGAATTGCTAGAGTTAGGAAAAACCTTTTCATTTGGAATATTCTCTTGACACTACAGAATTTTCCACATAACAGTACATTTTCAAAGTTCTAGTTTTCAGATGTTTGAAACAGACACTTTAATAATTGTTTTCCTAATTTAACTCATTAAATTCCTGCTTTCAATCTTGCTCAATTTTCTTCTCTGCATTTTGGTTTCATGTAGCCCGTTTGCTTATTACAGTGCATTTTGCTTTCCTTTTTCCTAATTAACTCCCTGGTTTTTAACCTTAGCGAGTTTTGAGTAAAAAAAAAAAAAAAAAAAAGCAATGTTCTGCTTTATCCTGATTTTTAAATTTTGTTTATTTTTCTTTTGTTTATTTATTTCTTTATTTTGATTACTTCATAGCCATGGCATAAATTATCTCGTTCTGGTCTTTTGATAGTAATTCTGATTTTGATAGTAATTTGATAGTTGGAGTTGCATGAGGCAAATGTAAATGTAAATGCTGTTTCGCTGGCAGAGATTCCATCTTGAGAAAATAATAAAAAGACACTTTTGATGGTTCACTGCACAGGTGCTTCTTTAGTACATCTATGCCTGAATGTGGTAGTTGGTGTTTTTTTTCAGGAGGCTGGCTGGACTGGTTTCTTTAAAGAAATCAGCAGTAATATGCCATCAAAACTGTTAACAAACGGATATGTAATTTCTTCCCCCACACAATGCTTAAAAAATAAAAATGAAAGTGTATTTTAGTCTCCACTGAGCTGTGCTCAGTTGTTTCTTGGTCTGTCCCACAATTTCCAGGAGAAGCTCTCTGATAAGAGCTTTTCAGAAGGCTTCCAAGCTTTCACCCTGTAGCCATGTCACCTTTTGTGCATTGGTTATTTTAAGGCCATTTTTCTAATCAAACTTAGGTTGTACAACCCAATTCTTATTACAATTGTTTTCCTGATTTCCATCAGTCCTCTGGGGCAGTGCTGTAGTCATCCTTCATGAGCAGGTGAGAAAAAAAAATAAAAAATTAAAGCTGAAAGTCACCTCTTTACTGCTGTGACCATTCCTACACGGTTCAGCTGTGAACATTGGTGCTTGAGGGATTCACAGTTAAGTTTACACCCACCTGCAGTTGATGTTTCTGCCTTCTTTCCCCTGCTTCTCTCTGTTTGTTTATTGATAGAGGTATACGCTCAAGTGTTAGTGGGGTGAACTACATAGGGTGGCTGCACCATATGTTAATGCAATATCCCTGTGAAATAAATCAAGCATAGGTCTCTTGTGACAGACTGTGGCTTTGAGTATTAAAGAATTTGTAAAATAAATTGGCCTGTCTGCATGTAGAAAATGTCTTAGAAGCAGACTTTAATAATACCTTTGATTTTTCAGTGAGCGAATTTCAGCAAAAACCAGCACATTTAATTTGCTTTGTTGTTCTGTTGGTGTTTGAAGAACTACATGGGAACCCAGGTGGTTAAAAAGTAGAGAGAATAAGGAATAGAAACCAAGAGAAGTTACAGAAATTGACTTTTATTGGCCTAACTTTGGTCTATTTATAAAATAAAGGTGTTTGCAGAATGATCTTCATTTTAAAAAAAAAAAAATTCCCCCAATTTTGTCCACATCCTTTTGTCTTTTTGACACAAAACAAGGAATGATTTTAAATACAAAAATGATTTTTAAATGAGTTAATGCTTATTGAAAAATATCTCAAATTTCAGTGTTTCATGGCTGACTTTAAACTTTGTGTTAAAAGTGAAGTTAAAAATATATGCAAAAATATTAAGCGTACTTTTTCTTTATGAAGTTAATAGAAGGTAAAGTTAATGGAACGTATTCACTTTACACTTAGGTATGGAAGAGAATGGGAACAGTTTTATTTTTTCTCTATAAGTAGTAACTTCATGGGATTATAATGTCATATTTCTTGATAATACATAAGTGCTTTTACTCCTACATGTACTTTCACAAAATGTAAATTTAGTGAGTCACGTTCCAAGTACAAAGGCACTGGGAGTTTGAAAGATTATTTTGCTTTATGCAGCAGAAACTATTATTTGGTATCAAGTCCCAAAACTTTTAAATCATCAAAGTTACAAAAGTATTGCAGTAATTATAGTAAATACTGTGAATAAGCTACTCAGTTAATATCTAAATTTAGTGTATGCAGAGAATTAATAGACACTTTTGTTTTCCACTTGTAAAATAATTTTAATTAGAAGCAATTAAATAGAATTATATTAATCCAAAGCAAAAAGCTTTTCCTTTTTTTTTTTTTTTCTTTTTTTTTTTTTTAAGCTACATATATTCCACTTGCATTTGAAGGCTTACTGCAATTAAAGCGTTCCTTATATTCTGTAGGACGAGCTAGAGATCAGTTCACAAAACCCTTCTGTGTAGATGGGCTACCAGATGGCAGACTTATCAAACTTCTATTTGCAGCATTTTTTCTCCAAAGCGTTTAGAACTGCCACTGTTCAAGCAGGCTACAGTAGTCGAGGGACCACTGATAAGCCCTCTTTCAAAGTCAATAGTGATGTTTATGGTGTTGGTATTGCCTTGATGCTTTATGTATCGTATATTTAAACTCAAGAAAGTGTCTGACCAAAAATGCTCCTGTAAATGTATGCCCAGTAAAGGTTGCTGCTGATTTTTTTTTTAAACATAGTTATAACAGTAACTATGTGTGGTTACCGTTAGTAACTAATTACTATATTAATTCCCACATTAGATTTCTTCCTTTCATGCTAACATCATAACAATGTTGTTTTGGGAGAAATACTTGATGGAAAAGATGGTCTGAGGACAAAGGAGTTCCTTTAAAGCTTCCCTTTTTAAATGCCTTATGACTCAGCCATAGACAATGAAAAGTCAGTATTTTGTTCTGGGATATATCCATGCATATGAAAAACGAATGTAAAATGGCAAGCAGGAGACTTGGATTTCTGTTTTACGATCTGAACGTTTTCAAAAAAATGAATTGGTTACCCAAATGCAGTGGATAAGAGAGATGGCTTTCTATTGCCAACAGTAATTACAGATAGAAAATGGGAAAGAATAATCCTCAGCAATCAAAACTGGAAGGATGCTGGCCTGTGTATTGGCCACCAGTCTTAGAGTGTAAGAGAATGTTGCATATTGTCATTTCCATCTGGAGTTTCAGCCTTCCTGAAGGGAGGTTGGCGAGTGAGACTGTTTGACAGAACTGGCTAATGGCACCTACCAGTTCTCGTTACTGGCATTACCACAGAGCCACCTTCCTGGTGCCACCTGCTGTGCTGCGGCAGAGCTCCCCTGACGTCAGTCCCACAGCCTGGAACAACAGACAAAACCAGGCATACAGTTTTTTTGAAAACAGTTTTTTGCAGGTGCCTGCGTGTGCCAGTAAAATATTTAAGATTCAAATGCTGGTAGCTCTAATGTGGAAAACACATTGTAAGTGATTGCAAATATCATTAAATTAGCTTTAAAATGAGAGTTTTAAAATTGTGATTATGGCTTTCTTTTTGTTTCATTTTTCCTTTTGCCGTGGTTGTGATTCTGGTGTTTACAAAGCTAAGAGAGAAAAGAAGAAGAAAAAAAGAAATGTTTTCAGCTCTTTTATTTCACAGAGTAAGGGGCTTCACTTTCCTTAAAACAAAGCTGAGATTTTCAGCTCTTCCCCTTTGCATCTCATTGCAGGTTTCACTACCTCTGTATTGGATCCTATCCAAATGATGCTTCTAAAATTAGGATCCGTAAATTCTCAACTGTCAAGTGCTGCTTAGTTTATAATAGCTTTGAAATTGTGACTTGTCCACTCTTATTTTTGAAATCGGATAGCCTGTTTCAACTAGGAGGTGACTCCATATAATGGTGGTAGAATGACACAGCTGCATCCTGACTCAAGAAAGTTTTCTTTTGCTTATAAGCCATCCTGAATTTGCCTTACCTACTCTATTCTGAATGTAACATATATTTACACTCGTCTTTACCTGCTTTGCAAAGTTATTTACTGTTAAGTACACGAAGACTCGAATTTAGAATATTTGAGGTAAATAAATATATAAATGATGCTTAGCAGTGCTTTCACTCAAATATTGATTCCTGTGCCTCAAGTGTAATATGCTTATTTTGCATCTTTTATTAAATATTTTGGGAGTTTTCGTGCTTTGACTAGACAATCACAAAAATACAAATGCAAAATAGTGCTGAAAGAAGTGATGGTTTGGAACTAGATTTTTATTCACTTCATATTGCATTACAGAAGAGCTTTGATCCTAACAATATGTAACATGAATATAAATGTATAACATTAAGTGTAAGCACATTACAGTCTAACAAGTTATTGCCCAATAGAAAACCTACTCTCCATTTTAAAGAAATCATGCTGCCTTCTAGACAGCTTTCTCCAGAGCCTGGAAATTATCTCCTCGGTTTACGTGCTGCAGCTGATAGAAAAGAGTTCTGAATTGTGAAAGCTGCTGGAGTCTTCTGGTATAATCATCAGCTGGCTATAAAAAAAAATTGATTTACCGGCTGAAAACATGAAATTTAATTACTGTTATATTTAGGCTACCATAGGATAAACAGTTACTGTATTATAGCTTGGTTTTGAAGTTGATAATTAAAATAAGTAAAATCTAGATCTGTCACTTGGCAGCAAGTCAATTAAAGTAACTATAAGTCAGTAGACGGATGTGTATTTAAGTGTTGATATTTATCTAATGTAGTGATGGCTGGGAATGGACGAAAAATGACTGTTGACGTCATATCCTAATTAACATCACGTTTTCTATGACAAGCCATGACTCAAGAAGATACAAGTGTAGACAATACTGCTGCAGAAATATTAACGTGGAAGCTTGCTGTGATTTCTTTTTAATGACATTGCCAGGTGAAATACTTATCCATGTTCTTCTCAAAAAAGCAAACTTTTGAAGTCTAGAAAAGTTATGGTATTTTTATAGATTGCTATAATGTCCATAGCTTGACATAAAATGTCAGGAATGGAATAAGTGTTGTTATACTACAGTGTTGATGTTGTTATACTACAGTATTGATTATTCTCATTTATTTGAAGTCAATATGAATATTTGTCTGCCTTCTGCTCTGATGCTGAAGGATCACTACAATTAAAGATGAAAATGCATCTTATGAGCATTCTAAGCATTACTTCCTAATATCCTCTTTTACTCTGTTTTTTCCTACTATCAGGAATAGCTTGTACTGAGCTGCCTAAGATAAATGTAGTGCCAGATATTTAGCTTCTGTTAAAGTGCATGAAAAAAGTTTTTATTTCTGTGAATATAAATTGAAATGTCTTACTAATGTGATTGTGGATATCCTTTGTGTTATGTATCTTATGTACCTGAGTGCATTTGGATATTGTGGTGAATTTTACTGTATTTCAGATTATTACAAAATTTATTTCCTATTTCAGTTACTTAATAAAAAGAATATTGCTGTTTTGTTCTCATCTACTAACAGCTGTGAAGTCTGTTGCACAGGATTATTATTTTTTCTGTTAGTCAAACATTCCACGGAAACTTAGACTTTCGCATATTCAAGGATTTTTTTCTTTTTAAATGCAATTTTAGGTTGATAAATTTTATTACTTTTCTTCCAGCATGGTTGTTAAAAGAAATTTGTTATGTATGAAATATCAAGTAAAACTGATTTTTTTCCTGTATTTTCTGTTGTGTTTTCTATATGTTACATAATACATTGCAGATTTTATGTATTCACTTTCAAAGTGTGGAGATCATCTGCAGAGAAGATGGTGGTTAAACAAGTATGCAAATGAAAATTTCAGAAACTTTTATGTACTGTAATTTAATGCCAACCTAATTACCTCTATTTTGATAACATTTAAAATAAGCCCTGTGACACTGGGGATAGCAGACTACTTTAATAAGAACTTTTTAGTTTTCATGATTTAAGTTTTCCTTTCCATATTTTTGGATAGAACTCCCTCAAGCTTTATGCGAAGTCATTTTGTGTTGGTGTTATGCTGTACTGGTAACTCAGGTTAACTTTAACTTCCAACTCCCACCTTGAGTTGTTAATGGTATTCAGTTTTCATTTATTCATAAATGAAGCAAAATCTGCATATCAAGCATCCTTTCTGGATCAAATGAAACTACTTCAGGCTTTTCTCATTTCTTGATATGCAATATTTATGTGAACTTTATCATGTTGCTGCTAAACTTCATCATCTGTAGCTATCACAGTACTGCACTCCAAAGTTCAAAGCTATCATGAAAAGAAAGTATTTTTGAAGGAGGAAAAATATGTATATGTACCCATTTCCCTGTTTAATAACTGAGCATGGAATATGTTCAGTTTTAGGATTTAATTACCAACGATGAGTGAATTTACTTTAAAAAAAAAATAAATAAAACAACAACAACAAAAAACCATTAAGTAAAAGGGAAAGTTCCAAATTTGCTCAGCCTTCATAATGAAGGTCCAAACTATCTAGCTTACGACTGTGCTGTCCAGTGACCTCTTCCAGTGCCTACCGCAGCCCGGGGCTGACCTGGGCACGGAAGGTGAAAGGCACAGGGAGGTGAAGTAGTTTTTTGTGTTTGCAGCAGTTCCTCCTCATAATTCAGCCAAGGACTCAACTCAGCTCTCCATTAATAGTCTCTCTTATAATCTGTCCATTGAATGAAGTGCACTCGGCTGTATTTGAAAAGATTCCAAAGATTTTTGGAAAAATTCCAGCCATTCTCAAAATCATTGTAATCAATTTGTGTGATAGTTGCAATTAGAAATCAGAGGCTTTTGCAGGAATTGAAGGGAGTCTGTGATGAGAGGACAGCCTTCACTGTGAGGATCTTATCTTTTGCTCAAGACTAGTCCAGAAATTTTGGACCATTTTCATCACGCTGCCACATGTAGTAGGTTCTGACTGAGAATCCTCTGAATTAAAGGCTTCCATGATCTATTTGATACTGTGAAATTTTTTGTATTCCTTTGTTTTAGACTTCAGACAAGAAGTGGGCACTCATGGAAAATTCATTTCAGAATGATTTAGGACAGATTTTTAAGGATCTGGGGGTTCTTTACATTTTGTATTTCAAAAACATGTTGATGATACTATGCTGTTTCTGAATCGATGTAGTCATTACCCAACTGCATACTTTATACATCAAGGCTATTCTAATAAATTTAGGGGTGTGAGATTAAACTGGTTTAATTTTTCTTTATGATCATATTGCAGAATGGTTCAAAAGGATGGAACTAATTTATCTCTCAACAAAACAGATGGTCACAAAACCAGATTGTATACTAGTCTTTACTTAATTTTGTATCTGTAATTACTGGGGACTTAATGTGTTTCCCTTTTCATAGACAAATATCTATTTTTGATTTGTTCAGTGCTTGTCTCAACTGAAGGTCTAATCCAATGATTCCAAGAGAGAGCTTTTGAATTTGGTGCTTGCTGCCTGTGACAGAGATCTTGCTGTAGTGCAGTTTTTATGTTCACGTTAGCGAGCAAAAAAAGAATCAGATGCTGTTCTCCAGTCACCGAGAACTCCTGCTCTTGTTCTCATATTTCATCCAGATTTGTGTAGAATTCTGAAGTCTACAGGGATTGGAGTTAGCTTTCTGTAAGGAAGGATACACACTTCATTATCTGGTGGTATTCTGATGCCTATAATGTACATTTAGTGGCATACTTCTGTTTTTTGTTTACATTACTCTGGGTATATATGGGTAGGGGTATTTGTATTCTATTTTTCTGTTGAGCACCTAATATTAGTTCAGAAATAATATATAGAAGCAATAATACTTTCATTAAGCCTTTCTTTGATTGTTTCTGGCTTTTATATGTGTGTGTGTATGTATACATACATACACATGTCAATTCTGAGAATTCTTAGACTGAAGAGCTTGATTATTTTCACACTTCTGTTTAAGAACCGGTCTTGCAATTGTGTGCCTACCCAAACCTCCTTAGGAAAGTTCTCACCCTGATTCCCATCCTACTCTGTTGGTGATGACCTCTTTTCTTTTAGGGAGAAGAGAAATGGAGGCTTTTTACTTAAGGGTGTATAAATACAATTATTTTTGAATCCCTGGATTATCTCAGCTGTCTCTTGGAGTTTATGCTAAAGGGAAATAAATGATTCCATCCTGTTCCATCTGTTGCTATAAAACTGTAGTGTATTCTCTGTTGTACAAGTTGGCAGTCTGAACATCCATAACTAACAGATCTCAAACAGCAGTAATGTCAGATTCTTGATTAAGCACCGGAGTTTGATATTTGTATTAAAACATGCCTGTGTTTTTTCTCTTTGGTGTTATCTTTCCACTGTGGTTATAACTGGGAAGGTAATAATCATGTGACCATACCAAAAATATGCATCTACTAATACCAAGTATCTCAAGACAGTTTTTACTGAACAAAGATGATCTATTTCACTTCTAAGTGCTGGATATCTGCTGTAGGGTCAGGGGAAGTGGTCGATCTAACCCTAAAATCAGTACTGTGCAAGATCATTACATCTTACGTGGGGTGCTAACAATTTCCACAAGACTCGCGGTGTTAACCAGTAGATGAACATTAGCACAGGGAGTAAAGCAGCTCACTCCTACTTACTTGGTTTACTCAATAAAGCGCTGACAGTGAAACCAACGAATCGGTCCCAAATTTCTTTCCATTTCAATCTGATTTAAAAGTTGGGTGTAAATGAGATGGTGCGAATCCTTTCAGTGTTTTAGTGAGAGTATTTCCAAACTTGGTTTACATACATATTTATATATGTACACATAATTATATGTAACCACATAATAGAGGGCGCATATGCATACACGAGAATGTAAATGGCACGTGCTTTTCATCTCGAATATAACGATAAGAGCTTTCAACTATTTTTTCCCTTGAATTTTCCTAGTATTACAGTGTAAAGATGTTTAGTTCAACTTGGTTTGTAAATTTCTTTTTTGTTAGTACCACTGCTGATAAATATTGTCATGTGCCAATAGCACTCATGATTTGTTTTGTTGAAGGAAAAGGTCGTTCTATGATTTAAGGCTAGTGATATTTTTACTGTATCATCACAACTTCATGAAAACTATGGCTCTCAATGGCCAAATATAAACTGTTAGTGCATCCGAGAACCTACTTAGTATGTACTATGGTGCTAAATTTGCTGCTGCATAATTATATACTATTTTGCTATCAGTGCCTCTGAACAAGTGAAATCCTGACCGCTTGGTAAAGCAACTAATCCAGATAGGAATTTAGGATTAAAGATTAGTCTAAATGTTTTTGCTCTTACACAAAAACGTATTTTTTTTTTAATTTTAGAACGGAAGCAGCTTTTTTCATGATAGAACTCTGTTAGCAGACTTTCAACAACCTTCTTTCTCATTGCTACTTTTGTAGAATTGATAGGTAATTAGGAAAATGAGTAAGTAGAAATAGGTACAGCACAGGACAAAATAGGCAAGGAGAGCTCAGCTCAGGCATCTAGAACATTGGCAGCATAAGGAAAACTCTTTGATCCTTTTCTTTAATGCTTAAAAAAAAAATAATCAAATTTTCTGAGGAGAAAGACAGTTGCTGATTATTATTATTATTATTGTTATTTTAAAAAAAGATTCCTGCAGAGGTTTGTGGGATCTTACTGCTGAGACTTTTTTTTCCCTCTCTTCCCTTGGTGCTAGGCATAAACTATCCTTCTTTCTATCTTCAGCCTCCCATCTGTTACCAGAAAGTGATGAGTCTGAAGAAAACTGCTTTGGAAAGTAGGGTAGCTTCCCTCATGACGAGGTGCTGTGAAGGCTTGTCAAGTTCATTGTGACCATTCGCCTTCTTTGTCCTCATTGTTAATAAAATAAATAAATAAATAAATAAATAAAAAGGCTTATTTTTAACTCATGGAAGAAACTCGTCTAGATAAAAAGAATAGATTGTTTTAATTGAGTTTTGGGGGCTTATAAGAAATCCAGTTTGTTGAGATTTCTATTGCATATGTATGATTTCTTGCTGAGTTTCTAAAGAGAACAGAATCTCAGAAAAAGAAATGTTGAGATGTGATTCATTCCTGAAACCTAGATTGCTTTCCTGACTTAGTCTGTGCTCGTACGGGGTGGGGGTAGGAGAAGGGAAAATGCAAAGGGAGAAGATGAAATGACTAAAGAGGAGCTGCAAGGATTTTGCAGTTGTTACCCTTGGAAACAGTCAGATCAAATCCGTTAGTGTGTCTTTGCATTCAGCCTCTCTTTCCCCACATTTCAGTAATTCTTGACTTCTTGGGCCAGTTTTAGTTTATTTGGCAGGCAGGTAGAGACACAAAAACATCGAGTTCCTGCCAGCAGTGAAAACAGATGACCGGGTTGAAGAAGTTTAAAAAATAAAAAGAAGAAAAAAAAGAAAGCCCGAAGACAAAGAGTGCTGTTCCCTGTTGAATACCAAAAACCTGCTTGGGAATAAGACCTTAAGAAAAGTCACTAATTTGTGAAGAAAGCTTCATTGTAAGCTTGCATGTTATTAGACAATGGAGAAGCCAGTAAGGCTTCATTAGCTCTGCTAGTCACAAAGGTTTTTGCTTAAATTCTCCCTGCTCTTAGTTGTATAACCACTCTACATTCATAATTTATATTTCCTTAGGAAAAGTTTCTTCTTCATTGCTTGTCATTAGTGGCATTCTTCTCTGGCTGAACTTTTAACTTATTTTTACTTATTTAATTTATCTGAAGTATTGTTGCTGTTTCAGTAGTGTGGAGTACTCTATATCCTGAAGAGCTAGAGCCATGAAAAGTCTATGGGTTCCCTAACCATTATTTGACAGTATATGAAATTGAAATTGTATTTATTTTTTGCATTGGAAGCTTGGCTCTTTTTTTGTAACCTGCATTTCTCTTATTATTGCAGATTTCTCTGCTTTTCTGTACATGTACTCTAGAGTATGTGCTGGCCTTCAATTGCAGAAGCTTGTTCTGCATTCAGATTTTGATTTCTTTAATAATCCTAATGTTATTTATGGCTATCAGGCAGCAACTTTTCCTAATTTTGTAGTGTATAATTATGCTTTTCAATAATAATGGAAAGAACAAATATATTTGGTAATTGTTACAAAATGATAAAATGTGAAGCTTTATTATTTTTCATTTCCTTAACACAGGTATTCATTCATTCTTTTAACAAAACTGATGTGTTTTCTTTTTGTATTTCAAGCTGTGTAACACCATTCCCTGGCTTAATGAAAAAAACAAAAACAACAGAGCTTAGGGTTTTATTTATGGATTCATTTTTTTTTTTAATTTACTTAAAGAAACAGCTTTTTTTTTTTTTTGCATCTATATTCTTGATACATTGGTAGTAACTTTGTATTTTCCAATGTTCAATTAGTTCCTATACAGTTGGCGGTGCTCTTCTTTTTCTTGGTTTATATTTTGTTATTTTACTAGTGACAGAGTGGTGTTTACCTACATTTCTTTTACATCTTTTACAAAACCTCAATTTTCTACATGTTGACAACTTCTGACATCCCATACATTTTCTAAATTGTATGATGTAATGGATTTTTTCAAGTTAGTTACTGCATTCAAATGTGTACTCTGTCTTTTCCTTAACTAGCTGATGTTTCTTTCACACAGTTTAAGGAAGTGAAGACGGAACAAGCCTGATACTTCGTTTTCCATATTCTAGTTTGTTGTTCCGTCCTGGTAGTCACTGAACATGTAAAGGGTCATCTGAAATACCGCTGAGGTTTCTGTTCAGCCTTCTTAGGGAATATAGTTCCATTTGAAATCTGAGCTTGCTTGAATTTTAATTCTTTTTAGCAGCTCACCTTTATCAACTGCTAAGATATTGGGGTAATTTCAAAGATGCTTTGGACGTTTTATAAGCATCTCCCTTGGTTAACTTCCATGTGCACTTAGGCATTTGTACCGTGGATCAAGGTTTCGTGCAGTCAGACCCTGCAGTATGACAAGCAGAATGATGTAGCTGAGCTGAGATGTTAAACCCCTTTGCTGATACCTGGTGGTTAGAATAAGAAAGCTAAGAAGTTTTTGAAGTTTTCATCAGTGCTTGTCTGGGCCTAAATACCTTTGGGTATCCTGCGATTAGGAGCCCAAGTCCTGCTGAGAGCCAGCGGTGTTTAAATTCCGCAGTGAGAAGGTGCCTCTCCTTCACTTGGTGCTTTCCAAAGCGTGTTGTCAGCCTCTTGGGTCCATTTCGACTCTGCAGCAATCAGTGCCTTGGTGCCTGGTTAGATAATTTAAAACTGTTGTACTCTCTTTCATTTCTGATTTTGTACTGTCCATGACATACACAAATTTCTATACCACCATGCCTCTACTAAGCAGAAGACCTTCTTAGCACTAGGCCAGCTGTTTTGACAGGAGCTACTCAGGGCTCCACCCTTTGGTGAATGTCTGTGCCGCTCTGTGTCTGGCTTACAGAAAGCAAGGTCGAAGGGGTGTGCTGTTTGAGACCCTAAAACAGAACTGAAAACTGGGGAACAGCATACCTGCTTCTGATTGTTGACTTAGCCATGGGTGGCTTTTCATAATGGCATTTTGCTCTCGTGCGCCTTTCAGTTACTGACTGTTTACATAAAAGGTGTGTTAGATAATTTCTGGGCTTGTTTTACATTTCCTTACTGTGAGAAATAGAATGCAAAGGAAGTCCTCTGCAATAGAGTACAAATTGGTTTTGGAGTCATGAAGAAATAAGAAATAATCCAATTCTAGTTCCTTAATATCCTAGTTCCTTAAATATTCTAGTTCCTGAAATATTATTTAAAACAGTCCCCTTTTCAGAGTGGCATACACATACCATACAGTTTTGCAGTCACACAGAATTCTTATTGTCCTTTATTATGATTCTCATAATATAGTTGCAACTTTGTCACCTATGTTCCCAAACCAACTCACAGCAACCCCGAGTTGCACTTATATAAAGTGCATTGCTATATTTAATGAGGCTGGAATTCCTGCCTAGAGATAAGTCTTTGATGCACTCTGACCTGCCTAGGTTTCCATTATCTGGGACTGTATCATTGTCTAACAGTAGTAAATAAAATAAGAAAATCAGTGTTGAGAATATTTGCTCAGTGAGCAGGGAAATCACTTCTGACAGCTAGAATATGCATTGAGCCTTAAGGCAAAGAAATAAACAAAAAAGAATATATATATATATATATATAAAAGAGCTTTTCTTTTCTTCCCAATAAAATAAGGGAGGCTGATGGGGAAAGTACAGATAAAGAATGCAGTTAGGTGGGAAGATGCTTTATGTTGCCCAAAGCACACGTACGATTTACTTATAAAAAATTGTCAATTTAATTATGTTTATAGGAAGCCAGGCATGGGAGAGATAATTGATCCATACCCTGGCCAAAAGGAACTTTTATATCCATAACCATCAGTGGTAATTGGTTTCCTTTTCCTTAAACATTCATAGGGAGTTGCTGTTCTGTTCTGTAATTTTGTCACTTGCACGGCTCTGAATGAGGAGGTCTGCAGGGTAAAAATTCCATTTTCAGTCATTGTTTTTTTTTCCTTTGTTCCTTTCCTTCTTCCTGCCCCCTTCTGCTTACCTAACTGCAGCTCCCGTCCTAGCCAGGTAGTCTGGCCAAAATAGCTCCTGCCATCTGGAGCAGTCACTGTGAACCTCTCGGTGACTTCCTCTCATTTGAGATGTCAGCTTGAATCTTTTCTCCCTTGCTTACTGCTCCTTAATTTTCTTTTCATTTTGTTATTCATTATTCAACAAGGTGACTGTGTTGTTTGATTGTGTTGATGTACAGTGTGCAGGAAAAATGTTATGCAGAAGGGAGCTCTGTGTTCTTCCTCCTCTGTCTTCCCCGTTATCCTAATCCACATCACGGTCTGGTTGCTACTGATATGTCATCTCTCCTGTGAGAATTATCTTGCGTGATGTATTGCAATTATATTTAGATTCAATACTAGTGCAGAGCTGTCTAAAATTCCTTAAAAAAAAAAAAAAGCAAAGAAAACAAAATTTAGATGAGCTGTTATTTTTCAATTACGATCTGTTTTTTCAAATCATTCCCAACATATTTTCACATTTTCAGATGTTTGGTGAATTGGTGAATTTTCTGATAATGAAACTATTTTTTTTCTTTAATAATGGTTATTTCTGTCTTGTGTAATTAGATGGGAATGTCAGTTTTGTTCTGTTTTTAAATAAGCTACATTTATATTTATAGGGTTGTTTGAAATCATGCTCTAAGACTTTGATGGTGAAAAATTAGGAGCAAATTAAAACCTAATCCTTGCATTAAATTAGTTTAATGATTTTAAGACACTGCTGATTAAAAATTTGAATGTTTTAAGATGTTATTTTAGTGAATATTAGGATTAGGACAGAGGATGACACATGATTATAGATGGTCAGAATTGACGATACAAGACTATTAGCAATGAATTTTCCTAATCAGAACATAAACAATGAAGCCTGTAAGCTTTTCCATACAGCTCTGCCAACAAAACAGAAACAAACCTCCTTGGTTGCTTGTGGACAGCAGTGCCATGAGTACGAGACGGCCTAATTGCTCTAACGGAATGAAGAACCAAGTATTTGTAATAGACCTGTTTTCATTTGCATGACCTTTGAGTTATACATAGTATCGTTCACGTCTGTAGCTTAGAAATAATCATTTTGTTGAAAACCTGGGGGCAGCATGCATTTGTCTAACCTTCCTTTTAGGTATTTGTCTTGACTTTTACGTACACTTTGGTGTTGTTCACATAGTGGACTTAATGCCTTGGATTGTAGCTGTTACTTCCGAAAAGAGACTTTTAGACTGCAATGCTTATCACTTACAAAGAGCTATTTCTGTTGCTAGCTTTCACTCCTATATGAAATCCATCTTTTCTGGGTCAAAACTTTTGATATCAGTATGGAATTAGGGGCAATAAAAGACCAGGGGAGGAGGTTGCTGGTGAACAAAGAATTTCTGTTTCCAGTTCCGCTTCTGGCATTGAGATGTTCTTGCTGAGGATGGGAGCTTCCTAGAGGGGGCTTCATTTCGGTTCTGTCTGGTATCCAAATAGCTGCTTTGTGTCTGCATCCCTTCAGTAGAGAAAACTTCATTCATGTCCTTCCTATGGTTCTTCTTTCCTTCCTTTTTTCCTTTCCTTTTATCCTTCCCAGGGAAATGTAGGTCTGACAATGCACAGTCTAAACTTGCTCTGTACAGAAATGGGGTTACTTAAAGAATTAAGATCAAGACCTTGAACTGCTTTTGGAGCTGCTTGTGAGAGACTTGATATACACCTGCTGTGTCAGAGCAATGCAAACCTTAAAGAAAGCAGGTAGTCCCAGTTTGTGCTGTCTTCAGCTGGCGTGTCATCCTCACCTTGTGCTTCAGCTGAGAGTATTTATCACTGAGGTGACGAATGCAGCACTGGCAATGGCCAGAAAGCTGGCAAAGTGGCTGTAGCTTCCCAGGAAACTGGAAGAGAAAAGGAAAAAAAAACTGTTTGTGACTGGTGTTGGTATAGCAAGTGGATATCTCATGTACCAGCTTGAAAAAACCTTCATCCAGTACTTCTGGGGATCTCCACGTCTAGGGCTTGCAAACGCCAGCCGTGCACTGTCCAGCACTTGCTGCGTGTTGCGTGAGGGAGCTGAGCACCTCTTCGAGGCTTTTGCTGCTGTAGTGTGTGGGGCTGGTGCCTGGCGGAGCTGCCTTGGGGCTTGCCAGGCTTGGGAAGGTGCCTGCCAGCAGGACAGCCTTTCACACTGCCTCCGCTGACCCAGGAAGGGCCGGGAGGGGCACCTTGCCTGGCGCTGCACCCACTGGGTGCACGGGGGCATCGTAGCTGTGGGCCACAGACCAGAGCAGCTACCAAACCAAGTTTTTCACAGTATAGGCAGTGGTTGGATGTTTCATTTTTTTACTCATTTTCTCTTGGAACAAGGTCAAGAAGGTTATTTTTTCATTTGCTCTACTAGTAGCTTTGTTTGCCCCATTTATAGCAAACCCTAGAGGAGTTAAACAGATAAGGAAATTCTGCAGTATAAGGAATCTGCTTTTATTTTATTATTATTATTATTATTATTTATAATTTTAGGTGCTAATTTTAAAGGAACAGTCATTTGGACGTGTATGATTACTTGTATAGAGACTCTTCCAACTATAAATCTGGAGCAGAATCTTTGAGCTTGAGGCAAAACAATTTGTCTGTCTTCTTGTGAGCCAGGTTAAATTGATTGTAGAGAAATGAACTGGGCATTTCTGACTGATTCATTTTGGCTTAGGAATGCTATTTGAAAGATTGATAGTTCTGAGTGGGGAATAGGATGGCCTTCCGCATGTGTTATCTAAATTATTATTGGCGATTACACAAAGCTCATCAGCTTGCCTTGGCCTTTGTAAGGCAGTCATTTAGCAATCTGCAGCAGCTTACCGAGAAGGTTTTGTTTTATTGGAGTCTTTGGGCAGTCACAAAAAATGTTTGCAAAGATGTCTGTTGCAGAGCAGATGGTAATGGCTGCAAAGAAGCAGGAGGCTAAGAAAGCTGTCTTGGTCAGAATGTCAGAATGAACCTTTGCAGAGTACCTTTTAAAATACTTTTGCATCACATTTATTCACAGACCATTTCAGGTGTGGTATCCAGTATCCAGCTGGAGGAAGACCAACAGTTTCGAACGCGGCACCTGTTTGTTCTGACAAGTGCAGGGCGGAACAGCATGTTTCTTCAGCTGCCCCAGTGCTGTTCCTTGTGGGGTGGATAGGAAGTGTAAAGTGCATTCATTATTTTCAAATCAGAAAGCAAACAGTGAATGCTTAATGTTAGGTATTAATACTAAAAAGAAAATATAAATCGTTCTCTTGCTATCAGGACTGCGGTTAGCAGCTGATGATTATGTTGGAAGCCTGTAGTGACGGTGGTGCTGCAAACTACTGCTGCCCCTCTGCAAGGCAGTGCTGCTCCGTAGGCGGGTGGGCTGTGGGAGTCTTCGCAACCATCGTGTGTGTGGAGCTTCGGAGTAACTTGGCCCACCTGCTTCCCAATGTGCCGAGTTCTTAATTCTTAATTTCGTAGTTTTACTTTGGATCTCTGAAAATGAGGATAAATATCCTTGTGATCATATTTACTTGTGACAGAAGACAGTGCTGAACATACTTGTCTTTCTTCCACCACTGAACGTTTGCTCTGAAGGTTCGTGCGTCTGCTTTTCCTCCTCAGGTTTTATCTTTTATCGTTCTTGAAGTACGCAGGATCCTCATGACAAAAGACTGGTGTCACTCTAAGCTGAAGAGCGTAGGTGTGCCATTGTGCCTCCGATTCCCAGCTGCAAGAGCACCCTTGTCTATAGAGCCCTCCTCTTATTTTCCCACTTGTTCTTTCCTCGATTCCTATAAAACTCCACCATCGTGACACAAGGTAGCAGGGGCACCGTGGGGCAGGTCATTCGGTGGCAGCACAGTTTGTCTGTCAGTGCGAGGCGCTGCCTTTTAAATCCCGTGAGCTCCGGCTTTGGAGTGGCACTTCAGGGAAGCTGGGGGCTTGGCAGGAATCGGGAGCTGCTGCCACATGTGCAGGCGACACAGGGCTGGGCTTGTGTCACGGCTATCGAGGGAAGCTCCCGGGAGGCAGTTCCCAGCTCTCACTAGCTCAGGTGCTTACCGTCCTGCTGTCTGGGAATGCCAAGTGTGGTTTGACATCCTTTTTCTCTCTGTCCTTGGGGTACTGTGGGTAATGTTAACCTTCCCATGTTTGGTCCAGTTTTGTGTATATATTTATTAACATTCTTACACAAAAGCTGCAGTATTCTTGGCACTATCACGTATCAGTTCCGCTTCAGTCACACCAAGCACGAACGCTAATCCCAGTTCCAAAACCAAATAAATGCCAAGAAAAAAATTGTCACAACAGAATTCTCTATTCAGTTTGTTTATTTCATCCAAACATGATGTTGGACTTAAAAACTGCTCAGAAATACTGTTGCAGCTCGCTACTCAAATAGTGCTTTGGTAATGTTTACAGTAACGCAGCTGATCCATGGTGCCTTTTGGACATGTGCTGCCTTATGGGGCATCTTTAGGTCACTTACTTAAATTCTTTACGCAATTTTGTAATTTTAATATATGTGTGAGCTGGGCATAGCTTATCTTGCTGCCATCAGGCAGGTGCTCCTGAGGAGAAGGTTCTGACTACCAGCAGTCCCAGCAGGGACCCGTGCTGTGGAGTGAGTAATCTTCATCCACCTTGTTAACTGGTCAAGTTCTGATTCTTATAGCTAATAGCAGTTTGCAGGTCTGTTTTTGTGTGTGCATGTGTGTGTTTTTTTTGTTTGTTTCATCCCACGTTAAGTTTCCCAACCTCCTTCGCTGGATCCTTTGCTCTTTCTTTGGGCTTAGTGTTCATTAGGAGCTCAGAAACAATACTTCCACTTTTTTTTTTTTTTCCCCTCTTGTGAATACATTAAGGGATTTGTTCTTTCAGGATTTTACCCCCATTACTTCCACATGGATTTGAATTTCATTCCTTCCAGCTTAAATTTTTATAGGACATAAGTTGAAATGGCCGCATTGTAAACTTACAGTTTGTTTGGTAATATAACATGTTAATGATATTATATAAACATATTTTTTTCAAGAAAACTTGTTTTGAGTGAAACCATTGCACTTGTTAATGGGAAATATTTGTCACATTTCTGCTTTTCTGCCTTTTTTTATTTCTTTTAGTACTTATTAAGAGCATCCTTCTGAAACTTCTGAGAGAATATGCAAGTTTTTTTTTTTTTCTTTAATTCAGTAACTGGAGCACAATTTAGAATGTCTTGGATGTGATTCCAAACCAAGTTGAATGAGCGTGAAATACTACATAGTCCTGGATTGAGTATATAGCTGTAATTATACTTAAGGAGTTTGCTGATGTTATGTGCACCACTAGAGCAAAACTCCAGCCATGGATAAATGATCATTCTCTATTTTCCGTGTAAGTCAATCCATAGGGACTGTGGAGCTGCTTCTGATGAACATGGTACTTGAAATTGTTTTTTGTTTGTTTCTTATCTTGTTCTTTGGAGAGGTTGCACTACTTGTTTGGATCACTTCCTCCCTTTTTTAACATAGTAAACCTCTTAAAAGGGCTGTACTTTGAGGGGTGGTGGTGTTAAAATCGTGAATTGGCACAGAGTTGAAGCAATCTCCGTTACCTTCCCACGTGACATTGCATTTTGCTTATTCTGGAAATCTTTTCTCTGTAGAAGATCTGCTTGGTGAGCAATGCTCACTCGTGCTTGGTGTCTCGCTCCTCGCTCTTAGAAACGTTGCATGGACAAGTGTCCAGGTGTCAGCACCGGCTGTCCACCTGCTAAAAAGCATTGCTTTGCTGTCAAGAGATTTCCGCCCAACCAACTGGCAATGGTGATTGCTGTGTAGGGATACCCTTGGCAGGGAATTTTGGTTTTTATCTATATTGGTGCGCCTGTGTGACTTCTTTGCGTGCAGTGTACTTGAGATATCAATTGTGTATTGTGTGTCTATTTCCTGTGGTTGTGGTTGTGCCCGAAGGTTATGGGCATGAGAACGGAAGGGACAGGGTACCCACCATCATGCCAGGATCTCGCTTCGGTGTGGAAATGATGAGCTCAGCTGTCATCAATTTGAGCATGACATCAGGATTGGCTTTCCTAAGTGCATTGTGTAATGGGCACCTGCGTTGAGTTTCATGTTAATGCTCAGTCACAGAGGCCTGAAGGATCTTTTTGCAGCTCTTTGTGGTTAGCGCTTGTCGTGATACCATGAACCTTATGTCTTGGTGTGGCTTTGCTGTGTCGCCGCCCATGCCCTTTTCCAGCTACCGCGTGAGCACGCAGTGGGCAGCTGCTGGAAGGGCTCCAGGTCACCGGCTGCAGCGGTGCACTTTGAACCAAGTCAGTCCTGAGAGCAGGGACCTTTCCTCTTTCTCCTAGTGGCTTAGTTTTCGTAGGATTCTTTTTGAGGAAGATTTTTTCAAGAGCCTACAGATATCCTTTGGAAATTAATATAACCAAATGCATAGATCCAGCTGAAGCTCCCTCATTCACGCGCTTTTTCTCCAGGCAAATGGGAAGCATGACTGCCCATTACAGGAAAGAAAAACTGGCTTCTTTCACTAGGATAGGTGTTTATGAGTTTATTTCATTCCTTTTAATGACTTCTATTCTTTTTCCTGATGAGGGTGATGGGATTACCCGCCTGTGTGACTCACACGTCCACTCTAACCTTACACAAATGGAAACAAACCCCTGCCCACCCGGCTCCTGGCCCCCATTTACCTGCGTAGGAAGAATCTCATTTTTTGCCTATTAATTGGCAGCTGCTGCTTGTGTACTACAGCTTGTTTTAGGCAAAGATGGTTGGTTGTACGTTACATGCAAACCTATTTTCAGGAAATTATTACTGAAGTCCAAAATGCATCTGGAAGCTTTAAAATATCCTTAATTTTGCTGTGTTTTGATCTTTTGGATTTTATCTTCTTGATGCCTGACAGATTTATTTTATTTTATTTTATTTTATTTTATTTTATTTTATTTTATTTTATTTTATTTTATTTTATTTTATTTTATTTTATTTTATTTTATTTTATTTTATTTTATTTTATTTTATTTTATTTTATTTTATTTTATTTTATTTTATTTTATTTTATTTTATTATTTCCAATCCTCCTCCTCAATTTCTTTTTCTTCCTGCTTTTACATGCAACACTTTGCTTTCTGTTTTATTTTTTTAACCTGGTTTCTGTCCAGATGGAGAGCTTTATATGTTCTGAACTGTCAGGTTTTATTGTGCTGCATTTTTAACAGCAAGGTCATTCCATGGGAAATTCTATTATTCGTGATGAAGGATAGGTGGCACTCTTGTTATTTTTGTTTGGTTTCCTGAAATAAATCAAGTGTATGCAACCTCTTAGTAAGATTTCCTTTTGTATTGTAAGTGCTTCAGAGGGAGTTCTTGAACATTGAAGAGGATTTTATTTATGTTTTTTGTGTGAACACGTACCTAAATTGTCTGAGCCTGGGACTCATTCACAGTACTCTCTGGGAAGGAAAAGATGTTATTTTTCTGAAGACCTCAAGAGTGGCTGCTCAGCTGTATGGCACTGGCTAATTTTACATACATAATGCTTGTTGTATATTTACATACTGTTTCAGGAGACAAGAAAATCAACAAATCCTTTAATGTTACTCCAGTTATTAGTACCCTTATACTTAGTAGTTTCTTGTTAGTTTTGTGATAGAAGCATAGCTTCAAGTTGACGTAGTAATCATAGTACTATTGAATGAAAGGAAAAGGCATGTTAGCAACTGCTGAACAGTTGATAGAGCCTTTCTTTCTTGATCAAGGGTGGTAAATACTGGTTGCCTTGGTTCTATAAACTGACTGTAGAATTGCATAATTTTGTGAGCTTGAGAGTTTTCTCTTATAATGTAGAAATCTTGAAACATGAATAATACATGCTGATAGAGGTACGAAATGTTAGATATTTTCTGTAACAGTAGAGGAAAACTCATTTCAGTTCTATTGCATGTTTTATCTTTCTCTGACTGAGTGTGCAGCTAGGGCACAGTTACATGGAAGTGTTTTAACCTTGATGCTTGAGAACTTCAATCCAAATCAAATCAGAGTCAATTTCATTATTACTGCTGGCTGACAGCTTCATATAGCTGAGGCAAAGTGATTTGGTGATCTCAGTCCAGTTCCTGTTGATCCATTTGTCAGTCAATTGACTGTGTTATTGCTCTTCCCAGAAGAGAGCCCATGCTTGAAAGAAAAGGGGACGAGTAGAGTTGGAATGAGAATCTTAGAGAAGTTTCAATGCTGCCTCTCTACAAGACCATGAATCTCTTCAACATGGGTGCCTAAGTAGCTCATTGTTTTGTGACACATTCTTGCTGTGTAAACCCCTCTGTGATGGGGCCCTGCTCGTCCAACACCACAGACTGTTCGGGGAATTTCTTGGTTGAAGCCTTCTAAACAGAACCATTCTGAACTAGTTAATGTCCTGCAAGGCTACTTTTGTCACTTCAGATAGAAAATTAAATAGTTAATGTGGAAGAAAATGGGAACATTAGGGCAGCAGTTCATTAGAGACAAGAATATGTTTGCTTGATTTTCCTTGAACAGCTGGTAGTAAGTGTTGCCCCCTAAAGATAGGATAACGTGCATTGTGTTTCTGTATGTTTTGAAATGCTTTCATTGAGGTCCACAAGACGAGAGTGTGGTCAAGACTCTGCTGTGCTAGTGTATGGCGTGAACTCAGTTGAAACAAAATACCTTCTTGAAAGAGATTCCAATCTAGTTTAGAGTTTAGATAGCTCCACTCTGAAATATTTTGTTAGTATATAGACACTGAGGAAAGAGTGCTTGATTTTCATTTTGATGGTTGTTGAATTCTGGAATTTAAAATGTATTGGACAATTTATTTTTTCTTTAAATATATTTTTTAACAGGTGAAGAAACATTTTATGACTTGGCTGTTTATTTTACAGTTTATGTTCTTGGTGCCCTCCCATGTAATAATACAAGCTCATGTATTACTCATCCCTCCCTTTTTTCCTTCTCCAAAGTGTTGTGTTTGTTTGTTTTGTTTTGTTTTTATAACAGTACAATACCCTGAAGTGTCTGAATTGAAGAGTCCCAAATAAAAAAACTACTTCAGCACAGGAAGTTTTCTCGTTGACTTAGTTAATGTTTACTTTCTAACGCTAAATCAGCTTTCAAGTTATTACATGCCGTTAAGGCAAAGAATTTTGTTTTGTAAAATAATACAAGTCTCAAATGGTGGTAGTTATTGAAGTTAACACTTTTTGCCCAACTGTGGGAGTGCTAGCATCTTTGAGAGATTCCAATTTTGGTTCTTATTTATGCTTGACATTTAATGTACTTGACATTCTGATTATTTTACACCTACGTAATTTCTTATAGCTCAAGGGATAATGACAATATTTTAAGCAGTTGTGAAGTGTAGCTGTATATTATTAAGCAGGTGCCACGCTACGAATGGAAGGAAAAAAAAGCCTAAAACATTTCTGGAATCATTTTCTTGTGTTGTGTATCTCAGGGTCAACTGCGGTTGTTCATCAGCTTGTTTAGCTGTGCAACTTGGTTATTTGTTTTGTTGTAAGGAAGATAAAGTCTTACTAATATTTTTAGTTACTTATATATGCATGTGTGTGTGTGTGTGTGTGTATAAAACACATAATGCTGGGCTGTGCGCTTACGTGTCCTTTGAGGTCTGAGGTGAAACATTATAGTAACACATTTCTGAGTAGTTACTCAGAACTTACATTTTTCCTAAAATTTGGATTAAAATAACAATGTAAAGTAATGTACTCTCTATGAAATTAAGGCCATTAAACCAAGCTCATATATCTATAATGTACACTCCTATTATGGCTGATCTCAAAAGCAGCTGTCTTATCTCTTGGTTTATAGATAATCGATAATAATATAGATAATAAAGAATTATGTAATAATTTGTGAGAAATTGAAGTATCATGGGAGGGAAAAACGATTTGCTTGATTGTAAGTGTACTTCATGTAAGGTCTTCTCCTGTTTACCAAACATAATTTTGTTAGCCATCTTTGCTGAGATGTATTCTCATGTAAACATGGCGATCCCTGCAGTCACATAAGATTTTATGGCCTTTCAAAAAGGGTAAAATCGATGTCAGAGAAAGAAGGAGACGGAAAACAGTGGCAACACCGTTTCTTAGAGAAGTACATTTGGTGGTCACAGTTTCCCCATTTAACGTAACGGGAGTTTTGTGTTGAGTTTAATGTAATTGTAAGTAAATGGGCTGCGTGAGGTGTGATGAAGAAATGTTAAAATACTTTATTTTACAGAACCATGCAGGGAGGATTTAAGCACTTACCCAAGTCCTCACAAAACACTTGTCATTTCCCAGCAAGGGGTCCTTGAAGCAGCCCTGACTGAATGCATTATAGGAATGATTTTTTTAATCTTTATTTTGCAATCTTGCCACCTGGTGGTATACTTTGGCAATAAAGGCCTGGCTAAAAACCTATGCTGAGTGATATTTACCTTAGTAGGCAAGATTTTAAGAGCAGACTTTAAGACTGGATTATAATTAAGTTCTTGGGTTTTAGCTTGCAAATTCATTGTGTTCTTCCATTCCATCTCTTTCCATCTTTGTCACTGTAATGGCAAAGTGGTTTCTGTAAAATTGCTAGAAAGTGACTGGAAGTCTTCATTGTGCACAAGACCAAAGGATTTATTTAGAGTTAGTTAATGAATGCACACACAAACACACACATTTACCTCGAGAGTACAATTAGATTCCAAATTGGTTGAAATTTGGAATACAATTGCTTCCCTCCTTGTGTCAGTGTCACACGTTAGGTGCAGGGTAAGGTCTGTGCACGCCTTTGCATTAAATCTGTTTTCCTTCCCACTCCGATTTCCACAGAAATGAGGGAAGAGAAAATGTAGTAATACTGTGTGGTTCTAGAACGCTTAGTCCTAGCACATTATGAACCTTAATCCTCAAAATAAAACTAGATATGGTTTGAAAAAAGATAGTGTCCAAGTCCTGAAATTCCCTCATAAAATTATGTTAAGCTGAATTTACCTAGAATACTCAAAGGGCGGTGTTAATCCTGAAATAAGCACCACAAATTGAAGCAGTATGAAAGTTGAATATTTTTGAATGGTTTAGGCTGTCATTTAGATATAAAGACGGGATTGAATGCATTTGAATGATCCATAGGACCTGGTATCTTTCAAACCTACTGCCAAGGGGACTGGGGAAGCTGGCTCCGTGATGCCAATCCAAGATGAAGCAGATGTGGGTTTACTGGTGTCTGTGTTGGGAGACACTCATGGATAATAAAAGGTGTTTCATGTAGAGTTCAAAGGGCATTAACTATCCAGTGTTTGCAAGCTGAAACTTTGTAGGTCTGCCTTTATGGCGTAGTGTTACGTTCGCACAGAGAACACCCACGTCCAGCACGACCTCTCTTCCTCATCCAAATGCTGCCTGTGGTTTTACTGTACCTTCTTGGGGATCTGTTGTGGAAAAAGGCAGAATATCATTTATTCATGGTGACTTCAATGTGCAAACTCTAAGACCTCTCAGATACTCGCTTCCAGGTTCTCCTGTCACACAGACAGCAAGGAGAATCTCTTGTCCACCACCCCTCTCTCCGTCTCCCCTTCCCTGTCACTGGCAGCCCCAAACAGCCCGCTGCCACTGGGGCCCCGCAGCTCTCAGCATGCAGACCGCCTGCTATCCTCTGCAGCCCCTCGCCGGTATGAGCCCATACAGCACAAATAAAACATTGCTCTGCATTTTTAACTCTTCCTGCCCCTCTCTGATATGAGGCAGAGCAGCAGATAGCAAAGCTATCATGACAAGCACTGTCTTTTTTGCTGTGAGCCTTTTCATTCTTATCTGTCTCTTGGCTTTCAGCTTCCCCTTCCCACTTTCAGCCCTTCATCCTCACCCTCCTGGTTAATGTTCTGCATTTGTCCCGTAAATGGTGAATATTAATAATGTTGAGTAGCTATTCCAGAGCAGCTACACAACTTGAAGTGCTGAAGGTTTAGACTTGTCATCTTCAGTGTGCAAGCTATTTTTAAAGATGATGGAAATTACAACCAGTTGAGAATCGCCTGTCTGCACTAAAAGTACTGTTTATTTATATATATATGCAAGAGGCCAGAGTTTTACTAAGGCTACAGCACTGATAAATGGATAAGGGTGAAAAACTTTGGGAGCTGAGGCTCATCATTCCAATCTGTTAATGTAGATTGTTGGTCACAGAACTTTTTAATCACGTTATTTTACTGCATTATGTCTGTAAGTATTTATGACACTGGCTGTTTGCTCTCAGTTTTGTGGGGTATCCTTTAGATCAATCCTCTTGTTTGTTCTATTAATTTGTTTAATTCTCTGGGGTTTGTCAAGTCTAATCATCTCTTTTCTTTCTTCCAGTTTTGAAATCAAGATTGATTAACCAACTCAAAAAGACCCAGCTGGTTATGTGACTTGGAACCCTGTTTGTGAAGCACTCGTTCATTTTTACAAGACGACAGTACTGTATGTTGTTTTTCTTTCTCCCAAAATTCAAGTTCAGCTGTTGTAATGTAATAGAAATCCTAGACAATAGAAATACAAAATTCCCGAGGAATTCAACTCATATTGGTAAATAAGATCTTGATATTCAGTTCAGTGACACCAGATTAGAAATCCAAGTGTTTTATTTGCCTTACCATATTACTAATCCTAGGTTTCTTCCACATAACAATGCTGCTTACGGTTTCACATCATCTAAGGAGAGCTTCCCATATCCTGAAAGATCAGTCTGCTTTCTCTTTACATTGCATTGCATAAAGTATGGGATTAGTGACTGTGACAAATGTGTTTGAGCACTTGACTGCATTGAAAACGGATTATGTAATGGCCAATACTGAACCACCGTGCAGGAAACATAAAGCAAATGTAGAGAGAGATTGCAGTGTCACTTGATGACATCTACACCAAGGTAGCTCCAGTGGAGCTATTGTTTCCTCACTGTTTCTCTCCCAGCACTCCAAGATTTTAGACTAAATAATGCTTCCTCTCTACTTAATTTATTTTCCCACTGTTAAAAATCTGTTCTTTATAAAAATGCACCTTAATTTTTAATTGCAAAAGAAAATTGCACAGATGAAGTATCGGCCTTATAGTCTTAACCTCAAGCGTTGGAAAGTATAAATGAAAGTTCCAGCAGTAACATTACACGGCTTAACACTTTTTTAACTTATGAACTCTATTGCATAAACAAAAACCTAATAAGAGTAGGGGAATGTTAAATACAGGTTTGCTACAATGCACGTCATCATATTACGTGTGGTATGAATCCTACCTTTTTCTTTTCCAGTTCCATGAAACTGTTATGCCTTAACATTGACTTTTCATTTCTGTAATTAGTTTTCTTTGTTATATTTTGGAAACACTACCTTTACATTATGCTTCACTAAGACTAGCAGGAATTCAAGCCACTCTATCAGGTACAGAGCAGCACCAAGTTATTTCAAGCATTACTTTAGTTATAACCGCACGAGAAGTCAGGCAGCTTGGATTGGATGAGCTTTATAAACATGTTAAATTGAAGTTGCACAGTTTGCTCTGAATGTATGAAAATTCTATTATTTTCTGAATGAAATGAAAAAGCTTGTATTTATTCTTCTTTTTTTTTTTCTGTTGAATAGTAAGTAGTTCAAATGTGTTGTAAGTGGTGATACAGTAAATGTATAATCCGCTGTTCCATTTAATACCTCTCTTGTTACTAAAGACTCATTAACCAAGAAGGGAAAATAAGGTATAATGTTCAAACTATTATAGAAAAAGGGGAAATAGCACTCACTATCTACTAAATTAAGTTTAGTCTTATGAAATAGTAGAATCAGTAAAGAAAAATTAATAAGTATTTACTCTGAAATAGAGTTTTATGCAGTGAAGTATAGGATTACTTCTAATTTTGATGATTACAAGGAGATGTCTGGGCAAATTTGCTTTATGACTGCAATAAATATATTGCAAGACTGCCCTGTGGTTTGAGGTATCATTTTCCTAGGACGCTTCTTCTTCTGAGGGATGTGCAGAAGTAAGCAGACTTAGATTGATCTGAAAAACACGAATAACAACTGCACAGAAAAAAAAAAAAGGTGGAGGGGGTTTACGTTTTCTGTAAGTAATTAAGGAAGCTTTCCATATTATATAGCTTACATTCTGTATAGGTGCTACAAAGAACACTGTAAGAGTTAGCTTTAGATAGATTACCTATCTGCTTTTATATTGTATATCAAAAAAATGAAGTAACTTGTATGATAAAGTTTATAAAAAGCACTGTTATACAGAAAGGCTCTTGCACAACTTTAACGTATTCAAAACAGGATGTAATGTTTGTATGGATAGAATTATTCAAGGATTTATGCTTTTGTCTCTAATAATTTCCAAATGAATTTCCACTAGAGCAATAGCATATGTATTGTTCTCACATACATGTAAATATTAATTGATAGGTTCTTTAACTGAAACTAAATCAGAATGAAAATATGGTCATAATGACTGTGGCAATTGTAACATTAATGCTGAGAACACTGCACTAACTTCAGTACTTTTTACTGACATCATTCCTTTCTGACTGCAGTAGTTTGTCACTATTGCTTTAATGAAGGATTTTAATGGGTGCTGTAGGCTGTGCAGACCAAATAGTGTGCTTGTCTTTCAAAATCCTAGAGATCGAAGCTACACATTTTTCAAAAACTCTCTTAAAACAAATCATCTGTAACACTTGTCTGTCAGATGTTTAAACATCTGTAAGAGACAAAAAGCTAGGACAGACTAGGCAGGGAGCTTTCTTAGCCATTCACATATTTAAAAGTAAATAAATAAATTCCCACACAGAGCTTTTTCCTGCTATTCAGCACCCCCCCCCCCCCCAAGGAGTAAGATCATCAAAATACCATTGTCCATCGTTTTGCCCATTCCTTAGTGTTTTATGCAATAGTCTTCGTTTATGTTGTGGAAGGCAAGCTGCTGTGCACAATCACACAACTTAGTGTGCCTGTAAAATGAAACAAACAAAAAAACAACAAAAACTCCTAAAGAATGCTTTGTCTTTAGCCTCTCAGATGCCCTTTTTGAGAGATGCAATGGGCTTATGGTCTAACTCTACCCAGATTTCACTGTTGTTTAACCTGCCTCAGAACTGGAACTGAGGTTGCATTTACATAAGATGTTTGTTTCCATTGATGAACATGTACACGGTACTGTTCTGGTTGTGCTAGGTGTTAATACAAGCTTCAGATAACACTAAACAGGACGTAATGCTGATTTTTTTGTGGGTGTCTGGTGAGGCCACAAGTTCACAAGGATTATTTCTTCCTTACAAAAGTCACTGAGGTAATTGCAACTGTTGTCCTCTCCCAAAGGTATTCCTTTATGAAATCATACATGGTTTTGCTTGGTGGTTCTTGCCGTCTGTCTAAGTCATTAAGGGAAATACTTTAGGCTGCTATGTTATTTCTGCACTTAGTAGAAATTGAATGCCCGTCATAATTGAGAACGATGAAGCTGAAGAAATGGCTTCATCTTCAGCACCAGATACAGCCATGCCTGCATTTCGCTGTCGGGTCTGTGCACTCAAGCACTAGCAAAGCCACTGAAACTCTTGGCTTTTCAAGTAATTATTGTGACCTTTTGCTTTTGTAACTTATTCTATGTTGGAGGAAAAGAGCTGTAAGTGCGAAGAGTGAGACTAGTAGTCTCACTTTATTGTATTTCTTCAGCACAGCTGAGATGGGCACAAATTGTACGCCAACTCATCCCTAATGATCATATCTATGTCAACAAAGTTGATTTCATAGGCTTGATGTCAAATAGTCCTGTCCACCGGTTTCTGTATTACTTTTTCTGGGACCATGTCCTGTGTTTTGAAGGGGAAGAGGAGTCTGTTCTGTTTCCTTTCACTTGTTAGAGGCTGGTATGGCGTTATTCATTCAGAAAAGTTATGCAGAAGTAGAGTGCTCCTGTGCTTACCAGTGCCTGTGCAGGTATCTCTTTTTTTGTACAACTAAATGAAAAATAAAAATATCCATGCATGTCTTTGAACTCTCCCTCCTTTGAAAATCTGACCTCCCCTAATTAAATAACCTTTTCCTACTATGTAAAGTCAATGACATTTTATAATCATACAACTTGTACTTAGTTTCAAATTTGTCATTTTGAGAGGTCTGTAGAGGTAATATTAAAAAATAACTATATTCAGTGAGAGGATAACAGTAGACAATATCTAACTCTTGCTTAGGACTTCTCACCAGTCAATCCTGAAGTGGTACGGGTTATGTCACATCTGTTTTGCAGGTAATGGAAATGGTGACCCTGAGAGGTTACGTGGCATGTCTGCGCTATGCTCTTTCCATCTCTTCTGTGCTGACTGTGTGACTGAACATCACAGTAAAATATCTCTCTAGAGCAATACAAACAGCTCCCTAAAGTAATGATATTGTAATGTAATAAAGTTAAGGAAAGTTTTTAGTTGAAACAAAAATTTTGATGTGTTCCTGCTGCATTTCTTACGTCTGTACCGTGCTTGGAATTCTGCATGTTGTATGTGCTGTTCAAATCATTTGTTGCTTTACATTTTTTTTTCTTGGTAGGCTTTTCATGCTACAGACTTTGTAGGTCTGTTACTGGCTTTCTATTGACTTATATCTGTTCCTAGCTCACAGAGCCCAGGTTAATGCCTTTTTACTGCTTTCCCTTCAAATACAGAACATTCAGATGTGTAATTCTTTAATATGACACCACAGAGGGCTGAGTACAATTCACATGCTAATATATAGAAACTAAATCTCACAAAGGAGATGTGTTCACGTTTGTCTTCATTCACTGTATTTCAGAGGCTATGTGCCAAACCTTGCTTGACAAATACAGCATACTACATTTACCCCTTAATTCAGAGGGTAAATGCCTTTTTAAAGGTAAAAATCCTTCATCCTTGCTTAATTCTTTTGATCCTATGGAAGAGCAAAGGTTTTCATTTATGACCCCACCTGTGCCTACTTTGCTGATTACTCCACTTCTTACTGATTCCTGTGTTAAATTTCCCTTTTTCAGGGAGAAACTGCAAAGTGAATACATCCAGCAGAGACAGGACTTTTTGATTATTTTTTTTTTTCCTTCTCTTCTCCTGCCCCAGCTGAAGAAGTCACCTCAGTGGCTGTGGTACTCTTCCCTCTCTTTCAGTTTGCCCTGTAAGTTTAGCTCCTAGTCGAGATCAGGCTTAGCTCTTTAAACAAAACAACAGTTCCTTTTTTTTTTTTTTTTTTTAAAGCTTAGATTTTGCTGGTGCATCTCATTTATCTGCTTTAAATTTTAAGTCTGCATTTTGCCTGCATGGCCTTTAGAGTTCCATTCACTTGACTGAATTGTGCACTCTTACAAGAGCAAAGTAGAAAAATTCTCCATTTGCTTTCAGTTTGATGATCTAATCATCGTCTATTGAATTCCTATCCATTTTTCCCCTGGAGAGTTCATCTAAGCCAGTAATATTAATACCTTTCTTGAATGGTTCTTTGGCACTTGCCAGTTTTGCAGGGTTGTGTAATCCATCGCACTTCCTACATCTTTCCTCAGGCTGGTGAGTCATTTAGGAAAGCAGGGGAAATGGGAGGGGAGTTTGTGTCTGACCCGCAATTCCCCCTTGCTGGCCACGCTCCCCTGGTCATCCTGGCCGCGCTGTTGGCCTGTGCAGGGCCTGGCCTTGGCCTTCTCTTTGGACTCCTCATTTCTTTGCACCTTGTGTGTCTCTTCAGTGTCTCGAAATGCAGGTTTTGTACTGGCTTATCAATCGCGATCCTTGTCATCCCCTCTTTGGATGGACTAAGTGACTTATTCTTAGGCCTCGTGTTAGATTTCTCAGTAATCTCTCCCTGCAGATGTCGGTGCTTCAACACCGAGTGAAGTGATGCTTCGCTTTTTATGTATGCAAGCAACACATGGTCTGCAACCAGCTACTTAAGCTCACAAAATATTTAAGAATATTTGAATGCAAGGTCTTACAGAAAATGCAAATTTATTACTTACTGCTTTTCACTTGATTCTCATGATAGATTTCTGGAGAGTGCTCCGAGGAGGGTTTTTTTGGTGCTATCACTACTTTTCCTTCATGCTTATGCTAATTTTCTTTCTTTGCTTGAGCCCCATAACACTTGTTATTGGTAGCTACAATTTCCTGCCACCTGTGGTGGAATATATTTCTTCATTATGAGCTTTTTGCTGCTTTCTCAAGTTTTATTTTTGATTAGCTGCTATGGAATTTCTACATATCATTTGCTTGTCCTGCAAAGCTTAATCATCTGATAGCTGGGAAAATTGCTGCCTCTGTTTGATTTTACTTCGGACCAAATCACTTGGTGCCTGTTCCTGGTACCAGTACTGAACTGGTATGAAGTTCAGCAAAGAAAATGTGGAGGAAAACTCTTTTTTGTGTTTGTATTTTTTTTTCTCTTGAAATGAAAGAGCGCTGAAAATGCTGAGGCCCAGTTCAAAGCGATTTAACTGAACGGAGGTGGAATTCAGAATAGATCACAGCTTTTTATTCTGAGTTTGATAAATGTTTTCTTAATGTTGTTTGCAGAACTTCTGTATTTTAGAACCTTATATATATATGTGTGTGTGTGTGTGTGTGTATTTTTTCTTTTGTGGGAGGGGAGTGGGGGGAGAGGATGTAAGCAGAGGTTTACCACTGTGAATCCTCCTGCCCAGATCAGAAGAGGACCATGTATTACACCCACTATTGGATTTATAAATGCAAATATGTCTTGCTGTTGCCCATTAAATGGACATTTCCATCCCTGATTTAAAAAAAGAAAAAATAAACCAACAACTTTTTATCACAAGAACAGCTGTCCAAGCACCTCATCTATATCAGGTAGTTCCTCCTCTCTATCAGTATCATCTAGAACAAGGATTAAGGCCAGGGAAATATTAGAGGCAGTGATTAAAAAAAAGGTGTATATGAGAGGTACTTGTAAATCATACTGGATTTCTAGCGTCAAAAGAGGGACTTGGCAATAGCAGATCTGTAGCTTCAAAGCTGTAGGAGGAAAGAGAAAAAATGGTTTTGACTCTGTGCTGAATTCTGCTGGAGCAGCTGGTGCGAGCTTCGTACTGGAGGTGAACTGATACCCACAGGTAAAGCTGCTGCTCTCTGGCATGCGTGCCTGGTTAAAAAAAAAAAAAAGAGCCAAGAATAACTTTCTATTTATTCTTTATTGATATATTGATATTTTTATCCTTACTCTTTCTAACCAAACCTAGCCTCTAGGCTATAAATTGCAACTTAAGGGAGTTAAGTCCATATAAGTCTTTATAAACTGTTTCTATTAGGTATTCATGAAATAGCCCACTGAAAAGGTTGTAAGAATGACCTCAATGAGTTCCTCCTGCCCCCACTCCTCCACTTATGTTTTTGGTGCCAAGCCTTGATGCCAAGGAATTCTTCCTCTCTCCATCATCCCCCAGGTCCCCAGAGAAATAGCACACAGCCTTGCTGGAGTAGTATGATTCACCACTGTAAATGTCTCTGTCAGTCTTACTTGAGAAACTGCACTGAAATGGAAATGAAATCTGTGCCCAGCGGGCATAGACGTAACTTTCAGCAACTAAACTCTTTCTTCTTTTTCCTTCCTTGTTTCTTTAAGAGTGCATGCTTTTCTACATGCCAGTGTGCTTTATGGATGAGACGAAATGAAAAAAAAAAGCATATGCTTTGCAAGGTGTCAGGATTAAGGGTGGTGCTGAACTGTTTTTGTTTTTCTCATAAGCTTTTCTCTAAATCCCATGAGGTAGCATTCCTGAAAATAAGCAAATAGTTATATACGGTTTCTGACAAGGGTCAATAGCAGATCCTTTCTTTGTGGAAGGAGTTTTAGTAGCAAGGGAACTTCTTGTTTCTGTAACCACTTTCTGAGAGACTTTCTGGGTCAGAAGTTGCATCTGAAGCAGAGTTCCTAATAGTCATGAGCGAGTCGTCTGCATTCATTAGAGAACCACTGGGTGTTGAAGAGAGACTTGATAGAGCTTGGTTGGTGGGTTTTGCAGGTTAGTGGGATTGCCTCTTGAGAACAGATAAGTGAAGCCAGTGACTCCTGAAAATCCTGGTAAATGAGCAGTTAAGCCAGACAAAGAGCATCTGCCGGACAAAGGCATCTATACCATGTCCAGGTTAATGAGTTGGGTTTGAGTTGTTGCTTGATGAGTTGTTGCTTGATACAACTGTGGAAGAAAAAGGGGTTAAAAAAAAAAAAAAAAAGGATGATGCAATCAAATATAAGAGCCATCACGATTGTTTTAGTGGGTATTTTAGAAAAGAATTAAGGCATGGCAAATTGGGATTTACAAAGGCTGAAGTGAAAGAGATTGCAATAGTTAAGACATGAGATTATTAAGGATCAGAGAATTTTCTATTATGGTTTTGTGGAATTTGAATTAATTTTGAGAAAACATGCACCAGTACAAAGAAAAGTTAAGGAAAAGGAGAAAGGAGGAGAGAGAAGAAAGCCCTGCAAGCCTGAAAAATCATTTTATTGCAATCTGTATGTGAAAGAAGAATGGGAGAAATAGAAAATCCTCTGAAATAATCATAATCGTTTAAAATATTGAGAATGTAAAACAAATGTTAAGCCCTCCCTTTAATGCTTTTATATGTGTGAATACACATGGGAGTTTGTGTGCTTGTTTGTATATATACTATTGTAGTTCATCACCAGCCGAGGTCTAGTAAGGTTTAAAACTTGCTTAAGAAAAGCTTCGGTTGTTTTCCATCTGGAGTCTCATTTTAATCCTTTGGTTTTGCTGCAGAAGTCCTGACCTTTGTGATGGTGCTTCATTTTTTTCGTAAACTTTGTATGCCACAAGGCTTTTATTAATTCTGTAGTCAAATTTGAGTAAAATAGGTAATGGTCATACTACAAATTTAAACAAACAAGCAAACATAATCTAGATTACTTTTTATCTTTGCATTCCTACACTGCGTTATATTTACAAATGCTGTCTCTTGTTATAAGGCATTTTCAAAGTTTTTGCACTGGCAGTTCAATCCTCGTCTTTTACAAGAAGTTGGAAACTGGTATGAATGATTCATTTTAAACTGCTATTTTAGTGATGCACGCATCATCTTATATACAATTTTACATAAAACGGATGGGGAAATGCTAGTTTATATACCTCCTCCACCTATCTATTTAAATGAAAATGCATAAAACTTGAACAGGGGAGTCATTTGGATGTATTTGGAAAGAACATACTTAAAAAATACAGTAGGGAAAAACAAGGAGAGAGCTCAGGAGCCGTGAATGGTGATCAGCTAACTGCAAAATGGAGGAAATTCCGTGGGCAGTCTCAAAACTCACCCTTGGCTTTAAGCCCCAGATGTTTGCTGTGCCTGAAGACAAAATAATCCAAACCAGCTAAAATAGAATTTAAAAATGCAGCAAGGCAAAAGATAAGATCTACATATGTTCTCACATTTTTTTTTTTCCTTTTCCTATTTTTTTTTTAACTTGTTTGGAAAGATGGAGGTGAAAGGTAGAGGACAGATTCTTCACTATTGCTCATGGAGTAGAGCTATATGGGGGTGAGATTTCTGGGAAAAGGCAATCAGAAAAGTTCAACTTCTTACAAAGTGTGACTTTTTAAGAAAATCTATATCTTGCATTGGTTTATAGTCCTTTTTATTAATGTGGGTATTGGCTTGAGTTTGCTACTAGTCTGTTATGCATTGTGTAAAAATTTAACATCACAAGGAAAAGAAAGTACCATAATGATAATGTGACAGGTATTTCTAAAATACATAAGCACAGTCCTAAAACTAGAATGCGTTTATCCTTGTGTATAATTAAAATAAAGTAGTATATTGAAAAAAATTGGTATAGCTTTGAATGAACAGTGGTTGAATTTAATTAAACTTTATGACAGTGGATTTTGTTCCTCATTGAGTGCTGAGAAGTAATCCAAATTTCTCAATGCAGAAAGAAGTAATGTACAAAAAATATTATTTCAATTATCTGTTTTTTTAACTTTTTCACTCAAACTATGAAGGAATATAGTTTTAAGGGTTCAGTGTAATCTCTCTACAACCCTGTTTTTTTGTTTCGTTGTAGGCTGTAGATACAAATCAGGCAAAAGTCCTGGTGAAATAAATGAAGTATATGCGTTTGCACAGTTTGACCAGTCAGTTACGACTATTTATTTTGTTGTGAGCAGATGGTAGTTCCAAGTCTGTGCAGAAATATTGTCATAAGTATTTCCTTTAGTACTCTTTCTGTTCTAATTCTTTTCACAGCTCTCCTTCCATTCAGGACATGTTTGCTGTTGGAAATATGTGTTCTGACAAAATATTTGAAGGTGAACAAAGAGAGAGGGAGCTCAGAGAAAGGAATAACTCTTTTTCTTCATAGTGTGAAAGTAACTGGTATACTCGGTGTGCTCCTGTGTTTTGAATGATGATATATATTAAGAGCGTAAATGGATGAAAATTTGGATTTATAAAAAAAATAAGTTTCCTTATCTTTCCTGCACTATTTCCTGTTATAATATTGGTATATTTTTATATCTTGATTTAAACTGCCATTAAAAAAAATGCCCAATAGACAATCTTAAGAAACTTAAATCCTCTGTTTGCTTGGGGTGGTATGTGAAAGGAAGCTGCATTGCAGGTAGAATTGGAGACACCATGGTGAATGGTGGGAGAGAGTAGCCTAATTTGCAAAGGCTGGTCTTTCAGTTACGATTTAAGGTGAACAGGTATTCAAGTTTCAAGAGGAACTGGTCTCAAGGATGATCAGCATTGTTGCTGTGCCTGTCTCCAGTTTGTGTTTATCACCTGCCCATAGATAGGCAATATTTTGCCGTAAGATAGATTTTTCTTATAATAATGCTTTATTGAAATGAAGGAATTATTACCAGTAATTTTATAATGCTAGCCGAATGGTGTTCTAATTCACTGTTGTAGTTCACAATATTTATGTAATTTCATTAAACATCCATACCTCTTAATTCCTCATTAAACTGAAGATAGCTACTAAAAGCAACTTAATTTGGAGAAAAAGGATTTCTGTCAGGAGATCCCAATGATTCTCTCCGTGTCTTAAGAATAGTTACTGGAAATATTCTGCTATTTTTCTGTCTCTAATTTATAAATAAACTTATAATGTCCTGCTGTAAACTAGAGTGTAGATCGTTTGGTCCCATGAATTTTGATAGACAAGACAGAACTGACCATAATACTACTTGCGGACTTGGAGTAACTCTGAAATTCAGGAGTTAACAGCTCTTTCCAATACATCTTCAAAATTTCATTTTTGTGATATTTTTAAAGTAGTCCTTTAATTCATATTCAAAAATAAAAGAAGGTTCTCCTGGAATAAATTCTTAATATATGCAAACTGTTTTACAGGGAAAACTCCTGTTACAAAAAGACATATCTTTTACTGCAACTGATTTGAAAGAGCAGGAGGTTAAAAATCTTCTAACATGTTTTTGAAATCTGCATGTCAGCAAAGAGCATTTCAGAAGCGCTGCTGGGACTCTGTGAAAGTCAGATTTCTCTTTTGATTTCAATTTTGTACCTAGAAAGGATTAGAATATATTAATTTGAGTTGATGGTCAAATGGAAAACCTTGTTCCCTGAAAAATGCTGAGAAGGTATTTGAAATAGCAGAGTCTCATCTGAACAACAGCATAATTTCCTAGAAACCAATATTTAGCCACTGATTTATTTGCTCATTCTGTCTTTCCATCACCTATTATTTTTCCAGAGGTGCTTTCTCTTGATTGTGACCTTGCAAGATGACAGGTTAATTCTAGTGATTAGGAATTTGTGCAGGCTGCTACTCTGCCTCGTCTGTTACAAAACACGCTATAATACATGATATTCTTTAATTCAATTTAAAGCAGTTTAACTTTGAACAACCAAAATTCAGACGCAGGGGAAGCTTTGCAAGCTCCTCCATCTTTTTCTTGCTCCCTGCTCCTGTGTTCAGAGAAATCTTTGAGAAATCTGAGCAAACTTTGCCTCTCGTCTCTTGCTTTCACCTGCCAGGAGGAGCTGCCCAGTGTGAAGAGCCCCAGTGCAGGTTTGTGGGATGTGCAGGGGCCTGTTAGAAACTTGGCAGTGCTGTGTTGAAAGCAGCCACCTCGCACCTGTCTCCTCTCCCCCAAGCTTCCTAGCTGCGATTTAACTGCTTAGATCTGCAAACATGGGCGGGCCATTTCTTTGACTTTTGGGAAACTGTTTTTCTGTCACTGATAGTAGCGTAGCAATTTTAAAATGGGACTTTTAAAATCGGAGTTAGGGAGCCTTTTAAACAGTTTTGCAGCCCTGGTGGAAAAGGCTGCAGATTTTGCAACTGACCTGTTTTTCTTTTTTAACTGATCTAACAGTGCTTCTAACCACATGGTGCAGTGGAAGATACTAACAACTGGGAGCACGTAACTTCACTAACAGTACAAATAAAACATATTGGGATAATCTCAACTATTTGCCACATGACAAAAACCAGTAAAAAGCTGTGATAACTGACCAGAAAATAGGGCTATAATTTCTGAGAGACACAGAAAACTTTGTCACCTGTGCAAAGCCCATAGTTTCCTGGGAAGAAGTGATTTATGTTTGATTTTACACGGCAAATAAGCGCTACACACAGATGTTCTCCACTGGGGCACTGCAATTCAGTTTCATAGCTTGAATTTAGAGATACTCTGTGGTCAGTGAGGAATCATTAGCAATAGAATAATTCCATCTGGTGGAAGGCAATCATTTACTGGTGGGGTTGACGTGGGTGGGAGCATGTCCATCAGGCCGCTGTTCTGTCACAGCCCTGGCTGGTGCAACAGCTGGATATTGGCCTTTCTGCTTTCATCTCCTGTCATAGTCATGGTCCCAGTCCGGCCTTGCACTGGTTCTTGCACTCATCTTTGAGCCGATCTCAGTCCTTTCTGGGTGGCACATGAACTTTACACGTAATATGACTGGCTTAGGCTGCAGGAAGCCAGGCTGCGGGGTGGAAGGAGCAGTGAACCACGTGGAGCTGACTCTGAGGTTGGAAGGAAAGTGATGAGATCAGAGGGCTGCTGCACTTCCAATCCTCTACAGCTGCCTATCCAACCTTTAGAAAATAGGATTACTGGTTATTTCGTTAAAAGAACTACTGCTATGGTAGATTGGCTCCCTTCTTTCCAGAGACAGCAAGCATGCCGTAAGATTGCATGTAATTTAACCATGCAGTTTAACACCTTATGGAAGTCCTGTGCTTAATGCACTTTCAACTTCATTTTGAGCTAAATGGAAAATTTTCAGACCTTCATAATACCTGTTGTTACCATATAGCTCTCTATTTCTGTTAAGCAGAAAGTTTTGTGCTACAAACATAACTTCAGAAAAACAAACAAACAAACAAAACAGTGCAACATTCAAAATGTACAAAAGTAAAAGGGGTATGTGACTTTTTGCTTGTTTTAATAAGTCAGTATCACAGGAAAGCAAAATCAATACTTCTGTCTTTATGATCTTAAATTTGACTTTGAGATACCACGTCAGTTAGCTTCCAATCAGGATTTCTTACTCCCTATAGCTGACTACTTTCAGTTGGGCAGTGATAATGTCCTGGAGTTGAAATTAAGATCTTTTAAGGGACATTTGGTGACAAAACTAGAAAGAGTACCCCATTTCCTTCTCCCTGACGTTTTCCTTCTTCTTGCATTTAACACGGCCGTGAGCTCACTAGGGAAGAAAAAGAGAGCAGAAACATATTTTAATGGAGTGTAGGGAGGATTGAAATAAATTTTTCATATATATTGCTCTCTGAAACGTGTCTTCCTGAGGTCAAAACAAGCCCTAGTGGCCGTGCACGGGAAACAGGGAAAACCTGCGTCTGAGAAGGAAGATGTGGCACAGCTCACTCCGGCAGAAGTCAGCTCTTAGATCTGCTGGACGTGCTCCGCTCTCCTGTAAGTTTGCCAAGTAAAATGCTGCTTAACATCAGAACTTTATGATTTGTGTTGTAAAACAGCATCATAAGGAACCTGTAGAACTTGTATGTAAGGAGAAAAATCAGTTTAAACAAAACCCCCACAGATTTTGCAACACGAGACTTCTCATGGATAACTGAGCTATGCGACCTTCACAAAGACATTAATGTGGATGACGAGGTTTATTTGTCATGTATGAATGAGAAATCTGAGTGCGCAGAAACTTGATGAACATGAGCAAATGCACAGCTCGATGTGCAATAGCTGCGCAGAGGTTAACTTTGTGATTCTTATGTTGCCACATCTAATACGATAATTACTTTTGGCACCTTTGTGCCTAGGCCTAATTCATCTTGCAAAGATAAGGTAATCATTTACCACTTAACCTCATTCTTCATGTGCCAAATGACACAATAGTACAATAAAAACTTAGACATCCAAGTTGGGAGTAAAGAATAGAGGCCAATATCTTGGGCAAAAACAATATTTGAACAATAAAATAAGCAGGATTAGAGGAAAATTCTACCTCAAAACAAGTCAGGCTTTAGCAAAAAGCCTTGCATTAGTATCTTTACTTGGCAAACCTTAGGCTGAGATTGGCTGTGGTGAAACGTACGATTCTCCAGCAAACATTTGTAGGTTTCAAAAGAGGACATGGTTCAATTAGTATTGCTGCACCATGAGTGGCATTTTATGGTAGGCTGTACAAAGTTGTGTGTTCCTAGTTAATTTTTAGTTTTGTACTATAGCTTAGGCACATGTTGTACAAATATGCCTTGGCTCAGGCTTTAAAACAGCAACAACAAAAAAAGACTGGGACACTTTTTAGTGTATTTGAAGTAGGGATGGCACAAGGTAGTCCTCACAGAGAAGAATGTGTAAGAAGGTGGAAGAGACTGTAATTGACATTTGAAAGGGAGATCTAAAGTGTAGTCAATAACTGTGTTGATAGTTTCTCCATTACCTCACATGCATGACTTATGTTTTCAGTTGCATAACTGTTTATATGTAAATAAAGCTATTGCAGCTTTCTTTCCGTCTGTTAGGGCAGTTTTAGCTTAATTATGTAGAAGAGATGTGTGGGGACCTGGGGAACATTCATATTATTGTGATTCATTTAAAATTTGCTTCTTACATGTTTGCTACTTGCCACATGTAATTTAGTGTTTGTTCATTTATTTATTGTTCTTTCTGCATGGAAGAGCATGCATTCACTCATTCTATTTTCAGTATAATAGCTGAAATTTTCAATCCTGGAGAACAGAAGAAAGGTGAACTGTACCTTCTTTGTGCTTTCTGGACAAGCAACTGGGATGATGTACTGCTGCCATTTCTCACTGTGGATGTATAAACAACTGTAGAGTCACTTTAGAGTTAATTATACTGTAGCTCTTTTGTGGTGTGATGGAATAAAAATCATGAATTAATCGCTTCAGTGGACCTTTGCTCCTCTTAGAGCAAAGTTTCACTATACTGTAAATGCTTGGTATTATGTCAGTTCCCTAGAAGTAGTCATTATCACCTACACACTTGGTGTCAAGTGCTGCTTTCTAAAGAGATTAGTACCTTTTCCTCCTCCACCTCCTCCTTCTCCTCCTCCACTCTTGCTCAGCTAAGTAGAAGAGAATCCAAATTACCGCAACCATACAGGATGGAAAATGGAAAATAATGCCCCTGATGTGTGGTTGCTGTTTCAAGGAGAGAAATGAGATCCAGGATTTTATTCCCCTTCACTAGCACTTTCGTGCTGACCTAATTTCACCTAACGTCAGCAGGTTTAACATGGTAGCTCCGAGCAGAACAGGGCTGTGAGCCTGTCAAGCCTTCGCTGCATGCTGCAGAGTGGCTAAGTAAGGAAACGGGGGTTGCAAACCAGCCACTGGAGAAGAAAACATGGGTATTCACTTTCTGCGTAGTAGGGAAAGGAAGGAAAACTGCAATCAAAGTAACAATGGAATTAAATCCAACTAAAAAGAGGACCTTGAACCAGAATGCATTTTTTTTCTTTTTTTCTTGGTTACTTCCGTAATATTCCTATACCTGTGAGAAGTTTTGGCTGATTGGGCTCTTATCAGGTATTTGCTGGTCACCTGGCAACAACCACTCATACCTCTGTTATACGGGCATGAATTTGTCGTCTTACCACGCAGGACTGACTAAAAGAAACAACAGTGCAGATGTTAACTGAAATGAAAAGGGGGAACAGAAGTTTTTCATGGTTAATGTCACATTCACTTGGATGCTACCTGTGCAGCCAGTGAGGAAACCCAGTACAAGATGGAGAAATGGTATCAGAAAGGAGAAAGTTAATAAAAACATCCCAAGCAACCCACTCTTGTATCTAGCAATGTCTGCTTTTTTGTGGAAGAGAGAGTATTCTATCTGCCTGCTGTGATCTAAATGTTGTTTACAAAGGTGAAAGGGAGAAAATAGAACTAGCTGCTAGGAAATAGTTAATGTTGCCATACTGGAAAGATTGGGGTGGTTGTGGTGGGGGACAGCATTCCCCCCACATCCCATCTCTACATTTTGAGGATTTCCAGTTGTGCTTGCTAAGCACACAATCTGGGTATTTCTGCTGAAATCTGTGCTGAAAGATTTCTCAAAGCTTTTACATTTTCTTCAGCTTCCTATTTAGCATTCCTTCGAAACAAGTGACTGAGATTAAAATTCCTTGCTTCTATCTTTTGCTGCCTTTAAGCAGGCTTCTGCAGCCAGAAGCAAAAGGTTTCCTATCTGGGTAGTCGTCTTAACAAATAAAAGGCCACGTACCTTAGGCTGCAAGTTCTCAGTTCTGCAGAAAAACGCAATGACAGCAGCAGTCTGGGCACTGGCAGTTCAGTGTATTCTATGTAATTTTCAGTTCAAAATGTTTAATAGGTCTGTTACGCATCTTTTCTGGAGGAGTTTTATGTTTATGGAGCAGAGGTTTCTAAACTGTGATACTAACATCACTAGTGGTACACTTCAAAGCAGCGTGCAGAAATGGCAGCTCCCAGTTCCGTCTGCGCAAATTCAATGCCTTTGTGCAGGCTGCTCCTCTGCCGGGTGGGTTGGCCTCATTTGCTGCTGTTGCAAGGGAGCTGCTCTCTCTGCAACCTGATCGCTGTTCCCCACTCTCATCCTGCACAGGACCATACTGGTGCAACCCCCCCCCCCCGCCTTGTTGGCTGTGGGCAGACACACGGCCTCGTGTTGGGAGTCTTGTGGAACAAGATGAGAACCTCTTCTGGAGGTGCAGAGGGTGAGCTCTTACTACCACTGTTAGTGCATGAACTTACTGAAAGTAGGGCTGTTAGTGATGGTTTTCATATTTAAATAGTGGGCATATAAGTAAAAATCACATCAATGTTTGCAAGCAGGAGCGCACAGCTGAAGACAGAAACAGAAATTTTAAAAGGTGGTGCTAGAAGAAAACGCAAAAAAAAACCTCACCCCTGATGCTGGAGGCTTTTACAGAGTTCCAGAAGTGTTGTGCCTGTGTAGGGTTTTGAGGAGATGCTCTAGGTGTGACAATTTTCACTTAACCCATGAATTGTGTGCATTCTGGAGAGATTTTCTTTTTGCAGTGATGCTGCTTGAAATCTGAGTAGTGAGTTACTGTTCAGTTTTATATCTGAAGAGATTAGGAAATGGAATTAGATTAATAGGGGTCACTTTGGTTCAAGGAGCAAGGAATATGGGGCAGTAAGATAAGTTGTTGTTTCACTAGGTCGGACAGAAGAGCTGGTCTAGCTGGGGTTGCAGTTGTGTCAGACCTCAGTCTTGGATTGGCTTTCATGCCTGATAATCTTCTGCCCTGAGGAATGACCAGAGTGTGCGTGGGTTTAAAAATGGGGTAACGTCCTCTGAACAGTTTTGAGGCTTTTCTCCTCTATAAAAATAAGAGAAAGTAGTTTGGTGATGTGATTTTAAACATCCCCTGAAAAAGGTCCATAGTCCTCCTCACCTGTAAGAAGTTATGTTTGGGAAAGCATGGAACTAGAGTTCACAGCTCTGAACTTTTGTTGCAATGCAATAGAGTATAATAAAATTATTTAGTGGTTTGGTTGCTTAATATTTATTTTATATTTCTGCTGTAGATTGCATCTGTCTATGACAGACCTTAATTATTGAAAGACTGAGTATTTAACAACCTTCTGTTTGTCTGCACTGTACATTTGGGAGATAATTTGTCATATTTAGAGAGAGGAAACAGACCTGGTGAAACTAAATCACTTGGTCAAGGTTACAGGGAGAGTTTGTGATGAATGTTGAAATTAAATCTAGATCCTCCTAGCCCTGAGCTAATGCTGTTACAGTGTGGTCACCCTTCTATCTAGAAATCTCTCTTTCATCATAGGCACTGTAAATAAATGTTAACTGTAGTAAATATTGAGACTTCCTTTCTTTAGTGGATTATGAATCTGGGATATTTAACTGCATGTTTTGTGGTTTTGGCTAAGTTTACTGCAGTGTCTGTGATACCCAAGTTGGGAAGCTTTTCTTGAGAAGCTTTTAAAGAGCCTCTACCCCCACCCCAAATGACTGAGAAGTATGAGCCCCTGCTTCTTTAGGTGCGCTGCAGAATTTAGAGTTGATGTGCATGTGTGAGCTTTGGAGCTCAAGAGAGCCTCAGTTAATGTTCTAGCTGGAAGAAGAGGAAGCGCTTTGCTTGAGGTAGTATTTAGACTAGTATCTTGGAGGTAGTTTCGATGTGAAGAGTAGGACTGAGCTCAAAATTGGATGTTTCCTGGTCATAGACCTTGGTGGTAGGCAGCTGGGACTGAAGGTGCAAACAGAGGGGACGTTGGATGGATTAAGATCTTTTCTTAAGAGACACATCTATGCTGCTTTTAGGTAAAACTGTCAAACCTAGTTTTAAGTATCTGGCTTGAACAATATAATTGAGACAGCACGAAGTTCAGCACAAACTAATTGCTCAGTACTTCACTGAAGTATTTTTCAGGATGATATAACTGAACATAAGCTGTGCTAACTTTCATTCTTTTACAGCTAAATATACATCTCTGTAGTCTTGTTGAGCTTGAGATGATTGTGTGGTGATGAGGAGAGAGGCAACATTTTATGTAAGGTGTGTGTAGGAGATCTGGGAGAGATCTCCATAGGGATTGTATTAGAGCGTATAAATGTAGAAATGGTTATTTACAGATCAAGTGTAGAGTGAGAGGGGAAGGGAGCAAGGAATCTGAGTCTTACTGTTTTCTTGTCTCCAGAGAAGTGCTGAATATCAAACCTCTGGCTCTGTATGAACCTCAAGTGATTCCTGATTTCATTCAGGATCATATTTACAAAAGGTTGGTGATTGGTTTGAAAATCCAGAGTAAGATTAGTCATAAAGATTGATGCTTTATCTTCTTACCATCTTGAGGTCTCCAGTCTTTAAAAAATAAATCTGAACAACTATGAAAGTTATCACTAAATATTTGTAAATATATTGTAATTCAACTTGACACTGTTTTGTATGTCCATTGGCAAATTTTTGCGTTCTTGCTGAGTGCCAAGAGGACAATTATTGCGCAAGTCACTCGTGTTTTAGTATTATTCCTTGGATTGGTGCTCCTGGGGATAGACAAACTCCAGCGCCAGACCTTTGTTTCCTTGTTCTAGTTATGCAATTCTTTCATTAAGATTGAAATCACTAGCTTACTTTCTCATGCTGATATTGCAAACGCACGTAGCACATTTTACTAATGTAACTTCATTGCAATCACTTTCAGTATTCATGTTGCCTGAGTAAATCAGATGCTTATGCTTTCTTATAAAACAGGAGAAAAGAAACTAGATTTTGTCACAAGTGAGGTAATTTTGCTCTTTATAGGCTGTGATTTCAGGATGTCTGCCCTTTTGTTTGTGGTAATTATTATTTTTACCTTCCTGAAAGCATAGCACCCTAAAACTGTATAAAGTGAATATTGTGGTGTAGATCATTATTTTATTGCTGTTATGTCTCTAATTTGTATGATTCATGTTTTTCCCCTAGATTCCTTAAATACCATATTGAAAGATTTCAGGTAGTTTCCAACACTGTTCTCCGTAAACTGTGGTTTTATCTTTTTATGTATCTTTTCCTGTAAGAGGCCCACAGCTTCAACTTGGAAACTGTCCGTTCCCTCCGGGCAGAGCAGAATCATCAGTACTTTGTGTATAAATAGTAGGAAAAGTCAGTAACAATCATTTTTGTGCCTTTGTACCTAGCTATCTAGGAATAAAAGATAAATGTGGATATTATTGATGGAACAGAAAAGACTGTTTACAGCAAATCTGTAGCTTCTTTTTTTTTTTTTTTTTAGCAATGTAATGCATTGTAAACTTTTAGAATACATTGTAAAATGGAAAAGTTCCTTCGCCACATGGTTTAACAGTGGTCTCTAGTTTTATCAGTCAGTTCTGCAGCACTAACTAGAACTGCAAGCCAATATTCTTCCTGCCAGTGCACTGGATTTCTTCCATTAGCTTACAAATGCCTAACTTCAAACTCTTTGAAATATTATATTCTAAATGAAATCAACTTATTCTGCTTTTTAATAATAGACTTCCTAGTCTATCTTGATTGTAGACTTTTAGTTTACATGTGCGTAATTCTATTTACTTTCTCCCAATCTAAACTAGAAATAAGTAATGTAAAATGAAATTCTTTTTTCATGTGTCAGATTTTTTTTTTTGTAATCTTGCTGGGAGGAAGAAGAGGAGGGAAAGCTGTCACAGGTATGTTTTCCCAACTATTTTAGAGGATAGACACAGTAAATGGTTGCTCTTAATAACAAACAAACATTTTTGTATCTGTACATTTTCTTGGAAACTATACTGGATTATATGGAGTGCTTTGCTTTCTACTAGCATCAGTGGAAGGACTTCGGATACCATTGTTGAGAGTGGCTGCAAATCTGATATGGGAAGGATATTTCTGGCTTTCACATGCATAGGACACCTAGCTATAAAGTGATGTTGCTGACAAGCAAGGGATAACATTTGCTTTTCGGAAAAATTCCTTAGGACACTGCAGACTTTGTAAATTTAGGATTTAAAATGCTGTATGTTATTAGCTGGAATAACAGGTAACCAGATTTAACCATGTTCCTGTAGAGTATCATGTAAAGCTGCTATGATTTTTTTTTTTCCAGTTAAGCGTACAGTCTGTTTTCTTCTTTATAGCAAATTAAATTGCTTTTGGGAACTGAAGGTGTTGTTACTTGCTTTGCTGAGTACACTGAATGGAAGACGGATCGGGTTGCTGGAGAGCGACCTCTTGGGCAGCTCTAAAACAATTTAGAGCTCTTGAAGGCTGGTTCAGTGTAGTCAGCTAAAACACGACAACTAAATGCCCTAGCAAATGAAAGCAAACACTTCAGGTGGCAGCATGGACTGCTGCCAGCATTGAGTACACCAAGTGTTGTGTGTGATCATTAATTAAGGGGGACCCCAGGATTTTTATAAAACAAGAAAAAATCAAAGGCTAACATTCAGCTTACATAAAATGTGTTTGAGAAATCGTTGCATTTTTTAGAGGATATTTGAGCTTAGCATTTAGATGTTTCTTTAGAGAATTAATTATTTGAAAGCCATGGCTACTATATGTCATCTTGGGGGTTTCAAGAGGCTTGTATTTGAGTCTTCTCTCCCCATTCACCAAAGTTATATTCACACAGTTTCCAGCATTTCAGATATGGGGAACATAGAATTCTGAGCTGTACTTTATTATATATTTTATTATTTTTTCTTACCTGTGCTATGATCTTCCGTTGTTGTTGTTCCTGAGATAAGATTAATGAAATGCCAAGAGGAATAAATAAATAAATAAAAAAAAAAAAAAACCACCTCCGTGGGATTTCATTTTACAAATAATATATTGAGAGTTCTCATCACTACTTTATCTAAATATAATGCTGTAAGCATTTCTGTTGCTTGTGAATAAGATGATGTTTGGAAGCTACAGCAGCTCTCAGGAAACCTAATTTTCCTCTCCACAAATCGAAGTTAGGAGTATTAAATATAATTAATATGGAATATCTGTGTTTAACTGTTTTATGGTATGTAAGCACAGAACATTTAGATGTCTTTAGTGAACTAAGTTAAGTACATGATGGAGGACTGCAAAATTTTCTTTATCCTCAAGGTCAGCTAACATCTTTGACATCACTTTGGCCACTGATCTACATTCAAGAAATACAGGTCTTAATCCTAACCTTACACGTAGTTTCAGTGTTTGAAAATTTATATAAGTGTATGCATTACTTATCTTTTTTCTTGATCTTTTGAAAATGACTCTATAAGCTGTTTATTTTTAGAGACTGGAAGGTCTGCCTTAGACAACAAGTCAACAAAAAGTACAAAATGGAATGCAGTTTATCTTTGCAGGACAATGCTGTATTAAAAGAATGACTATTTGTCTAAAGAGATTATTAAGGAGTCCTTCCAAATATATGAATTTCTAAGAAGCAATGCTATTTAAAGTAGAATTTGAGTAGCAGCTGCTTATCTGACAGCACAGAACGCTTTCAAAATTACTAAGCTGAAATGGCAGATGAATGCTTAATGGTCTTAAATTTATCAGACCCTTAACAGTCCATGCATAAAACACCTTCTGAAGGTTTAAGAAGGGGGAAAGAATGAGGCTTTTGCTTGCTTTGACTGGTTTACAAGTGCTTGAGATTTTTTCCTTCTTGTTCCCTTTTCCGGAGACATGACTTAAATACACTTTGTCTATTTCTTCTCTTAACCTTCCAGTGAGGCATTAGTATTTATTTACTATTTGTTTTTTGATGTCCATCCATTCTTTGTACGTTTATAGAGATTCAGATGTTAGCATGATCTTCACATATCCACTGGGCAAGGGCATATGCCAGAGAACAAGAATAATGGTAGCTTATGCAAGCCTTGAATAGGCAGAGGCTGCAGGGATTTCATCGCTATGGTCTGCAGTTTTATTGCTGGACGCTAAGACATCCAACAGATTTATTTGCAGCAAAAACCTTACTAAGAAATTGTGTCTGTGTATTAGCCCTGGAAAAGGGTTACAATGATGTGTCAGTCATCCTGGTGGCCAGGTTCTGGACAAGGCCTTGAGTTCTGGGTTCCTGAATTCACGTGCTCTCCTGGGACACGTGTGGTCTCTGTAATCCTCTCTGAGACTGTGACATGAGCTGTCAAATGACCCACAGTGAAATATATCAATAACCTCTTTTTTCCTGTGCAAAATAACATTACCTGTTCTTTGTGCTCAGAATGAGTTTTCTTGCTCCACTACAAGCATATTCCTAGTTTGTAAATGTTTATTTATTTATTTATGTATTGAGTGAAGGACAGAGCAACAAATCTGCATCCGAGAAAAGGTAGTTAAAATCTAGTCTGCAAAACATTCAAACCTTGTAGCCTGTGCTCACCGGTTGGCTAAACATGGATGGGCTCCACCATAGCTTATAAGGAGTAGAAGTGCTTCTTGGTTCATCCTTTCTTGGTCTTTTGGTTCAAGATTGTATTGCCTGGCTGCTTTACAGCATCTCTGGGGGGCAGAGGAGATCCTAGCTTGCTTTGTTTGCCCATAAATCCTTTCTTGACCCATTTATGACCAAGCAGAAGGATATATATATTTTTGTCTTTCAGAACTTTTCGGTTAACTAGGAATGTAGTTATCTGCAGCACATGAATGTTTCTGGTGAAAGATTATTATAATAGTGCATAGTTTGAAGGATTATTTCACTTAAGGAAATACTAGAAAATATTTCTGTATGTAGTCACATTGCTCGTTTGCCAGATGCCATTTAACTTCTCACTGAAGTCCCTGTTCAGTTCTGCTTCCTGTTGCTACCTTGTGAATAAGGTCTTTTAGAAATGTTGAAGATGACATTTGTACAATGTAAGCATTTGTCAGGTCAGCAAAAACAAGAAGCCATGCATGTGGCTTGCCTATACATGCAGATACTTGGGAGTAGATTAGTGTGACGACACATTTATTCTCTGTCTTTGTAATGAAATCGAAGGAAAAGGAAGAAGAAATGCATGAATCGTGTTTTAACGTGGCGTTATTCTAGACTAGATATCGTGTATTTTTTCTTCCTACAATAACATTTTTCTTCACATGTACAGTTTGCCTGCACTAGATAGTCCACTTCATTCTAGAATAACATCTATGCCTTGGCAAGCCCCTAGGCATTGTTGCTGCACATGCTCTATGTCAGAAAGTGCTGAAATTCTGGCAAAATTATGACAGCTATTATTTCATGGTTTTGCGTCTGGGATTAAGAAACAGCTAATGGTTCTTTATAACACTGTTCAGTCTAGAAGCCAAGCTAACTTATCTTCATTTACAATATATTTTTATTTCATATACAATAAGATTTTGATCTGATATTTGGTTAATATGTACTTAATAATATGAACAAATATTTTTATATAAATTATGTTTATGAATAAATATTTATTACATGTATTCCAATAATTCTTTAATCTTCCTTTTTATAAGGCTAAGAAAATAAATCCCTTTGCTAAAGCATTCGAACACTTACTTCAAATCCCTATATAACTGTGAATAAAACCTCATGGTAGTGTTTTAATATACAAAATTACAAGCAGCTGTCAAGATAATTTCAGTCTGGAGCATGACTCTCTAGTAGTTTGAACTCCTGTCATGGGCTTTGTGAGAGAGATTCCCAGGTGCTCTAGTAGCAGCAGAATGACCGATATGTTGGTGTTAATACCCTTTTTCTGGTTTGGCTGCATTGTAGCCCTTCTGTCAAACCCCATGTAATGAAGGATGGGACCAGGTGAAAATGTTCTGGCAAATTCCAGCCCGTAGCAGCAAAGCCCTTCAAGCCACAGGAGCCAGTCTGTGAGCGAACACAGAAAGCGAGGTGGGGGCTGCCAGCCCCGGTGGGGGCTGCCCTTGCTGGCCAGGGAGCCCCGCAGATGCCGGCTGCCACAAACTGAGCGGTTTGCCCAAGGCAGAAGGCTGTGGTATGGGGATGGACGTCGGAGGCTGGGAGTGATTTATGCGGCAGGCAGGCTCCAATTCCCTCTTCCCACGCCAAGAAACATCAAGAGCCACATATCTTTTAATTGGCCTCTGTGGCCATGGAAAGGAGAGGCTGACGGTGCAGAGGACGTGGGGTCACCCATGCCAGGAGGCCGGGTGGCTGCATGGTCCCCGGCACGGGGCTCGTGCTCGTCCTGGAGGCTGCGCAGGTGCGCACGTCGCCATGCAGGATGATTACCGGCACTCGCAGAACAGGGCAGAAACGTGCGGCTTAACAAAGCTTAGCAGGTCAGGTTGCCTTACCCAAGAAGCTATACATAGACTTTTATCTTGTTATATTGGGGAAAATGAAACAAAACAATGCCACGACAAACGCAACAGAAATCATTCCTTCCAGGTGATTTATTTCTAGAAAAAATGTATACCAGTTCTATTATTTGCTGAGCTATTGAAAGCCCTTATTTTATAGTTTGCTAAAATTTTATCTCTTTTTAATTGTTGAGAATGATTGAACCTTGTCCCACTGTTATTTCAATTTATGTTAATCATTTGCTTTTACTAGAGTACTGTGTTAAATAATGCTAGTACAGGCTTCAGTCGTTGATATAGTTTTGGAAAACAGTACGACGGTAGTTACTGTGTCAGTCTGAGATTTACAGTAAGGATATTGAGGTATGTATGAAAAATGCATATATTGAAGAATGAAGGCTTAGAGAATGTCTTGAGAAGGATGCATTTTTTTATTAATATTATTAACAGGTCAGATTTATATCTTAATTCTCTGCTATTATTTATTAGTGTCCAAGCTGTCTGAAATATGACTGTGTAACAATTAATTTAAATATGTCAGTTTCCTTTTTTAAGGAGCAATCCAAGGTTATAGTGAGACCTAGCTATATAAAGGTGGTACTTAACTTGAGATTGATATCCATGTCGTAGGCATAGGCAGTTTCACCGTAAAAGATGCTCTTTCAAATGCATTCTGACTTTGAATATGCTTTTCCAATTGAAGATGAATGGTTTCCTGTACAAAGCATTAGCCAGTAAGAAGGAAAAACAACCTCTAGAAAATTGTTGTAGTATTTTGTATCAGTGATATCAGGAGAAGGTACTGAACCAACATTCTTGTTCTAAACTTATCTGTGCTCTCTGGAAGACGAGGTTTGGTGAAACAGAGATGTGGATCCGTGTAAGTTATCTGTACGTACAAAATTTCAACCCTATTTCTGAACATCTCTGAACGGTAGACTGCTTGAAATCTGTAGGCTCGTACAAACTAACGTACTTTGTTTCAGTTGTAGGATCCTATCATTTGAAATTAAGCTGTCAGTATCCTACCAGTGCCTGTGAGGGCCTGCAATCTCCACTGAGACCAAAAAAAACCCCACAAACAAACAAAAAAACAAACAAAAAAGAAAACCACCACAGAAGATATTTGGCACAACTCCTGTTTCAAAGTGTGCCCACCAGCACACTTACAGTGTTGAAATACAGATTAAATTGAAGGGGTGATTCCTAAGCATATTGAATACCTCATTCTTCAGTTCCTAAAACCTGTGTCACTCTCGGGTTATTCTTTAGTGCTACTGTTAGGCTACTTTACTGGTTATGATTTGTCCTGAGTGTTTAAAAAATAGTTTTTCTCATCTGCATGTGGTAAGGAAGATTCTGTCTTAAACTAAGAAAGAGGTGCAATGCTTTTGTAATACTGTTTTCATATTTTGGGGGACATCTTAGACTGTTCAGATCACGAAGGAGCTGATTTCAGCTGTGGATTTAGGTGTAGCTGTATCAGATGTTGCAGCTGCAGATGCTTACTCTGGCAAATACATATCACTTCTTTGGAGGAGAAACTAAAGATGCTGCTCTGTTGGGAACTCTGTCATTGCTGTGGTTAGGCAGTAAGCCAGGTTTACTTGAACTTTATTAGGAAGCTCAGACTCATTAATGCTGCTTTCAGTAGACTCTGCTGTCCTTAGGTTTTATTCTTTTTGAAAGGGCCCGATTCTTTTTTGAAAGGGCTCTTCTCACTCGAGTGACCCTGGTTTAGTTATCAGAGCACTAATGCTGTAGCAGGGAAGGGGATGGTGATTCCAGCCCAACCTTGTAGCACATCTGTTCTTTGTGGGCATGGATGGTAGGGAAAGGAAGAAGAAATGTTTGTATTCATGGATATCAGATGGCAGAGGTTGGAGGAAAGAGGAGGTAACCACAGTGGTGGCATTCTGGTAGGTCTGCTTTCAGGTATGAGAAAACTGGGATTCTGATGTGGAAAGTGAGGTGCTATGGACCACAGTAGTTTATCAGTCGTAAAAGTAATTTGTACAATAAAAGCAATGCTTTAAACATGTGCTGCTTATCTCCTAACCTTCATTGCCTCAGAGAGTACACTTAGGTGTGTCAAATACCTTTCTCTCAAAGACAGGAAAGGGTTAACAAGTCAAGCAACCTATAACTGCAGTAATTTGTTACTAGTGCATATACTTATTTTATAGTTAGAGAAATTGAAGCACAATGGGATTAAGTGACCTACTAACATCCCATAGTCAAGAAACTGCAGGGCAAGTCCTTGAATTTGGGTGTTCTGAGGTCCCTCTCCTCTACTTCTTTTATTAGGTCATGTTGCTTCCTGGGATAACAACATGTTTGCGCGGTTTGGAAATGCAAGCTGTTTCTTTGCAGAAATATTACTGCAGAATGTTACAAAACTGGAGAAATACCGAGTCTGAAAACAGATTTAATTCCTGTTTTTAAAATGTAGCAAATGAGGTTTAAAAATATGAAAGGCTGCCAGTCTGCTGTTCTAGTTTAAGTATCTGGGTTGTGATTAGAAAAATATTAGAAATCTGCTGCTGATTTCCAGTGCTATTCCTTTGATTGGACAGCCTCACTGAAAAGGAGGTCTTGGTCCCCAAGATCCTGAAAGAGGAATTAAAATTATGTTCCTGTGTTTCCTGTCATTAATTATCTCATAAAGACCTTGAAAGGTGCTCATGACGTCTGTCACCAGCACATCTGGACTGACATTTTCTCTAAAGAAATTAGGTAGAATCTTCCCTTTGTCTCTGGATATTTTCTGAATTGCCAGTTGAGGTTTTACTGGAGAAGTAATTTCTCAGGTCGTATTCAAGCTCACCAGCTAAAGTCTCCTTCCTTTCACATCCCGTAAGCATTGTGGTGGTGTTTTTTAAGGTTAGTCCCGAGAAACATCTTTCTATTTTTCTTTCAAATTTTCTGCTCTTTTTCTGCTCCATTTCCGCTACTTGCCCCCAAGTTAAGGTGTTAAATTGTTCTTCTGTCAGAGCTAAATAATATGCCACTGGACGCTTTAATAGGCATGAGGACATGCTGACAAATCTTCATTTCAGGAGAGGCACTGTTCAGATGTTTTGTTGTTTTGCAATGCCTTGCTATTAAATTCTATAATGAGATCGAGAAAAAGTGCCTGCTAACGTTGTAGCCATTTTGAGTTGGAAATGCTGAAAGCCAAGCAAATTGGAAAATGTTACTTTATTTCACAGTTGTGTGTTAAAAAAAAAAAATCAAAACAACCTTTTAATATTGGTGCTATTTAATAGCTTATTTTGTGGGATGGAACTGCTGGTTTTAGCTTTGGTTGTAAGGTACTAGTGATGCCTAGCAGGTGTTCCCTGTTCTGTAACTTGAAGGGTAGTGAGCACATACTGAGCCCTGACATTGCGTTAGTGGTGGTGGTCTGCAGCAGAAGAAAGGATGTGTAGCACCTCTGCAGGGTGTGCACATAGTAGCTGTAGGTAAGGACAAATATAATGTGACTTTGCATTCATAGCTTCTCTATTTAAAAACGAGGCAAGCTCCCAGTGTTCTGCATGGTGCCATGACACAGGAGGTCAATTCTTACTCCCGAAAGTGCATCTTACCACAGAACCGTAGAATGGGTTGGGTTGGAAGGGACCTTAAAGACCATCCAGTTCCAACCCCCATGCCATGGGCAGGGACACCTCCCAGTAGACCAGGTTGCTCAAAGCCCCATCCAGCCTGGCCTTGAACACATCTTCTGAGGTTGTGCTCAGCCATGGTGGCTGGCTTCCTGTAGCACAGGTGGCAGTGGGATGAGTAGCAGTGCTGTGCTGAAGGTAGCACCAACACTAGCAAGAAAATGCCTACAGCACTGGAGATGGGCTCCAAACTGGTGAGCCTAGCAAAAAGTTTAAATAGCTTGATCATCTTGTTACGTGGTGTGATATTTTTGAGGCCCTACATTAAATATGCACTGGGACTATTCATGTGCAGACTTGTTCTGTTGGTTTGGGTCCATAATAATATGTTCAAACTAAGATTTTTCTTTCTTTTTGAACCTATTTTTGTTATTTTATTTGCATTCATATTCCCTTGCCTCTACTCTATTAGTCACAACCAAGGATTAGGATATTTCCTGACCAAGTCCAATCTGGGCATGGTGATTCTGTACTTGGGCTGAAGTTTCTGTACTATGACACACGTGACTGTGAGCTGCAGTCCTCAGGCTGGCAAGAGCCAGATGTATGGAACAAGTTTTTCTACCGTGTTCAATTTCTTTAACCTATTCCTCTCTTCATCCAGGAAGGACAGTTCAAAAAAATCTTCTTTAATCTATTTTGTTACTCTGTCAGTCAACCTTTTAGACCCTTTCAAATCATCTTTAAAGCATGTACAGAAAAATAAATTTAGTAGCTTAATAATTACAGATTACATTAGTATCTTCCTGCTTTCTTGACAGAATAGGAGAGGTCGCCAACATTTGTGGGTCTGGACCTAAGCACAACACATCTCAAGTATAACACTTTTTTTGTCCTGTTTTTTTTTTTTTTTTTTTCAGTGCTTGAATTCAGTTTTAAATCTGCACTCCGTGCTCCTTAAAGCTGCAGTTTGTACCAAAGACTTCCTAAGAAAAAGGGGACACATCTCTGTGCTTAATATAACACAAAGTCACTGCACCTAGTGCCCTGACATGCATATAATTACCTGGAGCTTTCTAATGATAAAGGCAGTTTCATGGGAGAAAAATCTGTATTGATCCTAGTTGGAATTTAAATTTTACTTCATTTAAAAAAAAAAAATCATCATAGATGAAACTCCCTGATCAATGATCCTAGCTGTGGTGCTTTTTTTTTTTTTTTTTTAATAGCTTCCATTTTGGTGCAGTGCAGTGCAGACTTTTGGTTTAACTGGCTGAATTGATATTCTGAGCAGCGAGTAAGGCAGGATGACAGAGCATCAGCACAGCTACTCCTGTTAGTGCTCAGGGAGGTACGCTTACTTGCACTTGCCCATTCTGTCCAAGCCAGAGTGAAGTCACGAACCACTGCTGTCCTAGGATACTATGGAAAAGCTTACAACTTTTCTATATGCTATTTTAAACATAGTTGAAGAAAAACAGTATATTTTTCTGTGTTCAGCCACTATCAGGATGGAATGGTTTGAGGTACAGAATTTGAAGTCACTGTTTGGGAACACAGTGCATGTGCTGACCATGATTTACTTAAAAAAAAAAAAAAACAAAAAAACAACTCTATTACATAGATTTATTTTTTAAAGGACTGATGTCCCTTTTATTTTTAGTGCTTGGATTTTATTTATTTATTTATTTATTTTTGCACAGCTATGAAAGGGTGTTCCATTGAAATAAACAGCCCTTGGCATTTCAGAATCCTACTCATGTAATAATTCAAAATATCAGGAATATCAGGCAGATTTTTTTTTTTTTTTCTGAAGAAATAACACAGAACAGATAGTAAGAAGCTTGGAATAAAATAAAATGCCCTGGTTTCTCAGAAAGTCTAAGACTCATTATCATGAATTAGAGTGCTATATTTTTAATGTTTAAAAAGCAAAAAAAAAAAAAAGGGGGGGGGGGGCAAAGCTACTGTGGCATGTGTATGATTTTACAGTGTATGCTAATGTGACCAGATCAGATTAAAGATGAGGGCATTTTTGCATGCTTCTCCTGTGTGGGTTTTAGATTTCTGGAAGGCATGACAGAAACACAAGTGCAACAAAAACATCACAGCCTGGAAATGATTTTTCGATGTTTTCATTATAATTAACCTTGGTTCTTATGTAAGCAGAAAGAGAGCAAGAGAGGAAGAGAGCTGTATCTTTGAAAAAGGTGCTTATGAAATAATCTGAGAGACATGTTTGTTGCATTTGCTGCCTAATTTATAATTAGTTAACAAAGCTAGGGAAACATTTGGTACTCCAACGCTCGGCAAGCCAGCCGATGCAGCCTGCTGTCTGCTGCAGGGGGGCACTGGATTTGCTGCTTACTCCCCTTGCCCCCTTCGTACGCAGCCTCCCCTCCACCTTCCCTTCCTCCTCAAATGAGAGTGATAGGACTTGACAGTCCTTGTCCTTGAAGGTTTCTCCCGTTTCTGAGTAAGTGGCATATTCCTGGTAGCTTGCCATCTTCCGTTTTTGTCATTATCCCAAGGGAAGTATTAAAATCACAAACAACAACATGGTGGTTCAGTCCATTTTTCTTTCAGAGAAACCTTTTCTTCCTTTACCCTGCCTGCTGTTGGCTTCCCTCCTTTAGCAATGTGAAGCTGCAGGCAGCGACCATCCTCCTGCGCGCTGGCAGCGAGATGCTCTGGCAGGAAGCTCGGCTGCCTCCCCACCTGCCCGCCGGGGTGGTACGGTCTGCAGAGGGACTCCGGCAATGTAGCTCCGCTTATCAATCCCTTACAGATGCCGAACGGTGATTACTCCGCTGTGTAATTGAAATCATTTTGGATTTGTGATGATATCTTAGCCAAGTAAGTAGCGACATCCACAGCATGAGAATAAAAAAAGGAAAAAAAAAAAAAATCGTTCCCCTTTCTGTTCTGAGCTTGTTTATTTGGCAATTTGCTTCTCGTGAAGGCACAAGCCGATGAGAAAATGGTGTGGAGACTGGGTCTGAGTGATGCATTAGATTTTGGCTCATGCCCTGTGAATCTCTGGAAAGGTAATGCTGCAACTTCTGTAGATTGTTCTGTAAGGTCAAACAGAAACTGCATTGCTAAAAGGCACTCTTGCATCAGAAATAATTCACTAAGCTTTTGTGGGCTAAAAATTCAGTATGATGTTGTCTTTTTTAAACAAATGGGCTTGATTTTGTTTAAATCTGTTATTTAGTGGTGAAGAGAACACGTGGATGAGGTTTTGCTTTTATCATTGCTGGTAAGAATTGGATGTGCTTCTTTTTTTTTTTTTTTTTCTTTCTAAAGTCCAGAAAAGACTAAAATGTGAGCAGTACAGTTTGACTTTGTTTTTAACTTTAATGTTATCTTTTGAGAGGTAAAGACATTTCTTATCAGGAAGATATGTAATCCTCAACTGGGTTTATTTTTAGAGCTGCTTATAGTTTTTTGATGTGTATGCTTGAAAGTAAAGGGCACACCGATTAACAAACAACAACAACAAAAAAGTAGTGCAGTACCTTTCTATTGAAATGGATTAGAAAATGCTGTAACAGGAACAGGGAATTTTATGTAATTTCTTTTAAGCATGCATAGTGTTTCCTGTGGCAAGGTGGGGAAAGGCTTTCTGTGGTGTATTGGTACAATAACCGATAATTCTTACAGAAATATACATGCTTGGGAAAAAAAAAATCAGCCCCAAATCCCTGCATGCTGCGTGGAAAAGCTTTTGGCTGCTCAGGAACCATACAGTGCTTTAACAGAAAACATAAGATTACAGGAGTCATTTCCTATTATGTAAAGGGAGCTTCTGTGCGTTTGATCCCTGCCTGCGGCGCTGGCAGCTCATCTGCCCAGTGGTCCCGGGCAGCGGTCGAGCTCTTCCCCAGCCTCCCCTTTACTGACTTGGAGTTGTCCTGTACAAGCTGGGGCAGCTGCTTGGGCATCGCACATCGTTTCCATGGACTAATGAGGTGATGGCCATAGGCAGTCCTGGAGCACTTGAGCAGCCAGGAGCAGATGCTTAGCCCTGTGCTTTCCATGCCTTCTGGAAGGTAAGTATTGAAGTTGCTAAAAGGGAATGCAATGCATATTCTTCCATGGTAAAACTGTTCATTTTACAATCCACATACATCCAAAGTGCTGCATACTTACTAGGACTTCTGATCATTTGACCTCTTTAGTACGTTCTGTTAGGGAATCTGTTACAGGATTGCAGAGATGTTATACAAATGAGGATGTTTGAAAGATAGCTGGCATGCTTAATATGGAAAAACTGTTCTTTTATTTCTGGGGTTGGTGGTTAATATTAGATATATGCAGTATGAAATTGATGATGAAGGCTTTTTGTTAGTCTTTGCTTAGTAAAAGGAGATTACAGATCTACTTCACAGTCCACATTTTTTTATGTCGAGATGCATTCTCGATTAGCATTTAATTTGTGAGAGGTCATCCATATGCATGACTAGCTCTTGTACCTTGCTCTGAAATAACTGTTTGACTCAGGTATCCAGCAGGTCTTTGATCACATACAGCTTTTACTTTGTTCATGTTCCTCTCATTTTAATGAAAATTGCTACCTGTGAAGAAGTGTTTCATATTTTCCTTGTAGTGCTGGTAAAATGAATAAGTTTGTGAATAAGGCAGTAAATTAGGGCTTGTAGATAAGTTCTGTATAGTAATGCAGCATGAATATCTGTTTTTTACCTTTTTTTTTTTTTCACCCCCCCTTTCTCATCCTTTTCATTTTTCTTTTTACATTTCTGTGGAGAATTGATTTTTGGCCCAGCACGTCAATGGTAAATATGCTTGCATTATCACAGAAAAGGTCTTTTATTTATTTATTTATTTTTCTGTTGCCAATGGAAGCTGAATGACATTTCTCATGCTTTCTGCATATACAAAAAGGTTTCATGCATGTATATTGACACAGCTTAGGAGAGTTTCATGCTTGTCGGTAGGATTACAGGTTACAGAAGACATGGTAATGCTGAGCTAGGTATCAAACAGTTCTTGTAAGAGCTTCCATGAAGTGACTTTTGTGAGTGCATTTTTCTTTTAAATTTCATATAATGTATCTAGGAAACAGTTTTAAAGGATTATTTTTCCTCTTTCCTCCTCCCCCTTTAGTAAAAGGTACAGCTTATCTTTTCTAATACTCTAGAATTTGGGATGCAAACATTTCTCTAATGATTAAAAAAAAAATCTGGTCTGAATACTGAAAATGTGAACATACATTTTGCTAATATATAAGAATGTTACAAGTATTTTCACCTTTAAAATTTTTTTCATCCTGCAGTTCATATTTTCAAATGTCAGTTGTGTACGTAATAATTCCTTCTTACATTTTGAAATAAATACAGAAGTCATGACCTTGTACCTATCTCTAACATTCACTAAAACCTCACTATACTGCAGTAAGACTACAGCAGCTGATAGTTCTGTAAATTGAACCCACCTCCTTTTCGTAAATGTAAATACTTTCACAGGTTGGACTTAAAATAATGTTCTGCAGAGAAGAAAGCAGTTTATTTGATTCACCATAATGTGGAACCTTGTAGAGAACAAGCTTAGCTTCTGCCAGATTTTTCATTACATTTTCAAGGGGAGACAAAGAAGGATATTACAGTTCACTGGAATTTAGCAAGTATTACTATGCCTTTCTGGCTGATTGCTGAAAGTGAACAAAAATTCATTAACCTTATCTTATACATTATCTGATCAACTGAAGAAAAATCATGATTAAAATTACATATTTATGGATGATTTAAATAAGCCAATTGAAACAGGGTTTTTAAAAAAAGGCTAAGGATGATTATGATTAAATCATCTGCTCTAGAGAGGTTTTTTTTGCTTAATTTATACACTAAAATGTGTTGCTAAAGCTTAAGACAGTCTCTCATGCTTTCATTAAGATTCTTTTCTTGCTGAGCCAGGAAGGTAGCAATGAATCCCTTCTGAATGGAGGCTCCCTGGCAGTATGGCTCGGTTGCAAATCGAGCAACAGAAATCTGTGTGACCGGGATAGTTCTGCTGCCTCTGCAGCACCTGCAGTCCAGGCGTTGTGCTTGCGATTAGGAAATCTCAGCTTGGATTCAACTTGCCAGGGCTTTATTGTGCACAGCAGGGATGCTCAATACTGTGAGACTGTACAGACTTTATCCCTATATATCACCTATATATATGTTGCATTCAATGATACCATATCCTTAGTGGAACAGTTGCATAATGGAACAGTATTTCTTCCTACATAGCTTATGTTTTGTATGTTGTACTTTTTTATATGCAAGTATATATATACTTGATAAAATCCTCTAACCCTTAATTTCACGTATAAGACAATGAAAACGATCAGTAGCATTTTGTATTAATTTTTATTTTAAAGTATGATGTCCTTCCATACAAAGCACAAACATATTGTTCAATTTTAAGAGCTGTGGGGTTTGTGATCGAAGTTTTACAGTTTCTATTTGTGTCTAGGGAGAAAAAAACATGCTTTCTATGTTATTTTTCTTAATATAAAATCTTATTTTGTGTATTAAAAATAGAGATTCACAGATGAAGAAAAAGAATCAATTTATAACAAAAAGTTTAGGAATGAAACATATTTAAAAATAGCCCAGTAACACAAAAGTAGTCCTAGGACGCTGGCAGTACTGCAAAGTACAGAACATACTCCTTTCTAATACTCTAAGTCAATTAAATATGAAGACTAAGAAGTGCTGTGGCATGTCCACTTGAATATCAGACTTCGCATAGTTGAGAAATGGTGACCAAGTTACAAAGTTTTTCCCTTGTACCACCTGGTATGTGAACAAGTTCATCCTGTTGGCATTGGTTCATGGTTTTAAAGTAGCCGTTGCACGGTTAGAGCATATGAGGGCTGTGCACCAGGGTATCATAGAAGTCCTAGAGGAGGCCCAACAGAAATAATAGTGATTTATTTGGAAGTTTGTGCAATTTCTACCTGTTGTCTTCCTTCCACAAACGTGGAAGGTGAAAGAGGTGGAGGAGTTAACCCATTTCACAGAGTCAGGGAATCAGAGCAGCTGAGGTTGGGAGGCCTCTGGAGATGATCGTGTCCAACCGCCCTGCCCAAAGCAGGTTCAATGAGAACAGGTTGCTTGGGGCTGAGCCTGGTCTGGTTTTAAATGTCTCCAGGGATGGAGACACCACAACCTGTTCCAGTTTGACCACCCTCATGGTTTTCTCACATTCAGTTGGAATTTCCTGCGTCTCAGTTAGCTCTCGTTGCCTTTTTTAAAAAACAACAACAAAAAAACATTCACTGGGCACCGCTGAGAAGAGTCTGGCAGCATTTTCTTTACTTCTTCCCATAGGAAATTAAACACATTGATCAGGTTCCCCCTGAGCCTTCTCTCCTCCAGGCTGAGCCTCCCACTGGCCAAGACTGAAGATGCTCCGGTCTCTTCATCACCTCTGTGGCCCTTCACTGGACTCACCCCGGGAAGTCCATGTCTCTCCTGTACCAGGAGCCCAGCACTGGGCACAGCAACCCAGATGTGTCTCAGCACTGCCGAGCAGAGGGGAAGGATCAGCTCCCTCGCCGTGCTGGCAGCACGCTGGCTGATGCAGCCCAGGAGGCTGTTGGCCTTCTTTGCTGCAAGGACGTGTTTCCGTCTCCCACGCAACTTTGTGTCCACCAGGAGCCTCTCAGCCCTGCAGCGGGCTTTTCCTCCCCCAGAGCAGAATTCTGCACTTCCCTCTGCTGGGCTTCCTGAGGCTCCTTCTGGCTCAGTGCTCCAGCCCATCAAGGTCCCTCTGACAGGCAGCAAATCCGTCTGGTGTCACCAACCACTCCTCCCTTGTTTGTATCATCTGCAGACTTGTGGGGGACATCATATCATCCAGGTATTGATGAAGACGCCTGGCTATTGCATTGCAAGCAGTCACTGGACCGTAGATGATAGACCTCCTAGGTGTGTTCTTTTTTCACTAGATGACCCTTTTTGTGATATATTTCCATATTCTTTTTTGATTGCTAATGCACACTGGTGTGTTAAGAAGCAAATTTCTGAAGTAACAAAGGTAAAACCATAAGGAGACAAACTTTACTTAGGACAAAATGCCTTCACTCAAGTGTTCCTTGATTAAAATGGAACTGCAGTTTTAGGAGTTAGCCCAGAACTGAAGCATTTTCCCAAAAAAATCCAAAATATGGTAAATACCCTGGACATACTTACAATTAAGAGTGTGAAAGATGTGATATTAAGGTCCAGTACATTGCATCTACAGCCTAGATGCACTATGGTATGTATATAAACTTTTTTTTGAGGACAAAAAAATGTACTAAAATAAAAAATATATATACTAAAGAATGAACGCTCACAGCTGACGAAATAATTTCAGTTGATAATTTCATTCAGTGCATTTTAATTAAAGTGAGTTAAAAATAAAACCATGTGAATTGAATTAAAAATAAAATGAGTTTCAGTCCAATATGCTTTGAATCTTGCTGAGAAATCTACTGCACAAAATGAGGAGGTGCTTAACTCTTAGACGCTGGGCAAAAAGGCTCTTTGGTAGTTCTCCTCCCAGCTCACTGGCCTTCCCAGCTCCCGACCTGTGGAAATAACTATGTTTGAAGCAAATGGCTTTCCTCATATATACATCTCTTCTAAGGAGGTTTCCTTAGACAAGAGCTGTCTTTGGTATGATAAGTTATCTTCCATGCTCTTATTTGAGTTGTGCTTCATAGTCCAGTTCAGTGCAAACTTTGTACTTCACGTTGGGATGAGCTAGTGTTTAAATGCCATCAGGGTTACCTCCCTCTGCATACGCCAGCCAAAGTCTGATGATAACAAAATACCCACCTTGCCGGACACAAGTCAGCCATCACAGCTGAAACTGAGCACTGGTTGGTTGAACAGGTATTTTAGGTGAAGCTCAGTCCCTCTGTGTACCACTATAGCACTGTTGATTTATAATGGAATGGGAATTTTCTACTGGCCGCTAAACATGAGGTCAGACAGAATCAGTCTTAAGTCTCTTGGTAAATGTGAAAATAGAAATGCCTCAAACTTTTTCCATAAGCCAGCAGGCTAATTGAAGCTGATCCAGCAGATGAAGAAGCACAAGGGTAGTCCTGCACCCAGGAGTGCTGGCAGCCAGTTGCCACGGGTGAGGCGGGAAATGGCAGCCCACTGGGATCTGGGTATTGGCACGTATTCAAGGTGCAAGGAGAGGAGAGTTTTACCCTGCTTGATCTCTCACACAGGCTGACCTGGACATCCCCTGGCATTTGTCTTCATGCATCTCTCTGATCTACAGGACCTGCCCACACCTCCAGGGTTTTTTGTCCACTCTTCCTTTTATTTTTTTTTCTCGGACGCCGTTCTTCTCACAGACCACTTCTCTGGGGAACCCTTCTGCTGAGCCTTCTCTTCCTTCTGCAACTTGAGATCCCCGGTTTTCACAATCCCACCAGTCTGTGCATGCAGTCTGTCTCCACTGGTGGTGCTCTCACGTCTCTTCACTAATTGGATTTACCACTCCTACGTGGTTCGGGCATCATCAAAATTTGCAACCAGCTCATACTGGCTGCAGCCAGCAAGAAGCACGCTTGTGCTTGAAAGTCTAAAGTTCAGTTTTGGACATAAGTATCCCCAATCCTCCCTCCCCAGTACATCCCAATTATCTGCTGCATTATGTTATTCAGTTTAAGCTGTTTTTCACCTACAAGTGTAACACACTTCTCAGCTAGGGCTGGTGAGGATCTTCATTCCTATTGTCTTTTTTTTTTCCTCATGCCATGGCCTTTTGAAAGCAGACATAACCATCCCCAGTCTTTGTTGCAATAGGTTTCTGTGCACTGGTGGGTCTTGAGATGCGTTACACTTCAGAGCAGTACGGCCTGTTTTGGCACGTGCAATGTATGCTGTTTGTCTTGCAGGATTGATGAATATATTGTAATAGTTGTCCTCAGCATATAGCTAACCTTGAAAAAATCTGGTGCTGATGAAGCACCGTAAAAATGTGCTGCTACCATTATGGCTTGTCTTTCAGAACAGTACCCTTTGTGTCACACAGGTAATTAGAAGACAGCAGTGTTCCCAATAACCTGTTCCAGCTTGCTTGGGGAATGTGTGATCCTGAATGTCAGGAGGCAGCATTGATTTGCGTCCTTTGTAAGCTGGTTTAGGAAGAAGCTTGTCCTGGCCGAGGAGGACCATTTCATTTTATGCTGCATGCTTACTGCATTCCTCTCCTCTGCTTGCATTATAACAAAGATTTTGCATGTTGTTCTAAAAACATATCAACTGATGTTTGATATTTAGGGACCAGTGAAATGCAATTGCAATGAAATAATGACTTTTGTGTTCCTTTTCACAAAGAAAATGTGATTGCTTCTCCCTGCACCGTACTTAAAGGAATCCCTAATAATGACTAGTTGAGCTAACCTTGGGAAATTTGAAGAACAATTCTGTGCAGTTTTAGGTGCACCGTAGATTGTCACATTACCCAAGGAGGGCATTTGCGTTGTAACAGGACTAGTTACCTCTGTGATGCTTTAGTGGGAAATTGTTATGCAGACTGCTGCGGGATAAGGTGAAGTGCTAAATCAGCATTACTGAATAAGATGGCTGAACACGTCATGAAAGCAACCCATCAGAAGCAATGATATGGCTGATTTCCATGCAGTATTCTTCTCTCTTTCCATATAGGCTTGGCAGCAAACTCCTTGTTCTGCAGTGTATTTGGCTCCTGCTCAGGGCTTGGTGCCTCTCCCATCCCCTTATGGCACTGGTTTGGATGGGGCAGGCCAGACCTCCTCCCCACTGAGGGGTCTGCCTTTGTCTTGCATTTACCAAGAGGAATAGGAAAGGACTACCATTATGTTCCTCATGCTGTGCCAAGACTTCACCTTCAGGGCATAAGGGTTAGGAGCTGGTATTTTATTGCAAAGCATATGTGGGGAGCTGGTAGTCCACAGGGCACCCAATTTACATGTATGCACCACTGTATATAGAGTCTTTCATTAGGATGATTTTTAAATTTTGGTTTGGTTTGTCCAAAATAGTATTGAGCATTTCTGTTTGCTCTGTGTAGTGCCTAAATATTGTAAATAGGCAAACGAGGCAGAGGGATGAAATTTATTTACTTGTGTGGGCTGAAAAGGGGAGATGAAAGAGGGAAATACAGCTTTTCCAGGACTATGAGATGCAGCAATGAGATGTGGGTACAGACTGCTGGAGTCTGTATCAAATGAAGGTCTTTCAATATGCACGTGGGACGTGGCTGGTGCCCAGGGTAGGGGGGAAGGCCTGGGGGGGCCAGCAGCTGCCTGTGGCTGGTGGCAGAGCTGACCTTGGGGTAGGGACAGTGAGACCACAGAGGCAAATTGTGCTCACTGTGACAAAAGGTACTCGCTGCTGCAAGGGCTGAGTTGCTATTTCTTTTGTTATCTTCATATTAAGCTTAGTGTAACTGTTCATTTTACCAAACTCTAGTTGCTATGCTGTTCCCTAGCTTATTAAAGATTTCGCACCAACCCAGAAGCAATGTTTAAAAAACCCAAAACCTGCAGAAGGGAAGGGACATATAAAATCTGCAATGCAGAAATAGGATTATATATTTATCTGACTTCTCATGTAGACAGATGATTAATATAGTACAAACTACAGGATTTATATCTTGGTATATCATTAAGGTTCCCTGTAATTCTAATGTGAGAAGATAATAAATTAAGTGTCCTCTTCCCTGCCCTTGTCCTCCTTTTTCTAGTTTAGAAATATACTTGGAAGTTTTAATCTGAAAGCATAATTCTGATACTAGAACTGAGGTTGGAAAGAAATGAAAGAGAAAATGGAAGACATCTGAAGTGTTTTTTCTTGAACCTTTTGAAGCACTGAAATTGAGTGCATGAGGTCTTCACATACAAATCTCATTTACATATCTTTTTTGGATTAAGAGGGTATCTTTGAAACTAACACTAGAAAAATATTTTGGGGGATGGATTTTTTTTAATTTTTTTTTTGGAGAAAAAGAAACCTCTAATATCATTTCTTAATCAGGTCCAGTTTCCTTTTAAGGAAATATTGTTCTCCTTTATCTTATCTGGAGCAGATGGAAGCTGCAGATACAGGACATATGTCATTTCTAAAGGTTTTATTATCAATAAGGTAAATAGTATTTTTGAAACCTTAATTACCAGACCCCAAGAGAAGCACATACGCGTTTGAAATAAATTTGAGTAAGAACACTGTGAAAGAATAACTAATAAAGTAACTAGAACTATGCATACTTATTATTCCTTTGTATCAAGGCACTTTATTTTGTTTGGGAGACAATACTGCTGATAGCTCATCCCTGAGATCCTCTTGTCTGTGATCAATAGGAATCAAAGAAGATTAAGGTCTATGATTCTGTCTAGAGCCTGTGTGCCAGATTTGTTACATTAAGTAAAATATAACACCAAAACCTGCTCTCCTTAGACAAAGGCGTGACCCGGGGGTTGCGACACTGGCATAAGAATTGAAGCAGTACACTCAGTGCTGAGGTGGGTAACACGGAAACTGGAAACTCCACAGGCGATTTTGTGCTGATTAGGACAGTTTTCATTTTGATTTTGATGCTTTCCTGAGAAGAGTTCTGACTATTGCTGGATTAGGAAAGGGATAAATCCTTCAAAGTAGAATAGAAAAAAAATATATATATATATAAAACATAATATATATACATGTATATATATAAATAAACACAAAAGCACCCTGAATAGGGAGCAGTTGCTATAAAGTCCTTTTTGTTGTTTGGTTTACTGTATAGTTCAGTTCAATTCAAAGTAATTCTTTCAGTGGTTCACTTGAAAACAATAACAGTTTCGTGCTCCCTCCCACACATAAGATCCACTCCCTTCCTCAGTAATTCTTGTTTGACCTTACAACAAGTTCTCTAGAAACTTTCCTACCAGCTGCCAGATATTCTGTTTAGAAGTTACTCAGGAGGCCAGCAAGACATTACTGTGTTGGTCTGCTTTTGGCATTTGCCCTCCAGTGAACACAGAGCCTCCAAGTTTGAGGTCTTGATCAATTTAAAATATTGTATGGATTTGACTTTCTCTCTCATAGTCTACCTTTATTATAGCAGTGATGTGCCACTACAGTAATAAGAAGACAAAAAGGGGAAAACTTGGAATTGCTTGAGAAAAAAATGTATTGGGACCTATGAAATTCATCCGTGTGAAAGACCAGAGAGATCATGGAAAAAAAGCACTTGCTCCATTAAGTCACATGGCACAAAACATGTATGGTGATGCCCACAAAGGCTTTATGAAGCCATTTTTAATTCATTTTAGGAAGGAAGGAAGGAGCTTATGTTACTGTTTTCTTTTTCTTTTTTTCTTTTTTTTTTTTTTTTTTTTATACGGACTCTCCCTGAACCTGTTATTTCATGACTAAAAGTAAAGATTGATCAGCTCCATTGGAAAGGTAGAGGGTGATATTATGGGCCTGCTCATGAGGAATGGTCTCATAAGGAAAAATAACGTAGACCAATGACAATGATTCAGAGGTGTTTTGAGCTGTCTAGAGAATGGAAAAAATTATTCATGTAATTATGGTATTTCAGAGAGCCTCTGTTATTTGTGGCAAACTCTTCTGTCTGTCTTGCAAACTGAATTCTTGACCTAGGAAGCTTCCCAGCCATTTATGACAAGATGCTGTGATGCCTGCCTTGGAAGAAGGCTTTTGTGGTACAGCTGTCTGGTCCAGTTGTACAGGCATAAGAGTATTTGTGAAGATCTTATCCACAGAGTACAGTAAATACATAAGTGACTAGTAAAGTAACTGAAAAGCTTGTATGTCTGATTTTAAAATCTCTTATACGCATTCCTACAAGGTATATGGAGCACTCCAGCTATCAATCTGTCCTTCATATATCCATACAATCTGTGTATGTCCTCGAAGTCTTCAGCAATGATTTGCCTCCCTTGAGCCTCAACATCAAAGCCCAGCAAGGTTGATTTTAGCTCTTCATCTCTCTTAAATATATACCCATAGGAGAAATGTCATTTGCTGTGTGGCTTTGCGAGACTTTTTGAGATGAGTTGTTGAGAATTGAGGTCATGCTAGTTAAGCCTGGCAGCTGAGTGCCTGGGCTTGGTTTTCTCCACAGCCAACATCTCCCTAGAAGTCTTTGGCTCAGATTTTCTTGCTTGACTGTGTCACACAGTCTTTCCCCTTTATTTAGACCGATGGTTGTATCGGTTGTTGCTGCTTGTTGATCTTCGTCGGCATCATCTGCTTTCATTAGCATTTTTCAACAAAGCAATGAATCAGAATAAATCACAACTAATAGAAATGTAGGAACAGATTATCATTTTGCAAAGCCGAACTCTCTCAGAGGAGATTACATATTTGAATGGAACAAATACAACTTCATAAATAAACTAAATTAAATATCATCTAATTTTACTTTTGAAGCCAAATACTTTTAATCCATACTCAGCTTCTCATGGAAATATTTCCCAACTCAGTTTCATTCTTTGAAGCATTCTTATTCATATTTAAAAACTAAAAATGTGCCAAGTTGAACAACGCTTGTGTATGCTGAATAAATGTAAAAGCTTGGGTGCATTACATAATAAGCTGAGAGCTGGCAAGTGAAAGTGATTGCTTTTGTGAGTGTCCAAGCAGTAGTGTAAAAAATGTTTCTGAGAACCTAATATTTCTCTCTAAAGCAGTCTGACTGATGGCATATCTGAAAATTCCCTTATGTATGGTTTAACGGGAAGCAATAGAAGAAATATATACATTTCTCCAGGGATAATTCATGCAGCAATTCTGGTGGTGCAAGTATTACACAGATGGTCTGCATTTTGAACAAATCCTTGCTCATCGATGCAAGATATGCTTCTCCTGTAAACATTGTTAGAATTGGGAGCATTTAAACACCCCTAATATGTTCCTTGTGATTGAAAATGGACTTTAACAAATATATTCTTCTTAGACAAGAAAGAATCTTTCACAGGATGTAAAAAACGTGTAATACCAAGCAATAAAGTTTAAGACTTTTTTCAATCCATCTGATGTTCAGTGTAAAACACATGATCAAAACCCATATTCCAGTAAAAGACTTAAATGCAGTTCTTTCTGACGTTTGTTCAATTGCTATGTATAGGCTGCAGAATGCACCCGTCCAGTGACTTAAGGGGCTGAAAGTAGTCGACAATGATTTTCAAAAATACTTAATTTCCAAGTAAATCAGCTTTAAGATTTTCAAGAAATTTTTAGTCTGCAGAGACCAAGCAAAACTTAAGCAGTGAAAGTCTTGAACAAATAATTTTGCTTTTAAAAATATATATTTATTATTATATATTTTTATTTAATATTTTTGTTGGAACACAATAGTTCCTCTCCAAAAGTAGTAAAAAAAACCAACTTTTTACAAATCTCTTTTCATATTAAATCATAGATATCAATAGTTTTAGTAAAATTATAATTTTATTGCCACAGAGTTTTAAGGTAATAGCTAAATGTTAACTTTTCCCATTGTTTGAATTGTTTTCCCCATGTAGTGCCAATAAAATAAAACTTGCTAATTCTCTTCAGTGAGTTGGAAGTGCTGTGGATTAATGAGTATCGTTTCATCAAGATAGGAGAAAAACACAGTTAAGAAATGCTTGATGCACGTTGAAGTTTTTTTTGTTTGTTTTGTTTTGCTAATTAGATATCTTTGTTCTAACTATTTAGGACTAACCTCTGTAGCAGCCCTGTTGGCAGAGACCCCCACTAGAGATGCAGCCAGCAGGGGCCCAGGACTTTTTTGCTGTATATTCAAACTGCTACGCCAAATGGCATATGCAAGAGCAGCACAAGGACACTTTGACTCATGCAAATTGCATCTACAGTGAAGGTCTTTCTGGCAGTAAAGCTGTTAACAATCTGTTTTTTGCAAGTATTGCTGAAGGTAGATGAAGGCCCCAGTGGTAGAAGAGATGCCATAGACAGGCCAGTGACAGTGGTCATCTTGAAAGCCCAGTATACGGAGCGTGAGAACTTAAATTACTGAATTTCTTTGTCCCCTGAAATGCAAACCAGCTGTCAGCAGCTAGAAGCCATAGAGGCTGGTTTTGTTTGCTTCCCCTTTCTTCACAAAGGAGAGTTCTGAACAAGTCTCCTGTCTAGGAAATTGATCACATTGCAGGCAAAAAATACGATCCCGTTGGTTTCTGAATGCGTACAGATTCATCTGAAATGCAGGAAAATTGCTAGTTCTCCAACTGAATGTGTAGCCAGCGTATTTGTTTGTTTGGTTAGGTTAGGAAGATTTGTGATAGTGGTGTGAATGCTGCTGCTTTAGTGCTTCTCTACATTTCCAGGATGTCCTTGAATACCTTTGCAGTGATGATGAGTTGATAGGAGGGTTAATTTCATTAGTAGAAAGCAAGAGGCAAGAGCTAGATGAAGATGTTTTGCAAATGAAATGTTTTCATAATTGTGCATTATAGAAATACCACTAACATACAAGTACTTGGCCTTGGAGGATATGTTGTTGATAGGCATATGCTCTTCAGGGTGGGAGCAATGCAAGAGGTCAGGTACAACCGCATATATTAAAAAAAAAAAATTAAATGAAAACTATCAGTATTTCCTGTAAATAGTACTTACTAGATTTTGACAATTGCTGCAAAGTCTGATGCAAAAAAATAAAATAAATATTTGGCATAAGAGCTTTGGTGGTTTTGGTACTACATCCATCTGCAAGAAGAAACATAAATGTTTAATTTATTATTGAGATTCAACTATCTGTTAATTATTACAACTGATTTTAATGTATTTAGATTTTAACTTCTAAACTTATTGCTTAACATTAAAAAAGACTATTTAAAAATATTTTTTTTCAATAAATGAACTATCTGAACTTTAGAGGTTTAGCCACCATTACATATAACAATTATATTAATCTTTTAAAAACTGATACTTCTCAAAAAAGAGCTTTTTGGATGGTTCAGCGAGGATTTGATATTTGAACAATCAAGGCATGAAATGCATGGCATTACCTAGCATTCAGGCTAAAACCTTATTTGTTCAGAAACATTAAATATTCTCTTACTATACACAAGATATTGATTTTTTTATTAAAATCTGCATGTATGAATCATTCACAGGGAGTAACACAAGGTAATGTACTTGGTTGCAACTCAAACAAAATAACCTCAGTTCCAGCAAATGTTTCTAATCAAGGGCAAGTAGTCTGGTATGATGCTGCAGAATTGTTTGCTAATGTGCAAAGAATATTTTTAACTGTGTGTTGTCAGGAGTTAGTGGGGTTTCTGCAGCAAACCTATCAAAAGGGAGCTGGAGGAGATCAAGCACAGCAGTTCCTGCTGTATGCCATCCTCTGCCGAGGAACTGGCAAGCATCATTTGCAGGGAGATCGCCTGGTGCCCTTTGCTGCGGCGCGCATGCAGAGAGAACCAAAGCTGGATTTTAGAATTAACATCAGGTATGGGTTGTGCTAAGTAAGAGTGCATTTAATTGAATGCCTGTACCTTCTGAAGTTATGACTAAGAATTGTCACTGGTAGATTTCTCTGGAGAGGCACATACAGTAGTGGTCCTCAAGAGGCTATGTAATTTGCCCTGCTTGCTTTCAGGAGAAAATGTTTCTAAAGCTGTGTAAAAGTGGAAGTCCTAAATATAAGCTGAGTCAGTATCTATCACTTTTTCTTAAAAGATCCCATTAACCCCATGGCCTTCCAAAAACACGCTCTGGTTCTGAGGTACTGTATATTAGAATTTTAAAAGTAATATATGGTGCATATGAATAGATATCATTAACATTAGTTGACAGTGTCCTACATAGTAATTAAGATCATGACCAGTAAAATATTCAGAGGTTAAAGAAAAGAGGAAGTATCTGAGTTAATTAGAACTGCTCATTTATATATATATATATATATATAAAAATATATATATATCTAGAACAGGTCTTTTTAAAGCATTTCAGCCTTTATCTTCTTGTAAATCCAACTGTGTTATTTACTAACTGGCTTTGATGGCATGATTTTTTTCAGTCACGTCTGTTTAAAATGATTTCTTTCTAGTGCAGCTACACTAGATGAGGCAGCCCATATAGATGAAGTGGGTGCATAATGGCTAAAATAGCCAAAATAACAGAGTGAAGAATCTGCAGCTCATCCATAAAAAATCCATGTTGAAGAAGAAGACATGGAAATAAGTCTGTCTACATTTTAGCATATCTTAAGACTGAAGAGGAATAACTTTTTTTGGTTGACACAGCTGGATTGTGTTTCGTTTCACGTGCTTCCTAGAAAATTTTGTTTGTTTTAATGTCTTTCTCAGTTAACAGATTCAACAGACCCGCTATTGCAGAGTTCTCGTAATTACTTCAGTTTGGCTTTTGAACGGAGGGTGCTGTGCACATTTGAATAACGTTACAAACCACCCTATGCTGTGTTTGAGAAGTGTAATTTCTGTGTGTGCCATGCTGTAACTTATACTCTATCGATTAAAGAATAAACATGGCATGTAAATACGTATCAAGAGATATAAGAAAGCAGGCTCATGTAAGCCAAGACCGAAGCCCGTGCCCTGGAGGTAGAGGCTGGGAGGCCCAGTAAAGCACAGGGAGGGAATGGCAGGTGAAGTGACTGCTGCCCATGGAAATAACGGGGCCTCCACTTGCCGTTCATTTGAAATCATTCAGCGTGTCTGTTTTATCATAGATGTTTTTCCAGGTACTGAAAGACTTCTTGGCTTCCCTTTTCCTTTTAAAGCAGTTGATTGGAACTTTTTTTTGTAGAACTAGACCTGTGATAAGTAACTTAAACATTCATTTATAATTTTCTGCATCTGAAGAGATTCCAAAGCTCCTTTTATCAGTTCAAATGAATGTATGCCTTTTCATGTATCTTGGCTCTGTATCTTCGGCTCTTTCCTTTTCCTGAATACTTGGTCAAATGTAAAATTTCACTATGAAATAGAAAATTCTCTAATGTATGCTTAAATCATATATAAATCGGCTATCAGCTATCTTTTTTACTTTTATTTCTTTTAAATGTTTTCTGAAGAAAACAGCTTGTAACTACGACATGCATCTCTGTAAGAGAAGAAAACATGGAAAGCAAGCCAGTAGCAAATTGTAATGGACAACCAGTCCAGTCATTCTCCAGATGACACATTTCATGTCATGCAAATTTAGGACTGTAGTCTATATAAATTATGTGGCCATAGTTCATCTATGGTGGTGTTCATTTTTTAGTGTGCAAACAGTGTTAAGATAATCTAAAAGCTTTATGTGGGTGTTTTAATACGATGAAATGGTGTCGCTTTTCTTTCCCGTCCTTTGGCTGTTCAGCAGTGATGCCCGCCTGGGTAGGCGAATGCCTTCAGAAGACCATTCTTGCTTGTCCTTATCATTTGGTCCCTGAAACATAGAAATTATCTGCAATTTATGGTTAGTTCTTCTTTCCCTATTTCTTTCATTGCTAAGAATAGTTTGTTACAGTGGTAACAGAAGCATATATATATATATATATTTCTCTTTGACCTTGATTTTATTTTTTCTGTGGAAAAAATCTGGGCTTCTTCAGCTAATCAGAAAAATCTTGTCATGAGTTCAAGTAATGCAGTAATATGTATTCTGCTAATATTACATTTAAAAGCATGTGCTTTTTCTTTTCCTCTTTTTTTTTTTTTTAAAGTTCTCTCTCCTTCTCATGTTTACGAAGAACAGAAACCGGAAATGTAATTGTAAAAAAAATGGAGCAAGTGTCAAAACCAAAGTTAAAGGTATTTTGTTGTTGTTGTTTTGTTTTGCATGGCCAGTAGATGACAGAAAGAAGGTAAAACCTAGAGTATGTGTTGGAGGCAGAATCGAGTAGTCTATAAAGCAAAATCACTGTTATTATTTTTTAGTATGCATTTGTGTAAGCAGGCTACTTTTGAAAATGAGCTGAAGAAAGCCTGGACAAATACAGGAAAGAGCTTATGATGGTTTGAGCACAAGGTATCAAATAATTGTGCTTTGGTATCATCTTATATATCTTAGTATGTGTTGCTGAAGCCACACTTTTCCTTTTTTGAAAGGTCACGGGATTGTAGTTCCTCTTTAATTATTCCAGTAACATAGATTTTGACTCAGCTGTTGCATACGATGAGGATTAGAACTTAGTATTTGAAAGTGAACGTCTTGGGCCAGCTAACCTTACAGCTGTTGAGCTTTTTGTCTGCCAGCGAGTGGCAGAAAGAGATGTGCTCTTCTAAACCCTGCCAGACCACAGGATGTGCCTTGGACCCAGCCCTCTGAAAGGTGCAGTAGGAGCCCTGCTGCGCCATCAGCCCTACTGGAATTTTTCACTTCGTGAGTACTCTGTTGCACTCTTAAGACTCCCATTTTTATTTTTTTCTGTGTATTTATGTTATGTATGTGTATTTATATATATACATACACATATAAAGTATATTTTGCATATATATGTATTCATATAAATATTTGTATAAAAATTCATTTCCTTTAAGGGAGTGCTTACTACATTACCTGAGCAAGTCTGAATGGTTTAGTAGGGATTAATTTACATTAGTTAAATATAACATAAAGAAGTATTAAGTAACAACTTAGCAACAATGGCAAAGTGGTTTAAGTTATCAAGTACCATCATTGTTTGGTTTTGAGAGAGAGAGAAAGGGATGAGGTTATAAACAGGATCATTTCTCCTATATCGGCTTCAGTGCTGTCATCTGAACATATTTTTAGGACTGTGAAATAGCACTTCAGGTACGTGTATAGTGTTCTAAATCCGCAGTTTATGTTTGCAAATATATTCATATACAAATCTGTATTTGTACAGGAGTGTTCTTCAAGTTAGCCATTGGACTGCTCTGTCTACAAAGGTGGAGACTTTTCATGCAAACCTTTTGATGGGTTTTCTAGGGAAGAACATATACACTAAAATCTAATAATGATTAATCATGCACTTAATTGCAATGATTTAAAAGCCTGAAAAAAAATATCTTTGAGAGAAGAGATTCATTTTGAATTTCATTTTCTTAGACAAGGAGACTTTAAAAGGTATTGGCAGCTTCTTCTCTCATTTCAGTCTTTGTCCTCCCACTCTGTGACAGCTGCTGCTCAGCATTTTTCTTCCTCTTCTTAGTCTTGATGAGCAGTTTTTTTTTTCTTTTTTCATTCCTGTTGGGCTTGAGCTGCAAGCAGTTGGTGCTCATGAATATCATTAAAGCTGGTGGGGGAAGAGGCAGGTAATGCAGCATCTTTTGTTAGGGCTCTGATTGTATTGTACATTTTTTTCAAGACTAGGGTCGTCAGTATGCTCAGTGAAGGGGCAAAGGGCTAGTTAGACAAATATGTCTGTGGGCAAACCTGTTTGGAAAATGTGAAGAAGAAAATGGAGTGCTAGGAATTGAAGCTGAACAGAAGTGTTCTGAATTGAAATAAAACACTTTGGAAATCTCAAGGTGTTGTTCTACTTAACTTTCTGAAGCTCTGTCCAGATTTTACCTATTGCCAATCATATTGTCACCTTTCAACTCATGTAAGAAGCACTAGAAACGTTTTAGTAGAAATTCTGTTTATTTTGTGTCTTTATCTTTGGTTTATTCCCAATGTGTGAGATTGTAGCTGACGTAAGAGAACTGTTATTTCCTATAAGCGCGTGGCTAAACAAGTTGCTTTAAAAGCAAAGCAATTACCAAGCTGAGGTTACCTACAACTCTTGTGCAGCTTTTCCAAGTTCTTATGCCACAACGACCTTATCCCTTTGCAGACATTGTTCTCCATCACTATCCGTGCTAATGAGGGTTCCTTCTTCCAGTCAGACCCAGACTGATATTCAAGTACTCAGGAAAGTGGTAGGACCTAAATACTTGTGAGTTCTCTCTTCTGCATCAAATTGGTTGCAGCTGATGACTGAATTCAGGATTTGGGAGTCAGGGCTAGACAGCAGTGCAGAAGCCTCAGTTCCTGGGGAAAGCAGACTTAACAGCGAGCAGAAGTTTTGATAAAATTAGGGAGAAGGAAACTTGTTTTGTGAACATAACCTCTAATTTTGTCATTGTGTAAATAATAAAATTACAACAAAACCAAGCATCTTCTACAATAAAACAGCAGTAAAACTGTCCTTCAGATCTACTTGTATTAATGTAAACACTTCATTCTAGTATGTTAAATGTAGAAGTGTATAATGCTTACAGAGACATACATACCACGTGTTTTATAATTCACCTGTTAAAAATAGGAAATATTCCAAATTGTACTAATTATACTAGGCCAAAGATGATTTAATTGCATGATTACTTCTGTTATTGTAGTATCAGTAAACGAAATAATCATTTATGAAAAAAAATTTACAGCAGATGACCAAAATGTTTTATTTCTCAGTGCTGATCATTGGATTATGAAAATGGATTATGATTGAGTAATGAGTTCTTCAAGCCCCTGAATGATATGATTTCTGTAAATGTCTCCTTGATGTCGTTAACCTTGAGCTTTCAGAGGAATAACTGACTCTGTAAGATTTGCCTTTACCTAATATTTTGTAATGAATTTACTCTGTGTGTGTGTGTTTATTAATATACCAGTGAGACCTAACTGGAAGTTGCTTAAATGAATATACTGGGTTTAGAAAAAGATATGGGGACTATGACATTGCTATTTTTGAGCAGACTACTGTTCTACTTAGACCTGTGTTTACGTGGTCCTATTCATCAAATAAAGTCATCTTGTAAAATCATAGTATGAAAAATGAGAAATTTGCCTGTTTAAATGACAGCATTACTTTATATTTAATAAAACCCTTGTCTTATATACCACTTTTTGAGGTTTTGCTGATAGCGTACTCTCTGTCAGTGGAAGTTTACCTCTGAAATCGGGACAGCTCCTGTAACAAAGCCTTTAAATTCAGTCTTGTTAGTCACTGGATCACTTTTCCAATGAACCTGTGGAAAGTTCACTGCAGAACTAATTCAGGAAAAACTACTTATTTCAATTTTACCTGTTTAAAATAGCAAATAAGCCAGCAGTAAACTATGAGTGAGATGCAGTAATCTTTTTTTGGTCATCCTTTGCCTAGAGGGCTGTCAGATTTTTTTTTGTCAGATCTGAAATGGTAAATTATAATTATTTGGAGGCAAAGGTACTCGTCTGGGTGTTCGTTTTAAGGTACATGGTGAAAAGTATGCCATCTGACAATGGGAAAGAAAAGCGTTAAGAGTGGGGTTGGTAATCAAGTTTTTTGATAACACCAGTTTTGGGGAACTGTTACAAGGGCTGAATGATGTGCAGTGCCATCAAGCAATTCTCTGTAAACAACTTTCTAGTTTGGAGTATTTTTCTTATAAATATGTTCACTGAATAGATGAACAATATAGTACCCCTGAAAACAAACAAACAGAAAACCTCAGGGGCAGGCTTGTAACTGCATGTTGGTTTCAGTGGGCTGATTCATTAAATTTTTCATGGGAAAGCTTGCATTGAATATCCTGCTTTCAGGCCAGTCTGGTGCTGTTGTGCTGGTTCATGGATGATTTTGGTTCCAGTGTCTTACAGAGTAAGGTCAGACCTGGGCAGCTTGGCTTGGAACGAAATCTCTCATGTTCTGCATTCTTGCCATCGCTCTTGAATCTGTAAATGAAAGGCTCCAAATTTATTTAACTGCCAGATAGCAGAAAGGAAACGTCAGCATGCTAGCATCTTCCTCTTCCCTGAAACTTGCTAAATCAACTACATTACACCCACAGATACAGCAATTATGTAGAGAAAATAAACAGTGTGAGTGACACTGTGAGGGAGACAAAACCCTGTGTCATCTAGACTACTGCAGCCTGTCAGAAAAAGTATTCTGGACTTCTGCAAAGCAGATGAGCAGGTAATTCAAAGCAGAAGTGGGCGTTTGACAGCAATTGAGGAAGCATGGTAGATGGACAGGCTTGAAGGACCTCAATATTTTTACAGACATGTGGAGTAAAGCCACTCCTGAATAGATCAAAGTTGCAGAGACAAATGCCCCCTACATACCCCTATCTGCCCATCATCCCTTGACTCCTGGCACTTACTGCAGATGTGCTGTAGACATAAAAAATATCATACTTTTGTTTTGGGATGTACCAGGGTTTTCTCTTGAGAGACTCTGTCCTAAGAAAAATAACCATCCCCATGTGCAGAGCTGTATTTGCAGACTCCTGGGGTTCACTTTTGATCTGGATGAATTTGTAGTCTCTGCTGTCCAGTTAACCAAATATCCTCCTTAGTGCAGCTGGGTGGTGAGGAGTGGGAAGGGATCTGCATACCTTCCTGGGCTTGGGCAGAAACCTGCTGAAGGGAAATACGCTCCTTCTGAGGTTTTGTTTGTGCAATAGTTGTGCTAAAACCAGCGTAGGGTGAATGATGAATGCCTTACTTCTGGTTATGTGTTTCTTCAGAAATACTTGTGCTTTTTTTTTTTCTTTTTTTTTTTTTTTTCCCCCCATGGTTCCATTTTGCAGTGTTTGTTTGAAAGATTTCAGGTCCTGACAAGACTATGTATGATTTTTCTGTCTAGCTTCTCTTCCCAGCTTCTTTTCTTGGTTTCACCTCTGGGTCAAAGATTACTGTTCCCAAATTTCAGCCTAGATCTTCTGGTGGTAACAGAATTAATAATAACAGAATTTCAGTTGTTTTCTTTAAGGAACTTTTGTCTGATGTTCTATTAAAGAGCTTTAAGACAGTGAACTCCATGCAGCCTTCACGTAAAGTAAGGGACTGAGTGAAGGAGGTCAGATTATATTGAGAGGCAATTGGGCTGAGTTTAAATTCTGTACTTTTCTGATTGACAGAGAGATGTCAACAAAGCAGGAAGGAAGATTGTGAAAGGAAGTAAATTGGTCACCTGGCTTCACAAGCACTTGAGTTGCTGCAGTTTACAGTATAATTTTTTTAAAGTATTCAGAAATAGAACTGATTCCCAGATGAGTATGATTAGGCTTGGAGTTACTGACCTAATAAAGACTATCTGCTGGCATTGGTTTTGCAAGCTTATTGGAGGAGTTTTTTTAATTTTTTTCCCAAAGACTGGCATCATTGATGAGGGTTTATAATGGTTTCAGTCTTTACAACTCTCTTTTCCTGCGTGATTTCTGTTCTCTTCTTAAATGATTTCTAAAGATTCCTGAGGTGAGGAATTCCTGACAGAGGAGTAGCCAGTATAACTTTTGCTCTAATTACTGTTCTGTACCTATTGATGTATTATGACCCATTTGATTAGGTGGTGTAACACTTGCATTTTGTTTCTCTTGGGTTCTGAGTGTAATAGTTCTGTTTTAGCAGTGACTTCACAATTGGATTTTTTTTTTTTCAAAATAAATTCATATTTTTTTTGCTTGGCTTTTTTTGTTTCTTGTTGTTTGTTTGTTTCCTGAGCAGTATGAAAATCTCATCACAGAGATCATATAGGATATACAGGATATTCTGCTTACGTAAAGGACAGAAGTGTTACTTCAAAAAAAAGTTTTAATTTAAGAAGTGGATACACTCTGGTTACATACTACAGTGCAGGGCAATAAAGGCATCATAATGTTTTTTCCTACTGTGCTGACTAGTATACCCTGTGTGGACACTGTAAATCATTAAAATATTGTGTGGTATAGAAGTGTATTAAATCTATTTGCTTATTCTTTCAGTATATCTACCTCTTTGAGTACTGGCAACAGTTCCCTGAAGTTACCATGTGTATGGTTACGATTTCCTCAGAAAAATGAACAGTGGTGACTGAATGGCTTCTCCGGCCAGAAACAAAATATATTATTTTGCACTCATTTTCATATTAGTAAGGCTATTTCAAAGAAAAATGGAAACTCAATACAATGTTAAGGTTGCAAAAGTAGATGTAAAAGCTATGTTACATTTCTTCCTATAAGAATTATGTTCTCAATGGAAACCACATGGAATGTGTCTCCTACATATAGGAACTGAAGCATCACTTTTTTAATGCAAAATACAAACGAAGCTTAAATATGATGTGAGTTGCAAATTGTGGAATGCCATTTTAGACTTGTGTGCACTCAGGCATGGTAAGTCTTGCTCTCCCAGCCCTTTTACATAAAGAATGTCTGAGCTGTTGTGGATGTTTTGCACAGTATGAACTGGATGAACAGGATGTGGTAAACAGATTACAGCAATGTTTATCGGTAATTTATTCTGATGTGGGAAGTAAAGGAACCACTGAGTGGTGTGTAAATAGGGTGAAACGATGAGTTGCTGTGCAGTGTTGAACAGTTCTGAAGTTAACTGTGCAAGAACTCCAGAGATTTCTCTAAGGAGAGGAAAACAACAGTCAGCTTTGCTTAAATAAGATTGAGATAAATATGCTTTCAGTTTGGAAGGTATGTTTTCAGCACGAAGGATTAAGTGGATTTGGCAGTTCTTTGAGCTTGACATTGATACTGGAATGAGTTTTAAATAGCTGATTCCCAACACCTCCTGCTCCCTACACCCTGAGGTCAGCCCTGGGGTCAGTGCCAGTACCAGAGAGGTGGCTCCCTCAAACCCCAAGGGATGTGTCTCCAGGTGCCACTCAGCCTCTTGACATTCTGTCAGCTCATCATGACTCGCTTGAAGTGCTACTAGCTGAAGGAAAAGTACAGATAACACCATCACCATCTGTTAGAAGCCTCCTGCTCCCTCATGGCCCAGGCTGTGTGTGTGAAGACATGGACCTGCTTAGCAGGCAAGATGACGCAGCAGAAGAGGCTGGTGAGATCTTTTCTGCTTGGTGTGAAAAGCAGGTGACCACGTTATGCAGTCCTAGTGCCATTTCAGTGGTCTGTTATGTCAATGCTTTTATGTAACGCTATTATTGCTTTTCTCAGTTGCAAGTACAACTTTCTTCTTAATGTATTTGCACTGTTTCCTTCTAGAGCAACCAAAATATTTTTATCTTCTGCAGTGAGAGTGTGGTAGATTGCATCCTTTTTGTTCGAGAATAGCCCACTGGCTGCTTGTAAATAGACAAGCAAGACTGGACTGGTATCTCTGGTATTTAAAGAGACCAAAAAAATCATCCTGCTTGTAATACGTCAAGAGACATAGAAGATCTTGAAATTTCTGCATTCAAGTCATAGTGTCTGACATGCCTGCAGATTTTCATTAACAAACTGGACATAACCAGAAGAGAGAAATATTATGAAAAAGATTAAAACCCAATAAAGTAAATGTAAAATCATTCAAATTAATATAGAAAATAAACCTAAATGAAAACAGTTATTCTCAAATACCTTTGAGCTAAACATGAAGCGGGCATTTGTATTCTGAAACAAATCTGAAGCATTGCTATTAGTCAGGAAGAGTAATTTGGGATTAGTAAGTCCAGACCACTTCCAGTGTGGTGAGAAGAGGCAGTTTTGAAGGCCAGTGTTCCCAAGGTGAGGAGCAGAGGTAGCAGGTGGATGTAACAAACAGGTAAGTGCTGGAGTGTTACAAGAAACTGCCACTTCCTGGGCTGCCTGTTCATCAAATAAATGTGATCTTTTCTCATGAGTTGTCAAGGAAGAAATGGGTTTTAAAATCAGAATTGATTTGTCATTTTGTATAATGAAGTAGCCATATGGTTAGAATGCTGTGACCCATTCATGCTACACATAAGACATCGTATAATGAAGTCAGTAGGAACATTTTTACTACTGTGAGTAGTTTTGGAGAAGCTGACACTTAAAATGTCAAATTTTAAATGGACCACTGGAAATACTTCTACAAACGTGGCATTGTTCAAGGAGAATCTTGTTACAGTTCTGCAAAAACAACCAAACCAAACAACTCCTCCACCTCAGTCTAGGACTTAAGGTCATCTGGAAGAACGAATCTGCTCCTTTGTTGCAGGACAACTTTTCAGGTTGACTAAAGTAGTGGGGGAGTTTGCACAACTGTTGTAATTAAGTAGAAATAGAATAATTTCGAGTTTTATATCCATCATCTGTTCTTGCAGTAAATTCATCTGTACATAGCATCCTTTGTTTTGGAGTTTTCCTCACGTGATGAGCCGCGCTCTATTAGTAAGCCATGCGTGCAGAGCACTGTGCCCACTAAGCACAGGAACACGGGAAGCTTTGTACTGTGCCGCTCACTCTGCTCCAGGAGGCGTGAAAAAAATGATCTGTGGGAGGCAGGGGGCCACGTAGGACCATTTGTTCCTGTTTGATGGAATGCTCTACCTTAATCTTCTGCGTGCAGGAATAGGAGCCTGCCCTTCCTCTGCTTGTTTTCCCTTGTATTGCGTGCAGGTCCCATGTGTTCAGGAGGGGTTCTGAAGTTATGGTGGAGCTTCATGAGTTTCACTGTGGTTTCGAACTCCCAATGTTTGCTGAGACCACTTTGAACACTGGAGCAAAGGAGCTTTAAGTCCATCTCTTCAGCACACCTCTCCGCAGTGCCCTTGCGAATGATTCCAGTAAGCATCTTTTCTGGTTTTAGATCTGCCACAGAAATAATTTGTGAGGTTTAGCATTTTCTGTAATTTACAGAGGAGAATGCAGTTGATAATTCCGCCTGTGAAGGCCATGTTGCTTACAGTTTATAATGTAGCATAATAAAAAGTAACAAATACCACAAAATCATTACTCAAATTGTTACCAAAATTTCCAAGCTTAGTGTGTTTATCTGTGTATGCTAAAGAGGTACAAATATTGTAACTTTGATATTTAATCTGTCTTTTGATAGTTTGTCACACTAATTATTTTTTTTAAGATTATTTTTATCTTCCTGAAAAACACAGGTACAATATAATGTGATATCCAAAGAGCACCTAATATTTTTTTCAGAGAGAACTTTCCAATGGTCATGATGTGATTTTTCATATTAAGGTGGAAAGTGACAGTTTCATATTTGCTGTTTATTGTCTTCCTGGTAGTAAAGAACAAGAAGGGCTAACTATGACAATTTTTGCCGTCTGTTTTTTTAGCAATGTAGGGACAAGTTCAGTGCTGAAAAAAATAAACACACTGTTAAATTGGCTTTCATTGGTGCTGTAGTTCTGCATTTCAGTCTCAATATGTAAATTTACTGTATGAATGTGTTCTGAATTTGCTGAGGCTCCAACAGTGTTGTTGGTTTTTTTTTTCTCTCTCTCTTTTTTTTTTCCCTCCTTTCTAAATTAGAATCAAATTACTGGACACTGGTCTAAGTAGGAAAAAATTCGTGATCCAATGACCAGAACCAAAAATTTGTCCCATGAGCAAAGTAACTAATTTTCAGGTCAAATGATAAATTTTTATCTTTTTTTTTTCTTTTTATAAAGGTGATTTTTACCTGTGCAATCTCAATAGCTTGCAAACTAACAATTTTCTTTCACAGAGTAAAAATAAAGATGAAAAATTTGCTGAAAAGATATGCTTCCTCTGTGCTAAAGTGTTCTTCCAATGAAGAAAAATCCACCCCAGCGTACATGAGAAGTGTGAGGGGAATACCTTCAGGCCATTGTAAAAGCATTTATGTCTGTTTGCCACTGCTGTGGGCCTGTGCAAATTGTCTCCAGCGGCTGCTCGTGCCGAATTTGTGGCTCAAAGATATCTTTAGAAGTAGATTTCCCTGTTCTACAGTGTCTTTTCTTATTTTTGTCCTTTTCGTGCATAAAATTAAGTCTAAAAATCCATTAATACATCGATGCTTGCAAAAACTTTCCATATCAAAGACATTCATTATTTTTTAACTAAATTTAAACATATTATAAATGTTTTATGCTTAAGTGTCCTTGGTAACAATAAAGCTTCTCCTTTGCAGTATTGCTTTCCATTGTACATGGTACAAGCTAAATGTATCATTTCGGTCTTATGATGTATAAATTAATCTACAAATCATTTCCACACCTACAAAATATAAAATGGTATACAAAATGTGATTGAAGTTTTCTTTAAGAAATACTAGCTTGTGTTTTTACAGTTTGTAAGTAATCTTAAGATTTTTTCTTTCTACTGGAGACTGATTTTGGAGAATTTTCAGCCATATTTTTAAGTAATATTGATCAGCATTTTCCTTTCCGTATGTAAATTTTACTAAGGTGCTCACAACTAATAGAAATAGGGATTGAATTTAACCTGGGAGAGAAAACCAGGAGCAAAATAAACTCTTATTAATCTGCCCAATTTTTAGCCATTTGTGTGGAATGGTTGGAGTCGTTAATCTCAAGTCTCAAAACGAAATTATCTTGTGCATTTCTGAACTTCAGCTGGTGAAGTGAAAACGAACCCACGTGTTCTGAGGGCACTTACTGAAACCTTGTCCCACACACTTCTTGTCCTTAAACAGCAGCACGTGAGGAGAAGACATTGGTGGGATTTTACAGATGTACAATGGTTCTTAGCTTCATGCATGTACACTTCCCTAGAGTCAGTCTTATATTTGAAGAATGACTTCTCTTTGTAGTGTTTCATATTTAGCAAATACAATTCATAATTCCTCGTTAAATATATATCATTTAAGTTCTGCTGGACCAATAGTATTCTAACTTTCAGGGTGCTGAGGTGCTTCGTTTTCCGCTGAAGCAAATGATATTCTGCAAGATAAGACACTGGCGAGCAATGAAGAATAAAGCTCTCCTGCTCCTGATTTTCACTGATGTGTCACTGGGACAGGAAGTTTTTCCCCAGCCCGTGATCCATTTCTCACGTCACCTCACGTGAGCAGGAAATGGGTTGAAAAGTTGCTCTGGGGGAAACATTCTGGGCTTTTGACATTTGGGAATTAGTGCTGCCATGATAAATTAGGGCTTGAATGATTTTTCTGGTGTGGAAAAAGTCAGAAATTTATTAAGCAATGCTGATATCACTGTGTGTGTATGTATATATTTAAGCTGAGAGATTTTGTCATTTGGATAAGGGTAAAAGAGCTGTTTCTTTATTTTCCTACTTCATCTTTCTGAAAAATCTTTGTGTGTGTTTTAATATTCTGAAAGGGGAGTTCAGAAGCTTACATTTAGCATTAGAAAATGCTTTTAGCAGGCATGCAAGCTCTTTCTAGTTCTTCTTGTGCTTCCAGGACGACTTGTAGATGAATTCAGATAAGCAGCCTGCAAAAAACAGCTTAGTCGTTGTGGTCTCCCTGGCTTTGGGGCTCTGAGACAGAAAGAACAAACTTTCTGTTTTGGTGACTTACATTTAATGACTTCAATAATGTGTCTGAATTTCAAAGAAATACAATAATTTATTAAACAGAAATCACTCTGAATCTGTAGAACATGAGGGACCATAGCAGGGATGCTGCCAGTCTTGGTTATATCCAACCTGGCACCGTAAGTGCCGACTGTCCTGGAACTTTGTGCAAAGACCAGTGAAAGCTCGAGCAGTGCATTCGAAAAAGCAGTCGCACTGCCCTTGCTAAAGGGTGAGGAGTTATAGGACTCCCCGATCAATTAAATATAAGTATTTTAAACAGAACAGGTGCACCACTCAATTCTCTACCAAATGAGCTTCTCCAGAAGTTAGCTATGTTGAGATGTGTAATTACTGGTCCTGTAACCAGTCATAAATTCTCTTTTGCTAAAACTTTGCCTTAGTCTTCTATTCTTTTTTATTTTACCTCCCCCCCCCCCCCCCAAAAAAAAAAAAAAGGGTCAGATTTTTTTTTCTTATAATGCAACTGGCACTTTGCAACAAAACCAAAGCAGATGTCAATAAACGCAGACTTTTCTGTGCTCATTTAAGTGAGCAAAGTGCATAATTGTTCCGTGAGTAGCTACTGTTTGAGTTTGTTAGGAGGTACTTGCTTGCAAGTCAGCACTGTAGCGCTTATCAGCTTTGGAAGCTGAACAACTTCTGCTGCAGCTAAAAGCTTTGAGAGGAATCTGAAAACTCGTGATGGCTTGCACAGCTCCAGAAATTCTTGGAAATCTGCTCTGGATGAGCTGCCCTTGTGTGCTGCTCTGTGGGCTTCAGTGGGGCTGCTCGTTCAGGATGCTGTCAGGCTCCTCACCCAACTCACGTCCCTACAAGTTCAGCCTGGGGGTGCCCTGCCTGTGTTCAGATGATGAAAATAGTCTCCCTCTGAACTTCCCGGTGTACAAGTGTACTCTGTGTGCATGTACGTATTGTGCAGATTCTGTGCTTGGGATTCGAGTATAACAACTTTAACATGCAAGTTATGGGAACTTCTTCATAACTCTTGAGGAAATCTTGTTGTCTAGGCTTGGTACTCCTTAAACCAGTGGAGCACATTTTACAAGCTGCGTTGATTTTGCTGAAACATTTGGGACATTCTTGTTGCAGTTTGTATATTTTTGTCACAGTTATGGAATGAGTATAGTGGTAAATGAGTTTGGACTGTGAGAACAGTGCAAGCACAAAAGTGTATAAAAATAATATTTAAATTCCATTCCCTTGGTTTAGGAGATCTACCACAGCATATAATTAAATGACATTTTTACTGAGTTTGAAAGGGGTTTTGCAATTTAGGCTTCCATTGTTCTACCTGCCTAAAAAGTGGATAAATTACTTAAGACAGCAGTGTGGTTCTTCTGAAAAAAATCTCATTTATGAAGCCTTAAGAATTAGCAAATGTATATTTTTGCAAATTTTCCTGCAAGCAGAAAATCTGTTCTTACACTACAGAAAATTTTGTTGTGGCAGACACACATGGATTAATTTAGACTACCCAACCTTAATGATTCTATGATTTGATTTAATGCCAGCTAAACTGTATTGTGGACATTGGACAATCTGATTGCTTAAAAAATAAAGAAGTGTGCAGGTTACAAAGACTGTGAAATGGATTCAGTTTGTTCGCATTTTATTCCTTTATGTTATTTCTGTTTGAAAATTGTTAATAGCAATTGATTAATAAAACATAATGAAGGTAATTGTTGGATCAAGTCTGGGGTCTTGATCCTTAATGGGCTCAAATTGATGTATCTCTAGAAATCAATGGAGCAAGACAGGTTTGTCTTGCTTACGGACCTAGGTTTATAGACAAAATACCAACAAAAAAACAAACCAAAAACCTCCCCATGCCCTATTTTCCTTTAAAATACATTGGTTCAGGACCTGAGTGTTACAGAGAAGGGGACAATGTTGCTGCCTGGGCTCTCTCCATGTTTTCAAACTATGGCAAAACGTTGCTGTTGCTGAAGGACACCAGTTAGGGAATACCTCCTCATGCCACTGAAATTTTGTTCCATTGCTCATGATACAAGATACATTCGACCTGCAGCAAGATGTAGGGCTATTAACATTTGTGCTTGTACATTAGTTTGCTGTGATAGTCAACAGAGTATTGCAGGTTTTTGCACTTGTTGTTAAAGTCTGGAGACAGAAGGGCTATCTTGTGCTTATCAGTTACCTTTGGGGGCAGGAACTCGACACCTTCATAAAATATTACTGCTTGCTTGCTGTCTGTAGGGCTAAAAGATGTGCTGCAGTGCTACCTCTTAAATACTGCTGCAGTAGCACAAAAAATCTGTGGAGATGAGTTTGTTTTTACCTTTCTATAGTGGAGGTTGAATTTTCTTTACACATGCAGATTTTGTATTGCATCGTTTAGGACCAATGTCTGCGAAATCCTGGGCTACACCAGACGGCTGGTTCTTAAACGCAGAGCTTGGAGGAGATTTTTCAGAAGGTCACTGGCTTATGTGCTGCCAGACTAGTAGCTTTTTTCATAATCTGTAGTTCTTACTGCTTTCTCAGCTCCCCGCTCGAAGAGAACTGATGTAAGGAAAATTGTTCAGAGGATGAGAAAAGGAAGATCCGATGTAGAGGTCACCTCTGAAACTGTAACCAATGCAGTCATATTGATTTCATCAAAGCTGCTTTTTTTATTTCAGGCTTTTTGTAGAGTCTTTTTCTCTTAAAAACCTATTTTTTTATTTTTTATTTTTTTAATGAGCAGTTTTATTCTTAGATTTGTAACCCCATTGCTAAATTTAAGGAAATACAGGTAAATTTATGGAAATACAAATAAAGATGACCTCAGTTTTTGGTTACCCTTTACCAAGATCATTGCTTCCCAGTTCTGTTGTGTGTGATTCATTTGGTTCTTATTTCCCCTGCATCTTTTCCTGCAAGGAAAACCTGCATATATCTGGCTAACAAAGATGATCATTAGAATATAGCGTGAACGTAATGTTCATTTACTCTGAGCTTTATGCAAAGAGTAGAGTAGTGGCAAAAAAAGGACTTTCCTAAAATAATATCTTGGATTGTTCTTGAAAGCCCATTTTGTACCCTGTGAGCCAAACTTCTGTCATTTTGTTCCTTTAATTTTTAGCCCCCTGCCCCGTTGACATACTTGTCTCCTTAACTGTAGGTAAACCAATTTCCGAGTTCTTTAGGATGGAAAGTATCAAAGGTAGTAGATGGAAAGTATCAAAGCCTTTATTGTTAGTAAGTTAATTTAATTCTTAAATTTGGACTCCTCTGCTGAGGTTCAGAATGGCTGCTAGCAAATATTTATGTTCTTGTAAATGGGCCTTACATGGAAATGCGTTGAGCTGCATGTCTGTTGGAGCGCCAGCAGCGTGTGCATGGCAGCGGCGTTTACCTTGCCCCGTGGGAGCAGCTGCTGCACGGCTCTGCCCCGTGCTCCCCTCTCCCTCCAGGTACCCATTGTTCACCTGCATGGGACGCAGTCGCATTTTGGCTGCCTGTGCTTAGTTCGCTATGTACCTTTGCAGGTCACGGTGCCACTCGGGCTCTGAATAATCATGTAATGTATTTATTGGCTGCTTTTTGTCTGCTCTAAATAAGCTGCATAGCATGCTGTACAATATGTGCAAATCCTTGATAAAGAAAGAGTCACTTTTCAGCAAAAACAGTAAGAAATGAACTGTGAGAGTTTGCCTGTGCATCACTGGAATGAATGGAGCTTCTTATGGGTGCATAGCAATGCACTGCAGAGCAAACAGCTTGATTAAAAGCATACGCTGTAATTTTAGAAACTGGGTTGAAATGTAAGTGGCTATGGGACAGAATTGTAAGTATATTTCAGGATATACCTGTGTTTTTAATGCTTAGTCAAATCAGCATAGAATACTTGCAGGACACCAGTAAAAGATATGCTTAAAATGTATATTTTAATTCTATTATTCAAAAGGGAGAATTGCTATAACATTTTGGATATATAAGGATGTGAAAAGCAGCAATTTATTACAGTTGCAGGGCTTTCTTGCTCAAGTTCTTTTATTGGCATGAAATATGAATAAAAGTACACAGTTTTTAAATAGGTACTTAGACTAAGTCCTAACAAATAAATCTTTATTATATTTATCATTTTGACTTAAGAAATGTCATTTTATGAACAGCAATTTCTTCTCAGTCCTTAAAAATATTTTATGGATGTTGTACGTACTGCTTTCCTTTTAAGGTATAATTTTATTTTGGATTATTTGCATGTCTCAAATGTAACAGGTTGTATAGTGCTATATTTTGTGTCTGTAACATTTTTAAGTGTTTTTATTTTGCAGATTTAAAATTTTATTTTAATAGTTGAGTAAAGCTATTTAGTAGTTTTTGGATTCTTTTCTTTATTTTATTTTATTTTTTTAACCACTCACCAAAAGAAGAATCATGGACTGTTCTGCAACGTAACTGTGCTGTTAACCTGTGAAGTGCTAATTTAAATTCTGATCAGTCAAGAAACCATTAACTCATAGAATTTGATCTTCTAAGGTAGAAGTCCAGCAATGCTCATTGTTGTATATGGCAGTATCAGTCTTCTAGACTGCATTGCAGAATTTTCATTAGGCATATAGGAGAATATGTTCAGCTGTACAGATACAAAAAAATTGTCACTTAAGGGTATCAGCAATTCATTTCATCACTTCTTTGTAGTGTGACTTATAAATATAGCTTGCATCCATTAAAATGCAATAACTTTTACTGAGATAATTTGAGGATAATTTAAAAAAGCTGCACTAAAAGCCTCCTTTCCTTTGGATATTTTGTAATCCTTTTTTTCTAATCACAATTCAGTCTTTTAATGATGGGATAGAATGTTTATCTGTGAGAAAGTAATGGTATTTGAAAGCTTAGTGTTTTACTGTTAAAACAGTATTAAGTGCTTCTCGTGTCCAACTGAACCTCCTTGGGGCTGGTGCAGATGCCCCCACGCCCAGCGCTTTGTTGTTTGGGGCACTTGGATGCCAGGCAAAGCAAGGAGAAAACAAAGGATATTCAGAACAGACATGTAGCAAATGTGGACTCCGCATGTGTGCATGATTAGATGTACAAGTACACATCTGTATATTCTCCCTCCCCAAAAAAAGAAAAAAAAAAGTGGATTTCTGCTACTTGGCTCCCTTATTTTTGTGCGGACATATTTCAAAATTGGAGCTGTTAGGAACTTCCTTCCCCTTTTCTCTTTTATTTCCTTTCCACCAAGCTTCAAGTTGAGAGTAGTAGTTCAACATACTTGTAGTCATCATAGAAAAGAAACTGTTACGGTTCAGTTTTAGGCAGGTTTTACAGAAGTGGAGAGCTAGACCTATGTATGGTGGCAAAGGGATTCAGAGAGACGGAGGCTGGGGTTTGGTTTCATCTTCTGCTGGATGCATCTTCTGTTTAACCCACTGCCACTGATTTTCCAGAATATTTCCATAATGGATAACTTGCAAGGTATCGTGGGTTTGGTGTGAAGATGGTCTTTGCTACTAGTCTTCCATTTCATTGAAAATACTTAAATACGAAGCAGGGGCTAGAATTCTAGTAGCTGCCTGTCTGTTCTGGTTTAAGTGCTTTTAACTTCAGTGGATGTTGAGTGTTTTTCTTAATTTTGCACATACTCAGCCTTGTTTTGTGATTAAAGAACTGTCTTCTCTTCGGCTTCCCAGCCTGAGCACGAAGCCCAGGCGTTACTGTGGTGAGCAGGCACCATGCCTTAAAAAAGGAGGGGAATGGGAACTGCAGGGGCATATGAATCCTGCGGCCACTTTCTTTGCTGCCTTCTGCTGCAAAACTAGGGAATTCTGTGAGACTGTTAAATACTATAGTATGGAAAACTGTAGACAGGTCACTTTACTTGCCAGGATTTGTTGATAAAAGCAAGCAATTATCCCTGTGCTGCGTGCGCTGCGCTCAGGAGTGCTGGGCTTCGCTTGCCTCCGCTCCTCAAGCCAGCCTGCAACCGGGGAGGGGAGAGAGATCTATAGGGGGTGGAGAGAAAGTGCTCCCCTTACAGCAAAGGTGTGTCTTGTCTGACACATGTTCAGACCACTCTGCAGTTGGTCTTAGGTAAGTACATCATATTATGGTCATTTGTGCCTCCTTGCTGTAATGGGTAGCTCTGTCTCACCTGCATAATTTATCTCTTGGTTCAGTAATACAATCCCAGTGGTCGGAGAATTGCAGGTATGGAGGCTAATGCTTTTGCTGGTAACTTTCTTACTGTTCTTTGCTATCCATCAGGATAATTTTATGCTGTATAAACGATATTTAGTGTTCTGGGGGAGGGTACACAAGCAGTGTGTATAGTGAGTGGGTAACTTGAGTTGCTCTGAAGTCATAAGGCAGAGATGTGGGCTTATAAGAGAGAGAATTAGTTTGCACAGCCAGAAGGCAAATGATAATTGCTTTGAAAATGTCCCCTACATCTTAATTTTAGAAAGTATGATAAAAGAAAAGGTTAATTATAATAGAACCATATACGTAAAAGAAAAAACTAAACTATAAATATTTTTGCAGGATTTATTGCCTAGTGGTGTTTTACCTGAAATATTAATTATCTGCTTATCTTATCATTAACAATTGTCACATAGCATACATTTTAGCTTATTACAAATGTGTGGTTTTTTTTTTCCTGGATTTAATAACTGACAGTAAATGTTCAATATTACATGAAATTGAAAGAAAATATCTGGAGAGGAATAAAAGCAGTTAGCTAATGACTGTTATCAACTAGTGATTGTACTTTGCATAGATTATGCATTGAAAATTTACCTAATTTCTATTTAAGCATAATCTTTTAAAAATGCATTCAGGACTAGATTTTGCCTTGTCAGAATTTCGCATGCAGTAGTTTCATTTTTTTCTTACTTTCAGACCCATTTAGTAGCTGTGAATTTTATTTGTCTTTAACTTCAGCTTAGATACCTTTAAGCACAATATTTGGATATTTATTTTGGAGGTTATAATATTTCTTTCTAAATTAACTAAACCCGTTAAATGAATAAATTGGATTAAATGTTTTTAGAGAACATGGAATGCATCACTATTCCTGCTCCTCATTGGATCTAGAGATAGAAGCTAGAAGATAACATAATTATTTTTGACAAAATACAGCAACATTTTACAAGTTGTCATGTTTTATGTCGTCGAAGTTTGCTTGTATTTGAATTTTGAATAGATTCACAATGCAGTTTTAGCTGAAATGCAAATGGTACAGAATGCCTGGATAGGCTGATATATTTGGATTTGCAAATGCCTGTATGAATTTTATAACTTTTCTGAAAGGAATTAGCTGAAAAGAGAGTCTCAAAAATACTTTTTTTTTTTTTTCCTAAGGATTCGATTTACGTCTGAAATATAGGCAGGCAATCTGCCATTTAGGAATTTAACTGGAAATGTATCCAAGACCATAGCTTTTTAAGAGAGACAATCCATACTTTTTAAAATGCTTGTATGTGGGCAAGTCTGTGAAATGGCATTCTGCCTGAAAATACCTAAAGTTGATAAAGCATGGTTATGTAACTAGGATTGCATAATAATGCATTTTAAGATATTCTAATGTGAGTTTACTTTTATTACTTTTATCACTGTTTCTTTAGGAGAAAAGGTTGCAGGGATGTGACTAATTACCCTCCTTCTTTCAGGTTATCGGATGTCCTAATTTTCAAGGAGTGTCCTTGCTAACAGGGACAATCCTGGAATCTTGTAGGCTTTATTGAAAATGGGGCAATGTTCTAATTTCAGAAAAATCCCATGTCAACCAGATACATGAGCAACTCTGGAGCCTCACGTGGACTCTAAGGGCATCGCAGCTGTCTGGGGTAGTACCACTACTGGATGCCTCTCAGCTTATCAGGAAACAGTGTGAAATGTAGGTGCTGCAGGGGATGGCTATCCCGTTTCTGGAGAGGAGCACTAGTACAGGTGGAAATCTTTTCTAGTCCTAGATGTAAGTGGCATCGATCGTGTGCTCTCTGTTTGGAAGCGCATTCGGTTATTCCTTTCTCTAACTTCTATGTAGCTCTGAAGCTAGGAATTAGACCCACAAGAATGGGTCAGCCAAATCAGGTTCGTTCTCCCCTTCCACTTGAATGGAAAGACCAGGCTGCATGTGCTGCTGTGCGGGAAGGAATTTCCACAGAGGCTGCAGCTGTTTGAAGGACCAGCTCACCGCACTCTCTGTTCCTAGACAGTTGTCCAAAGAGAAAAGTGGATTTAAGAAGCGTTCAGATTTGTTTGACTGCTCTGTTATCTCTGTACTCAAACTCAGAATATTTTAAATGTATTTTAAAGTAAAGAAGTCCTGAGACTGTTTAAGGGGTTACCAAAGTACAACATAGAGAAATCTCTGCTTTTGGAGGAAAGGAAAGATTGAAACCTGGATTCATGCTGGATTTGAAATGTGTGCTAAAAGGCCTCTAGTTGCACATGTATCTAAAGGCTTCTATGGAAGAGATCACTGTGTTGTCTCACTTCTGCCCATTAAAAGCATGTATGCATGTAAGGTCCATAATGGATTTAATTATGCTTCCTATACTCGGGACACATTCCTATACTCATTAAATTATTTGAATAAAAACTTGCCTCTTTCTCTAGTGTAGACACCTCAATATATTTGAGGATTTTAACAGAAAACTGGTGAAGTGTTACGGCATTGAGGATTTCTGCATCCTGAGCTCCACAGCTGGCTACTTAGGCAGCCCACATGCTAGGTTCTCTTGTGATAAGCATAGTAGGGTGCTGAGACATGCCTTTGTCATGATTGGTTTTGTAAGCTGATGTGTGAACCAAATAGAGGAAACTGTATGCATTTTTCATGTATGTCTCTGTCAGGACACATCGAAAAACTCCTTTGCTGGTGTTTAAAATTCATCAAAAATACATACATTCTGTTTATCTTTGTTTTATGGCAAGATTGATTTAAAAAATAAACAATTACAGTTTCTATAGCTCTAATTTGTAACAATAGAAATACCTGGCATCAATTTATCAGCATCAGAATGGGATTAAAAGAAGGTAGTTTTTATTTACAGCAGCTGACACATACATGGGTAAGTGACAGTGGTCGTATTTCATTACTTCACCTTGTGTCATTTTGCTGCATAAAATTTCATGTATCTGCCATCTCAGTTTCTTTTCTTTGTTAGAAACATTTCATATACTCCCACTTCTTGTAATTAGAATAACGATGCAAAATTTTCTCAAGGTTAAGAAAACTGCTGGAACCACAAAATAGAACATGAACAAGCTGTAATTGCTTAGTTTCTTAAGTGAAGATATGGAACCCCCCAAAGAATTATGATAGTCTTTTGTGGGGGAGGTATACCACTATTATGGAGGGAGAAATGTCAGCTCTTAACAGGTACAGATAATTAAGGGCCGAGATTTCAGCTGAGGTGGAGGAATGATTTTGCTTAAGCGTTGGAGCCTATATGCAATGGTAAAAGCATCTGTGGAACAATTTGTAAGGTATTTAGTGTAAAAATCAACTGAAAAGAGTGTTGGTTTTTTTCTTTATTAATTAAATAGGGAACATTTCAATGATAACGCATCGTGAATTAAGACCTACACTTCTTACTGCTGCTAAAGGCATTTGTAAGTGTTGTAAAATCCATATGCATCATAACAGAAAATTTGTTTCAGACTGCCTTGGAAAGCTATTCAGTCATTGCTTCTGAAACTTCTTTTTGGTGACTATAAATTGCTCAAATTCAGTCAATTTCAAAGACTACTGCACTGCCCTATTATTTCATCAGAATATACATTTTTGGTTAACATATATTGTAAACTTTAAAATGCTGTAAGTGTTCCCAAATCATTATACACATGGACATCTGCATCCTTTGTAACAAAGGTATTTTTGTTGTTTACTGGTTCTGTTTCCTGAAACTGTCTAGGCAAGCTACAATGATGTTTGTATTTGGACAACAACGCTTGTGCCTGGCAAGTTTTGACAACATATAGGCATCTGAGGAGCAGAGGTGAGGATGTTTTTACAACCTAAGACAGCAAGGGAAAGCCATGCGACAAAGCAGTATCCAACAGGTTTTCTTTCATCTGACTTCCAGGGTGAAGGCCTGTATCAATACCAGCCTTTCCTTATTTTTTTTCACTGTGTCACAATTATTTGGAAAAGGTTTAAGAGTTTCTCCTACTCTCTTTAAACACTTTGATGCCTTCTTCATTCTCTGGTTTTCCTCTTGTCTTCTCTGCCGTGCCACATGATATGATAGCAGTGCCTCTCAGAGTCCTTGGTTTGTCTTTTCCACAAACTGCATCTCTGGGATGCGACAGAGTTGCATCACTCCCACTGCCCAACTGCTGAGTATGAGATAATCCTGTAGACATTTAAGAACTAAATTAACGTTCTTTCCCATGCAGAGAGATGCCACCACTCGCTATGTGTGCCGCCACCTGCCTCCGTGTTGTTTTTTCTGGATGTGTGCCTATATTATTTTGATAAAACATCACAGAGACTCTGACTTCATGCAGAAGTTCTCTCTGTTAATACTGTACCTCCACTGAAGTGCTGTTGATTTTGCACTTTTTTTTTTCCCTCCACTTTACGTGATTCTCATCCACCTCATCGTACATATTCAGATCTAGCCCCAGCATTGCCCTCCTGGATCAATTTCAATCTTTGAAAATTTGGTTGAGTTAACAATCTCTGAATGCTGCTCCAATTTGCATTTGTCTGTATATGCCTTTACCATTTTTCATAGTGTTTCTATGAAACAAAAGCATAGATGAGTAAAACTAAAAATCTGATAGTGTCTTACATTGACAGTAAACCTTTATGTTTGGTTTTAGGTATTTCATTCTCTTGTATGCTATAAAACCTGCATTACAGCAGAAATCAGTATTGCTTTCAGTATTTTGGGGAATATTGTGACCTGCTAAAGAAATCAAATAGATTTTTTTTTCCCTGGCATTCAAAAATAGTTGTTTTTTAACAAGGTTGTCTGGTCAGCATTATGAGTGGAAATTTCTAAACATGTCAGACTCCTTCCTTGATGGGAGTTAAGTCCCTTAATTACAATATCTTGTGGCAAAAGAATCTCTCATGTGTCTAATCCTATATGTAAGATACGTTGTTAATCTCTGTTTGCAACATCTGACCTTGAGGTTCAAGTGTATTTGTGAAAATACACTCTAGGTTTATTTTTTTTTGATCAAATGAATGTGCTTCGTTATAAGCAGATTTTTTTTTCCAGTGCCAGTTATGAAAATTTAGTTTGGTTTCCACTGACTTTTGGCAAGTTCTGTCCATCCTCTTCATTTACTCTCGGTGGCATTTTATTAACAACGGCACTGTATAAGCAACAAAAGCAATTTGGTCTGTCAGGTCACACAAATGCTATCTCAATGATGCTTGAGCCAAAATCTGGGCATTGAACCCCGTAATAACCATCAGCGCACTCGCACGCTACCTTCCTCCTTTATAGGGAACTTGTGAAGGTGCAGCTGGAGTGTTGTGTCCAGGCTCTGCCTCCCCAGGACAGAACAGATGCCCAACAAGCCCAAGGGCTGTCCAGTGGAGGGCCACCAAGGTAGGGAGCAGGCAAGCAGCTGGGTGAGCTGCAGTTCAGGCTGGAGAAGAGATAGCTTAAGGATCTCTTAAGACGATGTGGGGCAATGAATACAAGTTGGAGAAATTCTGGTTAAATTCTGGTTAAGATCTTTCTCACCACAGGGTGGTCCAACATGGGAACAGGTCCAAGGGGGAGTCTCGTGTTCAGAGTTGGCCCTGTTTTGAGCAGGGAGGTGGACTAGCTGACCTCCAGAGGTCCCTTCCAACTCAGCCTATCCTATGCCTTTGTGATGAAGGAAAGAAAATGAAAAAGGAAAAAAAAGGTGTTTGACTGAAAATTAAGTTTCAAACTAGAAATGCGTGGAAGTCTGTGCTGGCATTCTCCTGAGTCACACGCAACTCTTAATTGGATGGGACCTCTGTGAGGGTTGTGCTGTGGTGTCAGTGGGTCCTCCGGTACTCTTGGAACACAGATTCACAACAGCAGTTCATGCTTAACAGTTACGGGAGGTAATTGTTCAGTTTGACAGACTTGCCATCCTTTTTGATGTTTTTTTTATAACTTTACATGACAGGTTCGTGATTTGCTCTTTTCCTCTTCAATTGCTTCCAGCAAGTGGAATTCATATAGGTAAGAGAGGAATGTGCAGAAATAAGAGAAGAGGAAGGAAAGCAGTATGCTCTTGTCTTTTCTAGGGAATTCCAAATACGTTAGCGGTGCAGTGCCCAAACTCCTCCATTTTAGAAATAAGTATGGAGCTGCTTACAAAAGTCACAAGTGACCTGTCCCAAATTTCTAGATGCGTTTTATATTATATTATGTTGAAGTTAATGTAATAAGGAAAAAATGTTGACTGAATCTTGACTGCTTAAGTCTGTGTACTTCTTGCTATGCAAGAAATTTGACACTTATTTCTGCAGTGTTATTACAGAGCTTCTTAATTAATGTCTATGTTGTTAAAGCAACCTTCCTGGAAGTGTTGCATTAGGTGAATTGTGCTGCAGTGGGATTAATGAGGGATGCACAATAAAATAGTAAACAATATATATGGTAATAATCTTGATAATGCCCTGTATCTGAGGGTGAACTGCAGAAAAAGATGAAAATGAGCTATGATAAAATGTATTCTTAATTAATATGAACTTGGTACTTCTAAAATGCAAGGCAGGCTGTTAAGGCTACAGGGATAAACAGTGGGAGGTAACTACTTCTCCCTCCCTTGTTAAAGGAAAATCGTTAGAGTAAGTCTCCATTATGATTCTGTGGCCTTACAGATGTCTCGCTTGGCTCTTCAGAGGCCTTAGTGGACAGGATCAGCTGGCAGGTGGAGGAGGAGATCAGCCAGCCCAGACTAGGTCTGGGTGGGAGCAGAGTGCAGGTTGGTTCCGGAGCTGCTGGTCTGAGAGTCAAGAGACCTCCATCCTACTGCCAGGGCTCTAACTCACTGGCAGACTGAGATGCTCCTTCAGCCAGGAGGTTTCCAAGACTTTCAGGATATAATTGTTTAAGGGAATTTCAGCTGACTAAAGCCTGAAATATTTGCACTGTGCATTAGCGGCAGTTGCTGACTGACCTTCCTGTTAAGGATCTGTGATTCCCTATGCTGGGGTTATGCTTTCAGTCTTTCAGTACAGCTCCTTTCATTACAGCTGTAGCATTTGCAGATGTACCTTATATAATGGCACTTCCTTCTGTAAAAGTTGAAAAGCATAAAACACCGCAACACTGTTGTTCTTGCTATATATGTAATTTGATTTTGAAATGTTGACCTTTATTTAAAGAACTATTTTTGTAGTTTTCCCTTTCAAGATTTTATTCTGATACTGGATTCCTAGGTACGAATGTTGACTGTCATTCTTATGCCTAAAGCATAAGCTAAGATGTTACAGAACACTTGTTTGCAAATGGAAGTTTTCTTGATGCAAAGCACTGCTAAACAAATCACCTCTCGTCTAAAAGCATCTTGTAAAAAAATGTGGAAAGTTAATTCTGGGAGAGAATTTTAACCAATAAGAGTCAGTTCCCTGTAAGCATCGCTCTGAGACTATAATTCAAGAAGGTAATCTGTGAGGTTCAAACAGGGATTTGTGGATAAGACACAGAGGGTCATGATCATCAGTAATGCTGAGTGCATTATTTAGGGTGGCATAAGAAATAAAAATATTGTAGAGGTAGGATGTAGAACGAGAGTTTGAAACACGTCTACATCAGCAAGTCAGATGGTGCATTAGAAGCAGATCAATAGCTTGAAGCAATCAATGCTGAGGCCCCTGTTGGTATGCAAGCTTGGGGTTTCACTTCAGACTAGATTCAGCCTGAGCCTTTGGACTGAAAGTGCTCCCCATGTGTGACTGGAAGCTTTCCAAAGACCTGTAATTGTTTCAGATCTGTGTGTGTTGAATGTTTTTGGTGTGAACCTGGAGTGGGACTTTCACTTTGTTTCCTCCAAAACGAGTTTAGTTCATGAGCACCAAAGCTGAAAAAAAAAAAAAAAAACCAAAAAAAACCACAAAAACACACAAAAAGGGGTATTTGTAGAAGTTGGTTCAAAACTGCAGTGTTGCTCAAAATCCATTTGTTAAATAAATTTATCAAAATGAACTATATTGGGTTAAATCCTTTGCCTTTGAAGTGGATGGTAAGGTTCCAGCTGATGTAAATGAGAGCAGAATTGGGACAGCAGTGATCACTTATGGGAAATCAAAATCTAGGATAGCGAAAAGGTGAAGATCAACTTTGCACAAATACAGAAATAGTTTGAGTGTAATTCCACTGATGACACCTGTGTGCTTTAGTAGGAGTCACATGGCTCAATTGTAGGGCAAATGCCACTTAAATCATTGTACTAAATTTTAAGCCCAAGGCAGTGCTTGTCAGCTGGCAGGATGCAGCTGTAGTGCAGCTCTAGCTGCAGCACAGCATTTCTGCCTCTATGCATTTTGCATATACCTGCAAAATGTTACAGGTAGTGGCCCATTTTATAAACCCTTTTGCTCCAGCAACATGGCGCTCCTTGTGTTGTTGTTCAGAACTTCTTGGCAACTTGTGGGTGAGGTCAAATTATTCAAAAGGAAATACCTTCCAATTTGTAGTACTGAGATATGAAATAGCTTAATTGAAAGTGGAACGAAAGACTTCAAACAAATTGATACATCAGCAATATTACTCTACTTCTTTGCATGCCATCTGTGATAATGGTGTTCCGATCTCTAGAGGATGCTCTCTGTCATGTGCATATCTGTTTTTTTTCCTGTATTGTGAATAGCAATGCTGGTACAAAGAAATGTGGTTTTGCTAGCCAGTCCTGTGGTGCAGAGGACTTTAAATCTTATTCAGTCACTGATTTGTTCATTATTTGCTTTTCCTGTGTTTGGACAGAGTCTTTCTAATCTGTTCAGGAATAGCAGACATGTAGAAGTTGTATATCACTGGCGTCAAAGAAAAAAGGCTGTTTAAGGAGTTTTCTGTGTCTGTGCTGGGCTTTCAGTCTGGTGCAGGAGTTGTCTTATGCAATAAAAGTCTAGCTCTGGTTATAATGTGACTCTGGGAAAAAAATCTGTCAAAAGCAATGACAAATTCACCAGCCTTGCTTATGCAATTAAAATGGCAACTTATCTTTGTGTGATTCATGTTTGTTCCTTTCGAAGCAGTGAGCTGTTCTGAAAAGCAAAAGCTCATGTCTTTTGGTCCTCTGGCTTCTCTGCGTCTCTGATTTGGGTTCCTCTTTATACTGATAAAACCCCGGGGATGTTTTAATCATAAGAGAATAAGCGCTTGGCAATTCTGGCATGACTTCCTGTCTCTCTGAACTGCATCCTCAATTATATTAATCTGACTGTTGCCTATTTAAGCATCGTACTACATCTGAATGACAGTGGGGTAAACAGATTCAGCAAATAAGCTGTCATTCTTGTGTGCTCGCAAGTGGCAGATCAGGTCAACCAAAGAAACAGATAAACAGGAGCATACACAGATTTTCTTGTGTCAGTGCCTTTGACTGTGATGTAAATGAGGAGCATGAGTACACAGAGTGCTACAAGAATGTTTTTCAGTCTGTTAAAATGAGGTGTACATGCTTTTGGAAGACATAGGAAGACAGTGGGGAATTGCAGGTTTGAAAAATTGTGATGTTTCAATACTACATTTACATTATTACTACTTCTGTTTATTACTATTTCTGTAATTCCTTGCCGGTCATTTGAGTTGCTGTTACAGAAATGGAAATATCTTGTATATTCTTTGTATGTCTACAGATCTAGACTCCCAAGTGCTACAAATAATTTTTGAAAATGGGAACATATGTTTTTTTGAAAATGGCTATGCTAGAACTTGGTAAGTTTTGTTCCTATGAGAAATTACGAAAAACAAGATAAACATCAGGTTATTAAGGAATACATCTGACAAAGTATTTTTTGTTCATTTCCAAAGAAGGCAAAACAGCAGACATGCAAACATATGTGAATAAAGCTATGCTTATTTTAAATACTCACTTATAAAAGCTTTACATTGATTTACCAGCTTTAAATACCTGTAGAGTGAGTTGGTTGGTGTCTTGTTTAATCCCCATCTTGGCTGAGTTGCTCACTGAAATCAAGAACTGACTAGATACTTATTTTGTGATAGCATGTGGGTTAGGTGTACGCAAATCAGAGACCTGGGTAATCTTTTGATTAGTCTTGTTAATTTTCTGAGATAACCCTATATTTTTATTTTTAGAGGTGAATACCATTTAAACACACAAAGCTTGTTGGTGCACTGACAACAATTTCCTTTTGTTATTCTAGAGATTGTGCTGAGTACTGCCCCTCCTATATTTCTGGTTTGAAAAACAGATTGAGAGACTGCTTAAAATTATTAGAAGTATGGTAATTTTAATTCTCTGATGTGTGAATTACTTCTGATGGGTCCATTAAACATCAAGAAAAACAAATCTTTTGTCAGGTGGTGCGAATTTGCTTCTCTTGAATGTATGTGGGACTTGACTAGAATAAAAACTTTGGAAATGACTGGAATACCTTTTTTGTTTACTTGCAGATATCAGGTATTAAATCAGTGCAGGGGGTTTGAGTTCAACAGTGTTCTGAGGTCTGTCATGGAAATCCCAATATTTAAGACTCGATTGTGTTAAATTGTTATACCTCGTAAACAATATGCTATAGATGGGATTAATAATTTTGCTGAGTTTAGCTGTGTTACAGGCATGTTCAACACTAGCATGTATCTTTGCAGAACTTGTGAGAAAATAGGGGTAATTCCTTGTTACCATTTCTACCTGTAGAAGGAGAGATTTAATTTTATTAGTCCATTTGTAAATGTATCCACATCTATGATGATGCATGCATTTATTTTGGAAATCCTTTACTTGTCAAATATTTATGGATTTGGTGTCATACTAAGAGACTTCACTTTCTAGTAAATCTGTAATGATCATTAGTAATAGGGAGTTTGAAAAGTTTAGCTGACAGGGAGGATGCAGAGATTTATCAGAACCATTTTGGTTTAGAATTGGGAATTGGAAGTATTGTATTAACTGATCTTTCTGTAGTGACTTTTATCCCTGGAAGAAGTAGGAGCCCAACAAATCAATAAAGCTGTGCACCTTGGTACTAGATGAAGCTTAAAAACTGGGAGTAATCAATCTATATTATCATTTTATGGGGATATTTCTTCCAAATGTCTCAAGATACTTTTTCCAAAAATTCCATTTTAGGCATTTATTGATACTCTGGTAGGAAATGAAGGCAAGACTTGATTTCATTTTCAAATAATCACTTTCTAGTCAAAAGCCAGAACAGTCTGTGTTGACTCACTTTTGTAGACGTATAACCAACAGACTACACATTTCTTTGCAGAAACTTTTTTTAGATAAGAAAGGTAAAGAAAAAAAATATGCTAAAAATATGCTAAATCTATTAAGATCTCAGTATCCCTAGAGTAATTCTATTTACAAGAACAGTTGTTGGTTTTATTTTTTTAATTTTCAGATCTGGTTGGAATCGGAAGTTTAAGGTATCATTTTCGATGAATGTATAATTAACAGCAGTTAAACTAATTTACACAAAATGTTTAAATCTCAAATCATTAATGGTGCATGTTGGCTGGGTATTTCGTAGAAACTATTACACATAAATTGCATCCCCAACATGAAAGGATGGTGTTTGGTCAAAAGTATTTGTGAAATTTGCATAGGATTTTTAGAAATTGGAATCTTTCATAAAATGGTAGTGCCTATAGTCGTCTGATGCAAAAAAAATAGGGGGGTTGTGTTCAGCCCCCTGCTTGTTTTATTTTATTTGAAAAAATTACATAAATGCAAATTTACCTAATGCCAACAGTATATAAAAGTGACAAATTAATTGCCATTTTTAATCATTTTTTATTTTTTTTAATTTTAATTTTTCATTTTTAAGTCCAGGTCTTAACACGCTATCCATAAAGTTGGCAGCTGCTTTATGTTTGCAAAAAACATAGTGGTCAGATTCCAAAACAGGAGATTTTTCTGAGAATGCTCTCTGTCAGCCTCTTACAAATACACCTTTTCAACTCAATTGTCTCTCCTTGTCCCCATCACGGTGGTTAAGAGATGAGGAGGGAGTTGTTCCCAAAACAGACAAGTAATTTGCTGGAAATAGATTTTGGATCAACACATTTGATTACAAAGAGAAATCAAGCTGCGCTAGTGCACTTTGTGCAACACAGGTCTATGTTCTCTGCAAGAGACATGGTTAAAATCAGCAAACAATCATGCTCTGTAGCAGCTGAGACATCCAGATGGTCTCAGTTTATCCCTCATTAAAACACATTTCAGTGTTCCAATCTTTAGATAAAGATAGGCTTGAATAGCTGTGGCAAGGCCCATATCCTAAAAGAAAGGTCACAATCATTTTATTTAGACAGTTACAGAAAATACATCTCAAAGCAGGCCACTGCCTTGGTTGTTGTATCAGTTTGCACACTGTTAAGCTAGGCAGGTCAGAGAGATCTGTGGAAAAGCCCAGATGTTGGCGATTTCTGCGCTGTTTATGTACAAGGGTCTATTGCCTGTTTTCCACTGGTGGAAGTAGACACCAAAGAGCAGTCACCAACCCTTCTTCCTCTGCATGTACGAGAGCTCTCCCGTTCTGGTGATAGCCCAGGACTTGACATGACTGATTTAATTCCTCGCAAGTGAAAGCAGCACTGCAGTACGATGGTAAAACATGCACCTTGTGTTGATGGTACTCCAGCAGGCCTGAGAGAGGCGTTACTCCTCCTTGTAAATGGCTTTGTCTGTACCTTGTCTTCCTGCCCTTGAAGGAAGACAAAGAAGAAAAGAAGCTGGAGCAGCCTGGTCCACATGTCAGATGACCACAGTGTGCCATGATACTCATCTCTGACTTTTCTGGCTTTCCTCATCAGCCAGGGAGGTAATGAGGACCCCACGTGAGCTGCAATTTGAGTATCTGCTGAAGGGCTTTGCTGGATAGGAGTCTGTGTATCCTTTACCTAATTATGTCATTAATGAATATATTATCCAGTGATGACCTGCAAGACAGTTGTTGAGAGTACTCACAACCTACATGGAAACTCTTAAACTATTTATTTGCTGTATTTTGATAACTCCCTGTTACTGCTCTGTAGCCCCAGCAAAATGCTTATGTAGAATTATACTTCAGGTATTGAAAGAAAATTCACATATCTTGCTCGTTCCCTTGATTTTTCCCATATATGCAGATAGCTAATGTAGTTTAAGAGATGCAGAGTGGGAAGATTAATCTCTCTTCCTCCTTGCAGCCCCTGAAGAAGTTACAGCATTATAGTTTCAAAAGAGAACGTTTTATTTTTAAGTTGCTATTAATAGAACAGAAAATTAAAAGCTCATCATGGTTAGGATGAGATCCCGATTGAACTTGACAAGGAAGAAGATATTTAATAAAAGTACCAGGCATGATGATGGCTTTAAAATAAATCTGTGTGTTAATAGCTAAATTGTGAGGTGATAATCTGATGGTCTATTTAAAAACATGCAGGAGGAGGAGGATTTGTAGGAGGATTTTTAGCATGACCCCATAGATAATGTGCGGTTGTTCGTATGTCCTGTCCTACTAATATTTTTTAGCTAATTGTATGATTTTAAGGTTGGGCAGCAGCGTTCTACATGGCTGTGATCACTTTTTATCCATCAATTGATGTCTGCTGCTGTTTTATCAGCTTATTTTTCTGAGCCACCAGCTAGGATAATGTGCTTCAGGGAAAATTATACCCTACATCAGTGGTTTTGTTACAGCATGTTGTACATTATTGGTAATTTGAATGCACCAAGATAAAAATAGAAAGGTTAAGTAGTTTTCCAAATGTTGCTGCTGTGAAGCAGAAAAAGAGTAGTGTCTGTACCGTATACAGTTTTGAGGGAAGAATGTTTTTTTTTTTTTTTCTTTTCCTTTCAAAACCACTTGCTAAAATTAATGCTTTCCTTGAAGCTGAATGTAAGGAAGAGTTTGCTTCTGAATTTTTGCTCCCAACTCTATTTATTCTCTCTGATCAGTTTTTAGGATTAATGACCCTGTTGTGTGTCAGGTTCTGTACGCACATGCATGTCCAGAAAGTGCCATCCCCTAGGCCAGGTGTGGTTTCTGCCGGTTCGGAGGAGCCGCAGTCAGGTGGCAATGATTGCCCTCTGCAGACGTCTCCTCAATCTGTCAGCCCCAATGCAGTGGTTTTCGTTTCCTCCTTTATTTTTCTTCCACCGGTGTTAAATGTTTCTCCTTTTTTTCTCAGCTGTTCTCAGGAGAAAGGAGCAATGCCATTTTTCTGGCTGTACATATATATTATTTCTGTAAAACTAATTTGTCATTTATTTTCCAAAATGGCATTTTGATTCTCTGTGTAAGAATAATCTGTGCAGAGAGTATTTAGCAAAAAAATTGTATTATGATGGAGTTGACTGATATACTTTTAATCCTTGGTGAATGCCCTATTTAAAATCACTGCAGAACATCACTGTGTGTCTTTCAGCTAATGCCCACTGAGATTTAAAACCTCCTTTTTGGATGCTCTCTTTTGCTCTCTTTCTTAAGAGTGACCTTGGCTGACAGTTCCTATTGTGCAACGAGTCCTTGCGGGGATTTTTTTTTTCCTCTTGTCCTTTCACATGGCTTTATGTGGTGCTGACTTCTCTCTCCAGTAGCTCTGCTTCTATTTTGTTGTGGTTAAGATGTTCATAGTTACAAATTGCTGTGGAGAACAAATGTTTAGATTTGATTTTCTTATTGATTACAAATTCCTTTGATGTGAGATTCTGTCTTTATGTCAACACTTCCCTTTCTTCTCCCCTGTTAAAGAGCCAAATAATCACATCTCGTTTTCATGTCAGGTGATAGAAATAAGCACGCAAATGACTCTCGGCCTTGTTTTCAGACGGGGGGATGGACTGGGGGCTTACTCAGTCTTTTCCAGCTCTATTGTCTGTGCTCCTAAAGAACTGGGAAAGGAGTCTAGCCAAATCTTGCTTTTAGTTGTAGTTTATTGTTCTAATTTTATTTTACCTGCAAAATCTGTGTGTGCTCAAGGCTGAGGACATTTGCATTTGAATCTTGGAATTCAAAGCTGTCAAGGTTTGGATCTGTGTTCAGAAGCAACCTGAAAGGTAATTTCCCCTTTTTAAAGAGAAATTTTATGTGACTGTAAAAATTATTTCTGTGGATTTTTTTTTTTGGAGTACAATAGAAACATCTTATTGAAGAAAGATAGCTTTTGCCATCAAACTTGTTTTCTATAAGATGTAGCATAGCTAAAGGATTATTTTTCTCATACTTGTGTAATTATGCATTGAGAGTTCAGTGGCAGGAAGGAGATTTAAACAGATTCTAAGTTTATTAGGGACCTAATTCTAATACGTGTACTAGGACTGATAAAATCCTGGTAGCCTCATTTTCCAGTAATTCAGAACCTTTTAAAGTTAGATCTTAAATTTGTTATCCTTTCACAAGCTGTCCTTGAATTCTGAGGATGGATATAAGAGCAATCTGAAATTTAAGGAAAGTTTTTATAACTTTCTGTGTGTGTGTGTGTAGTTTTACTCATCAGTGGTCTACTGCTGGGAAGTAGTGGCATCATGTTTGAGTGGTACGTGATCGGAGTAGAGCAGTTGGTCACTGTGACTGGCATCTATAGGATCTCTGAGTCCCGTTCAATGATATGTGATGTCTAAAATAAGCTATTTACATAAAAAGCCCGCCTACCAAAAGGAAAATACTCACGGTGGCTGATGTTCTTGTACTGCATGTAACACTTCCACGGTTCTAGCCAAAGAAGTGGAAATGGTTTCTTGCCTTCAAGTATGCAGGGATCAAAAAAAAGTCTGCCTCCAGTGGTCCTTATAGCACCAAACACAGCTGTTAATTATAATTTGGTCTCTCTGCTCACATTTTAAAGAACTGTATCCAATGTCAAGAACAAAACAGACAGATATTATATAAAAATTTTCTTTTGTCTCTTTGAAAGAGAAAGGTACTAAATTGTTTTTACTGTAAACAAAAGTAATGTATATATTTGTTCAGAAAAATGGCTTATAGTGTGCATTTTGCTCTTCTAGCCACTGTAAGAAGAGGGCATATGAAAAAACGTGTGTTCCAGTTCTCCTCACACACGCACGCATATATATATATATATATGTTCACTCTTTAAATAACAATGTATTTATAACAACTGTTTTTTAACAACCAGTTGATTTTTTTTATTTTTTTCTGTTCTTCATTATTCTGTTTGTAGTTTGTTTGCATGGAAGCTGGTTTTTGTGAATCTCATTCATGATCACAGGTGCCACACTAAAAACTTTGGTTTTATAAATGGCTTTTATGGCTTTATATCTTTACTTGATAGTGTTATAAGATACCTCTGATAAGTAACCAAGGGGGGAGAAGATAAGGCTGCAGATGCAGGCTGCGGGATAAGTTTGATGGGTTTCAGTTTATTTATTTTTTTCTGGGCCAGCTGTTTCCCACAGAGGTCTGAATCATACTCCAGCATTTCATTTGCTGTAAAGTCATCTGCCAACTTCTGACTGACAGTAATGATGTCTGACTTCAGCTGCCACTATGATTTCTTGTACTCCACACTGGCTGGCCCTGCTGCTAGCAAAAGGATTTTTTTTTTCTTGAGTAACACTTGAAAAGTGTTAACACCCCCAAAAAAGTATTAAAACCCCCAAAAATGTTTTTCTCCGTTGCTATTGGTTTTGAAGTCACTCAGGTAAAATATTTTATATATAAGGCTGAAATAAAGTGTGACTGGCTAAATACAGCAATCTGATTCTGTTTTGGCAAGGTCGTGCTGCGACTCTCCTATCTTTTGGCTATGGTCTGTTAATGTGCTTGGATTCTTTCTTTTGAAGAGTGATGTGGCCAAGTGTAGTCAACCAAGCCTTTTCGCTGCTCATTTATGTGATGTATGCTGACAGAAGAAGAGGAAAAAACAGCATAGCAAATCCCCTTTTTTTTTTTTTTTGGTTCTTTTTGGTTTCCTGAGTAGTTTCCCTTCAGTTGCTATGTAGAATTGGAAACGTTTTTGTTAGGATTGAGTGTCGCATCTGACCATGGTATAGTAGTTTGGAATTAAATGTTAAAATCTGAAAGGTCTTTTGTATAAATAAGTGTTTGGATTTAATCTTGTATGTGGATTGTATGTGTTGCAAACTATTTCCACGAGGTTCCAGAAGAAACTCTGTTAATTCCTAAGCAATCACCCATACCAGGAAAGCTGCTATTTAAACAGATGTAAAATAGCTGTCAATGGGACTTTCACATGCTGGATGTAACTCCTGTCTTTCCTTTAATAAGCACTAACTTTTCATCAGGTACAGAAAACCATTGACATATCATAACCTTTCTGCTGACGTCTGTTCAGATTTTATTCTGGTTTTGTCGTTGCAGTTTGAGCTGATGTAAAGAAATGCCAATTGACCAAGCAAGATTTGGTTTGGGCCCTATAACCTCCTGAGTCCAGAACAGGACATGACAAAACACCCTTTGCTGCAGATGGCTGATCACGGTTTTCCTCAGTTTTTAGTTTCTGTTATCCTGTGGGTCCATCCCTTATGAAAAATGATTGCTTTTTAGTAAAAGTAATCAATCAAAATTATATCATATGTGACACTAATGAGTGCTGCTTCCTGGGATGCATGAATGTGCTTTTCTTGCTTCCAACTAAAGCAAGAAACCTTAATTTACTTCCAGATTATTTAAAAATAAAATATATTTCTGCATTTGAGACTACAGTTGTGACAAAATGCTGACCAGTACTGGAAATATTTCTGTCCCCTCTTAAAAACTCTCCAAACAAGTTGTAGGTTGGTGCAGCCCTGAGGTGGACGTCCAGAGGGTCGGCGTGTGCTGGCAGGGGGGTGGCTGTTGGACTCGGTCCTCTGGAGCCTACAGGCTGAAGGACAGTGGGAAGGAACGATAAAAGACTAAGATTAAAAGACTGAAGGATGATTTGGTCATGTGCAAGATTTGGTTTATTACTCTCAGTTTTTAAGATTAAAAAGTCTCTAAAACGTTGCTCAAAAGTTTGAGAAAGGAATGTAAAATGAGGTTCAGATGTTACCGGGGACAGCAGCGGTTTTTACCATAGTACTTGACCTAGTCTTAAGGTATGAAGATTAGATAGGGAGGCCATTTAATCAGCTATTGTTTTCAGTGCGTTTGATTTTGATATTTTTTCCAGATCTCTTTTATTTAATGATAGTCTGAATATGCTTAGCTTTTTGTCCAGCTGTATTTTAGATTAAATTGATAATATAGTTTGGAAGCTGGACTTCTTTGGAGAAACTGTGCTGTGTTAGTTTCTGTACAAATCAACGCAGCTATAGATGAAAACATGCATTTTCTAAAGCTTACGGAGGTGTAGAATGGGTCTTTGGAGTTGTACTTCTGGCACTGAACAAAGAGTAGGAATGTGTGTTGTGCAGGAAGACAGTGAATAAAGGAAACCCAATAACTGCTTTGCAATGTGGAATTAGAGCCTTGGGGGAGAATAAATAGCTAATGAAAAATAACCTTTAATTTTATCACTGAAAGCAAATAAAATAAATCCCCGCTAGTATCAGCAAGAAACAAGAGAGGGTGCTTAAACCTGTGGCCAGTACAGACTTTACTAGAAAACCTCTTTGCATAGGAAATTGTTTTCCCTCATTAAGCACCACTAATGACGTGTAGGGCTCTACACCAGTGGGAGCACTGGCTGATGGTTAGTCCTCTGGTCCCATACAGCAGTGCCTGAGGTCAGCAGGTGTTGATGGTGTTGCATAGCCGCGCCAGGAGTATTTTGCCACTCAGCCTAGTGCTCAGTGATAAGGGATAATAAACATGGTTCCTTCTTGCAGTCTGTCTGCTACCAGCATTCATAAACAGTGAAATTCTGGCGTCAGTGAAGGAAGGATTTCATCTGCAGGGTCTGATCCAATCCCCCAGAAGTCGTTGATAGAGTAATTTCATTGACTTTAATGGGACTGAATTGATTCCTTTAATAGTATTTTTCTTCCTGTCAGTAGTTCATTTGGCTTTGCTGCAACCATTTACATGAGTAATGGCAGAAAACAGACTTTGTGTCAAATTGTAGACTGAATAACTGCACGCTATAACACGGCACAAGAGGTAGTTTTATTTCACAATTGTTTTAACTTTCCTCTAGCATATTGGTACAGCATGGAAAAAAAAATCAGCAAATTTTTGTGAGCATTTGATTCTGCTTGGTAAAGGTCCTAAGTAAATAGACTTATTGTTTAACTGAAACTAATGACCTTTTGTGCTCCTTTAAATAAAGATTTATTTTGTGACTGTGTCTCTTTTGCCTTCAAATAATCAGCAGTATCATGCAGTAGACAGGAAATCATTTTTCTTTATCCTACCTGATAGCAACATTTGTACAAACTTACTGGAGGCATGGATTCATACTGAAAGGACTGAAGTAATTTAGGGGCTGTAATGATATTTGTTAGATAGTTGTCTGGGATTTAAAAAGGCTCTTTTATTTATTTATTTAACTTTGTTGTCATTATGTCATATTAGCAGGGGAACTCTAAATGAAGCATTGTAGAAGAGATTCCAATGTTTTGTAGTTGGAACATACAAATGTCTGTCAGTCCTGGATGTTCATTGTGAATGAGTTATTTACCACTTTTCTTAACTTAATGCAACATGAAATTCTTTAGCGATTAAGTTAGGATATTTTCAGACAGCACTTAACTGCAAAGTTCAATTCCTTTCTTCATCTTCTCCTTGCTTGCGGATCTTAAACAAAAAATTCACACTTTTGAAGGTGCCAGCCTGCTTTTATTCAAATAATAGTTTCCCTTAGGTTCTGCTGCATCTTGTGCATTCCTGATAATTAAATTTCAGAATCACTTTTTAAGAGAGTATGGGTTTGAGCATGTTTGGGTGCATTTGAATAGCTTCATTGGCTGCTTGGATAAACAAGCCATTTCTCATTCTTGTCTGTGAAGATTATTTTCACAAATAGATGAGCATTTTGCCTTTGACATGAGAAGAGCAATAAATTGTAAGAGGTGATGCAACTGGGCCACAGCTGGATTTAGTTCACTCACCTGGAGACTTGTGTGGAGCAGGGTAGGGTTTTCTTTCTCAGCTCTTTCCAGCTTGCAGAGGGTTGCCATTGAGTCTTGCATCTTCGTCAGCACGGTGTCTGCCTGTTGCTGGCTTTATCCAGCACATGCTGCATATAGAGGTCTGAGGAACTCTAGTCTTGAAAAAACTCAGCCCATTTTGCTTAGATTCCAGGGAAAATTCCCTTAATTCTGCTTCCAATTCTGTTTTATCAAGGGATGATATCTCTAATAGAATGGGTATTGATAAATCTGACTAAATACCTAGCACTCAGTAAAATGTGACATATCCAGCATTTTCTTCTTCTTGCTTTGGGGGGTCTCTGCATGTCCCAAGGGAGCAACTAGCATCATATCTTTAGCCAAATAATAATCCTAGAGTGACAGTAATGCCACAAATTACAGGCTGGGAACTGCTACCCCCCTCGGTATCATTTAGGGGGAACCAGATCAGTATGCCTTCTTCCCAACTGCACGATGAGTGAATGGCACCTTGATTTGCTGATCTCTCTGCCCTGGCTTGTTCCTCTGCCAACCCATGAAGAAGTGATTACTTCTTCATCCTTCCTCCTGTAAGTGCGGGTAATTCCTTCATCATCAATTCTTTTAGATCAGTCAGTATATCCTTAAATTAAAAATTTAGAGAAAACAGACCAATTATGAATGTAGCCTGAATTTTTGGAGTTGTCATGAAATCTGTGTTTTGCCCAGACCTTCAAGGACTGTGAAATGCAGGTTTTGTGATTCTAATCTCGTGAAACTAAAGAGTTGGTTTGTTACTTTACTACTATTTTTTTCTGCTAATAAACATCGAAATGAAATCAGATATCAGACTACATGGTGGTGATATCTGCTTAGAAATCATTCTAATACTCTGTAAAAATATTTACAAGCTTCCAAGATGAGACCTTTCCTGATTAGAGAAATCAAAGTATAGTTTTCCCAGAAGGCCTGCAGTTAGTTCATCCAAATTGCTTCTGTTTTAATTGGCATGCATTTCCTTTAAGCAGCTAGAAGATGAAAAATATTTGACTTGGGCTCTACAGGAAGGGAAGCCTGTTTCCCAAGATGCAGGCACCTGGGAGAAGAGGGGAGATTGTAGTTTGTAGTGCACTTGTACAACAAAAATCCACAACATCTTGGAAAATAACTCATAACAAGGTGACAACTTGTATTCTGACCACTTAATGAGAAATATAAGTGTAGTATTTTACTCAGGCTTTCTAGAATGTGAAGTCTTTTGGTACCTGAAATGCATGTAGGTGGGAAGCTATTTTATTTTTTTTTCATTTTTTCACAGTTTTTTCCAAACTATGCTTTAGGAAAGTTTTTACCTAAATTTCTTGTTCCTAAAGCTTGTTTCAGAAGCATTGGTAAGAAAAAAGAAAGAACCATGTGACTGGCAACATTACATTGTCTGTGAAATTAGTTTTTCAGTGACTGGAGGTTTTTATTTCTCTCTTGTTGAAACCAGCCCTCCATAGAGAAGATCTCTACATCTCATTGCCATTGGGAATGGTGAGACCAAATACACACAACTGGGGAGGAAATGACTGTGTGCTAGAATGATGTCAAAGGCTGTGCTCCCTGACTTCTGGGAGGTGGCTCTATGTGGCCTGGGATGCAATTGCTTATAAATGAGTGCCATTGAAGCACACTGTAGATGATGGTCTTTGGGTTTGAAGAGATTGAGTGGGCCTTGGGCTACAGGTTGAGAGGTTTTCTCGTGGAGGCTCTGAGGGAACATAGGTCTCCTCTGAGCAAGAAAGAAGATGCACTTGCGCTCCCTGGTTACTTCCCACCTCCAGTGCACTTTCTGCTACTGGAACATGCAGCTTGCTTGAACTTACTGCTGTCCGGCGTCGGAGATGTCATTCCCATTTCGTTCCCCGTGCAGCTTTGACAATAGTGGGGTGGATTAGTTTCAAGTGGCATTGGATGTCTTTTTGTGAACTACTTATGCAGACTTGCCCTATAACCAGTGCAAGTAGGCACCCTTGGCAGGAAATTCAATTCACCTAATTTAGACATCTCTGTTAGAAAGAGATCAGACTCAGTTTAGAAGTGCCTGTTTCTCTTTGCAGTGTGTCTGGATCTGTACCTCCTCTGAGGCAAAATAACAGCTGTCTGTTATTTAATCTGAGTTGAATCAGTGAGGGTTTTTCTGTGGTACTATTCCTGAATAATGTGAGTTGTTCTTTTTGATTGAAAATGTACAGGTATCACCCGATTGTTTTAAATCAGTGTTGGTAGTTCACCTGTACTTTATTCACATCTTGAAAATATCAAGGTTTTGGGAGGGCTTTGTAAAATAATTCCCTCACGTTCTCCCTGCCAAACAGAAGACCCTATCTAAACCTGGTGCAATATTTGGATTTCTTGTAGAAGAGATTGCAAATTTCATTCACTTGTAGTTTTTTTTAATCTATTCTGATGACGTAAATCCTGTAGCCCAACTGATGGGGGAGTATTGCCATATACCAGTCTCAATTTTCTATTTCTCAGCTTTTGTTATAAGAATATTAACCACTCAGTGGCCATGTGGTTGTGTCAGTTATGTTTACCTGGTATGCAATCTGGCAAGGTTCCTGGACTTCTCATAAGAGAGATTCAAGGATCGAATGAAGCTGGCATATCTCGTTCCACAGGATTAGAGAAGTGCATTATCAGTGAATAACGTTAGTCATGCTTTGTGCTTTCTATATATTTCCATCTGCCATTCAAAAATGAGAGATGGTGTTTCCCTGGTGCCATAGCATTAGGTGAATCATGAGGAGCAGAAACTCCAAGGGATTTGTTATTAAAGCACTGAAGGAAGCACAACCTTCATATTTGTTGTTTATTGATTAATATTTAATTGAAAGCAATATAAAAAATTAAGCAGGCAAATGACTCAAGCACATGCTAAAAAGCACCATCAACATCTTGCTGTGGCTGGCAAATAACAAATGGAATTTCTAGGAATAGAAGCAAAAAATATTAATATATAGTGATGGCACAGTGAGTCAAAGAAGATGCTTTGCTTGAGAGTGGTGGACACATCCTACAGAAAAACAGTGCAGAAAACATCTTTGACACCAAGTTCAGTACGGTTTACATCACTGATGAAATCACCAAGGGGTTCTTATCAGAAAAAGGTAATCATCGTCTTTTTGCTGTGTTGTTCATTTTCTTTTAGTAGAGGAGGATCTGGAAAAAGTAACGTAGCACCAATAAAGCCCTATAAGTTTTCTGTTAGGTGAACAGTGTATTGTGTTTTGTTGCTGCTTTCTTTGAGTGTTGTGGTTGTTTTAGACAGTGTTCAAGATCTTTAAGTGTACTTATCTTTGGAATGGATTGTGTTTTATTTAATTTTAATTATTTATTTTTCCTGCCCACTGGAAATACATAGCAGTCTGTCACTTTAGTTATTATTGATGCCACCTTTTGTCGAAATATTTTCCTGGGTTTTCTTTGTTATGAAAAAATCTTTTTGCTCTAAGTTATTCTTTCTGCATGCTATATGTAAGAAGTTACCCTGAAATTAACTGTTACTGTAAACCCTGTCTGGCATGCAAACGTGGAAAGCTGAGTGCTGTTGGTAGGGCGGGATATCTCCCCCTTGCTCTTCCTTGGTAAATAAAGGCCCCTTTTTATTACCGTTTCCAGTTTTTCTTTATTGCTCACTGTAAGCCACGCTTTGTGCTGAAATTCTTCTCTTCTTGTGAACTTGAAAAGCAATATGTGAAATGAAAGCTGGCAGTAGTTCGTAGCACTAGAATATCTGGCAATAAATAGGATGGGTGGAAGAAGCATGTAGCAGTTGACTGCTATTTCAACTGCATTCCATAATATCGTAATGAAACTTTGGCCTTTGTTCCCCCCCGAAATCTTAGGAATGTTGTGTTGTTATCCGTAAATGAGAGGAGGGGAGAGGTTCAGTTTGTCTCCCTGAAGAAGGTGAACTAGTCGTCTCCAAAGCAGACAATGTATTTGTAGGCAACGAGGCCTTAGTGAATGCAGCAGGTTTGATCATTCTCCCATGCAGAGCGATGGCAAGGGCGTTAGTTCAGTGGAAATACCAAGCCTGTGTGTTACGGTATGTGGGCAGGAGATCTCAATTGCTGCACAAATGTAATACTGGGGCTTGAAACACTTTGGGATCCTCTATATGTGCACATGATGTGTACTGCAGTAGCTAGAAAGTTCAAAATGTGGCAGGTTCATCTGCCACTGGGCTGGTGGTGTGCTCTTTTAGAGACCTTTTTAATCACAAGCAAAATAGGCCGAGGCCTGTAGATTAGACAGTGCGCAGGCACTAACCCACTTGAGGCAAAAAAGAAACCTTTAATCGCTGTGAAAACTCTGTGCCAAGTGTAATAGCTGCTTTCAGCAGTATTTAAACCTACTTCATTAGAATATGGGAAGAGGAGACATGTTTTAAAGGCTGGTTTTAGCAAGTAATCAGCTGTCTCCCAGATGGTCCAAATGTGACTTCTCAGGCCCAGGCCCGCCCCGAGCTGCGCCGGCAGGTGTGTGTCAGGGGGGAGCAGCCCGACTGCCCCCGGCTCACCCCAGCTCTGGCCCTTCAGGCCAAGATGCTCAAGTATTTTTTTTTTCCCTTTCCTGGGCTGCGTTTACACCCGCAGAAGGCAAGGCTGCAAGATGTAATGTATGCAAATGTATTCTGACTTCATGCGGCTCTAGTTTTTCCACCAGTTTTACCATCCTTGTGCGGGAAAACACTTTTGCTGTAACCCGTTATTAAAGCTAATGGTTTAACTGTTTTTTGTTACTCTGTAGCCTTTAAGAGAGTATGTTCTTGTGGGATGAAGGATTGCAGTGGCCATATGAACCAGAGTACACACTCAAGGTGCATCCAGCATGTGGGACTAATCACTTTCTTATTAATATTTATGAACCATCTCATTTAGCAGGTGCTCTTGGGACTTGATTAAAGTAAGCAACGCTGCCATTGGTGCTTCAGGTGTAGAGAGCTTTATCTGGTGAGAGCTAGTGGTATCCTTGTCGATGCTCGCTTTGACCACCTGCAGCATTTTACAGGAGATCTGTACAGTGTTTCTCCATAGCTGTTCTTAAATGACAAGTCAAATTGCAATGATAGAATGAATTTGAAATCATCCTTGTAAAGCAGCAGTGCTCACTCTTCTAATGAGTGCCTTCTGTTTGTTCCCAAAGGTCCAGAGGAAGAAATGATCATGTAGATTCTACGGCCTGGGTGCTGCATAATGGGAAGTGGTGAATGGAGTGGAGCTGGTCTGCAGCCTTGAAAGCAGCCAGTCTGTGGACCACCAGTCAGCCAGGGACACTTTGCACGCCAGAGGCATTCTCCACACCGCTCACTGGACACGCTGGATTCTTTCTAATTGCTTAGGTTGGGATACGAGATTCCTTTCCTTCAATTTTTAAACAATTTTAAGCTTGTATCAATTATAACGAGTGGAGCAATATAATCAGCAACAATGGGTGACATGACAAATAGCGATTTTTATTCCAAGAACCAAAGAAATGAGGCCAACCATGCAGGAGAATTTGGGTGCACACTGCAAGAACTGCGCTCCCTCATGGAACTTCGAGGAACAGAAGCAGTAGTAAAAATTAAAGAGACATATGGGGAAACAGAGGGGCTCTGCAGACATCTGAAGACATCACCAACAGAAGGTAAGCATATTTCCCTTCAGTTAAATCTGGGGGCTTTGCATAAATGCTCTCCAGAGAGTGAAAGAAAGGCTTCATTTAAAGCCTTATCACAGTTCTCATGGTGCTGTCATTATTCCCCAACAACAAATAAACAAAAATTCTTCAGGGAAAGAAGAAGAAAGCAGTCACCCATTTGTCTAGCTACAGCTATAGCTAGCAAGAGAACAGAAGGACCTGTTTATTCAAACAGGTAAATGCATTATTTCTTTAAAATGCAGGCAAAAACATCAGCACCTGTTTCATGGCATTATAATGACACTCTAACTTCCACATTTTGGGGGTAAGAAGATGCATACTAATTGCTTCAAAAGTTTCTAGGTATTTAGACCTCTTGAGAATATGAAATGAATGATTGAGATACATGTTGTATTACTTTTTAGATCAATATGTAGTATATATTTTGTGGTTACTAATTTTGACTTGCTCTATCACTATAGATAATTTTGATCATTACCAACATGTTACTTTGTCAATGTTTTAATTAGTTGGGCTTTTTATATTTGTAATTATGCTCCTTACTTGTGTTTAATAATACCATTCATAATTTCTCAGTATCTATTCTTCTAAGTGCCTCTGGCGTTCTTTACCTGGTCAGCAATCATTAGTCTAGTTTTTTAAAATCATTGTTGTATTTTCACCTCCAAAGAATATTAATGTTTTTGGAAGTTATACAGTCTTTAAATCTATGATATTTATCTTGTTTTGTAAAGTAGTCAAGGTGTTAATTTTAAATTATTTTTCAAGAAGATAGAAATGTTAGCTTTGTTTCATCCTCTCCTTTTTAAAAATCAATCATTTAGTTACTTTGTCTGTTTAAATGCTTTAGAGTCTTGATATGTTGGTGTAACCATAAACATGTCCATTGTAGGGTCACATAATGTCACTATAAATTACAGTAGTTGGAGAGTCCCAAGGAGCAGCTACCAATGCCTAATCTTCATATAAAGATTAAAAGTTTCTTTATGGCTCTATCCTTGTTCTTATACAACGTCAGAGTTCTTAGAGGTTAGAAACTACAACGCTGTGAACAGTACCTTTTCAGCAAAGGATTATTAAACTAATTTTGTATTAAAATGAGCAGCAAAGCTCCAATAGTGACTTAGCATTCATGCATCACCTTGTATTCTAATTAGTGGCAAGTGGAACCTTTTATAATTCAACATCCATTTTCTAGTCTTGGCCGAATACCTTGTCCTGCCTGGAGATCGCTTTCTGTGGCAGGAGTGAGGCAGGAAAAAGGGTCTGTGCCCCCTGTCTGGGATTTCCAGATGTCCATAAGCCTTGCAGAGAGCAGCCTAACAGCTGTTGCCCACCAGGTAATCAGCTCCTCAGGGAATACGCAATGATTCTGACACATCCATGATGCATCTGGGGAATTCCAGACACAAGTGCAGGATCCCTACATTTACATGGTGGAATAAACACAGATTTAAAAATATCCCATTTGGGATTCAGCACCTTCAATATCCCTCAGTGGGTTATAAAATGCTGAAGGTGAAGTCTCATTTCGGGTGTGCCAAGAGCACTTCAGTGAAGTTTTGCCAACTTATTCCAACGGTTATCTGGTCAATGTGAACTTCAAAGGAAAAGTTAATTGCATTATCTGTTCAATTTGTGACATCAGGGAAACTTAATTCCTCATATCGGAACAGAGCGTATGGCTCCAACTAGTGTGGCATGCTGACTCCATCAGTAATCTATATCTGATACTTCAGATAAGGTAACTTTCCTCTGAGCCTTACATACACTTCATCATTTCTGCATTAGGGAGAAACATTTCCAGCTTCAAATGGCAATCAGCATAGCCTTGGAATCATGAGGACTCTGCTGGGTTTTAATTTAATGTAATAGGTGTTCGTCGTCACACTAAGCTTTGATCTTTTTTTTATTTGTTTTGTTTGGAAAAATAGTTTCAGGAGGAAATGTCTCTGGAATGTCATGTTGAACTCAGAAATTTTCGTCTGAGAGCAAGTATCTTTAACAATTCAGAAGAAAATCTGTAGAGGCTTCTGTCAAACGTGTTTAGGCATAAGTCCCTAGCCACTGCTTTTTCTTGTGTCTAAGCATGGCAAAGAATGTCACAATATGGTGAGGAGGATATTCCTGAAGACATGACTTTTCTGAAAAGAAGGAAACAAAATAGGTTCTTTTATGGATCCTCCCATAGAGCTTTTTTTTTTTTTTCTTTTTTTTTTCTTTTGAAGGAGGAACAAGCCTCGGATTCCCCCTGGAATATTTTTATGGAGTCCCACCCATACTTTGCCACTATACCTGAATACCTGAAAATCACTACTTCTACCATCCTCCTTTTTTTTTTTTTTTTTTTGGTGAAGCACAGTTAATTCAATTTCCACTCTTTTTTTAGAGTGCTACAGATTTTACACAGTTTTATGAGGAATAAGAGAATAAACATTACTGCAGGGTTTCAATAAACCCAAAGTCTTGCTGAACAAGAGCCTTGGGTGAATATGAATGAAACAGCAAAAAGGACTTGACTGTTGAATTTGGTTTTACTGGGTTTAGCTCTTTCACAATTTGTTTTCATAAAATAATTTTTTTGTCATTTTTTGAAGCATAGCTTTAGCAGCTACTCAAACAGAGGAAAAATCTTAAGGCAGGCATATTTCAAAATGTGATCTAATCCGAATTTAGTGACTTGATATTTAGAAAATATAAGTAGTAGCAATTAGCTCAGTTTATTCAGCAATTCATTTCCTATGTTAATATTTGATGTACCACCTATGGACTGGTGGAAACAATCACTTATACTGGATGTGCCTTTTTGGAAGTCACTGGATGCGACTTTGTTTTGCCCTAAACCTAGGGAAATACGTTGTATGAAAAAATATAAATGCATATCTCCTTGATTTTTTTTTTAATATTTCTGTTCAGATTAGTTTCACTTTCATTATTCTAGTAATATGGAAAATAAACAGGATCTAGCTGTCTGTCATTTTGCAAAATGGTGTTGAATGCCCCATTGGGCCAAGCCGGGATGACAGTTGTATAATTTTACGTGCAATCTGAGTCTTTGAGGCCCACTCGAGCATTAGTGATACCTTATAAAGGATGGCTGGTAAAATGTGATGAGTTAGTTGGATGAATACCAAATAAGACTGGAATGCACTCTTTCCTGAAATGAATGTTAACTGTTTTTTGTCCACAGTTTTATGTAGTATGTACCAATTTACCCTAAGTTGCTCAACTACATTCCTTTCATATTACAAAAATGTTTATTCCTTCTAAGAGTACGTTAGCGAATTAACTTACATGATTTCTTGCTTGAAATACTTGGATGCTGTAATTGCCAATATGCAGGAAATGTGAAGCTGTGAACAATGATGCCTTTTTTTTTTTCCTAATGTAAAGAAAAAGCTTTTACCTACATAATATTTGTGCTATCAGGAATATCAGCTATATTTGTGTTTCAGGCCTGAAACAGCAGCTCCAAAAGATGTGTTATATATTAGTGATAATGTTACAGCACTATAGAAATTCTGTTTGTGTTGAGTAGCTATCTGATAGGTTGCAGGTAACTAAAGTTTCTAGGTAAAAGTTTCTAGAGATGATCTGGTGTACTGTGAGAACGTATTATGTGAACCATTGGAACCTATTTTTAATACGAAAAATGAAAGTTTGCCTGGCAAGCTTTAGTTCTCTTAGGATACTGTATCAAGATTTCATGGCAAGAGAAAATATCAATTAGCAGTTAAATGAAAATATTTATAGTGTAGAAGTTGACTTTTTATCCCTGTGACTGTCCTTAGTTAAGATAGATGCAAGATCTTTCTCTTTCTCATTTGCCATATAAGAGGTACAGACTGAGTCCCAATGAAGCCACCTGTAGGAGTATTTCTTTTTTATTAATACAATCTGAAAAGTATTTTACAATTTTAACTGAGGTAAAAAATGAAGCAAGACTGACTACAACCACGTGAACCAGTTGCTTTTATTAGCAGCTAGTTTTAGTTCCTCAAGCTTGCTTTTGTAACAAAAAAAATAAAAAAAAATGCTGTTAATAACTTAATATCCTGTTTTTTGAAGCTAATCTTGCCTAGTACATACTGCATTTCATATAGATACACCACTCAATTGTTATATGTTATATTAGCTACAGGTATGTACAGAACTTAGAAAAATGAGATAGGAATGGAAGATACTTGATTGAGCCAAATATAATTGTGAGTGTAAAATAGAAATATAATATAGTGAATTGCCAGAGATTGAAATGTATAACACCACCCTGTCAAAAATATTATGAAAGTTAAGAAATTAATAGTAGCATTGTTTTAGCTGTTAGCACAATACACACAATATTTGATGTTTTATTAATGTTTAAGTATAAATTAAAGATTTTCTCAAACCATTTAAACTCAAGGTCAGATTTTTTTTGTCAGAATTCAAGGTCAGAATATTATTCTACTCATGCAATGTTTTTTTGTTCTTTAAAAGCTATGTTCCAGCTCTCCCAAAGTAGATTTTAAGAATTTGGATGTGGAGCTGAGCTGAACTTTCAAAATCTTCAGAGCAGCCTCTTCAAAGCACCCTAAACCAGAACTCCTCATCCTCTCTCCAGATTGCCATGCCTAAATCCTTGTCCTTATTTGTGGTGTCACAACGTAACTTGCAGTTCAGGCCAATTTGCCAGCATGCCCAGGCCAGCAGCCAAACTCAAAGTACACATCTAGTCCTTATTTGTACATGTTCTCTCCCTATGGAAGGCTTGGTTTAAACAATGAAACAGTCTTCCCCCACAACAAAAAGCCTTCCTTATTGTCACGGATCATGCCTGTAAGGGTTCCCCCTCTTGGAACACTCTTTTTCTTTTTCCTACCTTGCATGGGAGGGAAAAAAAAATAAAAAGACCAGCAAACTTTAAGCTCATATTTCACCTAGTTATTCATGCAGTATGAAACCTGGTTGAGCTGGTAAGGCTTGTGATATGCTGACGCTTTTCCCTACTCGCTTTAATAAATCCTTGTCAGCTGTGCTGGCGTGTTCAGGTCCCCACAGAGGGCTTGTAATGCTCCTGTAGGCACCCAGGGTGTTCATGGGGCATCCTGGTGGTGAGATCTTGCGTGGGAAGGAATCACCCTGATCCCGCGGGTGGCATCCCTGTGTTGGCAGGGGGCTTGGAACCAGATGAGGTCCCTTCCAACTCAGGCCGTTCTGGGATTCTGTGTTCTGCCCGTATCTTTGGGCGTCATGACTGGAGAGGCCCAGTTGGTGCCTGCCCCCCGGGATGGGCAGGAAGCACAGGAAGGGACATGGGGCCTCCTCCCCTCTGCACCCACGGACGACTCCTGCCCCTGCTTGTTTGCTGTAGAACAGTTATTTATCTGGCTCTTTGCATGTCTGTTCTGTGCATAAATGCTGGGTCTGACCCAAGCTCACGTTAAACGCCATTGTCCTGGTAAGTCTTTCAAGACTGTGAACAGACGGAAAAGATCTAGGCAGGATGGTTGGGTTAAAAATGCATGTGAAGTAACGAGTTTTGCTTTGGCTCGCAGTACTATCTCAAAGTCCTATATAACATGCCTGTTAAAGTTGTAATACTTGGCCTTAGCAAGCTTGAAGTTGGCTCTTACATGTCTGTACTTCGATGGGTGGGTGTACCAGCACGGTGCTACGCAAATGGACACAAGAGCACAGCTTTGGGATTTCTGCCCTGCGTCCCGGGGTTCCACACAAACCCAGGATGGATGTGTTCTGTACATTTGAGACTCCTGCTGTAAGCATCTTATATGTCTATAAAATAATATCTAAATGTTTAATGACTTGAGTGCATGGAGCATTCTTGGCAACTGCAGTTATTTTTCTTATCTCATATTTCCATTGTTTGTGTAATGGAACAGCAAACATTCTTCCAAAGGTTACCCAAACACAAGCATCTCAAATGAAAGGCTTAGATTTTTCTAAGTGATAAGTACAATTTCATTGCTCTTTTTGTTTCTGTTTTTTTGGCATGCTGTGCCACTTGCTGATTTACTTTGGCTTTGTTCATTTACTTGTAGAAAACTAGAGAAATATTGCATGATGCATTTTCCCCATGAAGCTTGTAACATAAATATAAGCTAGATCACCTGCTCTTTTGAGATTCCTAAATGCTTTGTAAAAAGCTCCTCTGTGTGAAACTGCATTGCTTTAAAGTAAGTTTAGGAAAGGAAGAAAGCAAGTGAATGTCTTCTGCCTGTTATATTAACCATCATCAGAGATTTTCTGAAGCCAGTGCTGACTTACTTATGCGATTACCCAGGAGATCGTCTTCCTTTCAATGATGGTCATACTTTGGCAGGTGTAACTCTGTAAGAAAAAGGCTATTTTCCTGCTAGCTGTATTCCCCTACCCTTTAAGACAGTACCTTAAACATATGCAGGCACTGTTTGCTGACTACAGACAGACATTTTGCTGTTGCACCTCAGATCTAAATGAACTGAATAAGAAATAGGTGCAATATTTTGCTCAGGTCTAAAGGTTTCTTCACTGTAATTAGCTCAATGACAACTGCAGTGTGTTCTAATTCAAAGGCAAGTCTGACCTCAAAAAGCAATTCCTTCCCTCTTTCTGAAGAGTTGATTGTGGGGTAATATTTGCCTTGCTGTGTTGTGCCACAGGATTCTCCTTGGTCTAAATACAATGATGCAATACAGTATGTCATTCCTTTTTACAAAGTAATAAGTGATGGGAAGTTGCCATTATATGGTGCAGTTGATAAACATGTAGTCTCGTTCTAAGAAAAAGTGGTTTGCAATAACTAGTTCATTTATTGCGTGAAAAAGATGAGGTCAGATCTTTAACTTAATCGCAACAGAGTCTGTAACGATAAGGGAAATAATTTTTAGATTTCATAAACTCTGGCACTTACGTCAGTTGTTGAGATTGCAGAGCAGGATTACGTTAGTGGTGCTCCCTCAGAAAAAGGCAATTAGTCCTTTGCTTGGTGGATCAAAAGGGTATTCTGTTATGTATGCTTGCATGCACGTGTATCAAAGTGGCTTCTGTGCTGGTAAAGGAAAAGCTGGGCTTTTAAATTGGTAATGGTGAAGAAAGTCCTTAGGGAGGAGAGAAGCATGGAGCTGCTGCTGATCTGTGCTGCAGTCTTTCCTTTGCAAAGCACGCATGTTTTCTGTGGAGTCTACGTAAGAGTAACAGTATTGCAAAGGAAAAAAAAAATCATGTGTAATGAATACCTCACTTCTATTGTATTGCAGGGCTTTGAAATCTATAAATATATGGAGAGTGTCAGCCTTGAGAGAGAGCTGATTTATCTTCATTTTGTTCTTGCTTTGAGAAAGCTGCAGGAAGAAAGCAAAGTCCATTATACCAAATGAATAATCCAATCGATGTAGCCAGTTTGCCCTTGATGAAATTAAGCTTTGTCTTTGCAGTATATCAGAGAGACTGAAAGGATTTTTTTGCCTCGTTTTCTCAGCGTCCTATGAAAGCAAATGGTTGGTGCATAGTGTTTTTATCCTTTTGTGGCTGGCCCTGCTAGAGGAAAGACAAGCACAGCCCTTAAGCAGTTGTCTCAACTGATTCTTAAAAGGGTGCAAAAAGTGCTGCCTTTAAAGTTTAAAGATAAAACAATTACCAGCATCTTCCTTAGGTATTCCCCAACTTTCCATGAAGCATCATTGTTAGCAGCAAAGTTGCTTCCAGCTGAGCCAAGGGAATTGGAAAACTTTGCTGCTCAAGTCTTTGTGAAGATCATGTGTAGCTTGGAGAGATGACAACCATGCTGTTCCTTGCAATCCTTGAAATTTTGATTATTATTTTTAACTCAGCATTGCATTTATGTCTTCTCATGAAAAAATATACTGTTATATGCCCCAAAAGAAAAAGGGGTTGGGATAAATAATTTGTCTTATCACTGGGGCAGTGGCTTTCAATAAGCCAGTCCAAGTTCAGTAGCCTTGTCAGTGGAACCAGCATGACTGGATGACTGGTCATTTTTCTTTTGATGTTAGCTAGTATGAACAGTCTTGGGATAAGAACAGTGTGTCAGATGCAGTAATGATTTCCTGCCTCCCTTCCCCTTATGCAATTGATACTTAGCCTTCAGATCTAGACTGATCAAATTTACTGTTCCCATCTGTTTTCCAAGAAGTCTTTCAGAAGAAAAGGTTGATGGTGTTTGACATGCCAGTTATTTATAAAGGTGAGGGGAAAATAAAGCCACAGATGTCCGTCTAGCAGCCAGCTCGATGTGCTTCCAAGACAAATAGATCTGTATTTCCTCAATCCTGGTTTCCTTGAATGTGATGCATTCACCGTTTCTGACCTGCCTTTTTGTTTTTGAAGCATCTCTAGAAATTATTTCTACCCTTCCTCAGTCATTTTTTTCTACATCTGTGTAGGTGTTCTTGAAAATATGCTTGCAGTTGCAGATCCAGAAAGCAGTAAGGACAAAGGAGGCCTCCCACACATCTTGAAAAATTGATCATCGGCTCCAACATAGAACCTATTTTCACTGACAGTGGATGACAGTCTGACGTAGCCTGCAACACGGTTTAGTAACTTTCTTTTAAACTTTTAAAGAAAAAAATATCTTTCTGAATGCTATTAGGAATCCCATTCCTTGTCCTTGCCTTGGGGCTAGTAAAACAACGCACTATAATCTCATGGTCCAGAACTTGGCAGTTTAGCCATATTAAATGCAGTGTATTTCTGTTGTGTAATGGAAATAGCTGAGTGTATGTAGCTGCTATTTCTGTAACAATAGCTTTAACTAGCCCGTGTTTCCTCTCTGCTTTCATATGAAATTCTTTAGGGACTGCAAATACTCTTTTCCCATGTGGATTGTGAGCTGAGTCACTGTGGTAACTTGCATAAGACTCGATAACCTGAGCTTCCATAGCCTGTGCTACTCTTTTGATTTTTCCTTTTGCATTTTGTGTAAATCTCTCCTCCCCACCACTTTCCACAGAAGCACTGTATTTTTCAGTATGAGGGCAGCTTGGGTATAGTCTGGTAAGGTACAGAAAGACTGAAAAAATTAATACAAAGAAGAACAGACCAAATTCTTAGAGCAGTTCATAGTTCTTTTTCTAATTAGCATTGGAGATTAGGGAGAATAGGGAATGGCCCATTGCTTTATAGGTGTGCTTGAAAAGGAGAGCTTGTCTTTGAAGTAGTTACAAGAGAATGAGAGGAGAATTTTCTTAATGTGTTGAATGAGTAAGAGGTGAACAGCAGCAGACTTTCACCTCATATGTGAGGGCATAGCTCTTCAGATGCTACAGGCTGAATACTCTATGTCCAGGATCTTTTTAGCATTAATGCAGTAATACAAGTGGCTGGCAATGTTCTAAAGTTGTAAAAATTAAAGTGTAGCTATTAAATTATATTCTTATCACTTAGGATAAGCATTATTCTAGGCACTCAGTTGATTTTTTTCTTAAACACAATACAGCAAACCTACTCTTTTTTTTTTTTCCAATTTGCCTATCAGTTCTGAATGATTACCTCAGTTTGGAAGTTTGGATGGGAAATTGGGGCATCGTGGGTTTCCCTGTGCTTGCCTCACTTCAGCTGTTGCATACCCTCCTCTCTAGAACAGGGTCTGAATTTTAAAGGAATGACAGGGCCTTGTTTGGGCCACTGTTTTATTTTTTTAGTTGTATTATTACTTTTTTTTTTTTTCATTCTTAAAAAAAAAAAGCTTTATTAGAAAGTTGTTGCATTATATCATCTACTTTCAGGAGGATCATGACTGTTGCATGGTTTTGCAAGGTCCCTCAGCCACCTTGACGTTTGTAGTCTTGCAGTAGTGCAGCCAAAATATGCACTTCTCCTCCAACTGTAGTCCTGCAATGGACTTTTAGCCCATGAAAACCTTGGAGCATATATAGATGACTCTCTTGGTAAAAATCTTTCCTATTAGTGACAATCGATTAAAAGGGTAAAACAGCTGTGAAGTCTGACTGAAATTAGAACCTATCATTTTCTCTGTGCAAAATGTCTAGTTTTTGCTTGAAAAAAGAAAAGAAAAGAACTTCTAAATCACTACTTCCCTGCTTTCTCCAAAAGCATGGTGTAAAGTTGAAAAACTATTCAAGTATTAAGGTGTGCTCACCCTCCCGACTCTGTACACGTCTCATGTAATGACAGTGGAGTACTTGGTCCTTGGACTTTTCCTTTGTTCTATTGTTTTCTCAAATCAGTGAGTTTGTGCAGCGAGCCCAGCAGGTGCAAGGGCAGTCTGACAGAGCTGACCCCATCTCTTTTGTCAGTGAGTAGATGTGAAACTAAATGAAGAACGTGGTGCTTAGGTAAGAGTTCAGAACAAATACTTTCAGACTTAAAAAATAATATGCCGAAGGAAAGCAGAAAAGTAAATTGTTGGTGATTATCAGTATTATGAGTGCATCAAGCGTGTTACATGACTGCTGTAGTTGACCCTAGGTTGTTTCTGGTGCTGGTCTAGTCAGTCACTGATGCCTCAAAGCTGTAGGTGCTGAAGGACTCCACAAATACACTTGAAAAATTTAGAAACTTAAAAACTTTAAAACTTTTAAACTTTTTAAGTTTAAAACTTTAAACTTTAAAAATGTGGCTAAGGAAAATAGGTATAAATATCTTGTTGGTTTTGTTCACAAGGAAGGAGATTAAATTAGAAATTCTGCTACTTCACCTGCTTACAAACATGAAAACTAATCTGCTGCAACACACAAAGTAAAAACCCAAAACTACAGAAGTGTCATCCAAAACCCATCATGCATGCTGGATCAGAAGATGGATATAACATGTATTACCAGAGGAATAAACACAGCTTTAGCTGAATAGGTGTACTGGTTGTACAAAGATCAGTTCTCTTTTCTTCAGTGAGCTGTTGTCCAGCTGTTTTGGTTTTGTTTAATGTTACAGCGTAGCTGAAGTCACTTACATGTGGATTATGAGATGGCAGAAGTCATTGAGCTAAGTCTTATTGACTGTTTTAAAGTGACCTCTCAGAGGACAAAGAAAATACCCAGTTCTTTAACGTGTGTGCACTATTGCCCCAAAATACCGTATACAGGCTATGCAGGCTAAGAATAAGTCTGCATTAATGTTTGAGTTGAATGTTAAATGTCTTGGAAGAATCTGAGTTTTTTGCCTTGAAGAGTGTGCATGGTAAAAGGTCAGGACAGTTGGAAAATGCTTAAAAATACCTCCTGCAACACCAATAACTGTTTCAGCATTAATAATACACAAAGGCTCTTAAGGTGAAATATTTTTTTTCTCACAAACCTAGATGTTATTTTTAATTCCTGATGTTAATCCTGTTTAACAGGGATATCAGCATGGCATATTTTGCCATGAGATGCTGGCAGTGCTTTCTGCTGCCCCACTTTTCCAGAGGTATTGACGACGACATTAATCCTGCTGCAGCTAGCAGCTTAAAATTATGGAGAAAATATGCTGCTTCTTGCTGTGCAGTGGCAATCAATTCCATTTCCTGTACGTAAAAGCATTCACGTCTCTCCTGTTCTGCTCTTCCCTCTTATAAATTTCCCTGTGCTCAGCAGCTGCTACAAGGGACACCTCACCTTGCTATACGGAGTGAAATGTCCCTCCAGGGCTGATGCCAGCCGTGCTCCTACGAGTCACTCGCAAGCCACTGTTTACTGTGCGAGGGTGTCTGCTGGCATCCTTCCCTGGAGAATCAAATGAGTGGTTTTGCAAGCCTGTCATCTTTTCTATCTAGTCATATTCATGTAGTGACAGCACAGTGAATTTTAAGAATTTGAAAGAGTGTTTAAAATTTGTCCTGAATCTGGTACCCAGTTGGGAAGCCTCTCGATTTCTTGTCCGATTGGGTTACCGTCATGCCACAACTTTGTGAGACCTTCCTTCTCTCAACTCTTCCTTTTGCTTTGAGCAGTTTAACCTGCATTCTGCCATCATTGTTGCTTAAAAGTCCTGAATTTTAGTTGAGTGACCTCCTGAGTCCTCTTTAGATGCCTTGCGGCGTTGAGATGGATGAAATTGCCTTGATACCTTTAAGACATATTTTTCAAAGCTTCCTTCCTTTTAATTTGAGATGCAGAAGGAGAAGAACTTGCTTAAGCCTGTTCATACTTCAAAACATTTTGAGAAAGTTCACTCTCCAGTTAAAAATAGGTAGTGCATCTTATCTGCCTGGGGCTGCCCAAGGAAGTTGTGGGAGCCTTGTAGGAATAACAAGTGGTGGCTGACTGGAATAAAAGTGTTTCTACCTGTTGTTGCAAGGTGAACACAGTCCATAGCATAGGTGTCGTGATCCAGGTGAAGTGATCTTTACCTGGTATATCTTACCTGCCAGGGGAACAGGTTTTAGGTGGGGGCCAGATCTTGGTGGGAAGGGGCCTACAAACCTCCTAGGGAGCGAACAGAGTGTGCAGAGAGGAGCCAGAGGAGGCTGCACACTGAGCTCACAGCTGCTGGGAAAATGGGGAGTGCGTTAGAGAGACGGGTGTTCAGTTTAGCACACCTGCTTGAGACAGCTCTCCATTCTAGCAGATTACAGGTAGCAGGTGTAATGAATTTCCTCATATACATGTAATCTATAGAAGGCATTTATTTGTATTAATCGCCTAGGTTTTCTTGTGGTATTGAACATTTGTGTATATTGGTATGAGTAGTCAACGATGAAAATGTTGCCCTGATAATTTAATATACTTCTAGGCAACCTGAAACAGTGCTGAAGATGTACTCTCTCATTGTTTATACCAAATCATCCTTTGTTCAAATTTCTTCACCTGCTTACTCCCCATCTTGAGTATGTCTGCTTCTCCTGATACCCATTTCCTTATTGCTCACGTGCTCTTTGTTCTGTACGTTGTACCTTCTGGTATCAGTCAGGTCAGATGTTAATGTCTGTCCTATTTCAGCTTGGGCCTCTTGGCAGAACTGAATCTTCTTTATCTGCCGAATGGTGGTGCTCCATTTAATATTACTTGCACAACTGGTTGATTAAGTATCACAGTATTAAATAGTACAACTGCATTAAATATAAAACTTTGGAAACAGATTTAATGCTGATTATTAGGGGAAAATACCTCAGCATAACTCTATGTAATTATGCTGGTGTTATTAAATACAGTCGATGCCCTTGAATTAGGTACACAGAATGAGCAACTAAATGGTCTTCTGTAAGTGTTATGCAGCAGTTTCCAGTTGAAATTATTTTAAGACTAACATTTATTGTCAAACTCGGCTTGTGGCTTTAAAAAAAGCAACACAAATGGTGATTTACATAACATTTTAATTTATAACAATTCTTATTTCTGAATCTTTGGAGGGGGAGTGGGGTGGGGAATTGTGCCTTCCTGGAAGGGTTTTCAAGAAAAATATTTTTTGCAAAAACTGGATGCTGAAAACTTCTGTCACTTTTCACTGCATGAGATAATTCCAGCTATAACTTACAGGCTGAAGTTCTGCATTTTAAATGACTGGAAAGATTGGCTACTTGTGTTCACATTTTCAGATATATATAAAAAAATTGTTTCTTTGTTAATGGCTCTCCTGATTTGACCCTTACTTTATTCATGTCAGCGATGAAATTTCTATTTCCTCCTTAAGCAAAATGACTTGAATTTTGAGTTTTTAGCCTATCTCAAGAATTTTAAATACTTTATAGCAACAATATTAATTTAACATTCATTGTATTTATGAAAAAGTCTTTTTAACTGATAAAGTTTTATAATATAGTTAAAACTAATGGTTTATGGTGCTTTGAGGCCTTGGTCTTTTCGAAGAATCTATCTACTCTAAGAAATGAAGATGTAATTATTTGAAAAGAAGAAAGGATTGACAAAAGCCTTTAATATCATGGTCACTGCTGTTTTCATAGGAAAAGGCTGAGGTGGATAAGGTATAATGATGTCGCAGATATTCACTCTTTAATTTAAAGTATCTTTGTGTATAGTCAACTATTTCCTACTTAGGGATTCATTATACTTAATGAAAAGTGCTCAAGATAGTTTTGGTTTTTAGTGCTAGGAGGAACTGTGGAATAGCAATTCATAGAAGCTTAATTGTACTGAGTTCAATGCGTAAAGCACAGTAAGCCAAACAGGGTTTTGCCAGTTAACAGAGACACAGTTTTAATAAGAGGTCTTTACAAAGCAAAGCTAGTAGTGAGAGCTTTGCTTCTGCCCAAACATCAGTGCTCCAACTTTCCCATTCAGTGTCCAATATCATAAAGGACTAATACAAAATCTTAAAAAATTGTAAGCATAAAATCCAGGTTTTAGGTTTTAAGTGGCCAAATGTGTGTAAAAATACACCAGTCTCTAGCACAGTGGAAATTTTATCATGAAAAAAAGACCAGGAAACTAGAGAAGGAAGTGTTAGGAAGTGAGCGCATGGCAGCACCCTCTAGAATGTCAGTGACTTCAGGATTCAAACGCGTTTCTCTTTGGCATGAACTGCAGGGGGATGTATAGCATGTGTTGGCAGTAGTAAAGACTAGATGATGGACTAGCAGCGAAATGTTAGGCTCCGTACAAAGTAACCTTACGATTCTTCTCAAAAACCAAACGCCATGGTTTATTCGATAATCCAATAACTCATTAAAGGGAGTTGGTAAGCAAAGCTAATTAATAAGCATGCCCATGTCTTTTCAGAGGTGAACACCTGATGCTCTATTTAGTATTGAGTCAGTACATGTAAGTAAGGTGAGCTGGCAGGCAACATTAATTAATACATCCATTCAGTTTCTCAAAAGCTACAGACTTATATAGCTCACGCTGAGCTGGGAGGTGTTCAACAGGAAAAGTAATGGCAAATCTTACACTGCACCAGTTTTTTGTTTTTATCTGGCTGTTATTTTACAGTGAGCAAAAGGAGCCCAGTACATGGAAAAGAGTCTGCTGTTAGCATGATTTCTGCAGTAGGTTTAATTAATATAAAACTAACTGTTTTGTTGTTGCCTTATCACTTAAGACAAAAATAAATTCCCAGATACAGAATATTAAACATATGGAGCTAACTGTGGGTTTGTGACTGCCATCAGCAGTTAGCAGTGAAAAGCTAGCAAGGTCCTTAATAGTCTTTAGGACTTTCTGGAACAAAACATGATCCAGTAATAAATGCTTTCCTAACAGGGAACAGTGCTGCCCAGAATTTATTCAGACAACTCTTCTGTACAGCAGGGCTAGGTCCAAGGTGACAGTGGCTCGCTAGGAAGGAGCAAAAGAGTTTGCTCTTCCAGAAGGGTTTGTCTAATGAGCAAGAGGATGAAATATGCTTAAATCTTTACATACAACTGTGTTTATTATCAAAAGACAGTATGTTGCTTGAAGTTATTATGTGAAAGTTTGCTTGCTTGGATCTAGTTTTCATCTGGGAATCTATTGCAATTTACTGCTCAAGTCTGCTGTTGATACTCATCCTTCTGGGCAGTGTGCTTGGTGTTTCACTCTAATCCTCCTGGGAGGAGGGAAAATACAGAAGTTTGAGTCCAGATAAACACTTACTCAACAGTTTGACCTTTCTATAGACCTGAATCAGCAACTGATAAATGCTACCTTGACATCACCCAAAAAGCTGACAACTTCATTTTCAGTTGCTCTAATAGAGGAGTCCTAAATGACCAAGTTGCCTAAATAAAGAGCTGAGAGTGCTAGGCTAGCAGACAGTAGAAAATTTTTAGATATGGGTTAATTGTATCAAAGAGTATATCTGACAAGGGTAAAATGGATTTTGCTGTGTCACATTTTCTTAGTTTTGCGTGCTGTTTTCTTCAATGTGAAACATGAACTAAAGCTCCTCTAAAGGACATGAGATAGTTAGAAAACCATATTAACAAAAATAGCCAGATTTGAGGAATTCATGTTTGAAGAAATTGTCTGCAAAAATACAGGTATACAAACAAAGAGAGAGGTGGATTTAATTTAAAATCTTACCATGTTTAGTACTAGGAAGGGATTTGTTTTTGAACACTGTAGCAATTTGTATGCCTGAATGCAGATAGCTATGTACATTTCAAGTAGCGGAAGTATTACTCTGATTTTATAAGGTAGCACTTGCTGCTAATTTTAGTACCTGTGCTTCGTAAGTTCTGTCCTCTTTATAGAGATATACAGAAATATACGGAAAGCTTTTTTTTTTTTAAAAAAAAAACCTCATTTTTCCCTCTGACACTATGCAGGTTCCTTGAACAAGGGGCTGACTGAGCTTTGCAGTCATGGAAATACTGGATATGTTCCTGCGATCCAAAAGTGGCTGAAGGGAATCAGAACAAGAGTTAGAGATTTTATAACCGACAATAAAACAAAACCTACAACAGCTGTGAACCGTAAGGGAGTTAAGCTAGCATCTAGAAACCTAGGAAGAACTTGCAGAACCTAGAATGACTTGCTGGCAAAAATATCATTCAAACAGTTAACTATAAAGTGTTGGGACAAAAATGTGGAGCTATGGTGGTCAGTGACATTACCACCAAACTTAACAACTGAGCCTTAGAAAACTAAAATGAAATGGACAGTGTGCATTGAAGCATAACACAGAGACCACAGATCTAGCTTTGTGTGCTGCTAGTATGAGCTGAGCTAAGCCAGAGGTGTGCCTTGTTCAGGCCATGAAAAATGGTTGTATGGTGGCTGAGTGAACAGCCCCTTGCTTCCAGCAAGGGGTACATCAGAGACCAAGAGAAGACTTCTGGACAGCAGGTCAGCGACTGGTACGAGGGTTATGGTTTATACAGTATACCTGCAAGGCAAGGGTAGGTGTTGGAGAGCATGTCACCCTTGCCTGTTGCACTGGCATATCCATTCCATATACTACCATGTAAGAGCAGTGGGTAACATTTACACAGAGATGTGAAATATGACTTGTTTCTAATAGAAGCAATACAGTCTGTAATCTGTAATTTGTCCACAGCTATTGGATTTTTTTTTTTTTTTTAAAAACATACAAGCCTGCATCTGCCACTAGATCAAAACATCACTTTCAGTGTAAAGAAGAAATCTGGATGTGAACTATGAATCAGATCACATTTGAATTTGGACACTCAACCTTCTGATCCATGGTTTTCTGTATCTGAACTTCCAAACTCTGGTTAGTGTAGAGCACCGTGGCATTAATTCTGAGACACAGGGTTTCGGGAAGGGTTGAGGAAAGGTAGTGTTTGAATGCTTAATGGGTGGGAGCTGTCCTGCATTACTGAATACCTTAATGATGGTTGTCTGAGGCTGCTTTATTTTCTCATGTACTTCTATTGACCTGTAAAATGCAAGTTAGACTCGTTTACAAAATCCAGAGCAGTCCACATGCAATTAAGCTACTCTAAATTTCAGAGCAACATGCATCTTTGAAATAATTCAAGTTCTCAAAGTGGTATGAATACAACCAGGTAGCCTTTGGCTTAGCTTGGGTGGAAACAAGCACAAGTATAGGAATGGATATTTCTTCCTGTGATAGACAGAGAAGGGCACTGTCTGCTGCTTGCAGACAAGGTTTATTATCAAATGGCATCAACAGGGCCAGTTGTACTGGAAACATCTGTGAAATTTCGCTTCAAGGATAGGCCTTTGGAAATATTTTTGCATTTGACTGGCTGGTGTGACTTGAATTGTATATGGAAAGACTTCAAAGGAAAAATAGTCAAATTATATATCTGTTTGACTATATGGCCTCAGTTACCAAAATTTTGTTTTTACCTTGGGGTTCTGCAGAGAACAAGGGAAGTGCTGGAAAACTTTAGGCTTTCATAGATGCTACTTGTTACAGCAGACAAACTCAGCAATGTGGCAGTTAGGATCTACTCTCGAGAGACTTTCTAGAACCTCCTTATATTTTGACTGCTTTTTTTCAGACCGTGTTGGAAATGATGTCTTTAATCTGTTTCTAAACTGAAAGTGGCTTTACTTCCTCCTGTTTTCCAATTACCTGTTTAATTGCTGTGCTTTCTGGATTATGGATTTGAGAAGGGAACTCCCCCCGAGCGTCAGGAACTGTGTGCTTAAATGTACTCCTTTTCAAGCCTCTGGTCCAAATTGCACATCTGAATGCTGTGGCACCTTCCACTTCTGGGTATTGTTGAAGATGATGGCAAGCTGTTGTTTGTGCTGCAAACGTTCAGTCAGCTGAAATTGTGAATGGTGCGTTAGCGGTAAGTGCACCTGAGAGGGCTGTGGGGACTGGTACCAGAATTCTCTGATGCAAGAGTATGAAAAGATGCCTGAAGGAAGTTGGGCTTTTAATAATTTAAAAGTCTGGATTTGGCTTGAGAGGTCCTTGACCTGCATACTGTCAATAATGCTGCTTTAAGCCGGAGTACATCTATGACAATTTTAACTTGAATACGCTTGAGGAAACTACAGCAATCTTCTGGAAGAAGATGGAAATTGTTCTTTTGTGTATTCTTTTCAGAATATCCATCTATTGCAACTTATTGCTCCTTGAAACTGAAGAGAGATTGTATAAGGTGTCTGTTACAACAGGGATTGCTCTTGAATCAGATGTTTCAAGGTTGAACAGTGAAATATTTTTATTACAGCTCAAGATTGGCTAGAGGTGGTTTGTTTGGGCGTGGTTTGTTTGGGCATGTTTTGTTAGTCAAGTAGTGACCGAGTTATACTTTTCAAACAATATTCAATTTGGGAAGATCAGAATTTGAAGTAATTCACGCATAAATGTATATATTTTTCATGGATTAAACAGTGCAATGTCAGTAAAAATGTAGAAATGTGGTCTTCATTAAACAATTAAAGCCATTTTTCTGTTAGGTATAGGAATCAAATGTTGCGTTCTTTCACACAAATTTGCAAGTTGTTCAGTAATAAGCAAAGAACTGTAGTTTTCCTTTTACTACAAAATATGGAAGTATTTTTAAGGAACCTTAGCAACATTGGAAACAAGTAGGGAGTAAAACCCTTGTGTAATATTATAAAGTCAATAGCTGTACAAGTAGCATTTTTGGAAGAAACAGAACTTTTTACAAGTCAGAGTAGTTTTACAGAAGGATGAATCTAACATTACTTTGAAAATGTAGGCTGTGTCTATCCAAGGTATTTTGAAATTAAAAGCGCTTTTCTCACTGGCATATTGCAATGGGCACATTAGTATTGATATCTGAAGAATTAAAAGCAACTATTGATATTTTATGCTATATCCAGCATTGAAAAATTTAGTGGGACATCTGGGGAACACAATGAAGTGAGCATAGTTTTTACTTTTAAATAACAATATTGAAAAATATTTAAGTAACAAGTCTTTCTGATGAGATGCATTATTCTAGTGTTTAAGAAACGCTTGGAATTCTTGATTTCCAAAGTAGATATTACTGTTAGTCTTTTTAGATGATTGAGAATGAAAGTAAGCTATGGTATGTGCAGGAATTTTACAACCCACTGTTGTATTTACCAGCAACATAATAGGATATTATTGCCAGAATCAGATGGAAGTACTGTGTCTGTTCTTGCTGTAGATTTTGCTCCAGAAGTTTTAATTCTGAACATGTGTGTGTAAGACCTAATTCTGATGAATCCCATAACAGTATTCTGCTTTGTTTTGTGGTGTATTCCCCAAATTCTGTTTATAGATAAAGAGATATGCCAATGGCATAGAACAAAAGAATATGGTTAAAGATTCTAGTGCACTATATGGATGATTGTGTTTTATGTGCTTTGATTAAAAAAAAAAGGACATTATTTCTTTAATTAATTTCCAAGGACAACATACACTTGCAATTATTCTAGTTTAAAAACAAAAACAAACAAAAAAACCCCTCTACCCTCGGCTTCAAATCATGTGTGAAATTCCTGCTGAAAGCTTGGGGGGGGGGGGTAGGGAATTGATCTTAATTTCCTTTACCGTACCTTTTGATTTATAGCCATTCTGAAGTTCTTATTATTAAGTAACCTATGATCTGCCTCTGATCTGTTAGGTGCTGAAATGCTGATTCAAATCGTAGAAAATTTCATTTGTAAGCCTGAATTATAGGAGGTGGAAAATGTGAGAACTCATTACTGAATATGTAGCACAAAATCTTTGTTCAGGGGATTATTTTTTTCAGCTTTTTATAATCTAGGACGGTATTATGTCTGTTTCCTTTCAGCACTTTCATTCAAGTGTTTACATGGAAGGACAACTTTCAGCACAAGCAGTGAGAGTTTAAGACCAAGCTCCATACAACTGAGATCTGCTCTTCATAACAAAGTATTCAGGGTAGCATGAGGCATTTGCACTTAATCTGGCCCAAGACCTGTGGCTGCATGCTACAAAAATCATCAAAGCAGCAGAAGTACTTGAGCAGTTAACCTCTGAGTCTATTGCCATGCCACGCTGCTAAAAACACCTGAGCTAGCTGAAGGTGCGTGGTACTAGAGCACTCCTGTGACTGCAGTAAATATTGATGTGCTCTAAAGCTTTAGACAAGTGGAATAGGCACTGAGTACCTTTGTGAAGGAGGCAGGAAATTATGCTCTGCTACTGTAGTCTTTGTCCCAAGTAGCTTTTTATTGATGTATAAGTGTAAGAGAATTTAGAATAGTTTCAGATGTTAAATGAACAAAACAAATGCAGAGGCCCAAAAAGGAAGCAGTGAAGTCCAGATCAGCATAGAAAAGGCCTGCTCAAGTGTCAAAAGCAGCTGCAGATGCCTGCAGAGGAAGAGGGCTGAGTGCCTAACAGGGAAGCACTCCATCATGGCTCTGTCCCATTGATCCTCATGAAAGAAAAACCATGTTAGAATTGGGCCTCAAAGAGAAGCTGTTTGCTCAGGGGAATTCAATGTTGGAAAATGGTGAAGGGGATATTTTTTCTTAGGGTTCCCTTGATAGTTACATGGGAAAGAACAGCTGTCTATGAAGTTGACCAGCATTTTAAATGAGCCTGTTTCAGCTGACTATGTGCAGTATCCAAGGTGTTTTCTGCAACAGCTATAGGGGAATAGAGGGGAACAGTGCTATTTCATTATCTCCAAACCTTACCAACAGAGGAAAAATAGATGATGCTTGAAGTAGGGACTGAGTTTCTTTACAAAGCTAATGAAGTACTGGCACAAAAAAAAAAAAAAAGAAAAAAAAAGTAATGATTATTTGTCTCCCTTTTAGCAACAGCTTTTATTGTTTGGTAACACTGCAATACTCTGTAAATAACATGTCAGTACATTTAATTTAACATATGCAAAGCTCTTCTGGACAATTCTGAACTCTTCCCTTCTCCTTTCTGCTCTTCAGCAGGATTTTTAGGGCACAGTACACAATCTATTTCATGGGTCTTTTCTACCACCGTTTAGCTTCATGGAGGCAACATCCTGAACATCGATACAGTTGTAATTAAAAATGCATATGTACAGTGAGTAGGCTTACAAACAAAAACACCCCCCACAAAAAGCACCCCAACAGCAAAAGGCAAAACAAAAGCCCAGATAATGAGAAGCAAAACCTGACTTGCAAGGTTAAAACCATTGACTGCCATCACTCTCCTGACTGTGTTTTAGCTTACCCCCTAGAGGTTCTAACCGACTACCTGGCCAAGCAAGCTGAATGTCATCTTGGTTGTTTACTAGTCATCATGTTGCCTGGAATAAGAGAACAAAAAGAGGAAAAAAGTGTGCCTCAGGAAAAATCTTGCCTGGTGTCATGAGTTAACAGTTAACTGGTGAAAGAACATTGGAGTACCTAGAAATCATGCTATATTTAGAATTTATTCTGTGCAGTGGCAAGGTCAGTGCTTCATTCCCTGTTGGTCGGTGCACAGAAAACAGAAGTACTGGTGCATTTTACCATAGGTCACAGGAGGCTTGATAACCCAGTTCCCCTAATTGCCAGGTAAGGGAGATAGGCTATGTAAACCGAGCTGGTTTAGTGCATAGAGAGGAGATGCTGCATGTAGAAGTTAGTGTTATTTCCAAGGTCCCTAGGGAAAACATTTGCAAAGTTATTCTGACAGAAGCTTCTGAGAGACTGCTGTGAAATAAGTAAAAAAAAATAGGTGCTGCTAGTAAACAGTTTAAGAAGGATGTTTGTGCCTGGAAGTGTTGGAGCTGATCATAGGCATGCTGCTTTGCTCCTGTTTCTAACTTCTTGCAGTGCATGTGTGTTCTATCTTAGAACTGGGTTGTTTCAGAGCATGAGAAAAGGATAGGTGTTATGGCATGATCAGGATAACTGAAGTGTTTCTGTGCAAATAGTAGTGTTGTTTGATGGCTTGTAGCTGTATATATCTATTGCAAATGAACTTTTCTGAAAAGCAGTACAACATGGCATGCAACCATATGGAAGCTGCTCTTAAAAACATGAGTTGTCTCCTACAATTTTGTTTCAAGCATGGTACTTTTATTATGCTTTTTAGAATAACAGCTTCACAATTGGAAGTGCATTGAAAATTCATGAAAGAGTGAGATGTGTTCACCCAAATTTGCATTTGGGCAACCTTTAGCATTTATCTTATTTATGTTAATGAATAATCAATGTGAAACAGAATGCTCTTGCTCTTAACTGATTTGAAATCTGCCATGGAATAAAATGCTGATTATTTACACCACTGAGTAATTAAGGGACAGGTTTTATGTTATAATCCATAAGTATTTTGGAAGATTGCTGTACAAGTAAGCTTTGTGAGTCCTTTTCATAGGTCAACAGATTCCTATGGAACTTCTCTGCATTTCATAAAGATAAAAAATTAATAACCATTCTACTGTCTTTAGACACTCTGTAGTATGTCTTTAACCTTATTTGTAGCCTTATGTATACTGCAACATACTTCTTGATTCACTTGTCCATTTGGCAATCTCAAGTGAAGCCAAAGGATTTTGAAATTAATCTATTATAATATTATTCTGAAGAGTTAAAATATTAAAAGTGAAGTAATGCATAATCTCTTAAATCAAATTTCATCTTCAGGGCAGGTTGATGAAAGCAAAATGACTTAGGACCCCTGACCCAGCATTTCCTAGAAAGTAATGCTGCTGATATGATTATTCTCACATATTTAATTTAGGACAAGATATTCATGTATTTGTGATAAATCATTTGCTAGTTGGTTAAATCAGCCAACTATTCAGACAAGTTTTTTCTAAGTTTCTTTTAAAAAGATGCAACCTACATATTAGATATTATCCCAACAACTGTTTAAATCTAATAATTATATTAATTATTGTGGATATCCATTCCAGTCCTGGGCAATGGCACTGTTTTGCCAAACCAAGAACCTGCTATGTAATTAATGAAATAGAAATTTGGTGCAATTTTTAGCATGCTTTGATTTCTGATTTGGTAAAACTTACTTATCCTAAAGTTATTGCAACAGTGTTGAGTCAGTAGCCCAAGTACCTGTGTGGTTTTGAAAATAACTATCAGACTATTGATATTTGCAATGCTGAATTCATAAAAGAAGGACATTCAGGCTTCATCTTACATTGTCCTAATAGGACAACTTGACAGTAGATGTCCTTTCTCTCTCCTGAGATTATAAATTTTGCACTCTGAAGGTTACACAGTTGTTGGTGAAAGTGAATTCAAAAAGTCCTTTACAAACAGTTGACTTATAAATAAAACATAGGCAGAGAGCACACTTCTGGCATGCATGTTATATAAGCTAAAAAGCAGAAGGACACTTTTATTTTTGGTGAGGACTTGTCTGCTTCTGATAGAGTTGCAGAAGAGCAGCTACTATAAATATCTGGTAGGAAAAGTAAAATTTGATTTAAATTGTTTTACTGGGTAGTCTAATGAACTCATGCTCTTACAGATTACTGCTTATGTATCTCTTCATGCAGTAAAGTGTATAAACATAACTACCTCTTTTTCAGCCCTTGATTTACCTTCCCAGCTTTAGATAACGGCGTTGGACAGATAGAAATGTCTACGTTGTAGGCAGAGCTGGCAGAGCTCCCTAAGCAAAGCCTCAGGGGGTTCTGGTGCAGGAATGTGGGCGTCCTTCACCTCACCGCACCCATTCCAATGCTCGTTTCCTGCTCCAAGGCTCTGTGGTCAGCTCAAATAGTAACGAGTGTTGCTGCGCCAAAGGCGGAAGGGCATTCACAGTACAGCGCCATGACATTTTTTCAAAACTACGAGGTTGCTATTATGAATATTTTTCATATCTCTCAAATTGCATTAGGCAAAACGCAAGACTGTCTAGGAAGTTCAGCATCTGCAGATCACATCCTGTAAGTGGTTTGTGTTAGGCATGCCTCATGTGACCTTCAGAAATAGCTTGCTTAAGTTAAAGCACATGCCCTGAGTGTGCTTAAATCTAAGCATATGCTCAAGTAGTTTAATTTGGAATTGAGTTGCACATATGTAAAGCTAAGCTGTTAAGTAAAAAGAAGGTTGAGTGTTAACTGGCTCTGTTCTGGAAAAGAATTAATTAGAGCCTGAGAAATGTTTTGTCTGTCATTGTTTCGTTAAGTCCTTGTGTGCTCTGTGATCTTACCAGAGACGTGCAAAAAAAAAAAAAATCAAGACACTATTCGCCCTCTTTTGTTACATGATGACATTGCTTAGTGCGCAGGGAGTTCTGTTATTATGCTGTGATCTCAACAAATGAAGACTCCAAAGGTCTCCTGTCAGGCTGTTTGAAGTACACGCACTTTTAAAGACAGGAAGGGTAGTATTTAAGAAAAAAAAAGTCTTTATAATTTCGTCTGAAACAGATGAAAACAAAGTAACATATGCAAATTTTGAAAAGGTGCTGTAAGGGATGCAGAATTTTATGAGGACCCGGTAACCTTTTGTGTGCATTCTGTTTTGGATGTCGTCTGTTAGGATCATTCACCTTGCATCTTCTACAAACCTATTCAAAATGTGATGGTGAATAATATCATTAGGAAAAATTAAAACTTTAAGCTGCCTCTAATCATTTAGCAAATAGCTCATTCCTTGGTTATATGCTGTTTGTTAGAAATTTGACACTGCATTGAAAGTTACTGATTTCATTTTGCCAGCTTGACTTAATTTTATGATCTATATTTGCAATTGGTGTTGAAGGTTGCAGCTTAGAAGGCAGTATAGATTCCTGAAATCACATTTGTGACAAGTTACTTAATCAGCAGAACTACCTGAAAGTGTTTGAAAATTATGTCGTGCCACTACAGTTGTGAGAGTTGGTATGAGGTGTTAAGTAGCAATAGAATAGGTATTTAAAAAAGCTGTAAGTCTAAAAAGGGCCATGGGGTGCTAAAAATATAAGATGATGGAAGTCAAAGAAGGTCTCTAGGTGGTTGCCGCCTTTTCTTCTGGTAGCTACATCTACTAATGATCTTAATTGTGGCTGTATAAAATGCTGTGTTTGTGTCACAGACCTTCTGGTCGCCAGCCCCAGACTTCTCTATCAGGCCAGGCTGTAGATATGCAGTTAGCTGCTGCTTTGATCACTGCTGGATGTTTTGGCTTGTTCTGTCCTTTTGACACTTAAGACCCACCCAGGAAGAAATGTTGTAAGATTCACCTAACAACCAGAATCACTGTGAAGGACCTTCAGATCTCAACTGTCCTCCCTAGTGTTCTACATCAACATGAGAATAGAAACATCTTTGTTTTTCACAAGCACCATTTTGTGTGTGTGCCACAGAGGAATAAATGGGAAAATTTGATAGTGTTTATAAAACTGCTCGGTCAGTTAATACTGAGAGGTGGTTGTGAGAATCCCTTTGAAGCTCCTTTGTAAGATTAAGTAAGGAGACAGCCTTCGAATGCTCATTCTTAGAGGTGCATTCACAACTTTAAGTAGCAATCAAAACCCTGGCCTAGATGCTTTAAAGAGCATTTGATAACTTATTATGTATTCAACTTCCATGTGGTGCTTCATATATTTGTTGTTTGTCTGTCTCGTGACCTTATTTGTGGGATAAAGGTGGCAGTGAACATGAAAATTATCCTAAATACTGTGTATATTTGAATGGGAAGAGCAAATGAATGGCACTAGATAGCAATGTTTATTGTGTCAAGTCTTTGGGATGTCATTTATATGTAACTACTTCTAATTAGTGCCATTCAAACCAACTAAAATGACTCCAAAGCAGATGCCAGTTGTTGCAAGGAATGTGCCTGGATACTTGTCATTTTGTGTAGTCAACTGGCACGCAGAGCATTGACAACACTTTAATATTAGAGATGGATGAAAGGTTTCCACATTGGAGCTTGCAGTAATTTGCAATAGGGAACATTTCTCTTAATAAAATGCAGTTAGGAAACTGCTGCTTCTCAAATGAGAGTTACCTTTCCCTTTAATCGTGGTCACTTCTGATGAAAACTAATAGCTTATGTTTCCTCCTTCCACGTCATCTCTAACATGCACCACGCTTCTGCGAGCAGTGTTAGGGAAGGAGATGACATCAGAGAGCAGTCTAAGAAGGAAAGACTTTTGCACTCCAAAATTTGGAATGGGCTTTGCTTTTGAGAACATGTGCTGAAAAATAGCATGTTAATGACTACCTCAGCCTAAATTCTGGCAATATCTAAGTAAAGCAGAGTCATTCAGCAATAAACTGGCTTTTGATCTGAATGCAATTTATAAGCACAAAGCTACATTGCTCTTTGATTATGTAAATTGACATCCAAATAGCAATGCTTCATGTTGTAATGATACTCCCCCCACCTTCTAAAATTGCCTTTTATTTAATTAAGACTCTCCAGGAGGCTGACACTCTTCTATGGCTGAAACAGCAGCTGTACAGCAGTGATGAACCTCAGAAAAAAAGCTAAACATCTCTGTGATTGCTCTGAATCTTGGTGGGACAACGGAGAAGATCCTCTTGGCATTGCCAAGAAAGCAGCCTTCTAGCTTTAATAGCAATTTTCTCAGTGATCACCACGATACTCTGCAGTGGGGATTTTGATTTTAAAACTAGTAATTTTGGCTGTTTCCCTAATGTAATTTAACTTGCCGTTTTTCATAGAGGTATTTAAAGCCACACTCAGAGGCTACAAATGAGCCTAAATAAGATAACAGCTGCAAATGTGGAAAGTTTTAAAGTAAACACTAGCTGGTACAGAGCCATACTAGGTGTAGATGCTGTGCTGTTACCCCAGATGCTGGTGGGATTAACCTCCCTGCCTCATCTCTCCTTTCTCTTGCTTATTAAGTAAGATGCAGCGGTGGTAATTTTTGTGTATCCTTACGGCTTGCAGTCAGGCTGACTCGTGATTAATATTCTTTGGATACTCACATTAGAGGAAGGCTTCTTGAAAAATAAGTTGTTGCAATAATACGAATAGTACTGAGAAGTATAGATTTATTAAGGATGACTTCCAGTAGAAGAAGGGGTGACGTTACTCAGATTATTAACACTTCAGAAAATGTTAATAATATCAAGCCGTTGCTTTGTGTCAAGGGAGTTTCCTTAGTTTCAAAGGAGCTATGCCAGTTCTTGGGAATTCTGTCTCCAAATAGCTGCAGCCTGATTCAAAGCCTGTTTTGGTTTGCCCTTAGGTTCCTCTCTAGCTTCTTCTGGCCATGCTGAAAATAGATTTCTGTTTAAAATGCTTATGTGAACAAGAGGTAGGTGGAAAGTAGAAGTCAATAAATTAAAAAACAAACCCCCAAACTGCTAAACACTGCATGCTAAAGCTACACCAAGACATAGCTTTAAGATGCTATCAAGATGTAGCTTTAGCATGTGGTGTTTGGTAATGTGGAATGTTCCTGAAATGTTCCTGGCAGTTGGCTTGGGAAAACTCAAAAAATAAAATAAATTAAAATCCACCCCCCCTCCAAAAAAAAAAAAAAGGTCTTCCAGACGAGTCAATGCTTCTGAGCACTAAGCCTAAGCTACAGAGTTCACCGTGATGCTGAACACGCGAGAGTGCTGGTCCTACTAGCACAGTGAGCGACTCTGTGGGGAGTTCAGGTGAATGTTCAGACGTGAAGGAGTTTGGAGACAGATTGTCTCCTGAGCTGGTGGGACTTCTAATGCTCACGTAGAGACATGGATATAACTCTTAGCTTTGTGCTAATTTTTGTTCTTGGTACGTCTGTTTCTGAAGTGGTAGCAGCTACTGCTTTGAGTTCTGTTCCTCTGTACAAAATAATTAAAAGATTAATATGACATCTGTGTATGACACAGTGGTTATAGAGTTTAGGTGAGTAATGATTTTTGAAATACAAATAACAGTGGAAACCCTAGCAATCGTAGTAGTTGGAAATTTGTCTAAGATGTTCTTTCCAAAATAATTCTTTCATGGTAAATATAAACAACATTTGATGGTAGTCACATTAGATTTAGACATGAGGAGGGTGTCTCCTGCTTGTATGTGAACTTTGAACACTGTAAGGAAACTTGAGGTAGCTTCAGGAATAAGCTAGTTACATAGCTAAGCTGTGCTCCTTGCATCCTCCATGCTGAAGTCAGCACTCACTTGCAAGGGGTCACATGCAAAGATCCCACTACTAGGTGGTTAAACAAAAAATACTTCTGTGCATTTTGAGGCATATGGGCATGCAAAAGTAGTCATTTATAAACTAGAGTGTAATATAGTTTTCCCAAGAGGCAATAAATCCTCACACTTCAGCTGACAGACCTATTTCTACATAATGAGGAAAAATTCACTCCTGGCATAACTCCACTGAAGTTAATTTCTCCAACAATAAATTTGGCCCAATATGTCAATATAAACTTAACTCACTTGTGTTCATAGAGATTAACTCAACAGCATCTTATGTATGCCCAGAATAATTAGTTTACTGTCTCTTGAGGTTTATTTAATTAATTTAGAATGCTTCTCATTTCGGAGATACTGCAGAGACAGGTCTGTTGTAGATAAGGGAGACTACAGCTACTCCCACAATCTTTTGCTTGTGGTAAAGGGGAATACTTGGGACAGGGAAAGTGGTGTCATGTTGTTAAAGTTGTGCTCTCTGAGCCTTTTTAATAGAATCCCAGCAATCTCAAATGGTTTGGTGTCTTAAAATAATATTCAAATCCATATTCTTTTCACATTTTCATAGCACTGTGCTTCCTCTGATCAGCTGAGAATCATTGGAATACTTTTTGAAATTTGTTACAGCTTCAGAGAGGATAACTTATTTATAGGGAAGTCTTTCAGATCTGCAGTCAGACACTGAATTTTTAAAGGCAGGGTATGTGTCAGAAGCTAAATAATTAAGATCCATGCCTTCTCAGCATTTTATTTCAAATATTAAACATTACATAAGAGATTTTTGCCATGTGGAAATCAAGCCTTTAAAGTGGTATAGTCTTGGTTAGAAAATCACTGTATTGTGCAGTTAAATTGATGCATCTTCAATCCTACAAATAGTTCAAAAAGTTTTTAAAGTGCTTTGGTATTCCACATACTGGTTCAAAATGTCCCTGCTCATCAATGTCATTGATGGTATGTTGTACCTCTCAGAAACCCCGATCTGTGATCGTTCTAAAGCTCCAGGTCAGTTTTAAGCAAACTGTGGGGTTGTGAACTAACACAGGTAGGGTCCGGGACAGGGCTTGCTATGGTCGGCTCACATAAAGCCTGGCGAACATATAGCTGTGTGCTGCCAACATGAGTAAACAGATAACTTGCCAGATGAAATGCAGCCATTAAATTCCTTCTGTTGTAAACCACTGTCCTCCACTGGAAGGAATTAAAACTGCACAAATTCTTCTCAGGACCTCTGCTGCAAACAGCAGCAGATGATTTGTTTGGAGAGCTTGCTGGCGGAGCAATGTGCTCTGTCCCTTCTTCCTTCAGGAATTTCGTATTGTTGCTGTCGTGTTGACAAACCACTGGAAGCTTTACATACTTACACGTAGTTTCCTGAAACTTCGCTGGAGTTTGAATAGATGCATTAAGCCTTTCTGATGTGGTACCCCCAAGAAATGGGTGTACCAACATTTTCTTCTCTAGCAAAACCCGTATGCTGCAGGAGCCGCTGCAAATTTCCACACAGCTCAGGTTCCTGTCCTGTCTTTGGTTACCAGGCCTGCAGCCAGCCGTAATGCTATACAGCGGTGGGGGCACTGCAAGCTTATGGAGATACTGGAAGCAAACACGGAGTTATCTTCTGTCTTCTGTCATCAGAACTGCCAAATTTGTTACCTGCTGTTGCCACTTTTTCTTCAGTGAAATACTTATTTTCTGGTTTCCATGAGATATCTGGAAATGGCTTTGGTAGGCAGGCAGGTGTAGAGGCAGGAGCTGGTACCATTCTCCTCTGACAGTGACCTGCTTTAACTTTCCTAGGCTGGGTATAGACGTGGGCTGCTATCAGTAGGGTGGAAAACCAAGGCATCAGGTTCAGCTGATGAATTACGTTCTCTTAAAGTTGTCCCTGTCCTTTTGCATCCCTTCCAAAAGGATGTGGGAACGTCTGAGCTGAGCCGGTGCCTGCCTACCAGGTGAAGCCTTTTCCCTGCTTCCCACTCCAGCTCAGGCTCTGCTTAAATTGAGCAAATACTGCCCTTTCAATACTGTATAGGATAGACATGCTCCTGATGTGTCCCCCTCCCAATTTCTGGTTGCAGAGATATGTACAGATGTGCAGAGAGATCACGGGCATGTCATTGGAAACGTCACTGTGTGTATGTATGCACTCTGATTGTTTGCCAGGATTTACTTCATGTGGAGGTTCTAGGAGCAAAGAAGTGTTGTTGACAAGCTATTTCTGCTTATTTGCAAGTCATTTATTGCTAATTATAATGAATGCAGATGAAATGATTGGTTGACAGAACATCAGGATTAATGCCAAGCAAATCCCAGAGCGCTTGCAATTTTTTTCCTCTGTAAATAATGTCTTTATACTTCTTCATTTCTTTTTCCTTTATTTTTCCTTGTGGTCTTCACCACAGCTATCTGCTCCTACAAAGCACACTGATTACATGCAGGAGGACTTACTTTTTGACATTTTGCCACATCCTGCATTTCTACAATTTATTTTTGCAGTAACATGTGGCATAACGTGTTCCTAGAAATTTGGCCCCCCTTTTCGGGTCTTCACTGAGGTTTATGAGTGTTCAGCTGCCGCAGAATGTGGCCTTTCTTCCTTCAAGGTTTGAAGGTAGTGCAGTGAAGCCAACTAAAAGCCAACAGCAGTTTGAGTTTTGGCAAAAAAAAATATTTCCATCCTTTTTATTGGCTGAAATGGTAAGTGAGCCAAGGAGAAGGTTTGGCGGCTCTCACTGCTATTTTGCGTTAGTTGTGTACTAAATGCCACTTGAATTGAAAGGAATTTTTGTGTTCTAAATGCAAGTTGAATTTTTAATCTACTCATAGATTGCAGTGGTTGTGTGTTGGGGTTTGCTATGGAGCTACCACTGCTGAGTTCTGCATTCTCGTTTTTAGGACCTAGCAGGTCTTACTGGTATGTTCAGCTTGTAAAATATTAGGAAATGAAATTTTGCCTGAGCCCACAACTTATCTTAAACTTATTCATCTAACTTATTAAAACCTGTGCAATAGAAGTTAAAACGTCTTATAAAGATATTCCCAGATATTTGGACCAAAACTGAACAGTAAGAAATAATAGTTGAAGTGAACTTTATGCTACAGATCTTTAAAAGTTATAGTGTTTCTTAGTTTTTTTTTGTTGTTGTTTTTTTTAATAAACCATGTGCTTAATTTAATTTTTGAGCCAGTTTTTGTGAGCAGCACAATTGGATGGAATAGACTGGTAATTTCCGTGTCAGATGCAGAATTTTGCCTTTGCAGAGTTTATTTTTATACAGAACTGTGTAATTACCTCTATTTATTGCAAAAGGAAATTATGCATTTTACAAAGCAGCTTAGTCATGCAGGACAGTCTGGTAACTTGTAAGTGCATCTTGGTTTTATCCTTGGTTGCTTTTTTGTGATCTGTAAGGGTATACTTGAAATAGCAATGATATACCCTTTAGGCATTGTACTTCAAGGCAAACTTATTTCTTTATGAGGTTCCTTTTGCTTAGCGTACCTGGACTATCAAAGTAATAAATAAGTCTGTAACTGTAACTATGTAGATGAATTAATTCAGTCTCTTTTATAAGAGCCCAGAATCTGACCTAACGGTTGTTTGCACTATTTTAAAGTATTATTCATAATGGTTTGGAGATGTATGAAGTCAGCAAAGGCTCTCGTGATTTCTCTGGGAGGTTTGACATCTGTATGAAGCTTTTGGATGAGATGGCTAAGGCAGATGTGCTTGGTTTGCTGGCACTCAGCCCTTTTCTGTCAAGCAGAAGCCTGAAGACTTACGGGCAGTGGGAATCTGGGGCAACGCTTCTCCAGTGCTAGCATCATTTTAGTATCTGTGGTCCATTCTTACGTCCAAGCACAGTCTCCAAGGCGAGCAGGGAGACAGTGTATCTTGGCATAAACTGTATTTTTAACAGATTTTTCTATTCAAACTCCTCTGAAAAGTTATCTGGGAAGATATACACAGCAGGCCAGATTACACTTGAAGTTCTAGTTTAACTAATTTGCTTAACATTAAGCATAAATTTTTCAGCATATAATAGTAAATGAAAAGATGAGATAAATACCACAAGATATAAGTTCGGAAGAGATCTTGGAGAAATAACTGTTTGTGCGACACAGTAATAGAAGCCTGTTTGCTTTCTTAGGGTTCAGACTGTGACTTTTGAGCAAAAGTATTTAAGTCCAAACAGTCAGCTCTGTGTTATCTTCCTGCTTTTTTTTTGTGTTGCAAACTGCCAAGAATGCGTGGGATTCATACATTTTGTTAGTTTGCTGATAATCAAAAAATCTGGAAAGCCAGGTCACATGTATTTATGTAGCATTTCAAGAAAAAGGACAGTGAAGAAATACTACCCTTTGCTCCTCAAATGTTTTACTTCCTGATACAGAATTTTTATCTGTTTCAAAAGTGAGCATGGACTATGAGCAAGAGCACTTCAGTCAATCTCTGAAATAGCACAATCGTTGGAGTCTGCATTACAACTGAAATAAGAATTACTTGGGGATAGGAAATGATGGGGGGTGGGGGGAAATAACAAAAGCCCAGCGTTTAAAATACTTCCACAGTTAGTTAAATCCCTGTCTACGTGAGTTAAATCCCCATCTACGTGTAAATTACTGAGCTTCACTCCCAGAAGTCAGTTGTTATTTATTTTCTGACACTATTTAAAGATAATGCTTTTGTGCTTATCATTCCTAGAGGTCTCACATTTTTTCCAGATCAGAAGTTTTATGGCATGACAACATTCAAAGTAAAAAAATATCTTTAGCGCAGTCTTTCAACTGCATATAATTTTAGAAATAACTGGAAGGTAGATTACATTTAATTTTCTGCAAGTTTCAAAAGCAGTTATATCCTTTCTATCCAATGAACCCTCAACAACAAAAGTGTCAAACTGAATCCAACATGTCCACAAAAATAGTATCTTTATTAATCCATAATTTTGTGATGCATATTGGAAATGTAAGCCTTAAAAATCAGGCAATCATTTCCTTCTCTTGCTTGCCCACTAATTCTAATTTGACTCTGTTAGCAAACTGGTTTAACGCTGAAATCTGATAATGAACCACAGAGCTGCATGCTTGGGAAAAAAACCTGATTTTTTTCCAGCATAATCCGTATAGGTCAGTTGCATTTTCTGGAGACATGTTTCCACCAGAGACTGTTCCTTTACTGTAAAGATCTAGTCTCTTTTTGGATAAGTATAACTTTAAATACATAAAATGCGCTTAGGTGGCATTTACGGTACATACACATATTTTGAGTCTAAACCAGAGAGCTCCTTAGCTCAGCTTTGTGTTTCACATTTATTTTTAGTGTTCACGTGTTAAATTTATGCTTTCCATTACATCATCACAATGCTATCAGTGACGTTTTGTACATTTGTATATATTGTTTCTTTTTACATAAAGGTGTAGTTATATCAAAGAAGTGAGTTAAGCAAGAACACTTTTGATCTATGTTATGACATTTATTGCACAAACTTGATGTAATCCATGTAGATTACTTTCTTCTATTCTTGCAGAGCTTTAACGTCCTGGGATTTGTGGAAATTCAAACATCTGAATGATATAGGCATGTAAGGGTCAAGAATTATCCAGCTGTTAATAGCATGAGCATTATATTATGCAAACAGCAGAACTGTAAAAGCAATGAGCATGTAGCTGCATTTGCTGTGAGGATAAACAATCCTTGCTATGAGGATAAACAAAACCTTCTGACCATCACTGGATTTTGTACAGACCACGAAGAGGTAAACCTGTGGTTGCCACTAGAGCGCTACAAGTTGGTATTTTTAATTTCCATCATTTGAATAGCACCGATACTAGGTGAGATAGGTGCCTGTAAGCATACAATCAGATGCTTTAAGCTGTGACTGTTGCCACCCTCTGTAGTTCCGGTTTGGTTTTCAGTGTCAACCCAGCTGTTTGTGTAACTGCACTAGCAAATAGGTTTGGAGACGCGCCCAGGTGGCTCAGGAGCTGACCGTAGGGTGGGCAGGGGAAAGGAGGTATTTTACACTTGGCTTTTGTACCACTATTGCACATGATCTTTAGGGGAAATGAATGAACTCACAGATACTCATTGTGACTTGTATGTAGCATTGGATATGCCAAATTAAGACGTAAATCACTTTCTTTTTAAATATGTTTGTGTTTTGCTGGTCTCCAATCGTGATTCAAATCCCAACTGTGCCAGGTAGTGGACTAATGTCTAATCATCATTTACAAGCATTTTGTGGGCATAGGAGAGGGAGAGAACACAAGAAGCTTTGATATCACACGGATCACAGATTATTAACGTTTATTGGGAAACAAACAGCCTGACAACCGTGCATGATTTTCAGGTAAATAAATATGTTCCAGAAAACATCCTGTGTTATCATTCCTGTAGCTACAGCTTCCAGACATATTGCTTCATCTATAGGAAGGCAAATTCCAAACACAATTTTCCTATTGGAAGAAATCCTCATGGTCTACCAAAGCACATGAACATTTGGTCCTCTGTTTCATACCAGTGGGAAAATTATACCCCAAAGTTTCAATAAATACAATACACTTTTAAAGCCATTTTTTTCTGAAAAGCAAATATCCAACCAGTAACCTACTGATGTAAGTGAAGAGCAAAGTAGCCTGCAAACAGCTTAATTAGCTGCCTGTTTGCAATTTATTTTCTCTTGTGCTCATTTGATTCAAATACTTCCTGCTGTCCGCTTCCCTCACCCCCCACCCCCCCACCCCCAAATGGCTGCTTGTAAGGGGAAAGCTTGGCTGTATTATTTTCCTACGCACAAATGAAATTGGGAATCGAGGAAGTGCTTTGGAAGCCAGGAAAATTAAATTGTAGGTACTTTTTTTTTTTTTTTTTTTTTTTTTTTTTTTAAATAGCAAGAACACTGATTGCTTGGTGCTCCTTCCTCATGCCCCAGGAATCTCCCTGCTGTCCCTTGCACAGCAACGTCTCTCCATGGTTAATTCTGTATCACTCAGCTCTATTTTCTGCCAGTAAAATGAGTGCTGTAGCAGAGTGAGTCATGGCTGTAGAAAGCCATTTCAAGGACAAGTCAAGGATGTTGACGGCAGCAGCTTGATAAAGCCAGGATTTGAGACTGGTTCAACTGTCTTCAGCCTCAAGGAATTCCAATTTATGAAGCTGAGGCCTCGGTAGTGAAGCCACAGTTTCTAAAATAAACTAAGGAAAAATCTTGGGATGCAGTTTCCTGCTGAGATTTTGTATTTGGGTCCTATGACATTGCACGAAGCAGCATTACATAAAGCATAGCAGATGCACTCCAGATTAATGGGGGGGAAGGGGGAAGCGTATAAAAAATAATGTGCAATGAAACCATAGCAGAGGAGAGAACATCTTAAAGATATATTATAAGGAAAAATAATTTCCAAGGTGGGGACTGACACGGAGAATTAGTAACAGTGTCAGCCTGGCACTGTCACTTAAAAAAAAAAAAAGACATAAAAATATTTACAGCAATTTTACATAAGATTTAAAAGTACCCCTGTTTGCCGTGATGCATTTGTCCTAGCAAGTGCGGTGTACTGCAATGGAAGGGAGGGCAGGAGGGTCTCTGGGTGCCCAGCTGTGGGCAGGGAGCTCCTTGTGGCAGCAGCAAGTGCTGGGTAGAATGCTTGTGTCCTGAGCCCCCTGCACAGCCCTGCTCCAAAACTGCTGCTTACCTCAGAAGTGGATCAAGCTGTAAATTAAGTTTTTATAAAGTGAAGTAGTCCTAAAAAAATCTGCATCTTAACTGCAGCTGGAAATAGTGCCTGTGACTGTCAGCCACCAAGTGAGGACACCACAGGTGTCAGGGCAGGTCACTGGCCTGCACAGGTGCATGCAGAGTCCTGCGGGGGGTGCATGGCTATTGCTGAAGCCTGGGCTGCTATGGGGCTTTGCTTTTGTTACCTGATCAGGGCTAGGTGAGTTTAGGGCTGTGACTGCGAACTGTGCGTATTGGGGGGGCAGAAGCCCAGATGCTGCAAGCAGGCAGAGCAGTCCTTTCTAGCGAGGGAAATGGAGAACACAATGATGAATGCCCAGGGCACCATTTTTTTTTTTTTTTTTTTTTGAGAAAATTAGTCTGTATTTCTTCTGGTTAGATATTATTGAATGTGTTCGTGTACATTGCTTTTAAATAACCTTGTAGTGATAAGGTAAAAGTATATTAGGTGGTCTGGACTGATATTTTGCATCATTTAAAGTTATCAGCCATCTTCAACCATTGGCAGAGGAATGTAATGTATGTATTTCACATTACATAGATCCAGTGTTTTGGTGCGGGTGAGCCCAAAAGGATGCACAAGCTCTGTGAAACGTTCTCATACGCTTGTTTTCATTGGTGCAGATGACAGTGTTCGTGTACATCATCCTGACTGCACGTGAGAGTGCGGTAGATACTTATTTATAGATTAAACCCTGCGTTTTTATAGCATTAGAATTATAACAAATGAACAAACTGGATGAACTAAAGATCAATTTCAAGACCCAGAACCTTTCATCTTAGCTCACTATGATTAAATTCTGCATGACACTGGATTACCCCTCCATGGCAAATCAGTCCAGTCCAGATGTAGGGGGAAAGGTGAGGGGATCGAACATAATTGGTACCCTTGTTGAATGAATTGCTTAGGTATCAAGATCTGAATGAAACTGTAATCCCTTCTCACTTTTACCAGGCAGGTCTGATAGGTCAGAGTTTGGTAGGTCAGTGTAAAAGGAGCCTGAATTACCCATCCTGGGCTGTATCAGTCCTCTGAGGCTTGGCAGACAGTGAACTTAAGATGCACTAAGCTTAATTGCAAATAAAGACTGTGATACAAACAAAGCTCAGGAAGTTAAAAGATTAATGCTGTCTTTTTATTTTATGCAAGCCTTCTTCCTGTTTCCATAATAATAGGAATTGTTTATTTTTCCAATAAGTTCTAAAATCTTGAGGACACATAAATGGAAAGCAATGTTGGTACTTGGTATTAATAGTCTCGCATAAGTCTTCCTTTTGAAGCTTTGTTCGCTGCTATTTTTCATTATAATTAAACAAAGTATATTTTCTTAAGATTTCCAAAGTCCTGCAATATTTTGTTTTCATGAAAGAGCTTTTCTTGAATGTCATTCATAAGCTTGCAAAATATGTAGCATTCCATAGCCATCTTTGAAAGCATCAGATCTGACAGTATATGGATATTGCTACACACTGTTCATCTGAAATTTTATGTATTTTGTGCTCATGCTTCTCATAAAAAAAATAAATATGGGTGTGTAAAGTTAAATAACAATTGTGGCATCAGAGGATATGAAATTTCTCTAAAGTGAGTAAGAAGTTTCAAGGAGAAAGAACTGTGGTAAGCTGTAGAAACTGAGAGGGAAGAAGGAAGAGCTATCTGATATTTATCAGTGGCATTGGTTTCTTTGAGATAAAGGGGAAAGTAAGGAATCTGGAAAAGGATACAAAGGGAAGAGGGAAGGTCTGATAAGATTAGCTTCAGAATGAGCAAAAGACATAGGAGGCAAATAGGGAGAAAGGGAAAAATATAAACAAGTTTAACAGAAGGCAGAACAGAATTAGGGCACTAGAGAGAGGGGGAAAAATTCTGCCTTAGAGTGTCCTGAATATTTCAGCATGCCCATTCGGTTCATCTCTGTTCACCACTTACATAACCTGTAGAAAATAAATGCATGCTCAAGATGTCTGCCTGAAAGGAATGACTTCAGCCTCGGCCCTGTTCATCACATTGAAAAGCATTTCAAGCACTTTCTGTGTTAATCAAAATTATTTCATACAATAATAATAATATGTTATCAGTACTATTTAAACTGATAATATTCTCTAAATGTTGATAAAACAGACATCGAAAGTTTCTGATTTTCATGTGTTTCTCTTGTTCAGTGTTAATGTGTGCCATGCTTAAGGAATGTATTAATTATATTTATATATATTTATCCCGCAGTGACAATCCTCTAGGCCCAGTCTTCATTAATGAATAATGATGGAACAGATTAGGCAGTTGGGTCATTTTATCCTTTAAGTGAGATGAAGAGTCCTGAAGAGAATGCTGCATTGCAGCTATAAACAAAATGGTTTCACAGTTGACAAAATACTTTTGAATCATACTTTGAGTTTCTGAAATCATCCAGGTTTTTTGAAAGATTGCCAATTTCCCCAACCATTTTGGTTAGAAAAGGGATATATATATATGTATATATATATTTAAAGATCTATTCCAATTAATTCTGTTCTATGAACTTGGTAACCTGAGGCTGAATAAAAATATAGCTGCTTATCATGACTAAGAATAAATTCTAAATTATGAGGGGCTGCTCCATTTATAGGACAGTTGGACATAGGCAAAAAGTCGAAAGTCACTTTTCTGTTGCTCTGCTTGTAGGCTCATGCCATGTTTCAGTGTGCACATCCTCCATTGACTGAGTAGGGAATTTAATGGAGTCTCTGAGCAGTGGTTATATAAATATATGCCTCTGTTACAGCATGACAAAATGTCCTTGAGTGAATTCTGCCCCATTTTGATATAATGATAAAGTTGGTTCTACTTGCTTTTCTTTAATCTCTTTTTCTGCTTCTCCATGTCTCAGTATTCTCGTTTCTCTTATTTGAAAGAATTTACTTCTAATTTGGTAAAGTAAATTACTATGTTCTTCTGCTGCCTGATGTGTGGCTTCAGCTCCAAATAACTGTATTGCCATCACTGTGGCAAGAGGAAGTATTTGTCTCTAGCAGCAGCTTTGAAGCTGAGGGGAAAGTGGTTTAAATCTCAGACTCAGTCTAAGGGATTTACTTATTTTAGCATGTGGATTTATTCTGGAACATCTTTCCCCAATTAACCATTATGGATTAACTCTTTGTATGGATGGTCTTATTTTGGATTAAGAGTGCCTCTTCCCAGTTGAGCTGGATTAAGCAAAGCAATGAATTAATGGGCTGGAATGAAAACGAATCAGCTAGCACAATGTAAACATAGGTAACTGCTGTGCAATGAAAATAGTTAAGCCATAGATTCGTTAAGCAACTTCTAATTTGAGATCTCATTTTAAATACAAATTTAAGCTTCCAAATATTTAATGAAGGTTAATTAATAACTGTAGGGGTTATTTTGGCGACATTAAGAAAATGTGATTTTTGTTTACTTGCTTAAACTGTCCAGGGATGCTTGTTAATATGAATTTGTTGCTTCTATTATTATTATACAGTATAATATTTTGATTTCTGCTAATGTGTCTAGAACAAATTCCTAAGTATTTGTAATGTGAACATTCTTCTGTCAGAGCTTTGTTGCAGAATTGCCTTATCTTCTCTTGAGATTCCATTTGCCAAAAGATGTGTGAGGTTTTCAACTTCTCAAACCATAGAAGACAAAATAGGGAAGAGTAATTCTTAACATAAAGAACGCACAGATACTGTGACCAAGTAAATTGAGAGATTTGAATACAAATGCTTTCCATTTTGATGTCTCCTTGAACAGATCTTCTTTATAATTGGGCAATTTTCAGTGTCTTCTTGGATTGCCAGATATCTGTATAGAATCCTTTGTATCCTTAAAATATTTCCTACTTCTGTTGTCAATGAGAAATGGAGTCTGGATATGAAATCCATTTCTTTCAGGATCTTCCAGGGTATGTGCTTGCTACACACCCTTACTCTTTCTGTCTCATGCTTGCCTCTGCTACCTTGAATTCCCAGAGGTCTGAGCTAACCCATTTCAGTTGCTGTAGTTAATTGAATGCCCTCCCGTGTGAGAGGGTTTCCACGTCAGCCGTAAGATGTGAGATGAGATGCGGATCAGTCAGAGTCTCAGTTTTCTACAGAATATGCAGTGGAAGTTATGTACTCAATAAACAGTGGAAAACAGGTTGGTGAGATTCATCTCTTTTGCCGCTGAAATTCATCTGTGGAGAAAACTTAGGAACAAACCTTCGTTAAGTCTTATGTGTTCTACAATATTTCTATTAAGATTTGATTTTGAAGTGGGACCAGTTTGTTGTGTTATGTGTTGTCCTTGACTGGCTCTGACTTGCACTCTTATTGCAGCTGGTGACAAGGAACTCCTTCCTTGAGGTACTTACAATTTAATTTAGTATTTGCTTTGCACTGGAAAAGAATCTGGAGAACTTCATTAGTGATTACTGCATTCAGATAAGGTTAGTTATGCTGAGAGATAATCAACGTGATTGACAATATATTTTTCATATTGCGAGAGTCTATTCTTTATGTTTTTTTAAGTGTGCTAAATTAGGAAAAGTCTGTGGGTGTTGAGTTCCTAACAGAATTCTATTGCACGTGAGGATAAGAATAAAATAATGCTATATCCCGCACTACATCTTGGGATTGCTTTGGTTGCCATTTATACTTGCTAGTCATTTAAAAATAAGAGTCAAGAAAACTTTGACACTTCTCACAGCATTAGAAAAGGCATCTCTTGGTATTACACCCCTGTTATTATGCTTTACACAAGGCTGAGAACTCTTTGAAGGCATCTCATGAGGTCTGTTCCAATGGTTCCATCAGCCCAACTAAAACACTGCTGCTGATGATGAATCCTCTTCTTTGCTCTACTGCTCTTTTACACCCAGACAGTTTTCAAAAATTTAATTAACTAATTACTATCAGACTGGAAAGTCTTGGGACTTTCTTCTCTTCAAATCTTTTCTTAATTCATGTAGGAAATCGGGCAGTTGGGAGCTTTTTTGACTTGCTAAATTAGCAGTGCCCACTGTCTCTAAACTTTGTATATATCTGTTTGGTTATGAGGTGTTCAGTGTAATAGTATTCATTCTGGCACCTTTGGATGAATTTTTACAGCTTCTTTCATTTTTATTGTCCTTCCAAGTCTGTGGTACTTAATTCTACAGGAAAGACAGATGATGAGTTAAAGGATGGGTCTCACTTGTTTCTGAAGAGGATGGAAACAGGTAACACTGAATGCAATGCAGAGTGTTATGCAGGTAACAGCTCACAGTGTGTGCACTACGTTTGAGGTTTCAAAGGTCTAATTATTTTAATGCTCCTGAGCAACAGGATATGATCCATTGGATGCTCAAAATACATCTTATTTTCTTACTGTCTCCTCACAAGTTGGGCATTGTGGTTTAAGTGACATCATTGTCACATGCAGGAGCATAGTGGCATTTAATGTTGCTTGCAGATGGCATAATGATCATAGCACTCTTTTTCTTCAGTGTTCTCACTTTTTTTTTTTTTTTTTTAGATACCTTGAATACTCTCCCAAACGCACAGCAGCTTAAGATACACTACAGCAAGTGCTCTGCCTCTTGCATAGGCACAGCTTGAAGAGGGTACAGTTGCTGTGCAGCTGACAAGCTGACATTGCTCACAGGAAAAGCAGATGACACTGAGAAAGATAACAAAGATAGCAATGAAATTAAGAGCTGCCAAGTAGCAGTACTTGGAGGTAACACCTCTGAAAAACACAGCTCACTGATTTTTATTTTTTAAAGTAAGGGTGGGAGGAGAGAGAATCATGCTATAGAAGCAGACTTAGTAAAGCGGGAGTTTTTGGCATTTTTATCCTGTCTCCCTAGTGGACATCACAATAATATGTCTCTGTCTTCAGAACATAAGATTTTTCTTGTTATTTATTTTAATATATTTGTGTAAATTCATATATATAAATATCTATATGAGGAGTGAGCTACCTAAACCTACAAATTCTTGGCCTCATCCACAAGAAACCTCTCTTCCATACTCTTGTTGTTATGAGAGCATATGCTATTTAGCTATGTTACTTTTAGCCTTTCTTATGAACTTCATCAAATAAATATGAACGATAGACCCTTGGAACTGCCTATACTAAAGAGTTATGGTGATTGCAGTGACAAATAATAAGAGTAAAGATCCAAGAAAGAGATGTGTGGATCTTTCAGGCTAGTGCATACAGGCCTAGTGCGTTTTCAGTGCGTACAGGCCTAATGATGTACTGACTCAAAAGTCTGTGATGAGAAATGTGAAAAATCAAAGCTGAAGGCTCTTTATCATTATGAACAGTAGGCAGTCTAGCAGCTAATCTTTTAATTCTGGATTTCTTTGTGGTGGTGTTATTTAATAGCAGGAGTCCCTGGGCTCAGTGTCAGTGGTGTCACCCTCACTAGCTATTTGCAGTAAGTATAGGCCTGGGCACACGTGCAGGTGGAAATGTGGCTCCATTTTCTTTTTTCTCTCTCTCTACTGTTAGGTCAGGATCCCGAGCGTGGCCCTGATGTTGTTCCCTGCTCTACCACTTGCCCACAGCTACCTCAGGTCCCGATGGGGGCCGGGGGTAGTTACCTGTTCGGCTGCGCTCACCCCAGGGCTCAGAGGAGCGCCTGCACACGCAAAGCTCGCAGCTGGCAGGAGATGCCTTCATGCAGGCACCTCCCTGAGCTGTACGATTCCCTTAGGACTGTGACTGATGGTGGTGGTTCTGCTGGGGGACTTGCATTCCCCCAGGCTGCAGTGTATCTGCACAGCCAGGCTGAAGCTGCCTCTGTAGCAACGTTGCTTGTTTGTCACCAGCACTGCTCAGACCGTGGTTTGGGAACGAAGAATCACAGATTGATTTCAGGGCCTGTTTTCCCTTTCCTTCATCCCTGTGATTGCTGTTAGCAACATGCGTGAAATGAAGAATTTCTGTGTAGGGTCCAGTGAGAGTGATGGTAAGCGGTTATGAAGGTGTGTTAATTATGGAAGGCTTTCAACTTTTTTTTTTTTATGTGCTTATTTACTTCTTGCTCTTTTCCTTATCTGAGACCTTGGATCTTCTCTGTTAAACTCACATGGTTGCTTTTCCCTGCGATTACCCAATTCATATGTTAGGGCTTTTCCACCCTGATCCTACAGGATAGCCAGTGAGTGCTCTTCTAAGCTGTAGTAAGTCTTGCTTGATTTGATTTGAAAGCAAGAAAAAGCTTTCAAATGATCTGGAACAATCATATTATAACACAGCATTTTAACACCATGTTTTTGATAGTATTTCCCTCATACTCTCTGTCAACTTCATTGAAATAGCCACATCTTACACTTCTACACTTAAATAGGAAATTGGACCTTTGTGGGTGACATAGAAGCCTGTGCAGAGGGCACTTGTACACTATAAGTCATAATGTCAGAGTAAAATACTATCTTTTGTTTAAATAACCAAAAAAGACATTTGAATAAACCATCTCTAGGCTTTGACTACATTTTCAGTTATCTGCCTATATTTTTTTCTGGAGAAAGGGATAAAAACCATTCCCATTACCCCAATCCCTCTGCCTCTCTTACAAAAAGCCCCAGAACTGGTAAGCTGCTGAGGATATGTGGTACTGAGCCAAGCCCACAGTGCGCAGCATCTGTGGGGTGTCCCGCCGGCTTGGGAATGGCTTAGCTGCAGGAAAGCCCCTCCATAGTGTTTTGGTTAACTGTCAATGCTAGATGAAGATCTGCACTGATATTTTTAATATGTAATGCAACAAGGAAGTCTGCATGAGTTTATTATCTGGTAGGTGCTGGGTGGAAGGTATACCTGCTTGATCATTAGTACTTGGTAGTATTGTGGCACAGTCTGTAGCAACTTTATTGTACCTCATACTACCCCAACAGAACAAAAGAAAACCATCTGTGATGCACAGGATGAGACATGTAAATGGTGTAATGACACTTGAGAGGAGTAAAAGCTGAAGAAATGATTTCTGGTGGTGTGATCTTTCTGCCTCCCCTCTCAACAGCTGTACTCCTTCCGACCGCAGTACAAATGTAAATGAGAAATCCTAATCCCTCTTCTTACATACTGGACCTTCAGCTCTCATTGAAGACACTGTTACCAGCCTTTGCAGAAAGCTTTTCGGTGTCTGTTCAGGCAAGAATAATATTGGTCATCTGTTAGGATGCAGATCCTGCCTTTAATATTTGATATGTTGTCTGTTGCCTTGATGTAGACTCATGGTAATGCCCTGCACACTAGTCCAGTCATTAGATTATTATGAAATTGGAGCATGTCTTTCAGATGTGTGGCTTTTTTTGGCTACATTACAGTCAGTATCGGGAACCATTTCTGTGTTGCTGCTATTAGTTATCTTAGGTAAATTATTTGTTTCTGGTTAATAACTTCTCTTCAAAGTAATTTTACTTGAAAAAGAAATTAGAAGAAACTAGAAGACAGAAGAAATAAAACCAAAATGGCTAGATGGAGGAAATGAATGAAACCTGTCTCCGAGCATTCAGTGCTTCTTGGCAGCAATAAATACTGCATGGTATCTTGCAGCTGAGTGTAAATCAGGAGTCCCAGGAGGTGGGAGTTCACTCTCCTGAACTGCCACCACTGGGGCAAGAACTGCAGCCTTTCTCTGTCTCATAAGGCTGAGATTAATTTTTGCTCATCCATTTCTACACCTAGAAGGAGAGTGAGGGAGAGAAACTCATTGTAGAAATGCTATTTGTTGTTATTTATCTGTTCCTATCATTCACATTAGATGTGTCAGCATACAGAATAGGATGTTAAGCTCTTCAGTTACTTTATTTAAAAACAAAGAACAAAACAGATCTTAGGAGATGTTATGTACTTGGTGTAGCTTCAGAGTGATAGTTTTGGATGCAACTGCAATGGTGAAGACTTATGTAAAGGTTTTTGTAGTCAGCTTGAAGCTGTACAGACACTGCAGGGTGGCAGCTGAAGCCGGGGCAGGAGGCAAGAGGACAGGACATGGTGACTTGGCCGGTCGTCGCTGTCGGATGCGAAGAGGGTGGATGATTAATGGAGAAGCAGAGGGGCAGTTAATTCATTTCCTGGTTCTGCCTCTTCTGTGTACCTCTCCTCTGTATGCTGGCTATTCAGCTCTGGCTGTGAAGCACTTGGCTCAGGGGGGTTTTGAATCCTGTAAAGGTCGGTTGGCAGCACTGCCAGCGGGACTTGTAGCAATAGTAGCGTCAGCAGGGTAAAGCTTCCAGGACACGTGCTGGATGATTTGTGATTCCAAAGGCTTTTAAAATTTATACAGATTTCTTACAATTTATGTAAACAAACATAAGCAAGTGATATTAATGAAAACAGGTAATGAGATTCATTACGCTTTACAGTCAGCTTTGTTGTTCTGAGATTAGAAGGAAATTATTATTCATTGAGGTTCATTCACTGGTGAAATTCAAATTCAGCTTGCTGAAACTAGTAAATGCTCTCATTACTTCCCTACTGATAGACTGGCTTCTCTTAACTGATTTTATTTAAGATGCTCTAAACAGAATTTCAATGGACTACATGAAAGAATTTTTCAAGCATATGATAAAATGATACATAATAAAACTAGGAGGTCACAGAGGCGTCCATTCTAGGTGTGAATGCGTGTCTGATGCCTTTGTAGTATTAAAAAGTAAATAAACAACTTGTGTTAGCAAAACAGGTAGTTTAGTGCAACATATTTCTTTGGCAAAGCTGGTACCAAAGCAGGTGTTTGTTTTGCTTAGACACCCTTTAAACAAGGGTCACAAAGATTTCATGACCTAGTAAGCTGTGTGAGACTACTGATGTTGCATTACAGCATAGTGTGCTTGTTGACATCATTGTACATAAGAGAAAAAATACACCTTCCTGAGCCTTTGTTCAAAACCATAACAATAATCATTTTGTTGCCAATGGTTCCTTGCCTTCCCCGGTTTCTTAGATAGGGATGGTTGCCTAAGGCAGATCTCAAACTAAATCTCCTAGTTACTAGCTATTTGTTTGAATTAAAAATTTTACATTTCCAGCTCTTTCCCTCACAAGATTGATAGTACTTCTTAGATTGAAGTGGAAGAAATGAAGACCTGCTGTCAAGAGAGGCTTTGTCAAGGGAGAAAAGAAGAGTAGTACACATAAATTTGTTTCTAAAGGCTGAGAATGGAATCCCATTAAAAATGTAAAATGAGATTGTGGGTTTGTATATTCTGTGTTAGAATAGCAGAATAACTGGGCTAGCGTTTCTAATCCCCAGTGAATTTTAGAAAATTTACACACAATCTATAGAGGACGGCGGACCTGGGCAGATTATATTAAAGGGTTGTGTAGTAGTAGTAAAGGCAGGGATCATTTCATAGTTAAATGTGAAATAAATGGAACTTGTGAAACTAGGCAAAGAAATGAAATAATTACCAAAGTGATACTTTGTTTTGGTTTTCAGTTTCAGTGAACACCTAGGTAATGTCATGCTAGAAACGCTGATCATTTGAGGGTGCAGTTTGAGACTAGGGTGGTAGGAGCTTGACATGAAACATAGGTCTGTGTTCTCATAAGAAGAATTTATGCATGTCATGCATGTTGCATCTAACTGTCAGTAGAGTTAACTACCAAAAATAGTTGTGGGTTCATTTTTTTAACCTCTGAGTATTAATTTCAATAGAAATTCAATAATGTTGGTATTTGAAATTCCTTTTTTTTTTTTTTCTCCAGACAGTCAGAAAAGGTGGGGAAGAAGTTATAAAAGTAATTAATGGTTTGTTTGCACAATTAGTACAAATGTAATTTCTCCATTTTTCATCTCATAGTTTAAATGAACATGAACCTTTCTCTTAAGTTTTATTTATTTATTTATTTATTCCCAGTTGTTGCTGTAGTAGTGATGTGCTTTTGCTGTTTTTGCAGCATCAAAATCAGAAGTTTGTGATGCTCCATTTGGTTGCAGTGGAGACGATTGTCAGGAAAAAAACTGAAATGATGGGTTTATATTCAGTGTGCAATAACTGACAGATGTAGATAAGGAACAGGGAAAAACCATTAATTGTTGTTTCTGCAGATTTTTAATCATTCTCTCCCTCCAAAAAGCAACAATTGGAAAAAAAAAATCTGTGTTAAAAAGGCAAGCTGGATGAAAGAAGAAATCCATTTAATATACTGCAGAATATCATAGAAAATGCTTTCTAGCTAATCTTTTGTTCTTCACAAATTACAAATAGTTTTGGAGGAAAAGTTTTGGAAACAAACCTTAAGAAACTATTCAAGTGCAGTAATCAATTTTCACAGTATTTCTTAAACATATGCATAATATTTGTAGACAAATTTGATATAAATCTGTACAATCATTCTAAAACACTTTGGTCAAGCAAAGAATTGTTGCATAGCCTCAACATACAAAAGTATTTTAAATATACATATATATATATAGATAGATAGATATGTTTGTGTGGACACATGAATTTAAAACCAGCCTGTCTGTGACTTATTGTCATACAGAATACAGCATCGAATGCTTTTGCTAGTAACATTTGGATTCTGAGGTCATATAGAACCGGTGTCTCTGTTAACTTTTTTTTCTTCTTCAATTCCTCTTCATATAGAAATGATATTTCCTCTTGCTCTCATTTGCACTATTCTTTCATTATTGTCACAGCAGTCAATACATAGATTAAGGGACAAGTGAGGAAAAAAAAATATTCAAGAACAGTAGTGAAGTAAGTATGTGTAATAAGGGGGAGGGAAAAAAGCAAATCTAGCAGCAGGAATGCCGTCTCCTGGTTAAAGTAATAGTGAGGACAGATGTCCACTTGCAGATCCTGCTGTGCTAATTGACGTTTTTACCATCTGCACTGCCTGTCAGCGTGCACTCGCTGGGAAGCAGCGTCCCGCAGATCTGCCAGTGCGACGAAGTGCGAGTGACCTCTCATCCTCTTCAAGCCGCAAAGTTTGGCTTGCTTAAACCACCTCTAGGACTATGTAAAGTAGCATCTCTGAATAAAAAGATTTGAAAAGATAAGGGGTGCCCCTGTGTACTTTCTTCTGGCAGTGCCATGGAGAATTGATGGAAGCTTTTGCAAAGTAAGCATCTTTGCCTCTGATTCTCAGTGCTGTTTCCCTTAGCAGTACCTCTGTGTACAGCTTTGACTTCTCTACATACTTTGTTGTCCCTTTCTGACCTTATTACCTCTGCAGTAACACTTAGGGCTGTTATGATGTGACTTCATCATCAGTCTTCAGATTTCTTCATGCTTTCCTTTCCCCTTGCTCTGGAAATCCAGGAGTTTGTCAGCTCCTGATATTCAGAGGGAGGGAAAAAATAATATGAATTGAATAGGGTTCTTAAAGTGAGGGCCACAGCTTGGGAGAACGGAAACCTTTTGGTTTGAACTGAACATTGAATGTCATTTTCCAGCATTTCTAAATAATTCACAAGAAAATAAATGCCATAGTTAAAGAAGAAAGTTAATAAAATTTATATCTAAAATTTATATCTAAAATCTAACATAAGTTACATAGACTGGAAAACAATGGTGGACATAGATTCTTTATGTCCAGCCTAGTCCTCAACCTTACGGTGCATAAATTTCAGTATCAGTGGACAATATGTGTGTTAGAGAAGCAGCAGCTCTTTGAGTTCCAGTCTCTCTCTTTCCTTTGCTTTGGAGGCTTCTTATTATGTACATATGAAATACCGTATGTGCTATGATCAGTAGCATAGGACAGGACATGCATACCTTTTGTGGCTTATTGACAATAAAATGCATAATGCAGTTTGCAAAGTGGTAAATTCATTGTAAAAGGCTAGGTAAATGTAATTAGGATTGTTCAAAACTAGGGCAGCTATTTCCTGTGCTGTTTCAGCCGTGGCTTCCCGTGGCTGTGTACCCAGTCATCTGCTTACCTGCTGGAGCTGGCCTGCTGCTGTGCACATATGTTCTGTGTTGGGAAATACTCCTTTTGAAGATGTATTTTTCTTCTGCTTTCCAGTATGCATTTGACGTCTTTCTGCTGCTTGTAGATGCATTATATGAACGTTTCTGCCAGAAATTCCTGCCACTGTCAACGGTGTTGATGCACTTTCCCCTTCATGTATGAAGTCACTGCGGTATCTGGGGCAGGTTATGTTTTGGGGAACTAGTACAAATTGTGCATGCTATTTTTAGTGAAAACCCTGTTTTGTATTAAAGGGCTTTGCAGCCCTCTGGAAGCTGATCAAATTGGACTTGTTTCATTTCTCCTGAAGGTTTGTCCCTATGTCAGATCCCATCAGTGGTGAGTGACTCCTCTGATCTCCCACCTTTGTTGCCTTAACTTCTCTGATTTACATTGGTTCACAAAAGGGTAACTACCCAAATGGCTCATCATCTGCTATTCACATTTCACAGGGGTAAAGCCTTTAGCCCACATTGGAAGCTGACTGAGAACTCACAGAGGAGCTGAGAAGTCTGACGTGATTGTCTGAATTGCAGAGATGAGCGTAGGCACACTTTGTAGTAGCTGCAACCTGTGTTGTAGTCTCACTAAGCAGTAGGTACTGAAAATTAAACTGAGCGAGGCAATAATAACTACAGCATGTCTTTACCTGGGAGGGGAGGATAGTGTTTCGTAGAAGCTGAAGGTGAAATGAAAGTTTGATGAGTTAACCAAGAGCCAGAAACTACACAGCAGTTGTAATTATATACTCGAAGTGAAAGGTGAGTCGGCTGTGGCTGTACTGTGGCAGGATTGATACGTTCAGCAAAGCATCACTTTGGTCTTGAGGAAATGATGCCTGGGCTGGTGCTTTCATCTGGCATGTGTGCACCGTGGTGCTGGGAACGGTAGTGCCAGTCCTCAATGGCTGGGACATAAAGCTGGGTGTCATTAGCATGTTAGGATCCTTGTTTCTTCTGCTTGGTGTCTTGGAGATGCTTGTAAGAGGGCTTTCCATTCTTCAGGTACCTGTAGGTGTCAATGTACTTTAGAGGAAGGGAAGGAGTTACCTTGATCTGTGCAAGGAGAGGAGTGATGGGAAGCCTTACAACATGGGATGGTTTCCTCTTGCTCTCTTGCAAGCACCTTTGTAGTGGTCCTCTGAGGTCAACTCTCAGTGGAAATATTTTCATTGTCATCTTAGTGTGAATAAGTGTGAATAATTTTCTGTTGCTGATTGCATTGAAAACCTACAGTTTTGTAAATGTTTTAACAGATGGAAATATTATTTGACAGATACCTGTAACCTCTCTACTTTATTGCAGTTCCTTATGCTGCTGAGAGCAGTATGTAGGCACAGTTATTCTACCTGAACACTTGCAAGTATTTTGTAGCTTTTTTTTTTTTTTAACAGAAAAGGTGATAGACATGCACGGACTTGATATAATTAAAACACAGGGAAAAAAAAAAAAAGCACCTAAGTGAAAGGTTGGAACTCTTCAGCACAGCTTCATTCACATTCTTACATTGCATCCTTACATTGAAATGCTCTTAACTTGAAGTATCATGCAGAAAACCTACGCTTTTATACAGATTTAAGGAACCTTTGTTTCCTTTTTCTTTACACTTATATCCTGTCACTGTGGCTGTATTCTCAGGGACAAAATTTGACACAGTTCACTCCAGCAATTATGTGACAGTACCTATGCAGCAAGAGCAGTTGCTTTGATGGAGAACATGACATGCTTTATTGAGTTTTACTTTGAGGTCATTAACCTGAGGTCTGAACAAAGATATGCTGCTTCTGATATTACCAAAAGCTGCCAACAGCTATTCCAGCCGCATCCCAAATAGATCATAAAGTCCAAATAAATTACGTTTTCAGAAGTCATTGCTTACATGTATATATGTTTGTATGTATATATATATATAGATCTTATTAAAGTAAGCCTAGTAATTCACAGACTGGTTTAGGAATAAAAGTGGCAGGAATTAGTGCTAAACAAAGTCCTTAAGGATACCGTTCAGAAAGTAAGGGCAAGTCATCTTGCAAAAGCAAAATATAAATGGAAAATCTGCCTGTTTGTTAATATGCCATGGTTGGTACAGCTTGTAGTTGTACTTGAAGAAATAATTTATAGAAAAGCAGATATAAATGGTTATTTTCTATTTCCCTGCATTTTTAATTTTTAATTTTTTAATTTACAGGATTAGCTGGCACTGCTGCAGATCTAGAAAAAAGAAAGCTTATTTTTGGGAAAAACTTCATTCCCCCAAAGAAGCCAAAAACATTCTTACAGCTAGTCTGGGAAGCGCTGCAGGACGTGACTCTTATAATCTTGGAAATTGCAGCCATCATATCTTTGGGGCTCTCATTTTACCAGCCACCTGGAGAAGGCAATGAAGGTAAAAAGAAACTCTTTATTGAAGTCGTTTGCATAGATTTAAGTGAAAATGGTCCTATATCTCAAATTAATTCCATCCCTACCCTCCGGAAGGTCACCAACAGGAAATTTCCATTTCATTTGTTCCTATTACCACTACATCTGGTAGTGATGTATTATTTGCATGCTTGACATTTCTTTATGCAAACGGTTGACCTTTGTGACGTGTGCTGAGTTAAAATCATAATATTCTTATAAAACTTGAGTATTTGTTTTCACATTTGAGCTTGTGGTTGGTGTTTATTAATCTTAGATTATTGTTTAGCGTGTTATAGAGGAGAAATATGTGAATGCTTATGTAACTGATGTAGCCTATATACATAAACATGGGCAGGTCTTCAGCTGGGTTATACCAGCTGAAGACTTGAACTTACTGAAATTCACTCATTTGAGTATTTTTAGTGACATAGCTAAAGGCCAGTGAGCCTAGCTGGACAGAGAGTAATAGAAGCTAGGTCATGTTACTTCTAAGCTATAAACTGCAGGATCCTTCTGCGGTATCTGTAGAAGGATTTAAGCCCCCCCCCCCCCCCCCCCCCCCCCCCCCACTTTGAAAGTACTCTTGAATTCACATGCTTAAAATATTCGTTCCTCTGCATAAATGCAAGATTTCCATTTCTGGCAACCGATCCAGATTTTTTCTTTCCTGTTCTCTCATAGACTTATAAAGCTGGATAAAACATGCTGTGTGAAATGACGTGAATAGCTTGGCAAACGTATGAAGAATGTCTTCCTCTAAATATAACCTTGAAATGCTTTTTACATTTTCTTCAGTTTCCTTTGGCTACTTTCCTTGAAGACCCTTCCTTTTTCCTTTTCCATTCACGAGCAAAATGAGCACGTAGCTATGCGTAGCTCTTGTAGCATATTTATGATTCTTTAATCATTTCTATGTAATCAGGAATCTTTTGTTGCTTTCTCACTGAACATTGAATATGTTGTTATCAATTTCAGCAGGTCTCTGATGTAGGCATGAGAAGGGAAAGAAGTAATTTATTTTTTTAACCGAAGAAAACATTTATTTTCATTACCTCATACCTGGGCATAGTAGGATACCTTGGGGACATTGTAAACCATGAAAAATGGTTTACAGAATTAAGATTTCAGTTCTGCAAACTTTTTTTCTTAGGCACAAATGTGCAGACTACCCTCTTATTTATAAATTTACTTTGTGGGAAATTTTTTTTGAAAATATTTTAAAAGTAAGATTGTTACGAGGTTTTAGGAAGAGGGGAGTTGTGTCATCAGACCATGATTTTTATTATTACTTTTATTATTATTATTATTATTGATATTGTATTTAAAACGTTTCTTTTCCCATGGGAATGTATGACACATCTGAAATTCTGGGACAGTCTGAAAAGCTCAGCAGTACAGCCTGGGAAAATGTGTTTGCGTTTTCCCACAGCACAGTATTTCATTCAATGGTCTCTGCTTTCCCCACATTTTTAGAACTGTTTTCCTGGAAGATATTTTATTAGTTAATATGATAAGTTGAAGTCTTCCTTAATTTTTTAGAAGAGATGCACTTCGTTTTGAAACCTACTTTAAGTTTTGAAGCTGTAATGGAATTAGTTTCTGTAGTTTAAGTGCAAAATGCTTTTTCCTCTGATGTGTTTGTAGGAGGAATATGGGATAAAATGCACAGATCGAAAAAAAAAAAAAACACCAAACAAACAAACAAAAAACATTAGAGTGCCTGAATTACTTCAGGAAACTTGTCTAGCAGTACAGTGTAATGTATGCATATGTCAGTGTGCTTTCTTGTGTTAGGCAGCTATAAGATTAAAAGTTTTTCTGTGTGTTGGACTGTTTTCCAATTTTAAACTATATGTGTTGATACATTACCAAAGCGTAAGTCCTCTGACTAGTATAACTGCATTTCCAAATGGCTCTAGCGCAGTTTGGTATTGTCTTTAGAAAAGTAAGTAGGTTATTACTTTCTGAGTTGCATTCACTTTACACCTTTGGAAATGAGGAATATTTCTGTGGTTTTGAAGAACCAGTAGCTACCTTCCTCAACCAACCTCGGACCTAGTAGTGGTAGTAATCTGCTGTTGGTAGTACCTGAAGATTTTGTTCTCCTGCATTTAAGATATGAATAAATCTTGGAAAACAATCTTTTTTTTTTTTTTTCTGCTATCACAAAATCTTATCTATGTGAATTACTAGATAATAGTGTAGTTTGTTTTTATTGCTTCTCCAGAAGCCAGTTCAGCTCCTGTATTTTTCACTTTTCTTAGTAAGAGTGAAAGTTTCAAGAATTCTGTTCTCCGAAGCTACGCTAGAGTTGTTTTTATGATCTGCTTTGCATTCCCTTTTACCATCTGACAGGCCATTAGGAGCAATTGAGAACTTCTGCATAAATTATTGTCAGCCCTGTGGCAATTACTGCTCTCATTACTGATCCACACAATCAGTTTTCCACTCTTTCAAAAAAGTGCAAAACTGCTGCTGTGTTTCAGTAAATGTATTTTGAGAGAAAATTGCTGGTGCAGATGTAGTCACTGCTCTAATGGTGATTACACAGGGATGTGACTTAGGCAAGCTGAAAATACTTTGTGCCTCGGAACAAAATCCTTCAGTGTCCTGGGTTAACAGATTACAGACTCTGAGCAAACATAATAGTGAGCCTGTGATATGTGAAAGGGATTTAATGAATATATGGGAGCCTGGTTACATGGTGGTTTGTTTGTTTGTCTTTGCTGTGTAGATTAGAGTTAGTCCAGGACCATATTTGAATGTTTGTCTTTCTGTATCAGTATATGGTGAAATAATTTTTGCATACATTTGTTAAAGAAGTGTCAATGCTGTTTTTAAAGCCAGTATATGAATAGAACGGTTGCTTGAGATCAGCTACCCAAACTGTGGTCTCAAACCATCAAATTGCTTGTGGAAATGAAACAACCTCTGGGAAAGGGAGCTCAGACTGGGTGAGAACCCCCATGGAAGTGAGAAATTGCAGTGCTACGGAGCTGAAGGAATCTGCTTTTTTTTTTTTTTTTTTTTTGACCCCCTCCATGTAGATCTCTTCCCCATAGCCACCTTCATACAGTCTGCCCTGTGGATTAGCAGTACTGCCCAGCCTTGGTGCATCCCCCGTCTTTACTGGTGTTGTGAACTGGTTCTGAGCCTTGAATCCTCTCCCTTGTTACTGTCCTTCAGGCCTTGTTTCACATGTGGCTCCTATTACCCTGTTGCAAAACCCACTGATATCAACACCTGACAGTCATTTACTATTTACATGACTGCAACAAGCTGTTGAAGTTTTCTTCCTTGAATTCTGTTTCCTTATGTGAATTACAAGGGAGGGAAAAAGTAGCCCAAGGGAGATGTTTTGAAGTCCCAGCTGTCAGTGTGAAGCCACAGGCATAACATTTATTGTCTAGCGTACAGTTCTTTGCAATTTAGGTGAGGGAGAAAAAAATTAGAAGTCTTTTTGATTTGAGGTAGTTTTGGTTGAAATTCCCAAGGCAAAACTCTGTATTGAAAGCAAAGCTTTTGTTGCACAATACTGCTCAGCAGAGGTTTGGCTGGGTTAGCCTTCCCGTTACTCATGCAACAAGTTAATGAACAGGAACAAATGCACAAGCAGGGCACGGTACCCTGAAATCTGAACCTCCCAAGTCAGATGCATTAACCTGCGGTGGTGTTGATATGCCGCTGCTTGGAGCCTCAGCTGGGATGCCTGTTGACCTCTTAGTTTTCTTACAGGAGATAATATTTCTGCTGGTTCACCATTCAGGCATTTCCCTATCATTCCTATAACATATCCCATTGCTTGGTCAACAGGAGATTTAAATCAGAAAGGGCACCTGTACGGGTGAGAAGGTACAGCTGTTCTGCAGTGCCTGGGAGGGTGGTTGCTCACCTTCTTTCCATGCTGAGCTGCCCAGTTGTGATGGTCCTCATGGTACAACTGTTCTGCGTGTCCCTAGCACATCTCATACTCCTTATAAGCAGACCTTGAACAAGGACGTGTGCGTGGACCAAAGGGACAGCAAGTCACAGTCAGACATGGAAATGAAAGCGCCAACATGCCCACCGGTGGGGTATTTGCCAAATAGATGTAAATGCATCTACTTGTAGATACCTCTACCGTAGAAGCAAAGATGTTGTTCAGATTAAATATCTATAAAAATAAGTCTTAAAGGGGAAAAAAAAACAACCTGAGCAACTCACCCCCACCTTGTGCAGATCTATTGCTTAAGATCCAAAACACTGTGCTGTTCTCATCTCCTCTCGTGCTACTGCCTGTGAAGACATGAGTCAAAATATGTCTTTTGACATTTCATCACATTGAGCAATTCTGTAGAAATATGTCACAGTGGGAGAGATTTGGAACAGTGATTAGTGCAGGTATCTGCAGAAGGATATAAAAAAGTAAACATTTCATATTTACAGGTATATAAATATATATAAGAATATAAAGCAGCTAGCAAGAAACTTCTCTTAGGAGTGAAAGTGCTGAATTGAATACCAGGTGGCATGAATTTCTATCCAGTTTGTAGTCTATACTGGTGTATACTTTATTTATTTGTTTATTTTAAGACTTCAGCTGATTTGGGTCAATCCAATCCTCTTTGCAAGTTCCCTCCCCTCACTGCAAATTCTGCTGGAGCAGAATGGCTGCAGTAGGCGCTCTGCTGGCTTTCAGCAAGGCTGAACTGCAGGGTCATCTTATAAAGATGTCACCTGTCCCAATTCCCCAGCACTTACAGTAAGTGTTACGGGATTTCTTGTATTTAAAAAACAAACAAACAAAACCAAGTAATAGCACGCAATTAAGACTTTATTCCTTTAAAACATTTCAAAATGCTGTTGTTACAGCCATTATCTTTTCATGGTTCCAACTCTTGTCTTTCCTTACATCAGTTGGTGGTATTATTGCTTCAGCTGTGACACCTAGCCTTCTAAAGGGAATTTTGTTCTGGTGATACACAGCAGACATTCCCTGCATCCAGGAGAAAATAAGAAATACTACCTTTCTGATACAACTCTGAAGTCTTTGTTAAGAATTTTGTTAATTATTCTGTAGTTGTATGTATAATCAGCTGAAGTTTCCCGTCCACCATTGAACTGTTTCCATAAATTAGTTTTCTTTCATTTATTTATTTATTGGTTTATTTTTAACCAAATGTGATGGTTATGTCTACCCCTCCATTATCTGTATTTGTCAGTCAACTAAGGTCCTACACCAGTTTCATACAATCTTCAGGTGTACGTGCAGGGTTTGTCTTCTACTCTTGTGTGCATTTCTCTGCATAGAGAGAAATTTTCCCTGTGCTGGGGGATGGAACTAGAAATCCCAGCCTGCTATGCCAAATCGGCAGATATCAGATGCATGTTAAGAATATGGGACAATGGAGAGGGAGGAAAAGGAAAAAAAAAATTGGCCCTATCACAAGAAATAATGGCTCACAGCTGTATTGCCCTCGGGACAACTCTTAGAGGTTAATTTCTTCAATTTATTGGCATGCAAGAGATGTGTGTTTCCTTTCTGTTTGGAAGGAAGGCAGCGCATCACTTTCCAACCTCCCCACGAGGATGAATGCTGGGGCTTAGAAGATGAACAGGCAGGCTCTGTAATTCAGTCAATGTGATAGAGGAAGGAAAAAGGCCCTTTCCGTGTTGCCATGTACAACGACACACTTGACCGTGGATTTGACAAAAAAAAATCTTCTATTTTTGTGGGTTTTTAATATGTGATTTGCTTCCCCCCCTTTTTTTTTTTTCCCAACAGCTGTGACAGAGCTGCATTTTTTAGTGTTTTCAGGTAGCTGATATTTGGAATCTCTCTGTCCTTTAGCTCCCCTTCCCTTCCCTTCCCTTCCCTTCCCTTCCCTTCCCTTCCCTTCCCTTCCCTTCCCTTCCCTTCCCTTCCCTTCCCTTCCCTTCCCTTCCCTTCCCTTCCCTTCCCTTCCCTTCCCTTCCCTTCCCTTCCCTTCCCTTCCCTTCCCTTCCCTTCCCTTCCCTTCCCTTCCCTTCCCTTCCCCCTTCCCTTCCCTTCCCTTCCCTTCCCTTCCCTTCCCTTCCCTTCCCTTCCCTTCCCTTCCCTTCCCTTCCCCCTTCCCTTCCCTTCCCTTCCCTTCCCTTCCCTTCCCTTCCCTTCCCTTCCCTTCCTTCCCTTCCCTTCCCTTCCCTTCCCTTCCCTTCCCTTCCCTTCCCCTTCCCTTCCCTTCCCTTCCCTTCCCTTCCCTTCCCTTCCCTTCCCTTCCCTTCCCTTCCCTTCCCTTCCCTTCCCTTCCCTTCCTCTCACAGAAATGTTTTTCTTCATTAGAATTATTGCTCAGATCACAAACTTTTCCTATTTCCTTTCTACAAAGCAATGCCTTAGTAGGTTCTTTTGTTTTTCCTCTGGGGATTCTATAAATTTTACATTTTTTCTGATGAAATCAACTTATTCTTAAATTGTATAAGTCCAAAATGCCTGTTGGGGAAACCTTGAAATATGTTTCTGTGTATGCAGACACATACTGGCTCAGAAGAAACACACAGGTGTCATTTGGACAGGAAGCAAACATTGGATATAAACTGAATAGCAGGATTAGCTCTGCAGGAGCACTACCAGCTCATCTGCTGTTGGGAATGCTACTCAGTAGTGTCAAATTCTGCGGTAGAATACAACCAGTTCCTGCCAAATGTGAACATGTTGGTTTTATTGTTTTTATTAATGTTGATCATTTGCATTGCCTTAGTATTAGAAATGAGCAGTAGAAAATCTATGTATGGCTCAAGGTGTTATTTGAACAAGAAATACCTGTGTTTCCCCTTTGCTCAAATGATCCTAGGAGACAAGCAGTTGTTTCAAAAAAGTTAAAGTAATAGCAGTGATTATTGAGGAACTTTAACCAAATTTAATTAAACTTAATTAAAAGTAACCTCAGATAAATAACCACATGAAAATCCTGAGTCATCCTCTTAAGGAGATGTTCAGTTCATTTACTTCCTGGTGAGACATAATGAGTGTAATTTAATATAAACTGAAGTTTTAATGCAACATTTATCAGTTTTTACTTGTCTTTACCTATATAGTCCGTGTTTGGGGATTCATCATGCATTTTCCTTAACCTTTGAATTCAGTAGGCCTTGCATGGCTAATGAAGCGTGCGTTATCTTTCTATCTATATATCCTTCTATTTTAAGTCCTTTGCTATACTTACATACTGAGAAATGCTCAGGGCCAATGCAAGATCCAAGGACATAAAGGTTTCCAGAGGAAGATGTTTCCTATATCTTCCAGTCTCTAAAAATCTGTCTTCCTGGATTTCAAAAGTATGAATTTAGTATATTTGATTGATAAGTGAATGAATCAGCTGAATAAAGTTAATTATATATTTTTGTGGCAACTTTAAATCTCTTTCCAAAAAAAATAAACTACAAAAAAAAAAACCAACACATTTTACATGTGATAGCATAGAGTACATTAAAATGCATAAATGCAGGTAGCATAAAAATCCAGTTTGTAAGGCTAATGTTAACATTATTTTACAAATTTCCTAAAATCACAGCAGGACATAACAGTAAGCAACTTTGTCTTTTGCCAGCCTGCCAACTATGAAGCCCACTTAAGATCTAAGCTGATTCCACAACCAGCGTGCACTTTGTATTAAAAAAAAAAAGAAAAAATATCATCAGGCAATGTTTTTGTACACTGAAAATGCATTATCTCTTTAAGTTCTTTCCATAAAGCAAGATGTGATGTAGAAAATTTGAAGCCTTTTTAAAGTAAATGAGCTAAATTTCATTCATTTTAGTACTGTGCAGTAATTTGAATCTTGGTTTGCAACCCTACTTCATGAACTATGTCAGTACAAACAAACAAAAACCCAGCATCCCCAAATAATTACTTAAAATATTTAAATATTTCCAGAATTTTGTTGCAGCTGCTGAATACAACAACAATTAGCAAACATCTTCAAATCTCTTGTATATCTCAAAAGGTCAAGGGAACAGCTGAACTGTCTTCTAATCCTCGCTGTCAGTGTCAACTAATCACCCATTGGCACAGCGGGGAAATCTGGCAGCCGTTTCAGTATCCTTTATCTGTGCTATTTGCAGGCTGTAAGCATTCGTTTTAATTTTTAAGGATTGTCAACCATTTGTATAGTACAACGTAATCTTGTACCAAACCAGGTATAGTTCTTCAGAGTGTTTTAGTTGTAAATTAATTTCACCGTAGTACTTAATTAGAACAGATTTGGACCCCTCCCCTGCCCCCATTCGTCTCAGCATTCAAATGACTTTGTTTTTGCTATAAAAACCTAATGTATGTATATTTTTCTGTAAGTGTTACATAATCTCCTTCAGACACTGTAGAATACCGAATCAATGGAAAAACAGGTCGAATGATGGGGGTATAAGGGCAGTACAGCCTTAAAAGCTGATATATCCTAATAGGAATCCTTGCCATCATTGCTTCTAAATAAGTAACACTGCCCCAGCTGTCAGTGCACTGGAGGTTTTAATTGTGATGTCCAAGGAAGAAAACTGAAAAGGTGAGGCAGTAGAAGTGCAGGTATTAAGAAATAGCATTTTTATATAAACTAGATGAAATTCAAAGTATAGATTAGTCTCAGAGGCACCAAAACAACTTTTGAGTAATGTTGTTGCAGACACTCGCATACTTTTATCGCTCTTTATAAAAATTAAACCAGGAGATTCCAGGAGGATTTTTAAAGATGTCCAACCCATCTGACAGTACAAGTGATGAAGCAGTTGGCATCCTGGAAAACAGGAGAAACACAGAGGTATTTGCACTCCTTACAAACAGCTTGTTCTGACAGCACCCCCCCATTTAACCTTCTTCCTCCCAAAGCTAGGAAGAGGTGAAGCAGCATATGGCTTCTGATGACATTATCCCAGCCTGTTTTTTTTTTATTATTATTATTTATATATATATTTTAAATTCAACACAAGCAATAAATATCCAGGAACAGAAAACAGAGAAGGTTGAAGCATCCAGCTATTATATGTGGGTCCAAGCTCTTGTGCACAAATCATCTTGCTGTCTTCCACTACTTGTAAAAGGCTTTTGTGAAGTAAAAGTCATGCCCATTTAAGTTGTCATTAGGTCATTACAGTATTTCATGTCTGAAAAATTGGTGCTTTTAGGCTGTTTTCTGTATTCAAAAGATAGGGCAGATTCAGGATTAGGTCTCCAAAATATATGAATTTGAGAACCCTGGGTAATAAGGGGTCACAGAGGGGTAATAAGGGGTCATAGAGAGCATCATGCGAGGATGGTTTGGTGGCTTGTTTGTAGAAGTTTGCCAGGAAGAGCCTGGCTCCAGTCGATGCTCAGCTTTAGCTGCGAGGCCCCTCAGGAGGCAAACTGAGCCCACTGGGACTCCCTAGGCTCAACAAGTGCCATCTGGGGAGGGCAGCAACCTGTGTCTGTGTCCGCTGCCTTGTGCCGGGAGAGTAACAGGCCTGGCTAAAGTGGGGTGTTCCTGCCACCATGTGCCAACTGGCTCTGGGGGCGCCGGGGGCTGCACTGTTTTGGCTGGCCTTGTGGGATCGTGCAGAAGTGCTGAGGACAGGGATGCAGGGGGCGGCTGAGCACCATCCCCCACAGCCAGCAAGCTAGGAGGGCTGCGACTGAAACGGAGGGCATGCGTTGTTGGTCTGTCTTCGTCCTGTGCAGAGCAACAAAGCTGTATTTACTTTTTCCTCCCCAGAACTCCCTATATAAGGAGTGCTGTGCGGAGAAGAGTGCTGGGTATTATAAATCAGGGAGTGCTCCAGTCTCTGTTCCCTGGTTAAGCCACAGCCTGATGAAAGCATCCAAAGACAAACAAGAAGAGGCAGAATATGAGAAAACCTATTTGAAGGGATCTTTGAGGTCATTTAGTCTGTCCCTGTACTCAAAAGCACTATCAACAATACTTAAGCCATTCTTGACAGAAATTTATCATACTTATTTCTCCAAGTTTCCAGTAATGGAAATTCTGTGTCTTTCCGAGATAATTTATTTAAGCATCCATGCAGTGAGACAGTTACTCCTGGTGAATAGCCTAGATGTCTCTTATAAGAATTTAAACACATTGCCTTCTTGTTATATCTTACATGGGTATGAAAAACAGTTTATCATACTATATTTTCAGCCATATTTTAACTGCTTGAAGACGATTATAAATACCAATGCATTCATGGGAACTTAGCTTTTTCAGTAGAAGTTTAAAATTTAAACATTAATAATACAGAGGAATACTGTTAATAGACTGAACTTGACAAAGGGAGCCACAATTCTCTTAAAGTAATTTATCTGGTGATTAAAAAAACAAACAATTTTCCTAAAACAAAGACAAGCCAAAAGCTCTGAAAACATCTCTATTGCAAAAAGTTAACACTAATAGCTTATAAAATAAAACAGTATGACGTACAGCAGTACTGATTGGTCTCTTATTCAATTGTGAATTCAGAAATCAGCTCTAAATCAGCAGTTTTAGCATCTCAACTACGTTTCAAATTCCCCAAAACACCTATTTATTATGTGTCCATTTTTTTAATTGAAAGTGTTTTTGGATCAGGTGATAGGATTGTTTCTATAGTTTCAAAGGAGGGTGCTGTTTGCCCACTAGTCTGCATGAATTCAAAAAAATTGTGTGAAAAACTAAAGCCTGCATGGAAAACAGTGTTTACCAGAGATGATTGGAAAACAAAACAAAACCAGGTATAATCTTTTAAACACCGAGACTGTTGTGACAAGGCAGATATACAGCACTTTTGCTGCTTCTGTTTTTCCAGAGAAACCGGTAAAAACAAAGCAGGCCATTCAGACAAAATATTTAAAAATCATCACCAAGTATATGCACGTGCACGTGTAGTAAGGCATTAAATTGGCATGGTGGGCAAATAATTTTAAAATCTCTCAACTTCAAATCTACATAGATGCACCTGACTTTTTGGAAATCTTTCTCAGGCACAGAACAGGTCGAGCTGAGCCCTGCAGCCATGGTTGGGTAAGCACAGGCAGTGAATGAAGGATTGAATGAAGTCTAGTTTAACTTTTTAGTTTGAATCCCCAGCATACTTTAGAAATCACATCTCCTGTTTGTCCCCAGGTAACATGCTTTGATTCACATTGCAGAGTACTTCTGGGGAGTGCACAGACTGGAAGTGCAACTTGGGATGAAACTAAACTGGAGAAAAAATGTGGTCCAGAAACATGTTTCCTTAGCACCTACGTTTGCACTGTAAATTGACTTTTACATGGGCACACTATTTACTGGTGTTGATAGAACTTTTTAATGGTGCAAGACATTATGATATAAAGTTTAATCTTTTACTAACATGAATTTTCACCTCTTAGAGCTTTATAGCACAAAGTAAAGAAGACGAGGGATTTAATACAAGTAATAAACACTTCAGTTTATGAGCTGATTTTGTGGCTGAGGTCTATAAATCTCCTTTATCTTTCTCAACCCGGCTCTCTTGTTCCTATGAATATGACCATTGAGTGGAGTCACAGCACTGGAAGAGGCTGAGGTGTTTCAAGAACTGGGTCTAAGGCACATTGGCATAGCCTAACAAAAAAGAGCGTTGATTTAATTTTCTGATTTTGCAGTATCTTAGCTGTGCTGGGTTGCTTAAGCCTACTCAGTTGCAAATTTTCTTAATCAGTGGCTTTCAAGCTGTGGTCTGCATACCTCTGAGAATCCATGAATTACTTTGAAGGGGTCTAATAAAAATCAGTAACCTATTCTTAGTAACCTTACACTCTCTCTGCAGGGCTTGTAGGTTATAAAAAGTTGACAATTACTCTTTAAGTGTTCCAGATGTATGAAGAAGCGCATCAGTCAGCAATTGCATATTCAGGTTGTGCTCCCATTTGATTTTGTTTAGCAGCCCTGATGAAATGTCTGTCAGGTTTTCCAGGGAAAGTCAACTCTTTTCAATACAGTCTTGCAACTTTTTGGTAGCATTTCTGTGAAATACAGTCTTTTTCTAAAAATGTCTTGGTTAGAATGTCTCATTTTAAAGCAAAAAAAAAGAGGGGGGGGGGGCAATATTTTTGGAAGTACATTTTGTCTGTATTAGAGTGCAACCAGAGGATGATGGAACGGTACAAACATTCATTACTCAGGCAGAAACCACCCTAAAAACTTTCTTTAACGATTTGCTGTTCTGATTGCTCTGCTTCAGACAGAAAGAGCATGGACTTTGTTTATAAGGATTAAGTAGAAGAAGTGTAAGCAAGAAAGCTCCAATCTGGTTATGTATTTGGGAATATATATAGTTTTTGATTTGTATTAATTTTTAAACTTTTTCTCAGGTTTATACTTGGGGAAATGTTGATTTAAAGTCAAGAGCCTTGATGATAGCGAGTTTTGCAGTTAAGCATTTGTTTATTTTCATGGGCTTTTGTGTTTTCGTGTGCTTTCAGTGATCTGTTCTGGGAGTGGTAGCTGAGGAAGTGTTCAAATCCTCCTCTCCAACCAGCCATACTTAGGAAGTACTGGAGATCTTCAGGGATCGCTACATGACAAATGGGAGCATTCCTCCTGTTTCTAGAACCTAACTTAAATGACCACAGCTTTATCTTTCTGACCTGTTTGTACAAAGAAAGCCTAAATAGCTCTAACTCCAAACGTACTTTATTTTCTTGAGATTATAAATCTTTTTTCTTCAGTAGCGTGTTCAGGCCCTATGTGGGCAATGTGTGTTTAATAAGGCTGTCCTAAGATAAATTTTTCCCAGTAGTTGCAGTGCTTCCTGTGAGTGATTTTATTTTTTATTTTTTTTTAATGCAAGGGTAGAATTCTAAATCCAACTTCTTTAACTGTATCTGAGTGAAAAATGTCAGTATGTGGACAGCCATTTCACTGCTAGTATCAAGCTAACAGAATTTCTAATTTCTTCCTATCAGTTTTATTCGTAATGTGCTGTTTGCATTGGCATGGTAGCCTTTTCTAAGTTTGGTCTTAGGATATATGATCATGAAAAAAAGGCCTTCCTTTCCCTCATCATTTTATTCTGAGTTCTCCAGTGACGTTCATATTAGCATTCCAGTAAAGTCGTTCAAAACCCATGCAGTTCCCTGAGATCATAGTCTCCTAAATTATTAATCCAAATTAGTACATATATCTTTCAAATTGAGTTTGTCTTTTACATTCAGTTTTCTCATAGTTCTGACACTTGAATAACGTCATCTGAGGCGAATCCCTTAATTGTGCTCCGTGTCCTTTATTACTATAAATTGTTTTGCCCTGTTGTTGATGCCATCTAAACTTAAGCACTTTTCTGTTACAGTCAAATCAGTTGAGAGCTATCTCCAGAAACCCTTAATCTAGGGTTTGCTGGCCACTAAACAAAACTTCAGTGCAAATTATTGGTACATATTTTTTATTCTGCATTGCAACTGAACCAACATCTTCCATTTTTCTCAGTGTTTTTCAATAGAAAAAAGTCTAAATTGAATGAGCAAGCATGCTTAAGGTTAAGACCCTGCACACCTACACTACATTCTTGGAATAGTGACTTAAATTTTTCATAACTGCATTTTTATACACCCAGGATGAATGCAAAGAAACTTACAATCTTAACCAGAAATTTAATTGAGGACATTGATATTTGTTCTGAAATGAAATGTTACAGCAAAAGATTTTTATTTGATAAATGTATTTTTTTTTTTTTTTTTTACATTTGAATTAAGTATTTCCAATCACTCTGTAGACACAGGTAAATAATAATAAGTATGTATTTCTTTACGGAATGGTTATAGATTATACTAACAAATTTTTGCTAGCTTTTTTTTTTTTTAACAGATTTTTGTAAGCTACTAAGCTTTTTGTAAGCTATATCTTTACTAGAAATGCTCGTTGTTACATTATCCCAGCACAGCCTTCCTAGGGTAGACAAGCCATATTCCAATTCCATAACTCTATGGAATATGTTATCCTTACTGGAAACCTTAGACTCTGACTGATGGTCTTTAGTTCTCTGCATTAACATCTAAATAATTAATTACTTGCAAAATTTAAGAGAAGTCTGATTATTTAATTTCATTATTTTGTTTTCTAAAAAGATTTTACTCATATATTTAGCAATTCTTGTGAAACTGTTTATGATTGTTTATTATTGTGGGAGAAGTATTTTTGATAAGGTGTGAAAACACTTGTTTTGCAAATTTGTACTGGATCACACAACAAACATGTTTACTGTAAAGATAATTAGTGAACAGAACTGCTCCTTTGTAAGTATTGAGATGAGAATATATTGAATTGGTTGTTTTGTGATATGCTATCCTTTTTTCTTTTTTTTTTTTTTAAACATATTCTAAAATGCTTACAAGTGGTGTGCTTCAAGATTATTCAAGGTTACATTAAAATTTTATTAGTAGGTTTTGCCTTTTCTGAAGCTTTCTGATTACACGCTTCTTGATTCTCAGCTTCTGGTTGGGCATAGAGTCGGTGTCTCTGTCTTTCTGACTCTTCCCTCTACTTTCTTTGGACCCATGCTTTTTTTTAATGACATAGAACTTGTGAGGTTCTGCTCATACGGTAGTCTGGAGATGTCCTCCCCCCCCCCCCCTTTTTTCTTAATTGGTAAATTAACATTTTATTGCAATGTGAAGATCTGGAAATACTGTAAATGGTGTCTCTGTAAGAAGCAATTAGAAAGAAAACAGTTTCATACCCAGTTTTCAGAGTCAGCGAGGAAAGCCCAATTTAAATATTGCTCTCTGCCCAAGAACTGGTAAGTCTAAAAGAAGTGTGGAAATAATACTACGTGCACCATGGATTCAGGAGGAAAAAAGTCGAAAAAAAAAAAGTAGGAAAATAAAAGCAGAAAAAAAGATAAAGATGGGATGAAGTGGTACATCAGTTTTCTGGAGCCAAGCATTTGTCCAAGGAGTGCTTTCATTCTGTTTTTGTTCAACTGCATCAAAACTGTCCTACCCTATTCACAAAGTATGCTTAGGGAGCAGCTTTGTTATGGGTTGTCAGTGATATTGATGAATGACACGAGCTTTAGACTTGGGCTGGCTTCAGTAACAACACATTATGAACTTACAAAGTGCAGAATGTGCACTTTGTGTCACATGGGACCTGCAAATTAAATAATTATTTCATAATGTAAAGTGACCTACATCTGTTTTCTACAAATCTGTGTTGAACTGCAAAAAATTAAGTCCCATAGATACCTTCCCTTCATTAGAGATGTGTAGATCATCGACAAAACTGGGTTGCTTTTAGAAATTGCTCGTTAGATAGATTTGCGGGTTGTCAAATACTGCTTAACTCTCAACTGGGGACATGAGGTAATGAGATTTAGAACTTTGGGATGAAATATGAAATCTTCTCACATATTTTCCAGGGAGAAGTTCTCTGAAAGAATTAATTCCATAAGTAAAACTCCACTAGGATATGACCTTATAAGCATTGTTGAGTAACTGCATTTGAACTCGTATTAATAATCACAGAGAGCAACTTTCTTGGTCTGAGTCTTACATTTGAAAACCATGTTTTACCCGTTGAATATGTGACCACTTTTTCCAGATGCTTTTGGCTCTGAGCAACGTACAGTAAAACACTAGCAATCAGATGTCAAGGTTTTACCGTGCAACTCTTGAGAACAGGACTTGTGATTCAAATTCCTGCATTGGCAACACAGGGAAACAGAACTAAATATAAATATTTAAGAAATTAATATAAATTAATATTTATTAATATTTAAGAAATAGTTTGGCGATCCTGTTCCCTTCCACTGCCTTTGCTGGAGTTAGGACACCATCCCTTCGACAGGTATTTACAAAATACATGGCTTTTGTGCTAGTCAGAGGAATCTTGCTCGATGTACTGCACCTGTTAAAGCTGAGTGATTAAGGGATAAAGTCGGGTTGATTGAAATTAATGTTCCTCTGCTTGCAAATGTTTGTGATCAGGCTGAGGAATGTCTATGCATTCAGGGATTTCAGATTTATTTTTTTTTTCTTGCATGAATACGTTGAAAATGTGTAAATATTTAATATTGATCTCTGAAGTTGATGCTTATATAACTAACCTACAGGGACATTTTTCTTTCTTTTTTTGCCTTGCTGAAATCCTTATATAACTAACTGAAGTATCACGAAGAGAAGAATTCTAATATTGTTTTCAAATAAGCATCCCAAAATCACTTTTAGTGAATATACAAGCACCTTAAACCTGAAATGCATGTATCAGATATTTATAAAAATAAATCTGATGTTACTCCATCCCTTCTGCTTGGCTGGTCACAGAAGAGCATGTGTTTCTGGAGAACACAGCCCGACAAGTAACCAGAAGATGTTTTTCATGGTTGAATAAGTCCTTGGAGAGTATGGGGGAGAGAGAGAGAACTTCTTTCATTTTTGAAGCTCTAGTAATTTCTGCACCTCTGCTACGAGCTGTGGCTCTGCGGTGCTGCCCTGTGGCCATCCTGCCCTGTGCTGGAAGTGAAGGAGCCCTGGCCATGCTCCCTCATGGAGGGGCTGCAGTCCTTTGGTCCCTGGCCCACTCTTTGGACCAATGTGATGGCAAGTGGTGTAACACAACAAGGAGGTCCTAAAAGGGAATACTACAGGGTCTGTTCCTGCTTAAAAATGTTGTTAAGGAAGGGAGGTTTTGGTATTTGCTGCGTAATTTTTGGTTATCGTTCCTTTTGCCAGCCGTGTTTGATAAAATAAGAAACATCACTTACGCTGTTAATAACAAGCCCAATGCTATTAATGAAAAAAGCTGTAACTTACAGCTGCTCAGGTTGCTTTAATAACATCAGTGCTGGAGTTTCAGCTAAGGAAAAATGACTTTTACAGGAAGCTATTAAATAAAAAAGTTTTTATCATGGGAACTGTTGTCTTTCTGATGGCAAAACCAGTTTGACTGACTAAAAAAATTACCTCTGGGGGTGGTATGAGATTTTCCTAGGGAATTTAAATGCCACAAGGTATTCTCAGCTTAAAAATAGAAATGTGTAGGTTGAAATGAGTAGCTGAGAGGTATGTGCTGTAGGTTGGGACTTAGCTAGGAATACAGATGTTCACAAATTTAAAAATATACTTTTTCTGATTTAAAAATTACCATGCTCCAGCCTAACACTATTTGGCTTGTAATTATAATTGTTGTCCTATTCAAATTAGCTTTAAGAATCTCCTCATAACTATTAGGAAACTAATTAGAAATTAGAGACTTATTCCTTTCCAAGGTGCACAGTGCTTGCATGCCTCTTTCTGTACTGGCTCTGATTTGGTGTAGATGCTATGAAAAATATGTACGTTGAAACGGGGTCTCTGAACTTAAAGGTATTCCAACAGGAAACAAGCCAAGTAAACTGTCAGATGATGCTCTCTGGCTATGAGTGTGGCCTTTTCCTTTTTTTTTCTTTTCCTTTCCCCTTTTTCTGGCTGTCACCAAATTCAAATGATTAATAACATTAGCATTTTTTCCCTGCCAGTAACAATGAAGTTCCTTGTTTACTGTCTTTTTTTATATGCTTTAACATGTTCTTGTCTTTAACCCTATCGTTTCTCACCTTTCCCTTTTTACACAAGTGTATTCAATTTTTTTCTATTGTACAGTTCTCTTTTAATATCCTATGCCTTGCTACCCTGTTTTTACTTCCTAAAGCCTTATATATAATTAAATACTGCTAATGCAGAATAGGCTTCGCAGGTTAATTTTGAAGTTACTGGTGTTTATGTAAGTGCTTAAAAGGGTACAGCACAGGCAGCGTGCTCAGTGTTCCTGGTTCTTGGATTTTTTTTAGCCCATAGCTTTTGTGCTCAGGTTGCTCGCAATCTCTGATGAGACTGAAATGCAGGTTGCTGTGACTTCAGATGAACTGACCACGTGTGCTGGTTTGAATTACTTTCCACCCTTTTTCCCGAATGCTCTTTACCCTCAGATTCCGTCTTCCCTTCATCTCCTTTCTATAGAAACCTCTTTCAACAGTCTTTGCTGACCTATTTTTGCTCAAATTTTAAGCTTTTAAAATTCTCTTCTTTTTCCACAAGTTTTTTTGAGAAGTTCCTTTGAGAAGTTTCATGAAGGACGCAGTCATATCGTTCCCCATTTGTACTTCTGAACATCCTTGGGGCTGTGCTGTCAGGTTCTCCCGCTGCCCCACAGGGGGTTCAGCTCACCTGTACCTTCATGTGCCTGGGGAATAAACTCATCCATTTTATGACTTCATCTGCTTTTTCTATGCCAAGGGAGTTACAGCCCTTTACATTCTTGACTTGCAGTCAAATCTGCGTAATCGCAGTTTCAAACTGAGTATGCATTTTCCATCTCATGAGGATGAGTCTTTTGGGAATGATACATGCATGGCATATGTTCATAGTTATGGCAGAAAATAGCCTCATATTAAAAATGTGGTTGCTTTTTTTAAATTGAACTTTCTGACAGATATGACCCATGTTAAACATAATTTTAAATGAGTACTTCACAATTCACCGTGTTGCACTAAAACCCAACTACAAATCACATATGCACATTAATACTTTTGTGATGCTTTTCACTCTGTGCCTTTCAATAATGAAATTGCAGGTATGTTTTTCGGTAATATCAGGAGCCAAGTACAATCCTGGGAAAGCATAATAGCAATCTTAGACCTTAAGAAAATTTTTGAGGGTTATATGAGCATCCCTAATTGACATTAGGTGCTTGAAATTATATTTTGTATATTCTACTTAAGCATATTATCATTTCCTCTTTTGTGTGTTATATGCCTTACTTTCCCTATATCTATAAAGTTGTTACTGTATCACTCTGCAAACTACAGAAGGGAGGACGGATAGTAGATGAATAGTTAAAAAGTGTAAGGACTTTTTTGTCCTATGAATACAGACAGTTTGTTCCCGAAAGTTCATATATGCCTGTGGTGTTTTCATGCTGGTGCATGCCCTGCCACACTGCTCTCTCACTCCCCATCCTCAGAACAACAGGGAAAGGAAAGTGTGATGAAGAACAATCACCTGGGTTGAGATAAGGACAGGGAGACTGCTCCACCAGTTACTGTCGTGGGCAAAACAGACTCAGCATGAGGGTTATTAATGTAATTTATTATCTATTGCTGACAGACAAGAGCAATGAGAATCAAAAGCAAATTAAAACAACCTTCCCTCATCCACTCTCTTCTGCTCCCCCCCAGTGGCACAGGGAACAGTGAATCGGGCTGGGATCAGTCCCTAACGCTTTCTCTGCACCGCTCCTTCTCGGTCTCTCTTTGCCCCTGCTCCACGTGGGGTCCCTCTCACGGGATGCCGTCTTTCCTGAGCTGGTCCTGTGCGGGCTGCCCACGGGTAGCAGCTCTTCAAGAACTGCTCCCACCCCTGCAGCTCCCTGCTACCAACACCTTGCCACATAAGCTTCATATAAAGTCATTTTAGAATTTCTAGATTTTTTTTTTCAGGATATAATTGCAGAAGAGAGATTTTTTTCCTTTAGTGTATGAGAAAGAATTTTAAAAATATAAACCAATAGAGATGCAAGTTTCCATTTTTTTTTCCTCTGTTAAAAGGGAACACTTCTAAAATAATTTTGAAGCAAGAACACAGCATAGGTTAATAAAATGTCATTAAAGGTTAAAGGTCGTCTCTTGAAGGGCAGGTTGCATTTTTTTAAATCCTGCTTGTCTGTAAATCTCTATTAAAAAAGTCTGTTCAGCAATCCTGTCTGTAAGTATTGTGTACTTTCTTTACTTGAAGTGGCTACAGTTTATTCTTACAGTAAGAAAGAATGGTGTGCACATTTGGCATTAATTTATCAAGCACGTTCATCCTGTTTCATTTGTGGGACTGCAAAACATGAAGACAAGGTGAGGGAACTTGTGGAGCAGACAGGAACACTCACGCATTCATGGTGCTTAGAAGAGGGCATGGTCAGCCAGCCCGCAGGCTGGGCATCAGCGGGTCAAGGAGTGAGATCCCCACTTGTGTATTATCAGCCTCTTTGTGGTCTTTAAAATTGTGTTCCTGAGTCCTGATCCTCTGAGCAAAAAGTAATCAATTCACGTCTCTCATACCTTGGCTCACTATTATAATCTTGGGTCATGTTGAATAAAAACAGAGTGAGCTGTCTGCTACCTGTCACCTCTATGGGTGAATTCACTTCTTAGTGTGTCAGATAAACTGGATCAATGGATCACTAAGATGCAATGCTTCTTTATAGTTTATTTATAGAAGCTAAACTGCATCTCAACCAAGGAGCGTTCTGAAATCCGTAAAGAAACTCACAAACTCTTGCATCCATCTAAAAGACTCACTTTTTTTTTTGACCATGCCTGTCAATTTAATTACTCCTGGGTCTCGCTCCAAGAATTCCCCCCTTCCCTCCACAGACCTTTCCTCCATCTGAATTTACTATCGTCTGGCTGAGCAGAAAATAAATGAAGCATTTTTGAACTTTCAAGATTTCCAAAAGGTTTTGGAGAATTTTCTCAGCATTGTAAAAGCTAGAATCATGAATCATCTTTCAGTGCTAAAGCTTGTCAAACTCAGGGATGCTTTCCAAGAACTTGGTTTAAGTTCAGTGTTTTCTCCACATTTCCTTTCTTACAAACATTTTTCAGCCGCAATACAAAGAGAGAAACATGTTCTTTGCTTGTGCATAATCTATGAGACAGGTAAACACAATTCCTTTCATCTTAATGATATAATCTTGTATTATTTACATTCTATATTAGACTACCTTTCCTGGTTATATGAACATACAGGGAATGGTATTATTTATATTAATGTAGAAATCAGTTCTGATAACACCTACACGAGATAAATTTAATTACTTAAGTCAAAGTATATTTTTATTTTATGCCTGTGTGTCAGAATGTTTTTTTCTTCTTTTTTTTTCCTTTTATTTTTTTTTTCTCAGAAATATTATTCTCCAAGCTATTCAAGTTACAATGTGTTAATATAGGGTTTGAGTGCACTGACTAATAGGGGTTTTGTTTCTCTGACACATCTAAAAGGCGGTAATAAGACCTATTGGTTCTGTGGAAAAATGGCAAGGACTTGTAAAAGACTTCCAAAAACTGGCAGCTTTCTGCTGTAGCGACAGGGTATTCTGCTCTTCCAATAACAGAATAAGTTTATGTGTGTCCAGAGACAGAATGGGTTCCTTGTAATGATGGACAAAGCACAGTTTATGTCTTTCAAACAGGTGATTTTAAAAATTTAAGTATTACATAATTCTTGTTCTAGTAGAAAAGAGCATGTTATAAATTATAAATAATCTTTATGCAGAAATCAAAGACAATTTTCAGTGAAAGCACAGGGGAGGGCATGCTATAGATTAAAGTAAATATTACCCCGTAGAATTGCCCCAGAGCTGAGTTGCTCCTTGTCACCCTTAGGGGTGGACTGGCCTGTTACTGTCGTCAGCTAACCTGGCCATGCGATCACCCACCTTATTTGCACTTTTACACAAGCTAGACTAAATTTCAACCGGTGAGGACTTTAAAATCCAAAAAGAAAATAAAATCAATCTTTGTGTTAGACCAGCGTATGTTTCTTTTGTGAGAAATGTGAGAGGATGTATGCTGTTAAAAAGAATAGGATATTGTTTCTTCATTTTAAATCATATCTAATGAAAAATGAGTAGTGAATGTTTGTCTAATGTTTGCTAAAACAGAATTACGTGTGCTGGGAAACAGCTTAATCTACTCAAGGCAAAAGTGAATTTACTGATTTGGAAAAGGAATCTAAAATGTAACATGGACCAATTAAGATGATTTAAAGGTTAAACAAAACAAATTCCATTAGTCCTTCCCAAGTAATGTTCTGCTTAAGGAAAACATTGCACCTGTGAGTTAGCAACTCAAGGTACTGAACTTTAAAAAAAAAAAAAAAAAAAAAGAAAAAGGGTACTTAATTTCTTGGGTGCTATAAAAATGGTATTTTCAGCAACGTTTTTGTCCTGCATATAAAGATTCATGTAGGTCATCTATCTGAGGGCATCCCTGCCAGGAAAGCCCTTTCTTCTGGGAGTGTGCTTTGCCTTACAATTAGGTTAAATACGAGTTTAAACTGCAGCAAGCACTGGCAAAAAAACAGTTTAATTTTCTTCTGTTCACTTAGTAGAGGTTTAGTCTTTGATACATCTTCCTTTGGCTTTTTTTGGTAATTTTGTTACTGTTCACACTCAAGAGTAATTACTCAGCCGGTTAGTGAATTATGATGCTTATGTTACAGGGAAACCTCTCCAGTTTAAAAATAGAAATTAAATTGCTTGTTAATTTCCTCTAGTGTCAGGTGATGAATATACCAAAATTAAACTTTAGTCATAGATGGAAGCAGCACAGTTGCGAAATTGCTAAACTCCCTGGTACCTGAGGAAGATGGAAAACTGATGTCAAACGCCTACCTTGTTCAGTTCTTCATGAGAAATTCGAAGATTCACTTTCTCTCTCTGTCACTCAGGAGAGGAGGCTCTTTTGCTTGGATGGGGTTCTTTTTTTCTCCCCTTTAGGTTGTGAAATCTCTGAATTTTGTGATTCCAGTTTGCGTACTTTGCTGTCCACTATCATAAACTGTTTTTTTAGGGCTTGTTTCATTAAAGAGGACATTTAGATTAGTTTTATTTTGTGAATTCTGTCTAGGAAATGTATTCCAGTCTTAATTGTGTATTACTTGGAAATAAATAATTAGCAGTAGTTAATAAAACATTTCAGTATTAGTTCAGATAATACTTAGAATGTACTTTTTAAATACTATTATACTTGTGACAGAAATAATATACTTATTTTTCTACAAATACGCCCCTATATTCCTCTGTAAGAAATATACTGATTATGTTATATTGATTACTAGTTATTAATTGGGTTGCTGATGAATTTATATTAGGTTTTTATTTTTCTGAATGTTCCCTAATGCCCTTCTTTATTATGTTTAAATACTAATATGCTAGTTGATCAGAATAGTTTTTTTATGCAAGTGTTCTTTATGAGGGCATTTAGCTGAGAATGCTTAGAAATTATATTGAAAATTATTTCTTTAATCTTTTTTAGGAAGGTATACAATCTTTCTCTTATACTTGATAAAACTAGGTCAAATACCAAGCAGTAAATATTAAATGGTAGGTTAGATACAACAGTATCTCTATTTGTAATGTTTACCCTTAATCAATTCAGGCAATCTTCAGAAATTTGATTACTTCATTGTTACAGTTATTACTCATGTCTCTCCTATTTCTAAAATGAAAATTTAGCAATCAGTTAAGTCATGAGTATATAAATTGCTAGAAAAACTACACATCTGATGTATTTTGTTGTTTTCCCAATCTTCAATTTATATAATTCTGTTCTTAATTGAATCGTATCACTTTCAACTGATTTATGGTACTCATTGTTTTAGTCTTAGGAGCCACTTTTCATAAGTCCTCCTGATTTCTGGAAATGTTTGATGGCTCAGGTGAAGCTATCAGTCCTATTAGACAACAGAATCGATGCTGCCTTTACCCATTGGTTTGGTTTGCATTTTGTTGCCATTTCACAGCAAGATTTTCTTGTGATAAACGTAATACAACTGATCGTTGCTTGACTGAATGAGTCATAATATTGTCTTGGTAGGATGTGGTACTGCAACAGGAGGAGCTGAAGATGAAGGTGAGGCCGAAGCTGGCTGGATTGAAGGTGCTGCCATCCTGCTCTCTGTTATCTGTGTTGTGCTCGTCACTGCCTTCAATGACTGGAGCAAGGAGAAGCAGTTCCGTGGGCTTCAAAGTCGTATTGAGCAGGAACAGAAATTTACTGTTGTCCGAGGTGGACAGGTTATCCAAATCCCAGTGGCAGAGATAGTAGTTGGTGACATTGCACAGGTGAAATATGGTAAGTTTCGTCAAATCGATAACTACTTTTCTGAACTTTATTTCCCTTCTCCCTTCCTGGCCAAATAGAGGACATTTGGAACTCACTTCACTGGAATTAATTCAAAAACAGAATTATTTGGTATCATTACTGTCCATGGTATGATAATAATTATGCTGTTAGGGCAAAAGAAAAACTTGACGTAAAATATTTGCAGTAAAATTACACTTGGTAATTAATTTTATTTTTGTAAGCTTCACTTCCTTTCACTGACAAGGACAAGAACTGTTCTTACAATGGTAATTCTCTTTCATGGAGGATTACAGTATTTGGAATTTTTGGAATCTGTCCAGTTATGAATATGAGGTATGAATATGAAGCAATTTTAAATGCTCTCTGAAAGGGAATCATGTCCCTGTGCTCACCCTAGTTGGTAGGCTGCTCCAAAACTATGGATCCTGTAACTGTCTACAAACTGGGTGTTACTAGTGGGTGTATGCCATATAATTATATACCATAAGGGACCCCCCTATTTTTCTCCCCATGCTCCAGTGAACAGGAAAATCTTTGCAGGAACTCTGTTAGCTGTGTCTAACTCAACCTGCAAATTCCAGCCTGTTCCAACAGGCGTCCAGTCTCTCCTGGGTCAAGTCTCTCCTAGGTTTAGATGCAGGAGAGCGTCCAGAGAGCAGAAAGGAGAGAGACTGCTTGACTGTCTATTAGCTGCTGTTTTCTCTTAGGAAGTTTGACAGAACAACCTTCATGTCATGTTAAAAAGATCACTCCTGTCCTAGTCTAGGTGATTATTCATTGTATGTTAAGTGTGATGCATTCTGATTCTGGTGTAACATTAAGCATAAAATATTTGCAATGCAAAGGTTATTCCCTATGGGATTACAGTAATGTGGCTAATGTGGTCCAATATGGTTGCACTTCTTTCACATTTGCTTTCATTTTACATTTTAATGTAATTATTGTTACTTGTAATTTTATCATAGAAATAATTATGTAATTATAAAAGCACTTACTAAATCACTGTGGTTTTCCATTGCCATGCTCTTACTGAAAGGTGATCTCCTACCTGCCGATGGGATATTTATTCAAGGAAATGATCTTAAAATTGATGAAAGTTCTTTAACTGGAGAGTCAGACCAAGTCCGCAAATCTGTTGACAAAGACCCAATGCTACTGTCAGGTAAATTTGTCTGAATTATTTCTGAGTTTATCTTCTATGTACTGCTTTGTTCATGTTTTGTTTTGATTTGGTTCTCCACAGCATCAGGTTTTGGTAACCTAGATATTGCAGGTCTTTTGAACACAGACACAGACCTTGCCAGTTTTTCATATGAGATAGACTAATGTTTTTTGATTGTGTGTAATTCTTTCTGATCATGATATTTATTTAATAAGGTGAAAAAATGCTGAAAATTTTTAGAGGAAAATGAAAGTATAATTCCAGGAAAAAACAATCGTTTCAATTCATCATATACCAACTTTAATTTAACCATTAAATTTTAAAGTCTTTCAAAGCCTCTTTTTTATGCATACACTAGAAACATTAGAGAAAGAAACAACAAATGTGCTAAGAAAGATGGATACACTAAAATATTGACATTTATGTCAATTGTTATGTCCATAATCTTTGTTACATGTTCATGTTATTCATAGTATTTATATTTTGTAATATAATTCTACACAGTAAATCATTTAAATAATTTTTTTTTTTTGATTCTAAAAAAAAGATTTTTAAATGGTCTGGTTCTTAACAGATTTCAGCTGGGATGTGATGGCATAAAAGCTGCCTGCTATTTTGTCTCATAATGTTCTCATAACAATCAACAATGTATTGCAACTTGATATAGTCCTTTCAAACACATTTGAACTCTCTACTCACAGAAAGGATACTTCTTGCTGTCTTGTTCATGTACTCTCACATATTCCTAAATTGAATGAGATCTTTTTGGATACCCATAGATTTCAATGGTAACTGTGGAAAAATATAAAGACACTGCCCTGACAGGCACGATGGGAAGAGAAAGGGAAAGTAGTTGAGTTAGGTGAAAAGATATTTTTATCCTGCTTCCCAAAGCTTAAACATCTTTGCTAGAAAGAGAGGTTTGTCTTTATGGTTTTACAGTAGAGTTAAAGTTTGCACTCTTTATGTTTCCCTTTTAGTATGTTATCTCTATAGTAATTACAAAAAGGTGAAGTATTAATGGGATATTTTAACAAATGCTACAAAAACTTTTGCTCCATATTTATACTAATAAATTTATACTCGTGCTGTGTTAGAAAACCCTCTAACTCTATTTGCTTTTGAGTAGATCTGATGACTTGAGATTCTGTCATGTCAAATACTACCTTTTTTTTCCAGAGATGTAGTGCAAAGTTTAATACCCATGATGTTGGACCTGATGTGCCTGCTGGAAATTGTTAGTAGCTCAAAAATCAAAGAAGTTGAAACCCACCATGTCATGTTTGTTTCACAGTAGGTTTATAAACAGAATTTGTTGGATATTAGCATAGACCCCGTATTTTAATAAAACTTCTTTAAAGCGAGAAAAAAAAATAAAAAGCTCTAAAAAGACCTTAATTTTTCCTTGTCTTTGAATCTGAAGACATCAGTAAATTATTTCCAACTAGGTTTTGGAATTTAGACAAAGATTGTCAGGCTGATGTTTGCCACTGTTCTCCCTCCACTGTCTGTTGGAAAAGAAAACAGTTCAGGTTTGATAGAAGAAAGCTAAAGAAAGGTAACATTTGAATTGCAGCCGCGGTTTGTTTTTGTGGGTCTAAATTTGGTGAAAGAAAAACACCATGAATCAGGAAGTCTTATTTTCACTGTTGGCACCTGAAACAACATTTTTAATATTCGATTAGTTTCAATGACATAATTAAACTAAATGAGTTTCTGTGCTTAATGCCCTGTTTAATCATCCAGATAGTCATTTACTATACTTGAGAAGCAATTCTAAGAGTACAAGTGCTGACTAGACCAGATGGTTCATTTCCATCTGTATATAGCACATTTGGTACTACCTAGGAAGGCAGAAATGGGAATGTAAACTGAAATGAAACTCAACTGATATACCTGAAATGCAAAACAACCAATAGTTCCACTGTACTTCTGTCTAAAACATTTTCCTTCTTTTAGGTCACTAATAGAGATTTGCATGCATTGTGTAGCACAATCCACTGTATCAAAAGTCAACAGCATTAACAAGACCGTAGTTATGTTAAATTTCTTTGCAATGAACATGGACATGTATCAACCAAAAGGTGAAGAAAGCTTGGGTAGTGAAACTGTCTGACACTCGTCCACCTCCTCCTGGTGGATGACAGGTTGACCATGAGCCAGCGGTGTGCCCTGGTGGCCAAGAGGGCCAATGGGATCCTGGCGTGCATTAAAAGGAGCGTGGCCAGCAGGTCAAAGGAGGTGATCCTCCCCCTCTAGTCTGCCCTGCTCAGGCCTCACCTGGAGCACTGTGTCCAGTTCTGGGCTCCCCGGTACAAAAAAGACAGGGATCTCCTGGAAAGAGTCCAGCGGAGGGCCACAGAGATGGTACGGGGCCTGGAGCATCTTCCCTATGAGGAAAGGCTGAGAGACCTGGGTCTGTTCAGCCTGGAGAAAAGAAGACTGAGAGGGGATCTTATCAATGTTTACAAATATCTGAGGTGTGGGAGACAGAGGGATTTGGCCAACCTCTTTTCAGTGGTTTGTGGGGACAGGACAAGGGGTAATGGCCACAAAACGGAGGACAGGAAGTTCCGCACCAACATGTGAAAGAACTTCTTCACGGTGAGGGTGACGGAGCACTGGAACAGGCTGCCCAGGGAGGTTGTGGAGTCTCCTTCTCTGGAGATATTCAAGGCCCATCTGGACACCTACCTGGGCAGTCTGCTCTAGGGAACCTGCTTTGGCAGGGGGGTTGGACCCGATGATCTCTCGAGGTCCCTTCCAACCCCTAGAATTCTGTGACTCTGTGAAAACTGATATGCCTTCAAGTTCTGCATAGTTTGAAATTCAGAGAAATCCATGATTCCGAAATACAGAAGTTTTGTACATGATTCTGGCCTCAGTATTGCACACAGTGAATTATTTAGGGGTACAAGGTGATAATAGTTAACATTGTAAAAAAATATCTTAGGAGGCTTATTGTTTAAATCATTTTCCCAGTTATTTAGATTAATTTGGTTAATGAAATGAATATGAAAGAGTTGCAGAGAGGAACTGACCCAGAGTAGTTCTCACTGAATGGATTCTGACAGAAGGTTATCTTAACCTAAGTTTCATCCATCTGTACTTCTTTTCTGTTTGTTTGTTAGCTTTTTTGAAACAATGAAGAGTCAGCTTATTAAAGAACAAATAAATAAAAGAAATGTCTAGGTCATGGTTCTTTGTTAGGTTTTGGAAATTAGAAGGAAGCTTGATTAAGGAATCGGGTCAGTTACTGCCTGGAGAAAAATAGTTCTGACTCTGTCTTAAGTCCTTGCCAGAAAATATTCAAAGCTAAGCTTCTAGCAAAGCAGAAGTTTTTAGAACAGAGCATCTAACTAAAATGTTCCAAATTATTTGGTTATAATGAAATTACATGTAGATGTGTTTTTGCTGCAAAACTTTTTTTTAAAGAGGATATTCTAATGGTTGTTTCGCTTTCTTAGTAACTTCAGTTACCTTTTAATAATTGCAGTGACTAAACAGTTATTTAGACATGCAGATAGAGAATTTTTGCTCAACTCAAGCTATCTGGAAGTAACAAAACAGGATGAACACCCAAAATTAGAGTGCTCTGCATTTCTTTCCCTATTTTTTGAGCCCTATTTCCAACCTATTTCACTAGTATTGTTAGATTTGGAGGTTTCTGAGCAGTACATGTTTAGTTGCATTTTTGTCTGAAAATGTACATGCTTCAATGTAGCTTCCTTATCTGTGTAATCCAAATATCTCTTTTCCCAGTGAACTAGTCTCCTTATTTTCTATCTTGGAATATTCACTGTTTATAAATTTTAAATTAAATACTTGGCATGTGAAAAAAAAAATATTTTACTAATATTGAAAAAAGTCTAAAGAGGGAAAGAATTCAGTGTAGTAGTTCCACATGAAGTTGAAATACATGTTTAGTGAACAGATTAAGTGAAAAACATGCATTCATTCCAGAATTCCATTTATGTAACAATAGCTGATCAAATTCACAGAGTCTATTTCTTTATTCGGGGTTAATATAAATGAATTATAACACAACTTAAATGATGAAATTGCCAGAGTTAGGTGGTAGGAGGTTCAGCTTTTGTGATTAGCTTCCAGTAATCCTAACAAAGAGTAGTCTGCTGATAAATTAGTACTTAGTACCAGCTCCAAAGCACGGATTTGTATGCAACTCAACATTTCAGAATTATGTTTTACAAGACTAATGTTAAGAAAAGGTTTAAAAGGTTCAGAATGGCATTTCAGGCATTTGAAGACATTTTTGCCTTTTCGAGGTGCACAGATGTAAGCTTGAAAATTGGTGGATATTTGTTTTCTTAATAAAGCTGCCTGTATCCATGCCATATTTTGAGTATATTTATGCACACCTTTGTAGTCCAGTACAGAAGAGGATTCCTTAAATTCCTTTCCTAAAAAAAACATTTAAATGAGAATCAACCCCCTTAATATGTTTTTCTTAAGAAAAGGAGGGGGAAGGAAATCTTTCCATGTCCATTCAGGTTTAGTAGGTGTGAAAGCTCAATAAGATTCTCTGTGAGAAATTAAAAACACCCCCTATTAGTTCAATGTCACAGGCTCATAATTCAGATGGTTAAAATCCATTTTGCAGTAGTTTGCAATAAGACTGAGGATTCTTCTCTATTTCACTGTGGCTTCAGACATCCCTTCCTCCAATATGTTTCAAAACTACAGGCATCAGTGAACAACTTCACTTTTGTTTCTAAATATTGAGTGATAAGTAATGATGGCATTGGTTAAGTGACAGGGGCGAGATAGTTGAGAATAAACATACCAGAATCTTTACCCTATTAGCCACAGAAGTATTTAGGATGTCAGTTAATGAATTTACATTACTCATGCTGTCAACAGAATGAAAGAAACAATGATTTCATGTTAATGAAAGTAAATGGGGAACCTTACATTTCTGGCAAACTTTAATTGTGGAGCAGTACAATGTTAGTTTTGAAGAGAGGTGAGGATCTAAGAAACAATAGAATAAAACCTGGAAAAGAATAGTAGTTTGTCACAAATACCACAGTGACAAGGCGTTAAAGTGGTTATTATAAGCAGTAAGAAAGTAAGAACTGTTTCTTTGTTTCTTTTTCTTTTTTTGATCACAATGGTTGAATTATTTCTTTGACTTAAAGACTTGAATTCTTGTCTTAAACAAAGAAATTACTTAAAAATAAGTGGTTTTTTTCCCCCTTTTTTTTCCTCTTTATTATTCCTATAAAGGTACTTTAGTTACTGGATTATATTCTGATTCCATCTGGTCTGATTTTTCTTATGTCCCACAGATGCATGTCTGTGATAATGACTAGTCCTAATACATAATGTATTTCAAACTATAATACCTAGGATAAAACAAATTGTTAAATAACAAACCAGTCTTTGAGCAGATTTAGTTAACCATGTGTTATCGTTAACCAAGTTAACTGTATTTCACTTGGATTATAAATGTTTTTTTTTTTTTTTATAAATATATTTATAAACCATTTTCTTCTCAAAGCTTTTCCTTTGTATGTTATAGTCTGTTTTTGTACTTTCCAAACTATTTCCTCCTTCATCAAATGCAGGAAAGAATTTGAAAAACTCCAAACCCAGTAAACTTCCAGCTACTTTCAATCTGAGTTTACCCTGCCAACTTCGCGTAGAGAAATTGCTTTTCCTCTGGGTCTCACAAAGACTTACACTTAATAAGCAATGCTATAGCTTAATAGGCATACCTAATTTTCTACCCCTAAAGAATAAAATATAAAGCATATTTCAATGAATAGCTTCATATATGAGTAGTTTCTTGTCATTAGGGTATTAGTTTTTTGTCTAGTCCATAGGATCATAATCATGTCACATGACCAACCAATCCACTGTATGTCTTTTAATATTCACTATCTACTAAGGATAGATCTATGAAAATGTTGTAAAGTGTTACAAATTTTTTCCAAGACGTTAGATCAAAATACTCCATGACTGTTTCTAGGAATCCCTAGTTTGTTTATGTTTTTATGTTTGTTATGTTTGTAAGGTTTATAAAAGGCTGTGATTTTAGATACCCCCCAACATTTGCTTGAATAAGAGTTGTAAATTAAAAATTTCTACACAATAAAGCATGCATTTTTTCTCAAAATGAATTTAGTTAATATAATGGTGTAATTACCTAGTTAAACAAATGATCTTAAAAAAAAAATTTACTCTGCATTTTAATTTGTTTTAGACTAATAGAAATCTTTGTACACACTGATTTTGTTTTCCAGTGTATGAGATTCTTGCTGTTTGGGAAACTCATGATTTAATTGAATTTAACATCCCTTGAAGATTTTTTTCAGTATTGATTTTCAAGTTTGAAGATGTGAAATCATCTTCAAAAATATTTTTTCTATGCCTGTAAATCAACCATAGCGGAAAAAGATGAGAGAAATTGCACATATGCTTTTGCTTCGGTTATGTAATAGCATTCCATGTATAGTCAGTGTAATCTGGACAACAATCTCAGAGGAATATTTGCAGAACTCTGAAAAAATATTTCTGAAGTTACAAGAATTAACTGTATGATGCTGAATTATCTTCCAAACTTGTGTAACCTTTGCGTTAGTGACAACATTTCTTTTTAAAAGGGAATGTAATGTGTGGTTAATGAATATGCATCCTAAGATTTGCTATTAAACATCCATTTGTAGTTGAGAATACTATATAACAATAAGGATTATTTTTGATATGTAATAATATAGACCTTGATGTAGATTTAAAAAGTGTAACAGATCTCTCTCTGAGTACTAGCATATGCCTTGCATAAAATATTTAATGGTGTTATTCTTTTTAACTTATATATATATATATATATACACACACGTGTGTTTATATATATATATGTATGTATGCATAAGCAAGCACTTATATTGTGTATTTTCAGGTACTCACGTCATGGAAGGCTCTGGACGAATGCTCGTAACTGCCGTGGGTGTCAATTCTCAGACAGGCATCATCTTTACTCTGTTAGGTGCTGGAGGAGAAGAAGAAGAAAAGAAAGATAAGAAAGGTAAATTTCACAACACACATGAATGCTCCCAAGAAAGCACTTTTTTTTTTTTTTTTTTAAGCCAGAATTCTCCTCAACTCTAGACAAACAAACAAACAGTTTTAAAAAACTTTTTTTAATTCATTTTTGTCATTGCACATCACACTGGAAAACTGCAAAAATGGTTAACCAATAATATACATTGGATAACAAGATGTTTTTCCAGTGTTAAATTGCAGACTCTCATAATTAAATGCAAGGAAGTACATGGGCATACTCCCATTGCTGTATCTTTTTGCATAAATCCATACTCACCTAAAATTTGCAAAGGTTTTGCACTTGTCCACTTACATCTATGTAATATTGTTTTTTCAAAACTCAGCCATGAAAATTACATCTTTTTTTGAGCTTCAGACATAAAATAAAGATAAGATGTGGCTTTTTACTAACTTAGTTGCTTAATGTTAGTGACTGATTTTAGAGGCATTTTAATTACCTAAGGTGTAGAGGTCATACTAAGAACAGTAAAATGGAATAAAGTAACTAGCAGTAAATGTTAACAGAGAGTTTAACTCTGACATCACGTATCAGTTGATGAAATCAAGAAATGTTAAGATTTTCCATTTTATTATAGTTTGAAGTCATGAACAACTGCTACTTTCTGGGTTGCACACCAAGCAGACGTGATTTAACATGCCCTTTGCAGTTTTTGTTCATACACTCTTTTTGTAAATCGTTCCAGTCTACTTTCAGAATTTTGTTCCATGTTTGTTCTAAGAATATTTTTCTTTCAGACATGCTTAAGGTCAATTAATATGATTTTTTAGACACTCCCACACTTTTTATTGCTTTTTTACAGTTAATAAAGGAGTAGTTATAGTTTTACAGAACATTTTACCTATTAGAAAGCATGATTTCACCTTTATTATTTCTGTTCCATCCTTTCAATTTGAAGCAGCAGATAGGAATGCCAATTCAAAACGGTTTTCACAACATAGATTTTCCATTCAGAAATGTGTGCAACAAGTGGAAGTCCTAATGAAACCCAGAAATGCAAAATACTTATCAGGCATGATAAGTTTGCAGAACTTTAAAAGGAGAAAGACTGAAACTTCCCAAAGTAAAACTCTTTCATGTCAGACTAGTTTTGAACAATTTCCTGGAGTCTAATCTAAAAGGATGGAAAAGACTCCTAAATACAGATATTTCAGGATCTGGCAGCATCTGTTTTGGCAGTGTATAAGGATATTCTAGAGGGGAGGGAGCAACATCAGTTTCTGCATGAAAGTAACAACCGTCTGTCCTGAGGTCCTTTGTTTAATGGGGTTGGCCTTCTCTGTATATTATTTTGCTCAGGACGCTGATGATTTTCTCATGTTGGACTGTGGATAGCTTGGAAGACAGTGAAAGACAAATCTGAGGTAGCAAAGTAATGCAATGCACTGTGCTCATAATGTACTTCCCAGAGACAGAGATACTTACAGGGATGTGTAAGATCTTTTTATGCAGATGCTAAATCCAATTGGATATAGCTACAATACCAAGAAAACTCCTTCACATTTTGTACTGGCTCTAGCAGCTTTGTGCTAGTGCAGAAGAGTGCCTGGGCAGAGCTGATGACTGATTAGGCCTGAGCTCAGATGACGTACTCTCATATATAAACCTGCAGTTCTCTAAAGTCCTAACAATCATAAATGTTTGCTTCAGTCTTATGTGGGTGTATGCTTTTATTGTTCATTAACATTTTGTAAAAATCATCATACAGGTGTGAAACAGGACGATGGACATCAACTTCCAGGTAGAGTAAGAATTCTGCCACATCAGATGAAAGGATGAGGCCTTTAGCCAGCAAGCTTTGGTGCAAATCAGGGTTGAAATAATGATTAAAATAATTGTCTTTGAATCAGTTCAGTTAAATTAAAGAACAATTTCAAATCAACAGGATTGTTCATGGCAAACATTTAAGTGCGCACGCACTGTTGGTGTTGCAAATCTGAATGTTAAGCTTGAATACTCAGTTAATCTCCAGAAGTAAATTACAGTACATTAAACACTGAAATGCGTGATTTGCTGTTAGCAGTTCGTGCTGTGCTGGTTAGTATGAGTATCCAAATGGAATAAAAAATAAGCATGAGTAACCAAAACACTGTTGTTATCATCAGAATAATCAAATTTGCAATTGAAATTTTCATGAATATACTTAGACATGGTGTGTTTTTAAATCCTATATGCTGTTTATTTTCTTTTTCCAATTTACCATTTGTAAATAAGACAAGATGATATTTCTTGAATAACAAACCAGTACAATATGAAACAGTCACTATGGGTCAAGGACTGAGGAAGTTCAAGAGTCTCGGTCTGGATTCACTGCAGGATTTGTGTGTTCTGTTGTGAGCAATTACCCAACAGAAACAAAGCAAAACTTATTTTATCTATTATTTACAGAGATTAATTTTCTCTACAGTAGTATAAAATCCACAATAAAATAATAAAATGTTCTCAAAGTTTTTCATATACCTGTTAGGAAAGATTGCTTGACCAATTTATCTGATATGCAAATAATTGCTGAAAACAAAATGAGAATTTTATTTTCTGTTATTTTTTTTCATTTCACCACAAAACAGAGGCAATTACATAATGCCTATTATTTGGATTTGAAACAACTCATTATTCTCCACAAGACTATATTTTCCAAGATTGTTTCTTCTACATTTCTACATACAATATGGAAAAGTTTAATATTTCTCCTCAAATCAACGTGCAACTAGGTTTTTAGAAGACAAAGACTGAGCCAGCACCTTAGACTGGGCTGTGCCAGCAGTAATACATTGTAATATGTAGCATTGCATCAAATGCAAAATATGTAATGCTGCAGATACAATGTAGCATGCAACATATTTTAAAACTACTGATACATTCCACAAATTTATTTATTCAAGGGAAATATTTCAACCATTTTAATATTTCCATAACTCGTAATTTAAGAAAAAAAATATAGAGAGGACCATACGTAGTGTGTACAATTAGTTCTCACCAACTGTTAACTTGGTTAAACATCTTTCTTGTTTGTTTAGTTGTTATTATAATTATTCCATGTATGATTTTTTGCCTTTGTAATGACATTTTGATTTTGAAATTTATGTTGATTAATTTAAAACATTGATTTTGGCGAAAACACAGCCACAGTATATCATAAATATTTTTGCTTTTGTCATTTGCATTTGTTCATGTTGTTATTATTTATTATTTATTTTGTTGTTGTTGTTGTTGTTTTTTACCCATTATTACTCAGTAGATTCTTCCCATCCCTCCTCCCACCCTCCTTCAGCCACAGATGGTGCAGCAGGTGCAAATGCCACTGATAATGCAAATGCCAGCTTAGTCAATGGTACGTCAAGAACACCTAGCTTGTTTTATTTGATAGATTTCTCTCCTTACTATATAAGATTCCCTCTTTCTCTTATGAACTGCACAGATGTTTTATGTGCGTGTCATTACCCTCTGAGAGCTCCTTTTCCACAAACTCCACAGCAGCTTATGAGATGCCACAAAGATGTTATGACTGAATTACTTCATTCACACAAAATTAAACATGGGAGAAGAACAAATAGGAATTATGATCTCTCTGCCATTAATTAAAATTGCAATTAAAAGGAACAGTTAAGTCAAAACTTTTGAGTTGTCTTTATGTAGAGTTTCATTGTAAAACACATTTGTCAGCACAGATCTGAAGAACACCATGATAAATGGATTGTACCTTCTTCTGATGTGGCACTCTCATAAGTATTGATATAGCCTCCGTGTAGTTTTGAGAAATAGTGCTGGGGTCGGGAATCTGGCTCCATTCCTACTTGCAGTGCTTTCATAAAAAACTTCTGCTGCTTTCAGCATCTTTTGAATAGAGACTGACAGCAAAGCAAAGCTTGGGGATATTTGTGTATGCCCTTAGATAGTGATCATCTAATGAGCCTGTTTGCACTGACTGCGTGTATATATATTACTGTGGTCATTTTTGACCGTTTCTTAATACAGCTTCTTGACCCCACTTGTAGCATGGAGGTATTTCAGTGTCTCTTCTAATAGTCTAATTCCAGTATTAAATAGAATGGGTCAAGATTAGTCTAGGCATTAGAAGAGCTATATTTTTCTGGTCATCAAATACATTAGCCTATATTTGCCATAGAGACCTTTCCTTCTTGTACAGCACCAGTTACCCAGCCATTCTATTTTTCATCAAGTTGGTGACTTTTTTTTTTTATGTGGGTCAGTGGTTGGGGCATTATGTATGTAATGCTAGTTTTGACACAGCATTGCCAAGTACTAAACAAGTATTAAGATTTACTAGTTTGAGAACCTTTTTAAAGCAATGACATTGTAAATCCTTTGAGCCTAATTCTAAATAATTTGATTATAACTTAAAAGAAACATGTAACCAGACTTAAAATTTTCCTCCTGCATATTCTAGGTTTGCTGGGAAACTAGGATTTCCAATCCTGACATCTCACTGCATGGCAGATTTTTTTAGTAAAGCAAAGGAGTGGCAACTTTTTTTTGAGTCTCAAAATCTCATCTGTTTAAATTTGGCAGATGAGCTTTTGAGAACACGAAGTCTTACACACAAAAATGTCACAAAACCTTGAAGGATCTAAAGCAGAACTGCAAAACTTTGCTCTTTTCCAACAATATAGGCAAATCCAGAAAAAAAAAATTAATTCTTCCTACAAGTCCCATCTCTGTGTTATCCCTAGACCATCCTGGTTCCAACACCCCCATTTCAGATTCCTTAAAGACCAAGAACCAGGAAACGAATGAGGACTGTTTCATTTTCCATTCCTGATGGTTCTACTTCCTTGTGTGTAAAACAAGTGTGTGCATACAACACTCTTACCAGATGTCCTCCTTCTGTCCCACTGGAGATTGCACTATTAAATTTTGCCTAGTACTAAGTTAAGCATCTGCTTAAGTGCTTTGCTTGTTGAAAACCATTGCTCAGCAAGAGGCAGAAATGAGTCTTGAGTTATTCTAACCCAGTCTCTCTGTTAGCATGATTTAGCTGCTTGGTAAATATCTGTTGTGTTTGGTCTGAATGCCTGAATTTCCTATGGAAATTGAGTACCAAGGGTATTAAATGAGTGTGTAAAATCAAGTAAATATGGGACTTTCTATCTTCTCTCCCACCAGAAACAGCAGTTACTGTCCCTGCTTATCTCAGAGCGGTAGTTTACATACTCGGTTCTTTTCAGTGCACAAGGTGTAGAAGTGAATTGTTTGTGCAACTGAATATCTTTCTGCTTTCACCTCTTCTGAGGTGAGGCAGTCAAATGAAATCTGCACATCTTTGATCAACATGGAGAGAAGAAACTTCCTTAATTCAACTTTCTTGACGGTGTGTTCAGAGGAGAACCGCGACAGCAAGCAGAGTTAAATTTTAGTGCTTTGAAATTGTCTGGGAAATTGCCAAAGTCTGGTTTCTGTTTATACTATGCATTTTTCTAGTCAGCAGTGACGATGGGTTGAGAATACTTAAAAGGTAGCTATGTTTTGCAGGGGGGTTGGAGAAGAGAAAGGAAGGAAAGAAATTCTAAAGCGAGGAGATCAAGTTCTTGTAGCTATTTTTCCAATCTAGATTAAAGTTTTTCTTTCAATAATGCCTTAGTATTTTCCCTGAGATATAACTGGAAAAAAGCATTTTGACCTAATGTTTAATATGTCTATGTAGAAGATACCTTCAAATATGAAAAAAATATTATATGCTTGAATAAATACTTAGAACAGGAAATGATGTTGCTTGCTAGTTGAAAGCCAAAACGTTACAATTTAAAATAAATTGATTTATGTCTTAGTTACCAATATTCAGTTGACACAGAAAAATGCTTTTTATTTTCAGTCAGTGATAGTGATAAAGGCGTGTAGGCTTGCGACACATCCTGTTGTTTGCCACTTGCTATATAAGGAACTATCACATACTAGTAGTTATTTCTAGTAGTTGAAATGAAAATGCATAATTTTCTGATGGTCTTTTTTGTTAAAAAAAATAAATAAATCCAGAAAATATATTCAGCTCTTAAAAGGTTACAAGTTTGGGTTATAAGCAGATCAGAAAATTTTACAGAAAGGTAGTAATTCATGAATTTATGTCTGATTTAATAGTACAGTATTTAGAAAATATAAATTGTTATAAAGTAAATATGGGAAAAAGCAGTGCTGTTAGTTTACAGCTTGTTTATCCCAAATATGATTTGGTTGCAGAAAGCAATGTTGGTCATTGGCCAGCCTTATTCCTAAATCAGGATTTCCTTTTTTTTTTTTTTGTGTGTGTGTCACAACTCATATAATTTTTTATTTAAAATTATAAATTATAAAATAAAAATATATTATAATTAAAATTCTAAATTATAAAATTTTCCTATAGAAATACCATACCAGACTCAAAGAAACGTCTCAGCTGAAATACTTCACATCTACTGCTAATTCTATCTGTTCTAGCATATGTATACTTCTGTTGTTTTTCTGGAAAGCAATTTGCAGTTTTAATATATTTTAATGTATTTTCTGAATTGCAAGAGGAGTTATTTAATGCATAAAATGAATATGCATAAAAGAATTATCTAAAACTTCCTATTTGATCAGTGGCATCAGAATTATTCTTAGGTAGTTAACCTGTGTTTTACGAATGCATTGATTCTGATATCATACTGCATGGAAGAATTCCTAATGATTCACTTGAAATACGTCACTTCTCCCCCTATATATAGATTTGCAATGTGCGTCTGTTCTTACTAGCCGCATAATATAACTGACTTGACATGAAGAGAGCTGCAACTCATTTCAATTGCAACATGAGACATTTTGGAAGATAGTAGGGTATTTTCTTTTTTTTTTTTTTTTTTTTGTTCTACCACAGAACATGAGAATATAACTAGATCAGCTTCTTTAGGTGATTTCAAGTTGTTCTTCCAATGAGCAAATAATTTCTATTGCCAGCAGTAGGATTTTGTTATTTTGTCTCATTAACTCTTCATAAAGGGCTGTGAGTGGGAAAGGGAAGTCTTCTGTGGAAGGTTTATTTGCTGAAGTAACCTTTTGGGCATAAGAACTTTGGCATTAGTGATGCCGTGGGTATGTTCCAAGTAAAGAGATGGGAATTTTCATCAGGTAAAGGCAACATGCAAAACATTTTTTATTCGAATCCAAAGCTTCCAAAGCAGCTGCAGAATTCAGCTCATATTAAGAGGCTCTGTAGCCTTTTCTAAACTTTCTGATTTTTTGGCTCTGCTCAGAAAAGTGGTAGAAATAAACGCAGATTAATTCCCCCAGATTTCAGGGCACACTGTCCCTTTTATTTACTTATTTCCAAAAATAAAAGAAAAAAATAAAAACATATTAAAATATATTTCTGAGGAATTCTATATTTCTGAGGAATTCTATATTGCATTTAATATAAAATATTAATACTTACTAATCATTTTTGTTTTTCTAAACAATGCAGAAAGGTCAGAGAGATGGGTTAGTATTTCTGGTCCTAGCACAAACTGAAATAAGGATTTCTCAGCAGCAGTGATTCTGTCATCTTGATTTCTTCATAATTTGTATTCAAGTGGAAACGTAAGATTCAAGAAATTATAGGAAATAATTTACTTCCCTTTACTGTATTCTTTCCTTTATCATAATTACTTATTCTTTGTTATTTTAAATATATGTATGTTTACATTGTTGTTAATGATTGTCCATTTTGTAGGTAGCTAGGGTAGTTGAATTCTTAGTTTAACTCATCACAAAAAATATTATGCCCCTATTAAAAAGCAAATGTAGATAATAAAGTTAAATATTTTGGTTTACATGGAAAACAGTAATGCATTTTGTGTTTGCCAGTTGTGAAGCTCTTTTTTTGTTTGTTTTTGTTTTGCCTTTTTTTTTTTAAAATTGAAGAATCTTTAATTCTACTGCTTTAAGGTTTTGAATTGTGTTCAAAAAAATAAACTGTAAAGCAGAACACAGAGCAGACTACGTCTGCTCTAAATTAATGTGTCCCAGCTCATAAGGAAGGCTTTTTCCACTAGCCAGAAATCTGAATCTCTGGTGATATTTTGTGTCTTCCTCTATCTGTATTAAAAAGTATTCTAAGAAAAATAGTGATTAGGCAGATATCAAGTTCAGCTATGGTGTTTTTTTGTTTTGTTTTGTTTTTTCCCTTCAATTTTTAGATGAAGCAAAAATTTTTGAGCAAATATCACAATGAAAACAAACTTATTTTTGCCCAGGGTCATAGATTCCTGGGAGGACGTAGGTCTTTGGAAGATAGGTATCACTTGTTTTTTAAAGTCGTATTATAACCAAGGTGGGAATAGAGTTAAAAATAGACAAGCAGTTGATGCTAAATAGTCTACTTCAGCAAACTTTAGTAATCCATCTGAGTACTGAGATCCTTATATGTAGCAAAACATCCATTCCTTTAATGTAACTCTGCACTTTGGAATTTCTCTGTGGCTGTAGCCTATTAGCCTGGGGTGTCATTTACAACCTATTTGGCCATTTTTGCTATTTTTAAGAGAATTAAGTCTTTAGTGATCCCCAACTACTGAACATGCAAATGTGTAAGAAATGCATCTTAGCCTTTCAATTTTGCTACTATGTATTCACAGCATAGAGTGAAAAAATTAATGCATGTACTGAAGCATAATATCTGCTGCTTTACTGTGCATGTGAATTCCTGCTCTGTTAGCATAGGAAGTCTGAAGAGCAGGACTTACCTGCTGTAATTTTTATTAACAAACTCTAATGATACTTTTCTTACTATAGTGTGTCAAAAGTCCTGTGAAGAAATTTTAACTATTAATTTTCCTTAGTGTTATTTTTCTATTGGCCATTACAGCTAACTACAAGAAGAGGATGTCATCCATTTGGAATATAATATTTACAAAATTCAAATAGTCTATTCCAAGAGATTAATTTATCACTGTGACAGTTTCACAAGTTATCCCACCAAGAAATTTTGAATACACTTGATATCATTTACTAGTTATACCAGAGTTTTGTATGCTCTAACTGGTATTTTTACCATTTTAACATACACTTTCAAATGGTATATTGTCAGTTTTAAAGAATACAAATAATGATTTAGGTATGGTAAGACTAAATGTAGCTGAAATATTAAATTGCAAATTACAGATGCATCTGACATCTCTCTTTAGGATAAATCTGAATATAGGATGACCACCTGGCACTCATATTTACAGGAGTAACTTGCTAAATAATATAAGTAAGGAAGATGTCATTTTACAGTTTTATTTATTTATATTTATTAACACTTATTTTTATATTTTTTCTTAATTTACTAAAATATTTAATTCTGGCATACATTAAGGAGGTCATGCTCTATACTACTGTGTGCCAGGTTATAACTGTGGTTTTATTAAATACTAGATATCTGAAAGTTCACTTCATGTTTATTATTAAAATTCTACTTTCTAGTAGATTCTCTTTATTAGTATCAGCCTCATAACTTCCACAATTTGCTCAAAAAAATGTAATGATATTTAGTATTTTATGTTACAACATTGAACTTGACTGCAGTTACTTGAATGTGTCCAGCTAAGTTGTCTATGCTTCTAATAAACACATAATAACAAGGGCTACTGATCATCAATAAGTATCTGTAACATGCTCATTACTTTTGTCTGCCTTTTTTATTTAAATTCCCATTTTCATGTTCTGTCTTGGGTGAAGATTGTTTACTGTCTGTTGTCTGTTGAAATTTTTCATCATATAGGCAAAATGCAGGATGGGAATATGGAGAACAGCCAGAACAAAGGTAATCTTCTTTCCTATTAAGCAGGTTGTGGATTTTATGTTTAGCATATGCAGGTAGATTCTGTTAAAAAATAAAATGAGAGTTTGTGATTTGTGCATATATGTAAAAGTGGCCCTATTCAAACAATGTTGAAGAAAGATCCTACCAAAGATATTGTAGAATTGTAATTTATAGAATTTTAATGTATCAGATATTTAGGATAGGAAAAGATCATTATTTCTAATACAATGTTTTTAAAAGACGCTGTCATGTCACGAAGCTCATTTGGATTCATTTTTCTTGTGCAAGTTATGTATGCTATGTATCATTAGTGAATTTCCAACCCTCTTTTTGATACGTTTGGTCACCTTTGGTGTTTAATGATATATATTTTAATTGCAGGGAGAAGGTTAAAAAAAATAACAAAAGGAAACTTTAATGCCTCAGGTTATTTAGCAATGTAAAAGTGTGCTATAATGATAAATAAAAGGAAGATTAAGAATATTAGGTGTTTCTTCGTTAATGTGCAATCTCAGGAAGAAATAGAAATAAATATTTTGCTTCCTCTGAAGAAAAGTTATGTTTCCGTGTTTTGTTAAATAAGAGACACCAGATATCATGATTTCTTTAGATTATACCAAGTAAGTAAATTAAACTATAATTTTCTCTTCAGATAATTCTAAACTTTGCAAAGGTGGTAGATCAGAAATAGATAAACTCAGTTGTTAGTGGTACAGAACCATTAAATAAAATTATACTAAATGAATACATTTTAAAGTTAAACAAAACAATTAGATTTCCAGGTCAGATAAGCATGATTTTGTAAAAACTGTTCAGGAATGTCAAAGCTGAGCAGATCTGTTTCATCTCATTCTGTTTAATTTACTTTCGTCTCCTTTCTATACAAAACTGACACATACACATATATAAATTGGATTTTTTTTTTTTAATTTAAAAAAACTCTTGCTTTTTGATACTAAAAGTTTCCTTTAGCATTAGCATTCTTTCAGGAATGTATGCTTTAGCCTGTAATTTTTTATTTTTATTTTTTAAATGGGATAATTATGATGGTTTTGCTATCTGACCTGATGGTCAAGCTACTTGAACACTGAATGCTAAGGAAACCTTTTAAGTCTGGTATTACTCTAGAATAGCGATTCACAAAGTGTGGTCCACAGGTTACAGAGGTGCCTATGCAGTCAAGCAGATCTGTTTGTGGAGTGTCCATGGAACCACACTGCTTTTAAAACATTGTCGTTAAAAGTAAGATTATAAGAGTGTATTGTAATTTGTGAGGCATACCAAAATTTAGTGAATTATAGATAGTCAACTTGCTAAAATGTTTGAGATCTGCTATTCTAGGAAATCCTGCAGTACTGATGTACTGTTACTTGCCAAGTGTTTTGCAACACATTAAGTGATATATGTGTGTATAACACAGAATATCATTGGCTATAAACAAACAAACAAAACCAAAAGTAATGGTTTTCCTGGTACTCAACAAATGGTGTGTTACTTATTCCAATGTTTGTGAAGTGCTCATGGGTACACTTGTACATTTGTGCCCCTGTGGAACCCCGCTGGGTCCTCGTGTGGGCATCTGTCTGCTGTGGGAGCAAAGGGTAATTCTGTGCATAGTTCCAATCATCAGCCCCAACAAGGGGTGTTGCTGGGGGTATTCAGTAAGTATCAACACTAAGAGAAGAAGAATGGAGAACAGTTTTGGAGTAACAGTTTTGTTCTGCATTATTAGCCAAGCAGCAGGACGGGGCTGCTGCCATGGAGATGCAGCCACTGAAGAGTGCAGAAGGGGGAGAAGGAGATGACAAAGACAAGAAGAAATCCAACATGCACAAGAAAGAAAAATCTGTCCTTCAGGGAAAGCTGACTAAGCTGGCAGTCCAGATAGGCAAAGCAGGTATGACTGGATAATTGTCTGAATAGCAGTGTGTTATAGTAACAACAAAGGGTTTCTAAGCAAGGTATTCTTAAAAGAGTAGTGCTTTATTACTGCAATATTTAGAAATGGATTGTCATAGTACTGTTCTGAGGACAGTAGGTGGTACTGAAGGTCTTGTATCTTCAAAAACTCGGTTTTGACCATCAAGAAACAGAAAGCTTTGGGCAACTTGGAATGTAATGAATATTTGAATCAAAATGAAATGTAGCTTACTTGATACTCCCAAGCGCAGTAATTACGCGATATTTAATTTCCTTCTCCCTTAGAACTTCTAAATACACAGTTTCAGAATCTCTAATATCATCTCAAAATGTCACTCTCACAATATTTCCCCCTATGGATTCTGAAATCGTTCTGTTCTCTCTTAATATCCATGTTCATGCCTTCTATCCAAATATGACGTATCTGTTGACTCTTGTATCCAGTACCATCTGGCCCCTACTGTTAAAAGTCCCTTCTCCAACATGCAGGTAGAAAGTTAAGATCTTTCATAATGACATAATGTTCATTAGTTGTTTTGTTTTGTTTTGTTTTTCTAGTAGTATTAAAGAGATCTTGGTCTCTTTAATTCTACAGATCCCTGACTGTGGCCATACAACAGAATCCTAAATTCCTTACCTCTGTTGAATCTCCTTTATGCTTCTTTACCAATCTCATCTTTACCCCTACTGTTCCTTCTAATTATTTTCAGTTGATTACACTTAGCCGATTGTAGAACCCCATGATGCCACGTCTGTCTCTTTGCCTGAACAGTGCATGACTAAGAATTTACGCTCATCATCTTTTTAATATTCAATTTCATACTTTGCCCACTTTCATATTCCACAAGCTTTTCTGTTTTCTTGCTAGGCGTACAACAGTATGCATTGATATAAAAACACTTCATTTTTTATGATTATTAACTTCCTAGGCTAAGTATTTTTATACATTGTTTTCTGCTTATTACTCTCTCTGGTGTTTCGGAATGCATAGAGATGTCATTTTTAAAGTAACAGTATAGGTCTTTCTAACCATACTGTGACAAGTAATATGAATTAAATTAATTATGGCCTCACTTTTTTTTTTATTATTTTTCATTAGGCAATCTATGGAAATGTCTTGTATTGCCATAAAGATTTACCTGTATATTTTAATGGATTTTCCTTTATCCTCTGGTATTTAGTGGTCTCCCTGAGTTATCTGTTTCCTGTCAACCTTAACATCCTTTAGCTTATCTTTTTATTTATTTATTTTTAACCTCAGTCAAGACATGGAATTCACAGAATCCTCCTTCTATTGTATGATCTCATTAGACAGAAATCAGTATATTCTGAAATGCAGGCTTGGCTTCTTATTCAAAGCCAAAGAGCACTAATCATAGCAAAGCAAAATAGATGTTCTAATGGCAACCGGTTTTTATTTGTCACTTAAATCCAGGAACATAATTGTGCAGGAGAAATACTATCTTAGCAAAGTCTGTGTCATCAAGAGAGCATACATAGTCCCCAGGATCTTCTTAGAATTCTGTGAAATATTTATTAGACTTTCACATGATATACTGTCAGTGTTGTACTCTTTTGAGACTCTCCTCACAAACATATGCACAGTTTTCATATGTCCCTTTAAAAAGGGAAACCTTGGAAACACTATTATTAATCATTTTTTTCCAGAAGACCAATTACATAACTGTGGACAATTATATATTATTGTTTTTGACTGGATACCTCAGTCTAAAATGTTCTACATAACAAAATAAACTAAAAGATACTCCTTTTCTCAAGCCTCTCAAGATAAACTTCTTTAAAAAGAAAGATGAGGAAATGCTGTTTGAATATTTAGACTAGCAAAGTAATGTACTAAACTTGAAAAACTTGGCTTAATCATCAGGACTCTAGACTTACTGGGAAGTGTTAAAGGCAGCAGTGAGATGGTACTTAGAAATGGTGCAGCAGCATCCAGCTGTTCTGAATTGAGTATTTCTTTACTCATTAGAATGTATGGCCATTGTAATTGTATTACGATAACGGTTTATGTTGTAAATGTATTATAGTAATGTTTTCCTCTACATTGTATGATTTACTATTATTGGTACTAGTGGTAATGTAAAATCTCATGTAGAGTAAGAAACTCAAGAAACTCATATGAAACTCAAATATGAATTTCTAATTGCATGTTTTTAATTGTTTGGGTTTTGCTTCATAGTAATTGATTATTTTTATTTTCAGGTTTGGTGATGTCTGCCATCACTGTAATCATTTTGGTACTCTATTTTGCCATCGACACCTTTGTGGTCAAAAAGAAACAGTGGCTGCCTGAGTGCACTCCTGTCTACGTTCAGTATTTTGTTAAATTCTTCATTATTGGTGTTACTGTACTTGTGGTTGCTGTTCCTGAGGGACTTCCGCTTGCTGTCACTATTTCTCTGGCTTATTCAGTAAAGGTAAGAGACATTAAAAATAATAATGGGAGAAAAATACTTTTCTGTTGAGTTTGCTAGTACATTATTCTTCATCTTTTATCGGCTTTGATTAAAGTTGGACTGTAAATTAATGCCATTAAGATGTTAATGAGTGACATTTCTTTACAGTACTACTTTGCTTTATATTGAAAGTGTTTATGACAAAAATGAAAACATGTATACATGCCAATACGCATCTTTAAAACTACACAATGCAGGAATTTCAAACAGTAGAAATATCTGCTTAGTTTACATAGCTACCAGGTATTTATTGAGCTGGGTTTGCTTTGAGAATACTCCAGTCTTTTAATATACTTTGTCTTCAAACTTGCTTTTACAATAGTAAAAAGTTTTAACAAGGATTTTAAGTTCTCAGGATTTTTTTTTTTTTTATTATTTCAAAGAAAGCAAGGTTTTTCTTAAATGTGGTTGTAGATGCTTGTAGTTAATGTAAGTGATTCGGTTAGGAAATTAAAGAGGATTAAAATACCGGACTTGCGGATTACTCCAGTATCTGTATAAGAGTTTTCTCAGATTGCTTTAGTAATTTATTCAGATGGGCCTTACGTAAACATTCTAGGAATCTCCGATGAAAATTCTGTAGTTTATTTCCATTTAGGATGTAAAAAAATAACATAAACATCACAAAGAAATAGCTTGATTTATTTTTTAGGCAAATATCATTAACAAAAATACTCAATAATGTGATTTTTCTAGAAGAGACTGTAGCTGCTTTAAAAATATTTCCCCTTCTCCTTACGCCCTTCACCCAGTAGATACAACACATCCATGTGTATCTGTATTTGCAGTATCAAAGTGTAATATGCATTTGCCTTCAACTGGTGATACTGTGCCCTGAAAGTGTAAGATACTGTTCTGAAACTAAGGGTCAGGTGATTGGGCACAGAATTCTTTAATAATGAAAACATATAAACAAGGATAACATCTGCTTCCAGGAAGACTGTATGTCTTGTGAAAAATATGCACTGTGGAATGGTGGTGGAGTGGTTGTTGCGGTGGTTTGGCTTGGTTGGTTTGGTTGGTTTGCAAGATGTGTAGTCGCTCTATGTGCTGCAAAATAATGTACTGGCATTGGACACGGTATTGAAAAGAAGGATGAAATATTTGACTAGACACTCAAGGTCAAAATAAAGAATGTGTCTGGAGGATAATATCTCACAAACAATTCATATTCTGTGCAGTTACAGCAGTTACAGATTTTGTTCTAATAGGTAACTTAATTTACACTACTAATTACTCTTGATATTTAGCTTTAATTCTAATTACACTAATTCTTTATGTTTAGGAGTTAAGCTGAAAGAAAAAAAAACAAAAGGAAACATAAAAAATTGCATAATTTTATAATATTTATTATAATGATTCTGTTTAAAAAATCCTGTTATCTTCAGGTACTTTAGCTAATTTTTTCTGTTCTACCTATTTCTTAGAATAAAATAATATATATATATGTGGAAAAAGATGGAACTATGTCATTTTATCAAAAGCAAAATTATTTCAAGATGATCACTGGTTGTCTGTAACTAGGACTTTCATTACTGGACCCAATTAAAGTTCTGGTTGAGCATTACATGCTAATGAAAAAGACTGAATATATGCTTTTGTCCTTTGTATAACTGATTGAGATTTGTCAAAGCAAATCTTGAATGTATTTTATTTTGCTTTCTCTCAGAAAATGATGAAGGATAACAATCTGGTCCGCCACTTAGATGCTTGTGAAACTATGGGTAATGCTACAGCCATCTGCTCTGACAAAACAGGGACACTAACAACCAACCGGATGACAGTCGTCCAAGCCTATGTCGGTGATGTCCACTACAAAGAGATCCCTGACCCAGATTCTGTACCCGCCAAAACCCTTGAATTGCTGGTAAATGCCATTGCTATCAACAGTGCTTATACTACAAAAATTCTGGTAAGCTGGGCTTTCTGTCACTAAAATGAAACATAGCAGGAGTTATATTTTTTTAAGCGTTGTTAATTCCTTAACATCCTGTTGTTGATCATCAATTGTTAAATACTGTTGAGGTCCTCAAAATGAGAGCAAGTTGTAAAAATGATTTATCTTATGTGTGGGTGTTTTTTCTTTGTGTGTGTTTTTTGTTGTTGTTTGTTTGTGTTTTTTTGTTTTGTTTTTGTTTTTTGGAGAATAGGATTGTACTTGTATATACAAGACCATGATATATTTTAAAAACTCCTGCTGTTGTTAGGTTGGGTTGGTCTAATCTGTATACAGGTAACTTCACAAAACTAGTTTTCATTGAGACTTCATGTGTGTAAAATTTTTTTGTGTGTGTCTAAGGATCTTCAATTCTTCAATAAGACAAATGAGATTGGTTAAACCAGTTAAGTTAATGCAATTAACTGAAGTTAATGCAGTTAGTATTGCTAACTGGATGTTAGTAACAATCAACATTTGGAAGAAGAATTTTTAGAGATAACTTAAGCAAACGTGTGAAGTGTGTTTGTGGCAAAGGTGCTTTGAAATGAACGCTCCTGAGGACAAACTGTTTAACTAGGGCTAGTATCTGAAGTGAGGCTACAACTTCAGCACCCTTCAGTCATCTGTGTCATGATGCGCCCCCTCTTCAGTTCTCACTGAAAGCTCTGGAAAGGGAAATGTGAGGAGAACCAGCCCCAAGACAGCTTGACCTACTTCTTACACTGGCAGTGGACATGATGCCTCCAACAGCTCAGACAGACCATGTTTGTTGACACCTTGCAGCTGAAATCATCCAGCAATGTGAGAGCACCTCTTTTCTTGCACTGCAAGGAGAAGAAGCTTTAGTCAAATGAGGTTTGAGCTACCCCTTTTGACTTTAAATTCAGATACCCTGGAGCTACACGTTTCAGCTGTGAGGATCCAACTAACAGTGCCTGTTCCCAGCTGAATCCTGGATCTCATTCTTCTTTTTCCTATGGTCTGTCCAGGTTAGCAGGGTTGATGAAATGAAAGATGGGCCTTCCTATTTTGGGAGGTTCCGTGTAAATGCTGGGTGGATGTTTTATGGCAGTGGCTTTTTGAAATCTAATTTGCATATTTAAAAATTAGTAAGAATATTTTTCTGTTGCTGAGTAAATGCACGTTTTCGTAATTTGATTGTTGGAGAGAGGAACATACCCATATGTTTTAATATAATTACAGCCCCAGTACATCTGGGTACTTCCTTCTGTAGGAAGTGAAATTGGACCAAACTCAGCCTCAGTACACAGACTGGAGTTAAGACAAGGTAATACAGACAGATAGGAATGAAGGAGAATAGGCAGATATGTGCATTTGTGCTTGTATAATTGCTGCAGTGGTAATGCTAGTCACCAGCACCAGTCCTAGCTGTCACTGTGGAGTTCAGTGTTGGGAGTGCTTTGGTAAAATGTTACCAACATTGGCAGAATTTTACTCATTTCTGAGAGATGATGTGGCACAGAACAGGCAGGTTGGCTGGTAGTAAGTCAGGTACAACTGGGAGAGTAAGACTCAGCATCATCTGCGCTTCAGTTGTTTTGTGTTTTGCTGCTGCTTGTTTTGAATTCTTGAGATCAAACACAGTAATGAGGTTTTTGTTCAACTTCCATACGAGTTCAGGCTCTCTGAATCTCAGAAGAAGTTTAACTTTCTGAGCAAGATGTGGTAAGACATTCGACCACTTTCCAAAGGGGTGCATCTGTGATATATGTTTAATGTCCTCTCTTTCTCTTGTGGTAATAGTTTCATTTGACAGAAAATTTTCTTGTCAATCATAGTTTTAAAATTTCATTGTGGTCTCAACATAGTGGTGTTGTTTTTTACTTTCCCCATAGCTAAGACTCGGTGCTTCTCACTAAAGTTAATGGTATGTGCCTATTAAAAGGAGTCAGTGTTTCACCACTTCAGTTCTTTTACAGCTTTGCACAGAGATCAGCTCTCTGAAAAATTGAAAAATGGGTGAAATTCTCTGGAAATCACCATTGTTTGGATGCATATCAGATGACTACTTGAACTCATCTGTATAAAATTAGTGGGGATTTTTTAGCTCTTACAACAGCATCATAAGGTCAAGCCTTGCAGTATGGACCCCGTGAGAATACTCCAGTATCAGAGGAATTATTGTTACAGCAAGCTTAAGCTAAAGTTTAAAATAAAATGTGTTGCTCCAAAGCCCTTATTCATTACAAATCATAAATATAGAAAAAAATACGTAAGGGATTTTTTTTCCAGGATGAAGTGTGCAGAATTACTTTTCTGACTGCTAATACTGAATGCATGCTTATGCACTCATTCTTAGGGCATGTTAAATCAAATTGTGAAGATCAGCTCAAACCCAAAGGGCATATGAGTGCTATGTCACAAAGACTGAATTTTACATATTCTATTATTAGTTATATAGTTACGTGTACACTGTAAATTGCACATTGCATGAACTTCTGTTCAGAGTAATCGCATATGGGGCCGTAAAATTAGTCAAGATACTGTGCTGAATGAGAAATGTTCCCTCTTGCATTATCGTTTGATTAAGGGGCAATTGAACCGTTGATAAAAATATAAAAAGAAAATAATATCACTGCTTGTAATAAAAGATGTGAATTTCCCTGAGATCAAACACAAATTATTCTAACTAAACAATAGCATCATTATATATAGTTCTTTTTAATGCTTTCCAAGGATTAAGTTATTGTGTGAGCTGCTTTTGCATTCTGTTAGCCTCAGAGCAACTTTAGTGCTGCTCTTATGCTGTTTGTGTGAAGCTGCTCTCCAGAAAGCCTTTTTTTTTCACCCAGTATTAATGTTTTATATAGCTTCCCCACCCCCTCCCCACGGAAGTAAAAACTGCACTTCATACATTTTTGCTTGTAAGCTGTGATAAGGACTGTAAAGCACGTCTTACTCTGAAAACAAAATTTGCATTTTGGGAATGCTTAGATTGCACTTGGAGCAGAGGTACATTGATCTCAAATATCATGGAGCAGTAATGAAATGGAGTCCAGATACTAAAACCAGTGAATTGAACTCTTCTTTCGAGCTCTTGCTTACATAAATTCCATTTGAATTATAAAAGTATTTATTCTTTTAATTTCCTGAAAGCTGTCAGAGGGCAAAGATGACATGCTCTCTGGATGGGTATAGTATGTTCTTATTAAAAAGAGATCAAAATTAGCATTAAGTTGAGTGATTTTCAGTACCAGTGGAAAGACTCAGCTGAAACAGTTACTGTGATCTAACACAGGCATTTCATTAGGTACTTATTACGTGCCTAGGGAGCAAAAAAACTACTTGTGCTTAGGTGGATAGCTGGATCAGTATTAGGAAGGCTGTTTTCAGTTCTGAAGATCTGAAGCATCATTTACTGCATTTGCACAGTATTTAGCACAATGTATTGACATCCTTTAGCTGGGACTCTTGAAGGAAAAAGACGGATACGTCACAGAAAAGTGCAAAACATTTACTGCTTTCCACAGCTTCTGCCAACTTATGAAATGAAGTAAACATATGGCAGTTTACACATGGATAAATGTTAGTCAAGTAATGAATGTGACCTGGTACAACCTATTGGACAAAAAGGTCTCTATTGGTTAGAACAAAAAGGGTGAATAAAGAAATAAAGAAAAAAAAAAAAAAAGACAATTTTATTGCAGTCAGAACAGAGAAAACAATATGTTTCCTGTTTATGGTATAGCACAAACCCACCTGCTTGTTACATTAACATCTCTCTAAGGAGATTGTGAAGATACCCAGGTTGTTGCCCGCACCCAAACTCCAGTTACATTCCTACCCTAGCTCCAGATGAGGCTCTTCACTGTGCACTCAGACAGACCTCTATTCACAGGACTGTGCCGCTGACTTTGAGGGTCCCAAATACTCCCAGCAGGGAGCAACAGGAGCTCCCCACAAGCTGCCCTGAGAAGGGGATTTGGCTGGGAGAGAGCGATGCTGAGGGAGTGGGTTTACTGGGAAAAAGAGAAAGGTGTTAATTCATCTTATTGCTTTCTGTAATTACTTTTTCATGCATATATAATGAAAGATCGTATTAAAAAAGTGGAACTAAATTTCTAATGTCATTATACTGAAAGCAGTTCAAGAGGTGTTGGCACAGAATTTTTTAAAGATAAATAGTTCTTTTAACTGATTGTCTGATGCAGAAATAGTGGAATGAATGCACTTTATACTTTCTTGGAGAAGAGGGGTGGAGGGAGGCTGGCAGAACAGGTAGTATGAGAACCATAAAAAGAAATGGCATTCTACAGAAGTGAAATGGTAAAAGTAACTGAAAATAAGGTTTTAAAAGTGCACAAATAAAATAAGGTTTTAAAAGCACAATAGTACCTTGCAGGAATAAATGAAAATATATCATGGGTATTGAGAATGTGGATATAGTAGCCAGGGGAACGGTTTGTTTTATTTGTGAGGAATATATTTGCATCCAAAAGTAGTACAGCTATCCAGGTTGTTGGGAGACATTAGTTTCCCCTCAAAAATAGTCTTAAAAGAGGTGTATAAAGTACAAAATTTACTTCTCTTTTATAGAATTGTTTTTTAAAACCATCAAATTTAAAGTCTTTGGATTTCATTTATCAAATACTTCATCTTGTCTATTTTTTTTTTTTTAAATTAGTGGAAAAATGTTCTCAGTAATAATTTATATACACGTACTATTTAGCCAACAGAAATTCACTGTCATTTCCTTTTACCTTTCATAATTCCATCACTTTCAGTATAGTAAGATCTTCCCAGAAGATTTAAAGTTGTGTTCAGGAATGTGGATAATTTGGAAGTTTGTTACTGAACTAATAAAAGAACTTCATAAGTGGTAGGTTAGTTTATGGATTTTTCCATACGTTTCCCCAGATTAATTTAGAAAGTTATCCGTGAGTGAAAAGAGGATGGAAATATCTTTTCAACGGTAGTTGCTTGCAGCTCTCTAATTCTTGTCTCACAGAGCACAGACCTTTTATCTCTGCATATACATACGTGTGTGTATTTATATGAACTCTTGTTTTCAAAATAGAATAGAAGACCCTAACAATTAAAGAGTGTGTTTCATTTCTTACACCAGACTCAAAACCCCCAAATCAGATAATGCTATACCTATCAGCAGAAAATCCTTGGAATTTCTATTTCCTGAGGCTACAGCAAAAGATCCCATATTTTATTGCAGCTGTTTGCCAAGGGCAATCACACTAAATGAAACTGCTGTTGGATGTCACTAGAATTCTCTTTATTCAGAGGAGAACCATGAGAAAATAGCTTTTATCATTCAAACAACTTTTTAAATTATTTTGGTAGTTGAAATTGGAAAGATACATTTACTTACGGTCTTCCTAAAATCTCTTCATAAGCCCTTGTTTCTCATGTTAAAATACAAATGAAATTACCATTTGGTTTTAATTGACATGAAGGTTCAGGTTGGGTCTTGTTTTAACCACGGAAGTTAAAATGCTAATAGTGTTCCAAATTAAAATACTTTAAAACAAACAAACAAACAAAAGAGAGAAAAGAAATGGGGAAGAGCACGGCAGCAGCGGCACTTGCAGGTATCACGCACAAACAGCAGCCCCCTATGGCCGTCCCTGTCTTACTGCATCAGTTTCTCCACATACAATTGTAAGGGTTGTCCACAGGGAGGTTTACACGAGTATTTTTGGAATGGAGGGATTTGAGTTAATTTTGGTGTCCATCTGAGCAGAGGCCATCCTTCATAATGGTTTTCTGGCCTCAGCTTTGCTTCCTTTGGCAATGCTCAAAAATACATTCCACCTTTAGATAATGTATCGAGATTCCAGTATCTTGGTTTAAGATCGAGTCAGGGGGCGGAGGCAGCGCCGCCATTTTGGGCAGCCATTTTGCATGAGGATAGGTCTGTGGAAGGTTTGGGCACCCATTTTGTTCTATATCTGTGGAAGGTTTTATCCTTACATAGAGTCTAGAAATTAGTAGAGAAACATTTGGAATGCGTTTTTGCAACATAGCCCATATCATGGCACTGGACTGCTTTGGTGCTAGTGTCGTCTGGCTTTGCAGCAGGCAAGAAAGAGGAACAGGCATGAATCCTCTTCCTGCACTGTTCCTGTGGAATACATTGGGAATGACAAAATCCTCTACCTCATGTATGCTTAAAAGCTATCCAGAAAATGCACAGAAAAACAGGCTGAGGGGAGAATCCTCAGCTGGCAAATTGAACTGCTGTGGGACTTCAAAGCTTGTAGTTCTTCACTGTCTGAGAAAGAACAAGTGGGTTTGTATGAACTCCTGGGGCCCTGCTCCAGGTTTTACCGTTTGCGTTCTGCAGTCTTAGGTGTACAAAAACCTGCTAAATCTGTGATATAAGAAGCACATAGGTAAATCTGCTTTGCAGAAAATCTGGGAAAAATGACATTTTTTTTTAGCATGCTTCAGGGTGGCAGAATCCATCTCAGTAGGGCTGGATTTAGGTCAGTAATTCCTAAGCAGTCAGTAAGTAATGTGAGGGTGGTGCAGTAAAACATTCATTGGCTTCTTTCAGCATGTTGTCCTGGTAACAGAAATTTGTGGAAATTGTTAATTCTCATGCTTTTGAGTGCTCAGGTGATGGCAGTAAAATAGTCTCTTGAGCATTTCTGACTCTCTAGCTAAATGGTGTGTTTGAGCCATTTAAAATTAAAAGGTTAATGCCAATTTGACTAATGACATGGAAAACAGAAATAGTGTTACACAAAGTCACTTCTGAGATGGCTTTTTCTCTACATACTGCAGACCAGTTGCTTAGACTATGAAAACTTTTTTCTAGCTCTACCCAAACCTTCCCATTCCATCTATTTTGCAAATGAAGTGCACTGTGAATTCTTTTCTAAAAATTGATTTGATTTGATTAAAATTTGATTGCATTGATTTCTACAGTGGTTTTAAAGAGTTTTTACTTCATAGGTATAACTTTTATCTTACAGGTAAATTTATTTCTTCAGATTTTTTTTGGCAAAATGTTAAATGGCTGTAATAATCATAGAGACATAGCACGGCTTGGTTAAAGACCATCAAGTTCCAACCACCCTGCCACGGGCAGTGACCACCCTGCCACGGGCAGTGATGCCACCCACCAGACCAGGTTACCCAGGGCCCAGTCCAACCTGGCCTTAAACACCTCCGGGGATGGGGCATCCACAGCTTCTCTGTTCAGTGCCTCACCACCCTCTGAGTGAAGAATTTCCTCCTAACCTCTAATCTAAATCTCCCCTCTTTTAGTTTAAGACCATTCCCCTTTGTCATATCATTATCTACTCGAGTAAAGAGTCCATCCTTTTTATAAGACCCCTTTAAGTATTGAGCAGATATATTGTAGATGGGACCAGACAATGCAAGCAAAGTATTTTTTTATGTATAAGCAAGACAACCATCACACACACATACAATCCCCAACCACACTGTCTTTAAAACTTTTTCTTAAAGTGGTTGGTAAGCATTTTCACAGATATTTTAGGCAGAAAAACAAAACAAAAAGAAACTTATAGCGTGCATATCATTTACTGTGTAAATAATAATTATTAAAGATAATAGATATGCAGTCAATTGTCTCTGCTTCTAGGAATCGCAATTAGCAAAGAGTAATGATATTCACACATCACTGGCTATTGAAGTTTTATATAATAAGAGGTACAAATATAACTTTTCTCACTAAATTAGCTACTGAGTTAATAACTGAAATAACTGTGTTTAGAAAAGACTACTGGACTGTGTAAAGTGTAGGACATGTTGTTATATCCATCATGCACTTTCCGCTGTCAGGATGCAAGTGCTTTGTCTTGCTAGCTGAAAGCATTTTATAATAAAGCCTCATTTTTGGGGAGTTGTGTATGAGGGGTTAGAATGGCATCAGCTGCATGGAAAGCTCCTTGACACTTGTCTGTGGGATGGATTTACCTAAGCAAAGAAGGAGCAGAGATCAGAGCAGGGTCATCCTGTAAATCTGCTGTTGACATTTTTAAACTCTCTGGAAGGATGCTTATTTTCATTTGTGGCCAGGTTGTCAGAGGCAAGGCAGGTTTCCCCACAGTATGGTCAGTCTTTTCCTTTGTTCCGTATCTCTTTTTCTGCCAAAGAAAGGTGTGACTGTCCTCCCTAATAACACGTGAATGTGGGAAGAGAAGATGGATGAATAAAACAATCCTACACTCTACAGTGTAGTATGACATAATAGCTAAAAGACAAATTATTTTCTTTTATTTTCTTTCTTCATGCTAGAGAAAACAGATATATAAAACCTTACTCATGCTGGCCTTTGCCTTCACAATTTGGTAACTGCAGATTCCGTTTATTCCTGTTGGAATAATTAATCACTGCAAGATTATAAACAGGACTGATAGTCACTTGGAAGCTTTTTGTTACCAGAATGTTAGCTTTTTTTTTTTTTCCGCTTGCTTACATGAAAATGAATAAATTAGTATTATTTTTTTTAATTTGCTGTGATACAATGTTTTCCCTGTTTTCTTGCATAGGATTTTCTTTTATGTTATTTGTGTTACTTTCACGTTATTATTTTCCACTCCCTGAACCAGTGCAGGATGATTCACTTACAGGGATAAATGCCAGTTATTTCCAAACATACCTGTAGATGCAAGCAGGCTTTAGAAGTCACCTTTCCTGCATGGTATTCCATGGTGTTTTCATCTAGATATATATACTACTCATAGCTGTCTGATAATTTTTAGACCCCAGTTTTTTATTTTTATTTTTATGTAATAAAATGTGTTGGCACAGTGAATGATTTTAATGCATACTTCTTTTCATGCCTACGATACCTTACGGAGACAGTCATCACACTTTGGAGCTGATCCATATGCTGGTTAGAATTCAGTGTTAACACTTCGTATGAGATATTATCAGGGAGCGTGTTTTCTTGATGGGAGCTTTTGTTTTTACATAAGTGGGTATAAAACACTTACTTGAGGCATATCTTGATTCTGTGAAATAGCTTACTTTAATATTCTGTAATCTGTTTTAATTTAGATTTTCTTTATGCTCTTTATCAAGAATAGAAAGCCAATAATTTCACATGATAATTTAACACCAGCTCTATATAAATGGTATTGGTTTTATAACCAAGCAAAAATACTCAGAAAGACTTATTAAAAAAACAGAACACAGAGGATGAATAACCTCATAATGTTGTTTAATGAAATATGGTGTTAATTCTCTTTTGTGTATATGTAATATAATTATGTAATATATACTATGCAGTTTGTAGTATGTTTTCTTTTTATTCTCAGAAAACTCCAAAGGGGTGTCATTTTCCTTTGGAAAAACAAACAATCAAACAAAAAAATGATGTAATGACTGAAGAACAACAGATCAGCAATACAGTATGTGATAAAATAACAACTTGCTAGTTTCAGAGCAATGGATGTGCAGGAGTTACTTTGTACGCATGAAAAAGACTTTAAATTGACTTGGCATTGCTCTTCTGGAATGAAATTGCGCTTACATTTTTTTCTATTTCTGTTCACGTCACCAAAACATTATTTTTCTTTTTACTTGAGTCACAGTGAGTCCTAGAAAGCTGGTATTAAATACTCAGTAAATAAAAAACTATGCTTCAAATTCTCATTCCTGCTTTCTTTCGCAGATAGCCCCCATTCCTGATTTTTCTTTCAACTTCCAGTTTTCTCTTCTTGGGTGTGAAGGTCTTGCCCTCTTGCATTCCAGTCAGTCATATTTTTGTATTAGTTACAAGTGAGTGTGGGAAGGTGTCCAAAAATGATGGCCTTTCTGTTAGTTAGAGGTGCCAAATAAACCTGAAAAATCTCTAGAATGGAGGGGATTCTAAAGAATTGTAGCCACACGTTGTGAGCAAACTGCATGGGGCACTGCCTCTCAAAGGCCTGTGACTTTGGTGGACAGAAGGCATTTGTTACATACAGTCATTTTCCCAGCCAGAGTCTGGCAGAAGAAACTCTGAAGGTTTTCAGAGGAAAGGTTGCTAGGGGTATGTTAACGTAGTCAGAACTATATTGTTCCCTAGCATCACTGAAGGAATGACAGACCTCTCTTGGCAGACATCTTGCATGGAAAAATTAAGCTTCTAGAAGGACGTTTGTAAAAATTCAGGATGTTTTTAATAAGTACTACTGCTAACCTGTCTCATGTGTAAGTGCAACCTTGCATAGCAAAAGAATGCACTGCTGGCAAGTCTTTATGGACACACCAGGACATTAAATCTATCTGAAATCACGAGTGAGTGTTGGGCAGTAGATGTAGCTTGGTGTTCATAATACTGGATGAAAATATTGAGTGTGTTAAAATATTGCATTCATTGTTATTTTTCTGTGGTTTCTACTTTTTATTCAAGTGAGCAGAGACTTAAGACTTTACACTTACCTTCTCTACAAAGGAGAAGGATTGACTGTGTTCAATGCTGGTTTGCTAGGGGTTGTATATCTCAGTTCTATTTCTAAAAGGTGAGAAACAAGCTTTTGTTAGACGGTTTTCTTATAAAGAAGGACAAGATGTTCGACCTCTCCATCATTCCCTTACTGTTTCTTTTTGAATGAATAATCAGATGAAAATTGGCTGCAGTCATGCAGTCTGCTATTCCAGCAAAAGCATTATTCTTGGTGTCCTGAAGAGGAGATAGACTGAATTTATAAAGTATATCAAACATTACTGCATCAATCATGGAAAAAAAACACACAAACAACAAAACAAACAAAAAAAACCAAACCAGACACCACTGAAAATATTAGATAAGCATTGCTATAATGTATTATATTCTATTACATTCACTTGAATTCATGCGTTTGCTTAACAAAAAACAACCTCTAACTAACCAAAACCAATTTAAAAATAATTTCATTGGATACATGCTAGTATAGATTTAAAGAGGACGAGTACGTTTTGTATGATAAACAAAGTAGCTGTTGCTAATCTTTTTAGACTTATTTAGAAATGGATGCTTGAAGAACCCTTTTCCTCACTCTGGAAATGAGTCCTATTGACAGAGAAGATCTATAATTATGATGGGCTATAATCAGTAGCGTAAGTCAAGTGAAAAAAAATCTCCTCTTATGTTTCATGTGCCTAGATTTGCTTTACACTTACTAAATTTGGCTCCATAAACTATACAAATTGTTTTAATAGTGCTGCAACCAGAAACTCAGTGAGTATTAAGACTGATTTTTTGCTTTGGTTTGGTCTTTTGAAAATCAGTTTTCCTATCTGAGATAAATTGAAAAGGCAGAAGTAGAAAATTCAAAGTGTTGGTGAGTTTTGTGCAGGTGAAGACTGCATGCACAGAACAGCGACGTGTAAATACTGCTATTTATGTTGTTGAAATTCAAGCTTTTGACTTTCATATATAAAGGCCAAGAATTTTCTGTTGTTTGACGTAATGAAGAAATTCATGTACGGTATGATCATCATCACGGCCCTCTAGCACTGTTGGATGGCACTGTTCCCCTCTCCAACCCCCCCCCAATTCATTACCTAAAACAGTGACTTAATGTCAGCAGCACACTACAAGATTTTCTTCTCGCTTCTAATTAGTAAAAGGCATAGAGAAGATTATGCAAATTTAAAAGTGTATTTAGATAACATGGAATAGATGGTTGCATTTCATTATTTTGTGGCTGAAATTCACATACAGTGGGTAGTAGAAAACATGCATGAGATACACTTCAGACTATTCGAGGAGTTTTTTATTAAAAGTATGATGAATTTTGATAAAGAGTTTATAAGTTAATTTAAAGGGAGGAAGACTAACTGAAATTTTGTTGATGTCATACTCAGAAACATTGAGAAAGGTTTTCATGTGCGACCTGGGTGAAAGTTTTGTAATGCTAGGAAACACACTGTTGATAGCATTTATCAGAATCACTCAAAAGATGTTTTCCAAATAGACAGTTGCTAGTTAGTTCATTGCAACAACTGAAGAGAGTGTATTGCTCCTTCCTCAAACGTGAAAGATGAGGTTTCAGCCTTAAAACAAATGCATCATTTCTAATCATGTTAGCAAAAACATACAAATCCCTAGTCATTTTTCTGATTTGGAAACAAAATGTTTAAGCTGCAGAACCTTCCTTGAAACTAAATTTTCACTATCTGATCAACTCAGCATTATGTAGTTTGTCTCCTGTCTCTGTTTTCTGTGTCTGCAACCATTCATGCAATTCATGAAACCAGTTTAATATCAGCATGCAGTAAACCCTTAGTTTTATAGATCTAGGTAGCAGATGTTTGGTTGTCATTATGGAGGTACCAATTACAATTCTGCAATTAAGTGCAATTTCTCTTTTGCACTTGAAGAAAAATGTTCAACTTATTTGTGGTTCATGAAAATATAACAAACTTTTCCCAAATGCGTGGAACAAATTATCAGAGAGTTATGAAATCTGTTAATCTGTTTTTAATTACGGTGAGTTTGCCTTAGAAATGGCACATTTGTCACTCAGGTCTGTGTTCTAAAGATATTCTTAACAGGGGAGAAACATACTCTTGCATCTTTATAGCTAGCATTAATTGAAACCTTGTACTTAGACTATATTTAAAGTAAATTGGTTGTTAATTAAAGTAAGTTAATAACAATTGTTTTGTCTAATTATTTTGATTATATAGGTTACTTGTCAACAGTTCTTGTTGCAATTAAACAAAGCTGGAATGGCACTAGTATAAATCTAACAATCTAACAATTGCCAGTTCCCTTTGAATGGGACTGTGCAAAAGGACAAGAGTGGAGATTTTCACTGTTTCAGATTTGGAAATGGAATGTATTATTTTCAAAATTTGAGTGTCAAATTGTAATGCAATGATAATAGGTTATAATGGAAGGTGTGCATGGGTTTGATCAATATCAGTAGGAAAGTCCCTTCGTACAGACAAGTAAGATCTTACAGTATTATAAATACATCAAAACTGTTCTGGGGAAAACACAAAGAAAAAATGTGTGTGTATAAAACTCAGTTTAATCTGGAAACACTGAGGCTGGAATATCCTAATCATAAGTGCATTATTATTCTGTGGTGTCATTCATGATTATTAAGAGTTCATTCTTTGTGCTGTAATGGGGTGTATAAATGTGCCTCTATTTAAATTCAGCTGTGAATTGCTGTGGTTTTGAATTCAGAGCTTTTTGTAAATTATTATTTTTTTTAAATTAGACTATATTCAATTTCATATTTTAATTGTTGACACCTTGAACAGGTACGATATCTATCACAAAATGAAAAAGTTTAAATTGGAGTACTAAAATGTATTAGGAGATGAAAAGAAATAACTCATACAGCACATCTTTTGATTACAGGGTCACTAATGAACTGTGATATATATGTGCAGGACTGTGTGAAAAGGTATTATTACTTTCAAAAAGTTATCAGTTAATATTTACGTAATTTTAAACAAACAAACAAAAGCCTTGTTCTGGGCCCAGCTGAATTAATTACAGAGATAAATGTAGTTAAATATAGCTTTATTAACTACTTTGAATGTTGCTTCTACTGTAGGTAACCCCACTTAGTATTTCTCTGATTGTGAAGCTGAAGGAAATAGAATAAGTTTCTTCTAATTAATGCTAACAAGATCTTTGTACCTAGGAGTAATATATTCATATAAGCACTGCAAATTGCTCATGTGTCAACATTTTGTATGTCTCAACATTTATGTGGAGACAATATAAATGTTCTGTTTATATTTTTAACTTCCATCCTCTGTCTTTGAGAGTGAATTAACAAACTGAAGAAATACAGAATAGAAGAGTGGACAGTGAAATGGATTTAAACCTGGCCAAACTGCTGGTCTCAGGGAATTGTGATCACAAAGTCCAGCTGGAGGCAGATTTCTAGTGGTGCATCCCAGTGATCCATGAGGTGGGGGCAATAACGTTTAGTATTATCAGTGATCTGGATAATGGGGCCAAGAGTTCCCCCCACAAGTCTGCAGATGATACAAACAAGGGAGGAGTGGTTGGTGACACCAGACGGATTTGCTGCCTGTCAGAGGGACCTTGATGGGCTGGAGCACTGAGCCAGAAGGAGCCTCAGGAAGCCCAGCAGAGGGAAGTGCAGAATTCTGCTCTGGGGGAGGAAAAGCCCGCTGCAGGGCTGAGAGGCTCCTGGTGGACACAAAGTTGCGTGGGAGACGGAAACACGTCCTTGCAGCAAAGGCGGCCAACAGCCTCCTGGGCTGCATCAGCCAGCGTGCTGCCAGCACGGCGAGGGAGCTGATCCTTCCCCTCTGCTCGGCAGTGCTGAGACACATCTGGGTTGCTGTGCCCAGTGCTGGGCTCCTGGTACAGGAGAGACATGGACTTCCCGGGGTGAGTCCAGTGAAGGGCCACAGAGATGATGAAGAGACTGGAGCATCTTCAGTCTTGCCCAGTGGGAGGCTCAGGGAGCTGGGGCTGGCCAGCCTGGAGCAGAGAAGGCTCAGGGGGAACCTGATCAATGTGTTTAATTTCCTATGGGAAGGAGTAAAGAAAATGCAGTCAGACTCTTCTCAGTGGTGCCCTGTGAAAGAAAGAAAAATAAATAAATAAATAAATAAGTCAGGGTGGTTAAACTATGCAACAAGTTGCCTAGAGATTTTGTGGAGTCTGTCCTTGGAGACATTCAAAACCAGACTGGACACAGCCCTGAGCAACCTGCTCTTGTTGAACCTGCTTTGGAAATGGCACTGGACTAGATGGTCTCCTGAAAGAGAGACTGGTGCCTTCCAGCCTCAAGTATTTTGCAATTCTGTGAAAAATGTGTACAGGACTGACCTATCAGTCTTTTACATTTAACTAGTGAGAAGAGGAAAGAATTTTCTTACTTGCTGAAGTATTTTTTGGCCGTATACTTTTTTTTTTTTTTAATTCAAGTGAATCAAACATAAATTTGTCCTTCAAACTAAAAGGGCAATTTAATTATTTGCTATTAAAATTAAGGGCAAACTATTAGCTCACTTTGCATGTTAAAATGGGTAACAGTCAATCAGAAAGGGAGTAAAGAGGCTGTCACACCAGCCTTTCAGTCTGTTCTTCATGCATGATTTCACCTTTCATAATCACTCTTGGGGGAGTTTATGGATAGGATCATTTTTTCCTTGTTCCTGTTATGTGAGCTGAAACAAGCATGAGTCCATATGCACTGAGCCACATCACTGCTGCACTCCCTTACTTTGCCGTGCTGATAGGAAATGTCATGCTGCTACATTGCATAATTACAGCTGGCCCCTTTTTATACAATGATTGCGTTGCTATTATTTGAGGTTACAAGAGATGTTAAAAAGATGCAGAATTTATATAATGTTTTCTTTGAATAACCTATATCCATCACAAGTGCTAGCAATGCAAATTACACGATACCAGAGTATTGCAATAATTAAATTTTTATATCATTTCCAGGTCTGTCTTCAGAGAATAGGCAAAGATGTTGAATACTTATGATATTAATCTGGTATAGGAAGCTACTGTAGAAATATATTGTTTCTTACTCCCTGTACAGTAATGAGTCAAAAATTCCTGTAACCAATTTGCTAGGAATTCTGAGCAGATCTTTTAGTTTAATGGTTGCTAAATAACAGGACTGGGGTCCGTGCTGGGTGGCAGTGCCAAGCAGCATTGCTGTCACTCGTCTGAGCAGCCTGCTTCATGTCAGCTAAAGCATGCAGCTCATGTCTGATCAGTCACAAGAGACTCTTTTAAACTGCTTCTCTGCTACTCCTTTCTTGCTCAGACAGCGTAACTGAGCTCAGCAGGATGTCCTGGTTGATCTCTAACTGTGAGGGATGTGGAGATTATTTTACGGCTTTAAGATTTTGAACTGGCAGCAAGTTAGGGTCCTGACTTAGGCTAGACATGCAATATATAGATATACTTTGAAACTACGATTTTACTATAGCACAGAGGTCTAAGTGATGTGAGACTGCTGGCTGTGTTCAGCATGTAGTAATAAAGAGGACATACAGAAGCTACTTCAGTGAAAAGGCAGCCTTACTACCCACAAGTATTACACAACAACTTACAAATGCACAACTTTGTTATTAAACAATGCTGTTGTTTACATTTCTAATTTTAGTCTTCAGATTTGATCTCTCTTGAGAGTGCTGAAACATGTTTCAAGTGCTTTTGTTTTAGGTTGTCTAGATCTTGAATGTGTGTCAGACTGGCTACCAAATCAGCACCTGTCAGTCAGGATTTGGAATATGTTGCTTTGATTTTGATAGGCTTATGAGGGTGACTGCTGGTGCCTAAAGTAAATAGTGACAACTGGAGGTGACTTATTTGGTGTCCTGTTTCACAAGAAACAGAGCTGCTGTGAATATTAGGGTTTTGTGGCTGATGGAAAGTGAAAGGAATAAGCTGTTGAAAGGAGTAAGTATTGAATTACCTCTGTTATTCCTTTTCCAGTCATTTCAGAATAGAAATCCGGGACACATCAATACAGGACAGGGATGGTGAATTTTTCAGATTTGTTTTTTATTTATCTATGATCCATTTATTACTTTTCTCTTTTCCTCCTCCTGGTGGCAATTGGCAGCTGTCGAACACAGTGGCAATGAAGTAGCTGAGTTTAAAATCTTTGGTGCTAGGAGTAAAACTGCCACCAAAACTTCAACCCTAGATATGAGGAGAGATGTCTTCAGGCTGCTCAGGGACAAATTAGTAAAGTCCCCTGGAAATCTGCCTTTGAAGGTATTGGGGTCCATCAGTGCTGATCACTTTTTAAGAGCCCTCTTTTAAGAGCACAGGAGCAGGCAATTCCAAAGTGCTGGAATTCAGGCAGGCAGGGCAGAAGGCCTGCTTGACTGAGCAGGGATCTTCTAGAGCTCATGCTGAAAATGAAAGTGTGTGGACACTGGAAGTGAGGTCAGTCAACATGGGAGGACTACAGAGATGCTATTTATTTGCCTTTGTAGGGAGAAAATTCACGTGGCCAAAGCTCAATTAGAGTTGAAGCTGGCCAGTACTGTGGTGGACAACAAGAAGGGCTTTTTTGTTGTTGTTTATTTTGTTTTGTTAACAGCAAAAGGAGGACCAGTGATAACATTGGTTCATTACTGATGAGGTTGGTCACCTCACAAATAGGGATGTTGATAAAGCAGAGACATATAACGCTTTCTTTGCCTCTGTCTTTAACACTGATGATGGGCCCTGGGACCCCCAGAGCCCTGAGTTGGGAGGACTGGACTGCAGGAACTCCCAGCTAATCCCAAACTTGTGTGGGCTCTGCTGCTCCACTTGGATGCATATAAGTCTATGGGGCCCAATGGGATTCATCCCAGGGTACTCAAAGACCTGGCTGATGTCGTTGTAAGACCTCTCTCAACTATTTTTCAATAGTCTTAGGAATCTGAAGAGGTCCCAGTTGACTGGAAGTTGGAAAATGTTGTCCCAGTTTTCAAGAAAGACAAGAAAGAAGACCCTGGTAGTTACAGGCCTATCCGTCTCACTTCAGTGCCTGGTAAAACGATAGAGGAGATTATTTTGGGAGTTATTGAAAAACACTTGAAAGACAACATAGTCATTGGTCATACTCAACACAGGTTTATGAGTGGAAAGTCCAGCTTAACTAACTTAATTTCCTTTTACAACAGGGTTACCCATCTAGTTGACTGAGGGAAGACAGTAGATATAATCTTTTTGGATTTCAAGAAAGCTTTTGGTACTGTCTCTCACAGTATTCTTCTGGACAAAATGTCCAACATACAGCTAGACAAATACATAATATGATGGGAGAACAGTTGGCTGATGGGTCAGGCTCAAAGGGTTATAGTAAATGGCGTTACATCAGGCTGGAGGCCAGTCACTAGTGGGGCTCTGCAGGGCTCCATTTTGGGGTCAGATCTCTTCGATGTTTTTATAAATGATCTGGATACGGAACTTGAATGCACACTAAGTAGTTTGCAGATGATACTGGACAAGGAGGAATTATTGAATTCCTCAAGGGTGGAGAAGCTTTGCAGAAATACCTTGACAGACTGGAGGGCTGTGCAATCACCAACAGCATGAAAGAGCGCAAGGGTTGGATTCTGCACCTGGGAAGGGGCAACCCTGGCTGTATGTACAAACTGGGGGATGAGAGGCTGGAAAGCAGCCCTGAAGAAAGGGATCTGGGGGTTTTGGTCAACAGCAAGTTGAATATCAGTCAACACGGTACCCTGACAGCCAGGAGGGCCAACCATACCCTGGGGTGCATCAGGCATGGCATTGCTAGCCGGTTGAGGGAAGGGATTGTCCTGCTCTGATCCACCTTGTGTGGCCTCACCTCGAGCACTGTGTACAGTTTTGGGCACCACAGTTTAAGAAGGACATGAAACTATTATTCAGTGTCCAAAGGAGGGCAGGAAAGATGGTGAAGGCTCTAGAGGGCAAGACGCAGGAGGAGCAGCTGAGGGCCCTTGGTCTGTTCAGCCCAGAGCAGAGCAGGCTGAGGGGAGGCCTCATGGCGGCCTGCAGCTCCCTCACGAGGGGAGCGGAGGGGCAGGCGCTGAGCTCTGCTCTCTGGGGACAGCGGCAGGACCTGAGGTAACAGCATGGAGCTATGATATGTTTTAGTCTTACCTTATGCTAGGGAATACCACCAATGTGCTTGATTGCCAATACACATCTGTATAACCACATTTTTCTATCCGAATCCTCTGCTTCCCACTGATTTTGAGTTCAGACTCTCCATGTCCTGCTGTCTGTTGCAGAGATGTTTAAGTGTGTATATTATGAAGAAAGGCATCGTATAAGTGAACGAGAACACTTCTGTTAGTCTAACCTAAACTATTCTGTGATTCCGTAATTCTACTCAGCAGTGTTTGTAAGAAAACAAAAAAAAAAAAAAAAAAGAAAAAAAAAGCTTTAAACTTTTAAATGTCGGGCTTTAAATCCAGTGAGTGAGATCAGAATGGTACATAAGGTTAACTGAGTCTGTTTCTTCTGATGCCAAAACGATTATGCAACCAGCTCAAAGAAGTTAACAGTTCTTTTTCAATCCTGTATGCTGACCTCAATTCAAACTGACTTGACTTTAACTGAATTTCAACAGTATTGTACCTGGCAGTGGTGATTATAAGTTGTAAAATGGCAAATATATTAACAGAAAGCATTATCTGTAATTTAACATGTTGCTTTCTGTGCTCTGCGTAAAGCAGAGTCACCTTATTACTCATTCATGTGAAAAAATTCTTAAAATTCCAAACAGTCCTAGGACAAATTGTGATCTTCCTCATCACTCAAGTTAATAATATTATTCCAGATCTGTGCTCAAGAGTAGCAAAGATCAGAATCCCCACAAGATAGAGACTTATTTTTATTCCTAAATAAAGATGTTATAAAAGTGAATTCATAACATTTTGACAGTACAGAGCTGATGACAGCTATTTGTAGTATAACTTATCTTCAGGATGCTGTTTGTATTAATCTATAAAAGGATCTTTTGAGAATTCTAATAAAATGTTTGCACTTGGTTAATATAATATTATCTTAGTCATGTAGATAATTAATATGTCAGCTGTGATCTGCCCAGAAAGCCAGAAGTATGTTATGGTACTGAGATAGAGATAAAACTATAATGTAAGCAGAAGTTTGATTAAAACCAAAGGAAAGTTCCACAGTATTAGCTGGGAAGAGAAAAGTCAGATAAGAGTATTAAATAAGCTTTCAAAACAATAAAGAGATGTGAAAAAAAAGTCTGTAAGAGAATCTTTGCACGTAAAAACCAGCCTATTTCCAGACAAACTTTATATTTCTGTGTAGTTATGCAGAAGTGATGAAGCTAGAGAACAATAAATACTCTGTGAACAGGCAGTATAAAAGGAAAGAGAAGATACTGCAAATGAATTTGCTTTATTTGACATCCAGAATCTGGATTATACTTGGTATGAAGTCTTGCAGCAAAGAAAGCTAAAGGCTGCATTAGGCAAAGTATTGCCAGCAGGTTGAGGGAGGTGATCCTTCCCCTCTACCCGGCATTGGTGAGACCACACCTGGAGTGCTGTGTCCAGTGCTGGCCACCCCAGTACAAGAGAGAGGTTTAGCCACTGGAGAGAGTCCAAGGAAGGGACACAAAGATGATTAAGATTGTGGAGCACGTCTCCTCTGAGAGGAGGCTGAGAGAACTGGGACTGTTCAGCCTGAAGAAGAGGAGGCTTGGGAGGATCTCTCCAATGTCTATAAATGCCTGAAGGGAGAGGGCAAGGAGGATGGAGCCAGGATTTTGTCGGTCATGCCCAGTGCCAAGACAAGATGCAATGGGCGCAAACTGGAACACAGGAGGCTCCATCTAAAGGTCAGGAAGCACTTCTGTGCTGTGCAGGTAATGGAGCACTGGCACAGGCTGCCCATAGAGGTTGTGGAGTCTCCTCCTTGGAGATCTTCAAAAGCTGCCTGGACGTGGCCCTGGGCAAGCAGCTGAAGGTGGCCCTGCTTGAGCAGGATGGTTGGACAAGATGACCTCCAGAGGCCCCTTCCAACCTCAACCATTATGTGACTGTAAATAAAATATAAAGTGGAATTTTTTCACAATTTAATTTGAAAAATGTATTTTCATGTGTTTGCGTCTTGTAAATGGACTTGAAATGGAGCATTCAATATGGATATAATCTAGCAAAGCTAATTATCTTAATAAAATTGATACATTTACAGTCATCATCATTCTGGAACACAAAAGCATGACATGAAACAAATGACAACTTCATATAATATATGAAACCCTAACACTTTGTTTTGTAAAGACTACTTGGATCTTCTTGCCAGTTTCTCTCCTCTTACATCAAAAATGGCAATAAGGAAAATGAAGTTTAGTAAATGTTACGGTTAAATGGAAGCCTTATAGTTTCCTAATGTATTTTTAAAACCTGAGGAACCTCTGTAAGCTATGCCCGCAGTTTTATCTTGCTTTCCCCTTAACCTGTCTTTACTAGCAAGTTAATTTCCATTGAAATCATTTTGAAAATTTCTTTTGTAATCCAAATTCAGTATTAAGTCAATATTAGCTTTTGGGGTTGGTACTTTTAAACCTGAATAATACTGCTGTACTTTGACCTAGAAACCTATTTTAATTTGATAGTTATAACCGCTATTTATTTTACATCTGCCTGGACTTGTTTTACATGAAAGTATTTACTTACAATTGAAATATTATTATCATGTAAATAATGTAAAGACTTGAAAGAAACAATTAAAATTATTATAGAATTATCAGTGGGATATTAGTGGTATAGAATTATCAGTCCCTTCCCAGTAGAAGATTGTCTTGTGACTAGCAAAAGACCTTTCACTGAGCTCTTGAGAAACAATGCATTCAAAAGTTTCTTTTAGCAAATCACAGTTCAAAGGCTTTCTCTCCTACAGTGTCAAAGCGTTTTCATTCACCAAGTCAATTAAGTAATTCCTAGTTAATTATTCAAAAGTAACCCCTTTGTGCAATCCTTTTAATTGTGTTCCAGGTGCCATAAACTGTAGGTTTCAGCAAACAATATAGATACAGCACAGTACAAAGTTTTAACAGCCAGCAGCTTCTGTGAAGGGTTGTCAAGAACAATCTGCAAGGAAACTAGTTTTGGCATATAGATTTTGAGCTGAAACATTACAGGGAAGGAAGTGGTGCTTGCCAGCTCTCACCACCATATGTTTTATTTTAATGTAATGTACAAAGAGTATGGAGACAGCAGCTGCTCTAGAGGGAGGTGGCCACTTGTTAGCAGATTTCGAAACCTTTCTGAAATGTCTGTTCATTTTTTCACTGGTATTTTTTCCCCTTGCTTACGTATTTGCATTCAAAAGATGGTCACTAAAAGAAGTCTATTTTTAGACCACTGTAAGAGAAGGAAAGTGTGATCTACTTTACGGTTAAATAAAAAATAAATTTTAGAAGGCCTCTAGGTTTAAACACTGTGAAATGTAGGTAGATTTTTATTTTGTCAGTATATATTCACAGTTGCTCATGATGAAATTATATGTATAAAAAATAGCAGTTGTCTAAGATTCTGTGTCTGTGATGGAAAGAAATCTATATCTATTTCATTGGTTTCCAGTGTGCACTTGCTAGTGTCTTAATCACATTCACATTTAAGTCAATGTTGAGATTCATTGTTGAGATGCAACATAAATAGGGATTTAGAGCTAAAACAGAAAGTTTGATATGAAATCAGTCTTTTCCTGCATTGCTACCCAGGCAGTGAAGTTGATTAATCCACTGCTTTGAAAAAACAGAAGTTCTTAGCACATTTCAAGAACCGTGTGCAGCAATGTCATGAAAATTAAACTAATTTATTTAAACAAAATCATATTTTAAAGGATATTTTGTTGACTCCTACCTGAAATTTTTATATCTACTGAATTTAACAGTTCTTTGAGATCATATAACTACCAGTTATTGGGTTGTAAGGCAGGGATCCTTAAGTGACTTTGAGAATCCAGAGGGCAGTTGTATCACACTATAATGGGATTACAGCAGGACAAGTTATTATAGTATATAATAAATTTAATATATCATATTGTTATACTTTCTGAGTGTAAGTGTTTTAATTTGAGCCTGGAATAATGCTAAAATGTCATAGCAACACAAATCTTACCCATATAACTGGGTCAGATGATTGTTTATATAGAAGCTAGAGATGTTACAATGAGTTATAGAAGGATAACTCTTATAATATTTTTAGATTATTGTGTAATGCTCACCATAGATGCATCTCTCTCAGGAGATGCATCTATGCATCTATTTTTTTCAGGAAATCTTGTTAATCTGAGTATAAAATTTTCTGGTGATAGAAAAATGATTCTTACGGAAATTCTGTTTTTCATTTTGCTTACTTCAGTTCTAGACAAGTCTATTATTATCTCCTATCAGTCCTTCATTTTTAAACCAGCTGCAAAAGGTGGTTCTCTGGGGTGCTTACTTAAGTAAAATTCCCTTTTCCCCCTTTTATGGCAGCACTCATTGCAAGAATTCAAATCTAAGTGTAATTAGAGATTTGTAATTTCAGTTAATCATTCCTTACATTACCCCTCATCCCTCAGGTATTTCCCAAGTAGAGTAGATTTAAAAGTCTATGCTCAAAACATGGACATAATTCTGAATGTAGTCCGGCAGCCCCAATTCTGCAAAATGTAAGGCAAATGTTTGTCACGTTTAAACCGATAACTTACAGTCTTGTCTTGAGTCAAATGCAAATGTTTTTGGTGCTATGATACTTTGCAAATTAAAGTTGTGAAAGGATTTTTCCTTCTCTTGAGTCCAAAAGCTTAAAAAACCACTTCTCTAATTCTAATGTGTACAGGAAAATGTAAGTTATTAACAGTGTTGCTCATGCATGGGACCCTTAAGTCTATCTGGAATCTTGACAACACAGGAATTTTTTATTTGGGATATATTACACCTCTATTTTATTTACTTTTTTTTTTTGTGAAATGTGGTTGTTTTTTGTTTTTATTTATATTTTGAATGGGAAGATAGAGTCGTCCTTGTTCCTAGAAGTAACGAGAATTGCAAAATGATTAGACTACTCTTTTTTGTTTGTTTGTTTTTGTTTTTACTTATAAAGCATTTAATGTCTGAAGCAGCCGACTAAAGTATGGAGAAAAAGGTGCTTTTGGCAGTAGGATTATTATTTTTTAGATTGTTGGAAATGCCATTTTTATGGAGATTTACTGTGTATGATTAAGATGCAGATTGATTTTTCTTTTTCTTATTATTTTTTTTGATTCAAAATTGCCTGGTAGATAAAAAGGACATTTTTTTTTAATTCACCATTAAACCCATAAAAGTCAGCAAAACAATTCAGTTCTAAGCAAGTAAGAACAGCAAACATTCTATTTGTGATGAGTAAGTATTAATTATATCGAGCCTAAAGAAAATTATTTCATTTTTAATGATGTTTTGCCTAGCTATAAGAAGTTCAACTGCCTGTGGCTGATTTAAAAGAAATGCAAAAGACCAAAAGTAGTCATCTGACTAGATACATTTTCCTTGTTATGAGCATAACTGCTTCCAGTCTGTTATAACACTGAAATTTCTGCTAGTTTTTTAAAAATTGGAAGAGACATGACTCCATAATTAGAGTTTTAGATCTTAAACTGTACACTGTAACTTTATTATTAATTGGGTAGAAGGCATTGCATACTGCTAATCATTACAGAAATCCGTATCTAATCTTTTCTCCTCTACAGCCACCAGAAAAAGAAGGTGGCCTGCCTCGCCAGGTAGGCAATAAGACGGAGTGTGGCCTCTTGGGGTTTGTCCTGGATTTGAAACAGGATTATGAGCCTGTTCGGAACCTCATCCCTGAGGAGAAACTTTATAAGGTTTACACATTCAACTCTGTGAGAAAGTCAATGAGCACTGTCATTAAAATGCCAGATGGCAGTTTCCGAATGTACAGCAAAGGAGCTTCTGAAATTGTTCTGAAGAAGTAAGTTCAAAGGATTTCTTGCTGTGTTTTTCCAAAATCTTAATGATGCAAAACATTCTGACACTAATAAAACATACCTGGGAATTTTGGTGTTTGGAATTTGCTACTTAGAGTTGGAAAAGGACACACCTGAGGAGAATAAAGGTGTTACTGTCCATGTCCTGTCCCCTCCCTCTGCCCTGATGAAGTCTTTGACTTAGTTTTCTTGTGACTGGCTAGCAGAAATATTGGGTCTTCTAATTTATTTCTCGTCTACATTTGGTAATTTATGAATGCATTCTTTAGTTTAATAAACACATTTGGAATGTAAGGGTTTTTCAATTTCTTTGTACGTTCTCAGCTCATTAATTACATGGGTTTTAGGGAAATAACGGAGGACAGGGTCTTGGTGTCTTCATAATAAGTTACATTCAAATTCTATCTGATGACACTTCAGTAGTGAATCTTCTTGTTTGGTCTAGATATTTGCAATAGAAATTTAAAACTTGCTGTCAGAAAGGAAGATGTTGAATGAAAAGAGCCGATACAAGGAATTACTTTTCAACTGTCATGCAAATACATGATGAATATTTTTTTTTTCTTAAATAAAAAAGGTGTTCCAGGATCCTTAATGCAGCTGGTGAACCTCGTGTCTTCAGACCACGTGACCGGGATGAAATGGTGAAAAAAGTGATTGAACCAATGGCCTGTGATGGACTGAGAACTATCTGTGTTGCTTTCCGAGACTTCAATAGCAGCCCTGAGCCAGATTGGGACAATGAAAATGACATTTTATCTGATCTGACTTGCATTTGTGTTGTTGGCATTGAAGACCCAGTAAGGCCAGAGGTATATCAAATTCTTATGTCATAAAACATTTCTTGGAGAACTGAACAAAAATTGAACTATAGATTTATTGCAGTCTTTATCTTTTTTTTTTTAATTAGTTCTGTTGAAGGTGAAAGTGAACTTTAAAAATAAACTTCAGTTGGTTAAAAAAAATCAAATTAACTTGATAAAAATCAACTATTAATCAACTGATATTTAAATATAGCAAAATGGGGCTTTGTGAACTACAGGATTAAAATGATTGAACCTTCTGTCATGCAGGAGTATACAGGAGAACTGATCATTACAAGTTTTATTATACTCCCAGATATTAAAGATTTCTTCTTTAAGCAATGTGGTGAGGCACAACTCTGAAAGCAGAAGAAAGGGGTGTAGTGATTATAATTGCTATGGCTATAATTGTGATGTTGGCACTTTGCTAATTATCTTGAGATTGTAACTGGTGGCTACTCAGGAAAACTTTTTAATGTTATATTTGGGCAAGAAAAAGCTTTACTATGGAGAGGCTGCAGATTTCATGGATCCTATTCTTAAATGGCTTGTAAAAACGTGACAAAAGTTTTAATTCAAGTAATTTGAGAAAATCAGTACTGGATATGCACAATGGAATCAAAATCCATTCTGCGATGGTGCTGTAATTTTGGTAGGTGATTAATGACTGCTGTTTGCTCTGGAGTAAGGTTATTGAAAGATAACTCAAATTTCCCTTATACAGAAAGAGTGGGTTCTTATTCTGCATAAAGTAGCTTGGTACCAATCTTGGTCTTTTCTAGTCTTCTGTCTCCTTTTATGTTTTTGCTGGATCTTTCTTTTTTAATCATATCTAAATCTTTGTATTTGATCCACTGAGAATTGGTGGCAATGCTAGACATGCAAGGAAAACTACTTCCCTGAGTCACTTTTAAAGTAGGCCTTTATATACTTCTGCTGTAACTAGAAAATAAATAAAGGAAAATAGCATGATATAATTACAACTATAGGCACCAATTGCATAGCTGTACTTTGAGTGTTAATGGTTTTTCTTGCCTTTTTTTTCAGTATTGAGAAATACATAATATGAATTAAGTCTTGGTTAGGTGAAAACTATGATAAAATCCTTACTTCTGCAGTCATCAGATAAACAGCATTCACTTTACCCATCATCAGATGGTCTTTTACTGCTAATCCATCTGTCCCTACACCTGACATTGCATGTCTTTAAAAATATGTTAAAATATTATTAAAATATTCTGTCTGCATGGATCCCACTCCTAATACTCTAGCTCATTTATATATATATATATATATGTATAAACTCAGAAAGATTTTAACTGTCAGTGACCAATAGAACTATGAATCAGCGCTCTTTCCCTCCAAAACTGATTAATGATACGTGTTTTTTGAAAATAGCTTTATAATAGGTATGACAGTATGGTATGACAGACTGAGGAAATGGGTAGCAATGGGATTTGCAGTTATTATTTAAAATAGCTGCAAACTATCCTTTCATGTGTTTTATAAGAGAACTGCTCTCATTTCATAGGGAATAATTTCTTAGGAGCTTGAGGTAAAAATGAAGTGTTGCTACAAACAAAGAGGTCAAGTCTGACATCTATTTAAAGGATCAAAGAAGATGAAGGAAGAAAAACATTTTATTTCTAAAATTATCTAAATAATGTATTGAATTTCTTGTAGATTAACACCTTTTAACACCAGAATTCTACTAAATGTTGGACAAATCTGCAGTTGTTTTGGGGAACTTTGTTTTGAGGGGATTTTTCTCCATATCCCTTTTGACTGTTCCATTGTGGTAAGATCAAAAGAACTTCCACGCCATAACAAAAACATAAATTTCAGAAAATGGTGTCTGTATGAAATATCTGACTTAGCTGGAATTACGTATCAGAAATTGTTGCAAATAGTAAGATGTTGAGCTCTTATAAATAACCTTCTTATTTTGCAAGAATTAGTCCAGTAAATAAATATAGACACAGCATTGGAGTTTATGAATTTTCAAAGTGTCTTCTGCAGGGGAAAAAGCATAAAAATGTGAAATATTACTACAACTTCTGTTTTATTAATATTGTCAATATTCATGGACATCAGGATTTATTCTATCAGAAATGGCAGATTAGGTAATTCCAGTGAAGCAATCCAGTGTCACCATCCTGACAACCTGTAGCTTCCCTTAAATTGTGTTAATGTTTATAATGGAAAAGGCTGCATTTTTTCCTTAAGATGATCTTTGCATGCAAATTTATAGCTCCCCTAGTTCCTCAGAGCTGCTGTGGCACATTGCCTGTATGCACCCTTGGTGCGTTCAGGTTGTCACATATTTGACATACCTGCAGTGTCAGTGGTGTCATGCTAGCATGGTCTCAGATATGAGTGCTGCATCTGTTCTGGTTATACTACAGGGCACTTTCTTGCTATTGCTTTTCCTTCCATGCATTCAAAGTAACTATTTGATTGAATTATTCAACAATGATATCCAGCAACTGACCAGTTTTAACTGGAGCGTAACCACTGGACATCCATGAATTTTGCATACTACTTTGGTTATTTAGGTTGATGCAATTCAGACTCTGGCTTATTCATTGTTAGTAGCTGGCTTTATCAAGCACTGAGATACCTGCTTGCCATTAAGCTTTTTTATAGTGTTTTTTTTTTTTTTTCCTTTGATAAATATACAAGAAGAGAACAAACAGAATGCTATCTCATGCCTATAGAGATTTGTCTGTTGTTTTTGACAGCTTTTCTGCTTTGGCTTTAATGAGTCTATACTGGCTTATACTGATTTGCCAACGTACACCTACAATTTTTTATTTCTGGAAGAACATAAATCACTTCTAAATTCCACCTATTTGTCACCTGATTTTGATAGATACTCGTGCATTGCATAATTTATACATGCACACATCTAAAGGTTTACTTTACTGAGAGAAAATAAAAAAAATAAATTGAAATGCGTACCTAAATTCTGCAAAACTGATGGAAAATGTCTGCTTCCACTGCCCACTCAGTCTGCCAACACTTTCTTCCCTACAGCATTAAAAAATATGAACAATATTTTAACTGTAATTATTGTACACAGTGTAAATCAGATACCACCCACCAGCTGTCCAAAAATGAGAGAAGAGGGAGGTAGAATTATTTTACTAGTTATAAGTTAGTTTGAGGTGTATTTGAAACTAGGTTGTCCTCCCATGACCTTGTTTAATAGGACTGACACTTTATTTGATTTTTTATTATTTTTTTTTTTTTTCTGTTTGTACTGTGATTTATTTTTCTCCTTCATGGTTCATATGCTGTGCTGGATTTACAGACAGTCATCTAAATTTGTCATACCCTATGCGTGAGGGTCACTACAGTTAAGTGGATACTAAGGGCACTCCAAACCGGCAAATCGGATGTAGCCAAGATTATTAATGTGGAAACTGGGTAACTCAGTAGTCATTTGCTTAAGTAATAGATCTGATGTGGTTGTATGTGCCCAGTAGAAGTCAACTTTGTAATGTTAAAAGGCTCAGGTAGTCCAGATGATGCTTCCAGGATACATCTCATGGGAAGAATATTTTCAATTAATAGAGATGAGGGAACGGGTAGATAAACCTTTAATTTTTCTCTTGCTTCTGCAGTCTCTATTGCCAGAGAGTCATTCTGCAAACCGTGCATTCTGTGGGTACAGTTTGAGGAAGAAGTGGTTTTCTTCATAGTCATGAGAAAAGTACTAGTCTGCTCCTCAACTAGGTGTTAGTTTAGTTAGGTGCTGTGGAAAGCAGACGCCTCATAACTGCCTCTTGTTTATTAAAGAGGGAAGAACACAGCTGACCAGATGAGCCATTACGCCCTCTGTGCCACGTTGATTTATAACCATTGGAGACATTTCTAATCTTATACAAATAAATAGCACTATTTTTTCCTGAGGAAAAAATATTTTAATAAAGATGCAGAAACATGGTGTGAAATTGTACTCACTGATTAGAATAATCATTATCTACAATACAGTTTAAGGGCATATAATTTATTTTCAGTGTGACGTTCAGTCCAAGATACCCAGCCTTTCTGGCCCCATGAACTCATTAGGAGCCCAGCAGTTCCTATGCCAGATCAGAGCATGGGCTGTCAATCTGTCAATCAGTTCAGCATCCTGCCCCCAGCAGTGTCCGCTACAGTTACGGAGGAAGTTAAAATATCTAGCAATGCACAAAATTAGCAGTGCTATGTTGTTGATGGCGGCTCCTTTTCTTGATATTTTTCTGTAGTAATGGATGAGATTAATCCACTCTAATTGGCATTAAGTTCTACAGAGTACTTATCTGATAGAGGTCATAATCAGCAAATTGCACTGAATTGGCAGTAGAAAACTTTGCTATTGCAGCCAGTAATATCCGTTTCCATTCCCTTTCTTAAACTAAATAGGATTGTTTTAAAATTTGTTGATAATTATTAAAAATGACAATTCTTTTCATAATCACACCCTTTGCTTATTGCTTATTTTCATTACAAAATGATTTTTTATTTTTAAGTAAGCTGATGCCAAATATACGATGCCAACTTAGTATATAGCTTCTGCATTAATCTCCCAGACCCTGTCAGACACTGAATTCTCCCTCATTGGTATATATGCTGTGCAACAGGAAAAGTTGGTTTCATGCAGAAAGAGGGTAACTAATCATTCTTCATTTTTAGTTTTGGAATAAGTTATTCTTGAAATATTAAGCTCACGTATATTTGGGAATACCACCTGTTGATATGCATAAATTAGGGTAATAATGCTGAATTCTAAAACGTTTTAGATAATCTTATTGAAAGAGAAGTTTGGATCAGATGTTAGATAATTTTTTGTACAAAATAACTGTTCTCAGTGCATGTATATTGAATAGAAAGTTTTCATTTTTTACAGTTTTTTTAATATACATATATTGATTATCTCAGTTTTGACGTATATTGAGTATGTTAGGTGCCTTAATTGCTAAAGGTCAAAAAAGCTGCAGAGTACTCCTGTTTGTATCAAAATCAGGAGAAGCTTAAGCCAAGTGATCAGAAAAATGGTTTGTATGCTTCTTGCTACAAGATTTGTCTTGCCTTTGGTGTAACCTCAATTCTTTAGAAGTCAAGTAACTTTTAATCTATGCCATAACACATATGATTTCCCTTTTTACTTAATGAATTTCTTAGGCTAAAAATACTCTAACTGTAAACATCCAACTTGTATTTATATTTCATATTTATCTCATATTTTTTTTCCCTTTTATATTGCTTTTGAAGGTCCCAGAAGCCATAAGAAAGTGCCAGCGAGCTGGAATCACAGTCCGCATGGTTACTGGAGACAACATCAACACAGCACGCGCCATTGCCATAAAATGTGGAATCATTCATCCAGGAGAAGACTTTCTTTGCCTTGAAGGAAAAGAGTTTAACAGAAGGATCCGAAATGAGAAAGGAGAGGTAATTCATATAGTAAATCCATACATATTAACATGGTTTACAAGTAGTGAGAACACTGAAATGTTCTTTCACCTGCACCAATGTGTACCTTATTTCAGTAAAGACTACTTGGAGAGATTGGTATTTCTTTCTAGCAGTATCTTTTCACTATTTAAAATACCATTGAAAATCCAGTCTTTAATTCTTATCCTGCAGAGCCATTATAAATTTAGTGCTAGCCTTATTTGGCAGTTTTTAGAACCATAGCACTAGTATACAAGAAATCAAAACTAAGTACATTAAAAACAGGTTTGTTAGCAAAGAGAAGGAACACAACAGCAGTCTGCAGGTTTAAGTCTCGTGAATTCAGTCTGTACAAAGAACCAGTTATGCCCGCTTTATTTTGTACCACTTTATCTAATCCATGTACTGCGATATTCACTCACTCTAATGATTTCAATAACTTAGTCTATTCTCAGAAGATTTTTAATTCCACATATAAAAGATGGAGCTAACACAGACTACTGAAGCCAGCTTTAAAAAAGAAAACTCCGTGCTGTGTCTGGACACAGTCATTTACTCCTTGAATTGACTGATGGAATCCTGGGAGCATAAGGATATGCTATGGATATGTCCTTGTTGCTGTTGGTGTACCGAGAAAATTCTGCTATGATTAGTGCCAAAATGAGGTGAAGAGCTTGTATTATAATGCAGAATAAAAGAACACATCTGTAGTTGTAAACGTTTGATTGGCTTTGAGAAGTTACATATTTGTTATTATATACTTAGAGAAGTTATATATTTTACATATTCATATATAGTATATATACATTATATACTTTGAGGAGTTATATAGTTTGCATTTTGCTCATCACAGACTAATCATTATGTCGTTGTTTTTGTTGTTTTCCAGATTGAGCAAGAGCGGATTGACAAAATCTGGCCAAAACTTCGAGTACTTGCTCGGTCATCTCCCACAGACAAACACACTTTGGTAAAAGGTGAGTGTGTGTATAGTAATGCCAAGGTTATTGAAATATGGTTGACGCATCTTCTGTATTGTAAAAATGTTACTGTTAACACTGTATCTGAGTTATCTGTAATTACACATCTCTGTTGTATACATAATACAAGGAAGTTTTCTTGGTAACGAAATCTCTTGTGTTTGCATTCTGTCTGAACCTTCAAATGGAAAATAACAAGATACTGGTTGGCAGGAATAACAGAAATACCAGTAAGTTGTGTGGCAAGTAGAAGTAATCTCTTATTTGCCTTGGGACTTTTTAACTGGACTGGAACGAGGCTCTGCCTGGGAAGGGAAAATGCGTGTGTGCTGGCCAGAAAAATATTATTGAGAAATGGGTAATTCTTCATACAAATAAGAGGCAGAGTAGATTTTAATCTCCTTGAATATACCTCTTCATGAAAACAAAACAAAACAAAACAAAAACGAACACAAAAAAAAACAACCAAGAACAATTTCATTTTCACTCAAGTTTTTGTGCTTCTGTTCTCCCACAATTACATTTAGATAGTATTCCAAAATAAAAACTTTTCATGTGGCAATAGCAGTTTTCATATGTCATGTAAAATGTAGGCATAAAGTTCCATTTTCCTATAGGCTCAGTAATGGTATGATATGAACAGGCTTCATTCAGATTTTCAACTGTATTTTTAGAGTCTGTTTTTGTCCTATAAAAACTGTGCCATACAAACCATATTCTCTCACAATGCCATCTGCAGATAGAATGCTCCTATGAAAGATGGACTTATTCACAGCATTCTTTATGAAGCCTTCTTCAAATCTGTATCTGACACTTGTTGCTGGCATGATATTTTATTCTATTGACCTTGAAGCTCACACTTAAAAGCTTATTAAATCAGAAAATTTCTGATCTGGGATAGCATCATTTCTGGCCACAAAAAGATGTTTCCATCAGTCTGACTGCTTAAATAATTCAGGTTTCGGTAGAAAATAATTTCTGGCTTTATCCTTTTGGATGCCAAGGTTTTATTGATATGACTTCGTAGATGACTGATTATAAAAGCTTTTAATCTGGATGTAATCTTTTAAAATGCCTAAATGACTGTAGAGCAAAAGCTCCCTTGAGAATTTGAAAATTGGATCTGTTGGGCCCTTTGGGATTGGGACCAGTGTATGTGAAGAACTCAAGCATGGTTCATTCAGGAGAACTAATGTACCTGTAAGCTCTGTCGTAGTGCAGAAGATGAGGCAGCTGGAGACAGACTGCTCTTACTCAGCCTCTTGAGACAGTATTTAGACCAGTCATCTCCAAAGTAGGGTGCACACATGCCAGGAGTTATGCAAGACAATCCAGTGGGGTGCAGGAAGAAAAAATCTCTAGTACCATTCATAAATAAAATAAAATCTCATTCTTAAAATAGAGTTTATTTATCCTATACTTTTAAAATTCTATTTTGTGAATTTTTTCTAATGTACATAATATATTGGCACAGTAGTAAATATGCACAATTTGTAAATAATATACATAATATTGGGGTGTGTGCTAAAAAATTTTTACTATTAGCTGTGCACAATCAAAAATGTTTGGAGACCATTGGTTTGGACAACATAATTACTTGCTCTCCAGCTCAGAATTCAAACAGCAAAAAGTCAGCTGAAGTATCCTCACTTCCTTAGTGCATACAACACACTGTGTTATAGCTCTTAGAGGACATGACTTGTAAAGCCTAATATGGTTTTATTTGTTTCAGAAGCACACAACAATTTGTTTCATTAAGTTGATTAAATAAGTCCCTTGGGAGTACTTATTTGAATCACATAGGATTTTCCCTTAAGAGGAGAATGGAACCTTTGCCAGAGAAAATAAAATCAATAATAGCTGAAGAGAAATAAGCAACAAATTAATGATGTTCTATATCATAAGCACTTTGACAATACAAAATATTTACTACTACTGAATGTCTTATATAACTGGTACAATTAATATTTTAAAGATACGGCAGGGTCAAGAGAGAGAGCAATTAAATATCCAACAAAGTTCAAGAACAAGTCTGTGGAAATCAGGATGGAATTTTTTGGATGGTATACTCCAAGGGCCATTAAAAGTTACACGAAACTATTTAAATGTTCACCAATTTTGGGCTTCTTGTTAAAATGTTATGTTTTTTCTCAGACACTTGAGGGATCAAGAGGATTTTCTATTCTTTGATGTATTCTATCTGCTTCAGGGTAAAAACACACATCACAAAATAAACTTTTTTAAAAAATATATTTAATTTTTAATGACATACAGTTGCTGGAGGGAACATTTTTTGTGTCTTTAATACAGCACAGTCCCACCCAGCAAGAGGATCATTTTTCTTTTACATTTTTCTTTTTACTACAGCTAAGGGACTAGAGAAAGGCATGGTTCAGCATTTCAGGCTGCGTAGACAGTGTTCTCTCAAATATTTATGTCTTTGAAGTAGAAATAGATTGAAAAAAATGTCAAAGTGGTTTAGCATCACAAAGTGTTTCAGTGAAACCAAAACATTTCACTTAGACATCTCAATCCAACTGAAATACAATTTCTTAAAGACTTCATGAAGTCTGTTGGTATGATTTCATATTTTTTTTTACCCTGTTTCAAAATACAACAATAAAAATGCATGTCACCTATAATGATATTATTGCTGAAATATTTCAATATTGTCAGATTGTTATTTTAAAATAAGAAGCAAATGCTTACTACTCATGGAAACAGCATCCTCATCAGAAAGTATAGAGAAGATAAAATAAATACTCAGTTTACAAGCTAAAGAAGCTGTGTTTCCAATGTTTAAATTCATCTGGATTTTTTTTGTGTGATACTAAAAAGAACTTTCTTGGAAAGCTGCTTGATTAAAAAGCAGAAAGGGAAAGGGAACTTTAAAGAAGAAAAGATTTTTCTAATAATTACCCTTAATTTCTAAAATATTTCAAATATTATTGCATGGGATGCATTATAGCAGACATGCCATGAGACTAGGTAAAATAAAAAGAATAATAGAAAAAAAATTGAAATTTTGAAATTAAATATCAGTATTTTGCAAGTGGCAATTGGTTTTGATTTCCATTTGAAATAAAATTTAAATATTTATTTTTATTCAAATTCATGTAAATAAATGCTCAGAAAGTTGACATGTTTCATAATGTAAAAAGTTGACTTTGACCAACACTTCCCAAAAGTGATGAATATAAGAATAGTTTAAAGGAAGCAGGAGGTATGCTACAAGTGAATCTAGAGTTTTATACTTTAAATACTATCTAGATCTTTGTCGTCAGTGTTAGGACTAACTTTGTGGAAGGCCCTGATGCTTTCAAGGTTCCCCTTTTGTGTTTCACATTGCTGGTGCCTGCTCAGAACAGAAATCTTTGTATTTGTGCCATAGTCTTCTCTGGCATTCTAATATCATGAACTTTGCAGAGCACTCTTCACTTAACAATTACCAATGCTGTCTGTAATGTTATATAAAACACTTTTATATTAATCTTTAAAGATCTATTCCTGCACGTAGGCAAGCATTTAACTTAAATGAATTTAAATTTTCTCTTTCAGTCAGATTTTCTAAATTCTTGTTAGATAAACATGGAGCTTGAAAAAGTTAGGAAATATTAAAAACCAATCTGAACAGAATATGCCTATGAAAATATATTACTGCATCTATCTACATTTGGCTTGTCAAAGACAGATAAATGTGTAAGCGTATGGGATGATCAACTTTCCAGCATCAATAACATCAATAACACCCGAACTAGTGTCCATCTTTGTATGCTCTGCTGTGGCTAAGTTTTCCCTGTAGCCTGTTTTGAGTCAACCAGTTTAGACAGAATGAGATACCTAAAACAGCTTTTTTTTTTTTTTTTCTCTCTCTCCCAGAACCAGTTTCTAACTGATGTGGCTCTAAGGGTGACAATGCAAATAAGAATTGTTAAAATGAAGTGGCATTTGTTCCACAGTAAAGGGAAAACCTGAGGCTGCAGTTGTTGTTTTTGATCTGACCATGGGTACAGATACCTTTCCTGTAAAAGAAATGGAAGACACAATGTTGATTAATATTGTTTATAATATTATCCTGCAAGGGTTTGATTTAATGCTTGCGTGATGTTAGATGGGAGGAAGGTAGGAGATATACGATGTATTTCACTTTCACTTTTGTATGGAATGCTGGTGTCTTTCATAGCAAGCGTGCACATACAGTGCTCCTCTTTATGGCTATACATAGTTGTTTTAAAAAACAAAATCTTTTCCCTCATCAGAAACAGTTGCTTACTCTGACACATATATGCCTTAAAGAATCTACATGACTGCTCCCCAAATTCCTACAGCATCAACGGAATCTGTGTGTGGAACATACTGTAATGGTGGGTTCTACATGTGTTCCTGTGACTGTTGAACAAAGTTCCTTTTTGATGGAGAAAAGTTGTAGCCTAACAGCTTGAGATGAGGGCACAGATCAATGAAACGGCAAAAGCTGTTTTGGAAGGAAGCTTTGCCACATTTTATGAATTTGCCTGCTGTACCTCGCAAAACTGATTAAAATAGTGTATACAAGTCATTGACTGGAGTAAAGCAGTTTATTTTGTAGAATTTTCCTGGCTGTTAGACATGAGAAGTTAATATCGAAATTTCTTTTTAGCTATTGCGAATGAGTAGAAATGGGCATTCTCTGATTGCCAGTCTGTCAGATAATACCCTTATTTAAGTTTTTCATTGATCACCAAAGCAGTAGTTCTCCATAGCTCAAGACTGCAGAGGGAGAGCCCTTCCTTGGCATCCCTCCTTTGTTTGCTGTCCCTACACCTTTTGTAAAATCTAAACAGGCATATTAGTCGATACTGAAGAAAACTCTCGAAGTGAAACCACAAATGCTTACCACAACTATTAACAAAATTATATCAATAGAAAGGAAAAAAAAAAGGAAAAGCAAGCAGAGTTAGGAAGTAGAGTGCTGGAAAGAAGATAGTGATTTAGAAATGTGGGGAAGGGGGAGGAAGGACAGATTAAAAATAATATGAAGTCAAGGAGCATGGGTATAGCTATGAATAGCTATATTAAATACTCTGAATCCCTAATAATTGCTACTGCTCCATTTTAGAAATTAGTTTGATGTTCAAAGGAAAATTCCTCCATCTACATAGTTTTGTCCCATGTCTTGGTGTAGTTCTGATGACACTGGCAGTGGTCACTGAGATAGAGATGTGTGGCTGAGATGCTGGTGGTAACCAAGACCATTTTATCTCTTTCCATGATTGCTGATTATGCAGTTTTGTGCTCTGGAGGGTGGTTGTCTCATCCTGGCTGCGTAATTTGCTTTTATGGATAAAAATAGGCAGTCAGGTAGTGAATCATTGACATTTGTCCACTATTTATATCCATTAGGAGGTCATTTGTTAAACCCTCTTCAGCTTTGTTTGGGCTATGCTCCCATCTGGAATCTAATTGCGAGAGGTGTTCTCTGCCTGGTTGGAGCAGTTAATAGCATGAGGTGTCAGAGTTTTAATGAATTTCTTCAGAAGCTTAAACTATTAATTTAACATCAAAGGGTATATTGATAACAAGAAGGGAAGACAAGATAAATGTTTTTAAAAGCAATGCCAGCTGATGTTCCTGTTTATTTAGTAATACTAAAGACAAGTCACCCAAAAAACTGAAAGTTCTAATTGTAAGATCATATCAGAATAATATGCCATTTATCTGAGTTCATAGTGCTAATGGAAAGTGAATTTATTTTTTTTTCTGATTTTTCTTAAGACTGAAAAATACAGGAGGACGGTTACTGCTTCCCTTTTGCATTGCAATCTTCTGGGTGCCTGATAAGCCCAAACTTTGCCAAGAGGCAGCTATTGCTCTGTAATCTGCAATTTCCTATTTCTGTCTGATTATCTGATATGGGAGTTATTTTTTTCCAGAGTAGATGAAAGCTTTTCACACTGGGTAGGTTTTGATAATTGTTTTTAGAGGATACGACTTTGTGCAAAGTGTGTTAAAAAAGGAATTTTCTTATTTTCCCCCCATGTTACCTAATATAGGGAGTTGTTCTTTTATCCTACATAGAAATCCTGTATTCCTACTAAGTCGACAAAGGGACTCTAACATGGAAATAAAAACATGAGTGGAGAATGATGCCCATCCCATTAAAATACAGAGCCGCTTCTATGACCTTAGAAAAAGTATTTAATCTTTTATTTACTTTCCCTACCTGCATAAGTGGAAAATACTTTTGTTTGTGCTAGCTGGGTGAAACTTGATTCACCATTTAAAGTAGTGTTTTCATTTTGAGATCATTTTACAAATTAAAGTGGAAATTATTTTATTATGACTATTTATTTGAATGTTTTGCTCCAGAATTTAAAGAATTATTTCATATCTTCTCAATCATCGTTTGGCAGAGTTGAATGTCTCTCTGTTAAAATGCTAATTTGGCTCCAACTAAATAAAATTCATCAATGGCATTTGTTATCTTGAGGTTAAACTGATTGCCAGAAGGCAACCCAGTGAAACAGATATTATAGTTAAGACCCGGTTTAGGAAAGCTTTAAGCATGAACTTAAATCTTCAGCAAAAAAAATCCATTGAAGTTTAATCAGGGAGCTGGTCTGAAATGGTTTTACTGTGACGTAATTTTTAATAGTAGAAGTCTTCCAGAAGAACATAATGAGACAATGTCATTCTCTATGATACCTATGCAAGTTTTATTGATGTTTTGGTGGTGCAGGATCAGATCTTTCCACAAAAAAATCTAGTAGCAATGTTGAATAGTACATAATAGAGGTGGCATGGCTTTCGTCATTATTTTCCTTAGAAATCAACTCTGTTAATCTCTGTAAGACTTGTGTACTATTACATAGCTGGTATTACACACATGGCTATTTTTAGAGGGAAGTTTTGTCTTGCTAACATATAAACACACTGTATACACACTGGTATATACATTTTTTGCAGGTATTATTGACAGCACACAGGTGGAACAGAGACAGGTTGTAGCCGTGACTGGTGATGGAACCAATGATGGACCAGCACTTAAAAAGGCTGACGTTGGCTTTGCAATGGTATTATCTGCGTATTTATTGATGTTTATGTCATTGTAAATCTGCTGTAAGAAGTTTTCCATTCATGAGGTGTTGAGAAAATTGCTTAATGAAGCAATATATTGCCTATACAGAAGAATGGACTCTGTTCATCACAACAGCAGAATACTATTTCGCTTTGCTAAAAACTATTGCTACATGTGAAGATGTCTTCCCAACATACTTAGACTCTTAAGATATGTTAATATACTAGATTACATATTAAGATATGTAATTCTAATTGTTAGCAATTCTGTTCATGTATATTAATAGAATATCCTAAAAAAAGAAGGAAAAAACAAACAAACACTCAAAAGATTGCTAGACAATAAGCTGATAATTTAAAGCACCCAGAAGTATCATCACATGAATTCCACTGTTCTCTGTCAATGCCCTTTTCTGCCTCCGTACTCACTTTCAAAAACAGGTCCAATTAGCCATCATCCTAGCAAATATAAAATGCAGAACATACTCAGCAGTCATTTTTACGGTGCTGGGGAATCTTACTGTAACTATGGACTTTGAGTATGCAGGGATTTGTGTTCTGTCTGTGTACTTCCCAGTAATTTTATTCTCAATTAATTTTTCCAGGGTATTGCTGGAACAGATGTTGCAAAGGAAGCCTCAGATATCATCCTAACAGATGACAATTTCAGTAGCATTGTGAAGGCTGTGATGTGGGGACGTAACGTCTATGATAGTATCTCAAAATTCCTGCAGTTCCAGCTCACTGTTAACATTGTGGCTGTGATTGTGGCTTTCACTGGAGCATGCATTACCCAGGTAAGATTATCTTCAGGCATCGCTTAAAGTATGGGGCCAAATCCTACCAAGCTGCATTGCCTCTTAAGTGATGATGCTTTACATTTAATTCTTACTTTGTACAACAGAAAGCATGCTTTCTGAAGTTCTTCTGAAAATTAAGAAAGTATTTAGGATCAAACTGGTAAGTGTTAAATAGCTGTTGACAAAAGAAAGTGTACAAATCCATTTTCTCCCTAGAAGTAAATTACTTTCAGGAGCAACTAATGTTGGTTCTGCTTCTGTACAGCTCCCTGTTTTTGATTACATATTATTGTCATGATTGAGCCTCTGACATCAGGGAAGAAAATATCAAAGACTGGAAAAAGGAAGAGTCTGTGTGACTTTGCCGTTTTCTTTCAGAATATTTCACTGTTAAGTATGTATTTAGTGATGGATTATGGAATTAGATTATGATTTTCAAGTTAGCAGTGCACAGAAGTAATCCCAGGAGAGGAGTTTTTTGACTGATATTTTGTTGCTTTTGGGCAAGTGCTTTTGATTTTAAGTGCAAACAATAAGCCAATTAAATAACACATATAGTTGAACTTCAATTTCTTTTTCCCCCTCTACACTAATCCATTATTGTAATCCTGATGTACGTGCAACATGTCTAGGTCTTTTACAAAAGCATACTGTGTTTTTTCCTTCAAATTGCTACTTTTTGATGAATAACATTTTCTTTTACCTAGCAAGAAACCAGGATGTATTTAGTGCAGTACTAGGGCTTGTCCTTCATTAGAAAATAGCAAAACATGCAGGCTTTTTAGTGCTGTTACTCCCCCAACCCAAAATTAATGTATATTTCAAATGCTGCAGACAGGTGCTATTACAAAAGGCCTCCTTTGATTGAGAAGCACTATGGGAGAGCTGACGTCTCCCTGTATCGTGCATCATACAGATGCACATGCCTGTTCCAGCAGGTAAATTCCACCTCATGCACACCTGAGCAGAACAATGAATAAGTCATTAGCTCTGCTCCAGGGTAAACTTACATTGCAATCATGGAATTAATACTTGAAACCAGAAACTCAGGTACCTTTACAAAACCATGAGGTCAAACTTCTCCTAAGCCTTGACTGACGTTTAGAGGCCTTATCTGTGCGGTGAAACAATTCATTTGTTTTCTGAGAGGTAAAAAATTGCAAGCTGCCAAGTGCTTGTTCCCTACCATGCTGCCTCCCAGGTCTTGATGATGCCTTGTTGTCACAGCTGAGCCTGTGCTATGGGACAAAATTATTGACACCGAGGCAGAAGTTGGAAACTTTTCATTTTCCCTTGGGAAATATTTCCAAGCATTTTGAGAAAATGTTTAACCATGAAGTAGTTTTTACTGCTAACGGAAATTACATGGATAAATACTAAAAATGTGGAAGGTAAATCCTTCTGGATTTTATCAATGGTTCAGAATAATATACAAAAAAGTGCTAACAGCAACATGGTCAGAATACCAGAATTGGAACTGAGGGGACTGCTTCCTTTTGAGCCCTTGTTTTATAGACATTCCTTCACTGCCTAAAAGAATTTATGTAAGGTGATTTTTTTTTTGGTTAGCATCCACGATTTTTCATTTGCTTTGTGAAAGCATTAAGGGAAATATATTCTAGGTGTTAACTAAGTATTTTCTATTTTATTCTTGAAGAGGTAAACATTTCCGAGTCAATAAAAGGACTTTTTAAAATCAATACTAAGTTCTTGTGTAGTGCATATTCAGTGGAAGTATGTTCTCCTTTCTATTTCCAGGGCTTTTTTCATCCTTTGAATCATTCCATTACCTTATAAAAGGATTTGGATCAGGCCCAGTGTGTTTGTATTAACCCAATGGGCCGTAAGACCATCACTGAGCCTGTCAAGTTCATTGTCTCTGTTTATAGGTTTTAACATACAACTCCTAGAATTTCTGTATTTCTGCCCAAATAGATTCTTATGCAATTCCTTAATTTGGCAGTAAAAATGCAAATTCAAAGAATGAGGTCTGAAAGGAAATAAAATTGAAACTGTAGCAAAAAGGCAGCAGTTATTTCCATTGTAGTTCTGTTTACACTGAACTGCCTAACTGCTGATAATTCCAAGCAGCTCTCATTTCTATCTCATTCAACAAGGATCTTGCCTTACGAATGAACATTATTATGTTAGGCTTTGACTCAAAGATTCTAGGCAGTGAAAGAGCATGATGTTTGTTTGGCTCATAAACTCTACTAAAAATTACACTTGGGAACATACTGTACCCTCTGGTTGCAATGAAAATAGCTTTAGTACAAAATGCATGATCGTACTGAAAATCATGGGTACAATAGGCTAAGTGCGCACAGAAATAAATCTGCAAAACTGCATATAGGTCTAAATTATTATTTTGAATGAATCACTTAAGTTCTTAATTAACAAAATTAAAATCCATAGTTTCCAAAAAGCAACACAGCTTTCTGTGACCCTCGAAATGAATGTGAAGAAGGTCCGTATTGGACTGAATTTTGCTTTGCTTTCAGGTAGTAGGTTTGGCTTTCTTTGACAAAAAGATTATAATTTTAATCCATGACTAATATTCAGGTTAATGAGTATTACACAGCCTACCCTTTTGGTGATTTTATGAAATCTAGTATGAGAAAATTTCTATTTAGGTAGTAATATTTATTTCATGCTTCCTAATGTCACTTCTCTCAAAAAAATTGTTCCGCAGTTCAGAAACAGCACACTGGGATACCTTGAGTATGAAGCTTTACCAGCTCTTTTTGATGTTTCTTCTGTTTGTTCTAAAAGGAAGCACAAAGATAAAATCTTTGCTTTGACTGATTTTTCCAATACTTGGCTCAAATTTTGCAACTAAGTACTTAATTTTATTCAGTCTTCATCCTGCAGTTGCATTGGTGTGTATGTAACTATGTGCATGTGGTCACATTGCTGTAGGAAGGACTAGTGAAACTACAACAACTTTGTATTAATGAAAGGGTCCAACTGTGTGAGTACTTGTTACCGAAACTAGACCTCCAATGAGCACACAGTGGATGCATTGCCACGTAGGAGTTGATTTCTTTGGTCCACAGCACCTTAGGAGTGCCGTGGAGAGGTTTAAGAAAAATCTTAAGTAGGGCCTGTGACCATTTGTGGTTATAAGAATCTGCAGCTTTTTTTTTTTTCTTCCTTTCCTTCCTCAAATACATAAATAAAATCAGTGACCTTGCCAAGTTCCACTTCAGGGAACTACAGATTAGCTTAATTCTTTTAATACTAAACAAATGCATTTTTATTTATTTACCTACCTGCTGCTGCAAGGTGCTGCTGGCAGAGAGTTATCTACTATATTTCTATTTTGTCCTGGTGTGTTGTTTCAATAGATGTTGAACTTACGACTGTTTAACATGCATGTTTAACATGCTGCATGCAACTGTCAATGCTATTCCAATGTTACATCAGGATTATGAAGGATTAGGAGTGGGCTATTGATTTTATTATGCAGACTAAATGGGACCAATGCAACCAGTCATTTGCTATCCTATGCCATTGGTCCCAGCATGAAGTCATGTAAAGGTGACAGAAATCATGTTCTAAGTGGCATAGGAATTACAGATATATTGTCATGTATTGGCAAGCTTGGAGAGGCTGCTGCCAAAACTAAGCGGCCCCTTACAGGGATCTAGCTTACATTGGGCCCTGCTTCAGTTTAGAGCTGCTCAACCTATAGGCCAAGAGTTTAGATAATGAAACTTCGTATTGTGGCTTTATAATTACACTTTATAACACTTTGATACCTAGGTCATACAAGAAAACCCAATTTTATGAAGTCTCTGATTAAAAGCCGAATTGGGGTCACTCAATCTATGGCTGCACGGGTGCTGGCTCCGCACACAGCTCCAACCAATGAGCTCACCACTGTTATTTCTGCTAGGCCCATGTCTGCAGTTTGCATGGCACATATAAGATAATGAAAAGATAATTCACTTTATCTTTCAACTAATCTAATTAATTTACCTTTTTCTGCCTTCTCTGTGTACAGTCCAATGCATGCTTTTAAAATGGTCAGGGCGTGGCCATCTTGACCACCCTGTTTACAGTTGTCCTTTCTAGTTAGGAATTTTATCCCCCCCCCCCCCGCAACTGGATTAATGAGCTGCAAACTCCTGTATTCCAGCTTCATTCTGGATAAGATCTGATTGCACAGCCCTTGATTCATTCAGTGAGGGTTCTTTTTTGGAGCTCTACCTACAGTTATGAATTTGTACTTTAAATGAGTCATTGCACATCTCTGAGCATCATATAGAGTTCCATATGTCCCTTGCGAGACCAGAAATTTCATTCTGTTTCCAGTACCCAACATATACAGTACCAAGTAAATAATTATGTTGTTATATCTGGAGCTGTTAAATAAAATACAGTTATGTACAATATAAGATTCAAAAATGGTGTTGGTCAAATGGAAACATTTTTAACTGGAACTGTAAAGCTAACAGTTCCATCTCTGTGCCAAATTTTTTCTCTGTCTCCAACTGTTGAGGCAGTGTAACTATTCAAAAAGGTTGCATTAAAGAAAGATAAGACAAAGAACATGTTTTAACATTTTACATTCAAATTGTTATTCTTGTACTTTGAGAAAGACTTAATGTTTTAACAGACATTAGGAACTGAAAACAGTGACTCTATAGGACATTATGTTTGGAAAATTAAATGTTAATTAAAAAGCACTGTAGCAATGAACCACTGCATGAATCACTTACTGTTTTTACAGCCCTTGTTCAAAAAATGTGGATGATGTATACTTAAATATATAAGGCAGTAATTTACATGTTTATAATGTTTTCGTGCAGAACTGTATTTGGCAAATCTTAAAATAATAGCATTGGAAAATTTGAAAAAGCCATAACACAAAATCAAAATATTTACAGTTCAGCTTTGTTTTGGGAAGGCATAGAAGCATGGAAAGAGAACTGAAGAGGTCACTTCCATACAATTACCAGACAGTGTGATCTAGCAGCAGATGTGAGGGCTGAATATATATATTTTTTCATTTATGTATATAAACTACCAGAAATACTTATTTTTATGACTGTATGCACGTGTTCTGTGACAAGTGGAAGCAAAGAAGTAAGGGTGAAAATACCTTTTTGTTCCCCTACAGCTTGTCATCTAAATCAAAAGTAACAAGCTCTAAAATTTGTGAGGCTCCGCATGTCACAAAAGATTTGTAGTTTATTTCCAGCCTTTGGTGATTTGTACATTTAAGTATTTCCAAGATGAAGTGTAACATCACTTGATTCAAGGGACGTTTTCCTTTTACCTCTAGGCCAATGTTAACATATTCCAAGGTCAAGTGGAAAAGAGTTTGACAAATAAGTGGTGATTTTGGGTGGCTTGCAGTTTGAACATCTTCCATCACCAAAGTTTTTGGAAGGCAAATGAAGATATTTTTTTTTTTGCTAGTCAGTCAGTAGTTGAAATGCAGTGAAAAGAACACTGACTTTGCATGCAACTTGTGCAGCATAACTGAATAAACTTTGTAATGGAAGACTAGGCTCCTTAGCTGATATGGATTTTCCTCAGTTTCCACCAACTAATCAGAAATCAGATAGAGTTGCAGTGGAAATTTCATTCCACTGCCTCCCCAGACTAATGTGTATTTAATGTTTTGGCTTCAGCTTAGAATGAGCTTTCACACTTGACTGAACACCGTAGTACTGCCAATAATAGATAATTATTAGAGGTACCATAGCCACCCAAGGTGATTGGCAGTGTGAAATGGTGAGAACATGTTGTTGCCAAAACTGATGACTGCCAATTACAGTTGTGTGATTTAGAGACTGAAGGAATCTAACTTTCTGTTGCGCTAAGAATATGTCAAGCTCTGATTAGACACTTGAACATTTGACTCTTTATTAAGTATAACAGAAATTCAGTTTTTAGTGACATATAAGTCAGCGCATGAAGCAGCAAATTCAGCTTCTATAACATCTCAAAGTAGGGGATGTTTCTTGAGAAAACTCATTACCTAGAGAGGTAAAAATATGACAAGGAAAATTCTTCAGTAGAAAATGTTTTTCCTGTTTTTTATATACCGCCTAGGGTCTCTGAGCCCTGGCAACTAACTTCTTTTACTGCAAGTAAACTCTCCTTACTTTTTAGCCATAAGTATTAATAAAAATAAATGAGGTCTCGTATTTGTTGCAAAGTTTGTCCAGATTAGTTTTAGGTTTTTTCTCCACCTCTGAAGATACAGGCTTTTCCTCTTTCTGCAGCTGCATATCAAATGAGTGAACTGAATCTCCAGATAAGCCCAGTTAATGCAACCCATGACCAAGAGGTCAAGAATCTATTAACGCTAATCTTCCTCCCTTCCCTGGTGTACCCAACTTGTAAGACTTAAACAGTGGGTTGCTTGTTGCTTTTCTCCATCCATGTTAGTAAGTCAAAAAATGAATGTTTTTTTTTCTTTTTTAAATTTTTTAAATGTATCAAAATGCATGTAAATATAAGTCTGTTAAAAATGTTTTCGAGAGGAAGTAATACCTTAACTCAAGGGAGAGTTGAAATATAATATTGTGTTCTTGGGATACTGAATGGATGTTGGCCCTCATAACTTGACAATACTTTAATAAAGATGAATATTTAACCCCTTGAAGAAAAGGGCAGAGCTCATAAAGAGTTTTTCTAGGATTTGATTTATTTTGTATGGTGTTCCATTAATTTCTTTCATTCAAGACTGCCTGATGCTAAAGTAATACATAAAAATAGTGATCTGATCTTCAAACTTTCACCCTGTAGATTAACTCCCTTCCATTATAAAATTTGTCATACTGATATCTTTTGATATCTTTGAGATTCCATTTTCCTAATAATAAGGTCTATTTGAAAGAGAAAGCAGATCTTACAAATGCTGCCTATTTTGTATTCTGTTTAAAGTCATAGGAAGTTCTCAGTTACAAAACAAACAAAAAATCAACCTACTTCATTTTTCCTGTTACGGCTCCTTGAAGCAATTGCAACAGTCTATCATTATAGCTGCCCCAATGAATTAAAAATCAAATTTGTATAATAACTGTAATAACTATCTACATTTTCTCCTAAGGTCAGTGTTAGTTTTATTTATTTACTTTTTTTTTAATGTTTTAAACATAATCTAAATTTCTCTGTAATGTGACCATAGACTCTTTCTTGAATTAAGTGAGGAAGCAGCTCCTTCTAGTGGTTGGTGTTCTGTTTCAGAAAATAAATTCTTTATCCTGACAAGTAGTAACTTATTTTTCTTCTTTCTATAGCTTCTTTTCTTTCCATAGCTTCAGATATGCTATCATCTTACCCAACAAATGAATCAGGATTTGCTTACTTCTGCAAATCTGATGTATTGTAATGAGTTTCTGAATATTTTTAAAATTCAAATATTAGTCATTTTTTTCTTCACAACTGTTTTTACAAGGTCGTAAGTAAAACATTAAATTGTCTTAGTAATTTTTTCATCATTTTTTAATAATTTCAAGCTGTTTCCAAGAACAGATAAGTAAGACATAATTAATGAATCATTGCTTTAAAAATTGCTTCAGTACAACTTTTCTTTCAGGAAAGAAACCTTGTGTTATGCGTAATTACTTAAATTCAGTTACCAGGTCAAGCCTTATGCACATACTAACAGCCAGGATTTTGAAATGTGTTATAAAGTGTTAATGTTATACTTTATAAATATTGTCTGATTGTAAATGTTCTTGATTGAAATGACTGGAGAAAAATCATTTATCTTTGCTCAGATCACTGTTACCTGTGATTCTGATCTTGTATAGGCAATATAAGAACAGTTGTAGTAGGTCAGACCAAAGTCCTTGTATTTCAGTATCCTGTCTCCAGCACTTCTTGTGAGAAATGAAACCAGAAATGTTGTAAATGACCTGACAACAATTGTTTTTCTAGCAAATAAGTAACTTTCTAATTTGTCTCCACAGGACTCTCCTCTAAAAGCTGTGCAGATGTTGTGGGTCAATCTAATTATGGACACCTTTGCCTCTCTTGCTCTGGCCACTGAACCTCCAACAGAGGCTCTATTGCTAAGAAAGCCATATGGCAGGAACAAACCTCTCATATCCCGTACCATGATGAAGAACATTCTGGGCCATGCTGTTTATCAGCTTACTCTAATATTTACACTTCTTTTTGTTGGTAAGAAAGTTAGGCTTGTTGCTTGGTTTAGAGGCACCTAGACCATGTAGGCTGGCACGTCAGAATGCTTTCAATGTATCTTCTTAATGCATATATCCATAGTTAAAGAGCTAGTAGGAGCAAACTGCTTAAAGGAATCAAGAACATTGGTGGTAACAGAAGAGACCCAACAGAGGGATTTAGTCACTTCTCATACATTCTTCACATTGGGAAGGGCCTTTGAGATTTTAGTCTCCTAGCAAAATATAGATTTGGGCTTTGGCAAAAGAGTGTGTTAAAACGTACCACTGAAGGTATGTTAAAACATAAATGACTACATTTGACTACATTTTAAACAGACTATCTAGTCCGCTCCTCCTAAAAAAATCCAAATCCTCCTAAAAAATCCAATTTCTTATTTCTGGCCTGGACTCTTTTTTAGCTCTTGCTAGCAATGGATGCTTTTTGTATTTTTTGTTTTTGAGAGAGAAGGGAAGGAGGAGAAATGTTATTTGTTGCAGGGAAGTGCAGGGCTAATAATAGTTTTCCAATGCTCCACAATAATGAGTGAATTTGCCTGAAGGTCTGATAATTTTATCAGTTGGGTATTGTTTTCTTGACAATACGTCACTGCTGCTGAATTGCATGTGTTTCATGTGTTTCAGATTTTTTTTTATTATATACAGACTTTCATGTAAGCTGTAAATGTAAATCTGAAAAAATCTGAAAATCTTAGAAGTTTTTTGAGCTCTGTTTTAAAAACGTTGCTGCATCTTGCCAATAACTGGCAGTTTGCTTGGAATGCTCAAAGGAGTTGATGGTCTGTTTACACTGGAGCTATTTAAACCAAAATAATTGCCAGGTTTTGGAGAGATATGGTCACTAATATTGTGTATGCACATATACAAATAACATTATAAGCTTACAGTGTATTTTGAGGACATCTAGCAAGCCTAAGAAAATTGTAATGTTCAGATTCTCTAAAACAGGCATAGAAGGTCTTGGTAATTCATTTGATATCAATCTTGGAACAAAAATTTCTGTGAACTTTCTGGGAATTTTAATGGCTTTTTGATGAGTATTATGATTTAAAATACTTTATACTGAACCCTGATGAAAAGAAAACCAGGATTTTCTGACCCTATCTTAATTACTTTTCTGTGTCTCTGGAAAACCCATGCAATACTTTGAAGGTCAGAGCCAAACCAATTTTCTCAAAAGCCTAGGAAATAAAGCCTTTTTCTTTCTAGTCTCTGAGAAGGTCAGTTTTGCAGTGAGATGATGTTCTAAACTCAGTGTTTCAATAAACAAATTACAAATTAATGAGTATTATTTCTGTTTTGATTGACTAATTCATCATCTTTTGTAGCAGCATGCTCTGCTATGCCAGTTAAGTGATGCAGTGCAATAACAAAAGGCTTAAGGATAGGTACTCACACTGAGGAAAGTATCGTTCATATTTTTGTGTTTGTGTGTTTATTGAATGAAAGCAAATAGATGCAATGATTGTGTGTGTAAAATAATGATGTTTGCTTTCATTCGTTTTTTCCTTTATGTTTGTATGTATTAAGGGGAGTGTTCTCCAATACTTAGTTATCTCCTTGGAGATGTATAATCTGCTTAAATATCTCTGCTCTCTCACAATCTAACTTTTGTTGCCTCATATTGGTTTACTGGTATATTTGTCGTATCATAATCTACTTTCTGCCAAAAGACTATAAGCCAAATTCTTGCTTTGGAAGCACGCTCATTATTCCCAGTGACTTGAACATGAACTGCTCAAATATCCCAGGGCAAAACACTCACTGGCAGCTTAGCTGATGGAATTATGACGTCAGGGGAAAACCTCAGGAAACCTTTCTTCTTTTTTCAGAAATTCTGAGTACAGTGCTAGTGGGATAGCAGAATAGCGTTTAAGTTTTGATTTGCTTTTATTAGCAGAACTCTGGTTATGAAATTAGTTGTACTGTGGTAACCCTTACTCTCATTTTTTTTCATTCATTATTTACTCTTTTATATGAATGTAGCATCATTACTTTAAGAAAACACCTCTTTCAATAACTGTGTTATCTGTAAACTTAGTGAATAACAAGTGAGGTCCATCAGGTGTAGGTGTCTTTTCAAATATTAGCTCATCTTTGCAATTACTCATGGTGAGTTGTATCCTCATGTTGTGCTTTCAAAGCAGATTTAGCAGAATGATCATAACCAAATCTATTTAAAATCAAAAATGCCTGTGTTTTTATCATTAGTATCCGTGAATGCTTGTCACGAGTTATGGCATACTGGTTTAGCAAATAGGTTAAAAACTGTTGAAGAGTGATTGTTTTTAATTATTGTAGAAAATTGCAAGCATATCTCAATGGGTCTGAAGCACTTAGTACATCAGAAAGAACTGACTTACAATAGTTACTGTTTGGTTTAAGGAAAAGTACTACTGAAAACTATTTGAGCAGGTATATTGAGTTATTAGAGAACAGTTATCATTTGGGAAGCGTTCTGCTCAGGAACTTCAGATGTCTTTGCTTACTGGAATTTAGAATTCTGCCTATGAATAATAAGTTCAGAAAGACAGCTGGTAAAAGCAGAGCAAAGGAGACAACTAGCTAAAGCAAACAAAGGAAATATAAATTCCAATTTGATATATTCTAGTGGAAATCTTTTGTCTTATAACTAGGTGAGAAAATGTTTAAGATTGACAGTGGGAGGAATGCACCACTCCACTCTCCTCCTTCAGAGCACTACACCATTATCTTCAACACCTTTGTCATGATGCAGCTTTTCAATGAAATCAACGCACGCAAAATCCATGGCGAGAGAAATGTCTTTGATGGAATCTTCAGAAATCCTATTTTTTGCACTATTGTACTGGGTACATTTGCTATTCAGGTAATGATTTGGGCAAGAATTAGTAACTATTAAATAGAAGAAGTGTTGTGTTTTTTTTTTTTTTCTATGTATGTTTAATCTAAAAGCCATAGAAGGCACAGATAAAAAAACATCTGCTTTCACATACTATCACAATAAAACTGTGTGTAAATAATGGACAATGTTAATGTGGTCATACTAATACAACATAAATTTTGATCATTATCACTAGGTCAAATCTTATACTGATCTGAAGATATATAATAGCTGTCATGATTTGTTGATATTTTTGAAGAAATTATTAAACATTGTACTAATCAATAGCAGAAAAGTATTTTACATTAATTTACTACATGAATAGAAAAATTGGCCTGTAAATAGCTAATATTAATCCATTCTTTTAAGGTTAAATGCCATTGCCAAAAGTTATTTGATGTTCTTGTTAGTATTACTCCTTGGTAGTAATTCTTCATGTCCATTTTGTAGGTTTGTTGGCCCAATCATATGTGAACATAACTAGAGAAATACAGACTTTTCCCAAACATTTGTAATTTTTCTTCCATAAAAATTCTAATTCCTCATTCTGCTCCAGTCTCCTTCCACTTGCTGGCATCTATCCAGTACCTGACACCCTCTGACATTATCTTTCAGAACGCACAATTGCTGCATTGAACTATTTCTGGGTTGACATTATTGCTCAATTCTGCATTGACATCCTGGAAGCCATCAGTATTGAGACCTTTCTCATGAAAGGAGTAAGGAGAGTCAGTTGAACCTGGACCATAGTAGTTTTAAAACAGAAAGGGGAGCCACTAATTAAACCAAGTACTGGAGAAAGGCCACCAGTGTTTGGTGGTAGAATTTGATAGTGATGGTCTTTGACAGCTAGTTCAAAAGGGTGGGTTTACTAACCTAAGCCAGAATGCTTCTAGGAGAGGCCTGACAAATTCACAGTCATCTCTAAATAATTTGTCATGGGAAATGTTTAATAATGTTTTTTCCTAGTTCTAGGCATTACTGCATTCAATTATCTGGCTAAAGAAAAAGTGTCATCTAGCTGCTAGCCGCATTTCTGACTCAGCTGCTGATGTTATTCACTCCTCCCTGCTCTCCTAGTGGTTGAAGTATTTATGTGGCACCATGTAACAATGGCAAATAACATATTAGGAGTATAAGATAACATTTTGATTTAGAATGCTGTTTAGATTCAGTCCAGTACACAACAGGTTGTTTAATAATACATTTGACTATTCTACTGGTGAAATATGTTGGAATCAAAGAGGCAGAGCTGTAATGGATAAAATCTCAGGTAAAATGTCAATGACAGGGCCCTCCATCTACCCTTCTTGAAAGTATTTACCCAACCTCTTCTGTGCTTTTCTTTGTAGATAGTAATTGTCCAGTTTGGAGGAAAACCATTTAGCTGTTCTCCCCTGCAGCTTGACCAGTGGATGTGGTGTGTATTTATTGGATTAGGAGAACTTGTATGGGGTCAGGTAAGCATCCAGAAATATGCAGATTTCTTCTCTTGTTTTTATAAACCAATCTAAGATTGATTTTCACCACAAGTCACACACAAATGCTGTTTATAACCTACTATACTGTTGTTTCTTTAAATCTCTCACAACATCACATTTGGCACACATTGAAATGTAGGTAGCTGTCTAATTGCATCAAAAATAGATACAATTTTGATTTGTGTTAACTTTTACATCTTTTCTCTCCATATGCAGGGTGTGCTATCAGAAAGGTTGTCTTCAGTTGGTGTTTTGTGTGAAAGGCATTTGATTAATAACCTACTCCTCTAGCCACAAAAAAGCATAGCAAATGCACTATAAGCTTCCTAGCAATAGAGTACCAAATGTAGCATGTTCATGTTTGGCCATGGCAAATTTTTGAAAGTGGAAAGACGTTCCAGTTCTGTGTTAAACCACTCCTGACAGAAACTGCTGTTCTATCAATCCATGATAGCTTTGTTACTTGCATAGGATCCACTGTGTCCAGTTAATTCAATATACACCTGAACTGATGTCTATCTACTTCTGTGTGTGAAGGGTGGAGGAGGGGATAAAAGAAAAAAGGATTTTTTCCTAATATAGTTGCAGACAAGTGCAGATTAATTCGTGTATAATTTATAAATTCTGCTAAAACCTGTGTCATCATAGCTGATATGAAAATATAGATGAAAAACAATCTATGAGATGGTGTCCATGTGATAATTAAATTTGTGTCTATGGGATAATTAAATAAGTTATGTGATTAGCTGTCTGGAAGTAATAGTACAGATATAACCGCTGTCGTTAAAGTATTATGTTACTCTTTATGTACTAACCTGTATTGCAAAGGTAACAATACTACTATTTTTTTCATCTTTCAATGCATTTAAATGTCGTTGGGTTGATGTCACCTGACATGTTTGGAAACATGTAAAAAATATGAAGTAATGTTTCACTTCTCAGATATAAAGATCAATGAGTTTGCCGCTATGAAGAAACAGCCAAGAAATTGCTGCTGCAATTGAATACTGAAATGATTCAGTGGAATTATAATGAGTAGATGCTAGCTGTCAAAAGTTATTATATGTTTTCTTATGGAAAAAAAAATAACTACACAAGCTTTTTGGACAGTTGGACATCCGATTTTTTTTTTTTTGGAAAGAATATACACAGCCATAACAGCTTTTAATGGCCCTGAAAATCACCATTATTAAATTGTACTAATATAGTTATTACCTGAAGATGGGATTTGAGTTATGAAGTTACAAGGGGAAAACATAAAATCAGTTTGATAATTCTTGGAAAGTAAAGTTTTGTTTTCTACAGACTGGAAAACACCACCTTTGGGAAGGGGGAAAGGAAAGCACAGAAAGCCTATGAGTTTTATTAGATTGTTCAGCTGTGAAGAACTTCCCACAGCCTTTGATCAGAGTACTAGCTGGCTTCTGAATTTTGTTCTATGTAGTGATTACATTACCACTGAAAACTAAGAATAGTGTCAGCAGCTGTTTTCAATTCAAAAATTGGTGGGCATAGTTGCAAGCCTTGTCATGAACACCCGGACATTTAATTAAAACTTGTATTGGAACACCTCAGCAAATGAATCACTGAAAAGGCTACAGCTTTATGTAGAGGAAACAGAGTAAAAAAGCTTCCCTTGTGGTCAGTGTTTAGTGACCATAAAAGGAAAACATGAGCTAGAAATGTTTTATTTACATGATATACAGTCTGTGGCGAGTCCTTTCCATAAGGAACTCTGCAGTAAGAGATGCTTCTTTTCCTTCAGGAGAGGCACTTCCCCTCTTTTCAGCCTTTTCGCTCCTGTTCTAGGTCTACTACAGCACATAATTTTTTTATGCCTTCGCTCTGGAACAGTCTCCTGAATCTGGCATTCTTGTGACTCAGTATAACCAAGTGATGTTAAAGTTGGCACTTTTAAAAGTGATATAAGGTGTAAGGAATTTCTGGGCAGCAAAGCTGCAATGATTTGAGGAACACTGGTTACTAAACGGTGGCCCCCACCACTTCTGAAAACAAGGTCTTTTTTAAATACGTCAAGTGACATTCTCAAAATGATTGATTGCTTTTGAAAATTGCAGTAGTTTTCCTGGGAATAATATTTAGTTCCTTAAGCTACATTCAGTCTATTGAGTCTGGCATTACTTGGATTGGGTTGGTGTTTGCAAATATGGAAAAAAATCACCAAACAAAAAATGCATGAACATGCTAAGAAAAGAATTAGGGCAGAATCTGTCAGCCTGTCTGAGAGAGGTCCTGAAGGAGAGCTCTGTTCTATCACACAGAATCTCTACCAAGTATGGTTGTTTGTATATATGCTGTCTTGTAAGCACTTCATCCACATGAGGTTCATCAGATTTCGTATAAACATTCTCAAGTAGCTTCTTTCTGTAGAGTACTGGCATTAAATATTTTTTTTTGAAAGCTGGGAATCTGAAGCAGTTTCAGTAAGTATTGCAATGACTAGCACTTACCTTTTTTTTTTCCCCTCCTGTTCTGTCTTTGCTCATGTCACACCAATTCATTACTTTTCTAAGCTCACATCATGTTTTTCAGCCCTAAAGTACATTTAAAAAATGTTCCACAGTAGTGTAGAAACTGGGTTTTGGACATTTCATTCTGTCTTTAATAATAATATAATAAAACTGAAGTTGTGGTTCGTGAAATTCAAGGAGAACCTTAGCAAATTCAACAGTTTATTTTCATCCTGAAAATATACAGTGCCTCTTCATATGTGTTTGCTATATATGTTCCAGCTTTCCAAAACTGTAAGATGTATCTTCACCAACTTTTCTACAACTGTCTGATTCTTTCTTACCCAAGTCTTCAGTCTATTGGCAAAATTATTTCTCTGTCTCTTTTTCTAAATTGATTTTAAATCGTCCATGCAGTCTGTCTGCCTTTCCGGAGTGCCTTTGATGCTCTCATTTTCAGGATAACAGCTTAGCCTGTGTTGTGCCTCATGTGCTCTGGACAATATCACATGCCAGAGGGCTGCAAAAATCAGTATCGCAAACTGGATAAGACTTTCATCCACCAGACAGCAGCTTTTCCTCAGCTATCAAATGTCCCATAGTTGTAGTTTCTCATCTTCAAAATTCTTTCCTGTTCCAGCTGACTCCTTTTTTTTTTTTTTTTTTTTTCATGCATTTGGGCTTCGGAGATGAGATTGCTCATTGCTGAAACAAAAACAAACAAAAAAGAAAATGGCAGCACATTTTTAGTAAATTGGTCTAATAGTTGTTTTTGTAGGAGATTTTTTAAGCATTCAAAATGTTCCAGGTAATGTCTTGTTTAAATAGCCATCTGCTTGTATACCTATTAAAGCTGACAAAAGAAATCTGAACAGAGAGAGTGATCAAGATACCAACACGGAAATGTATTCAAAATAATTGTGTTCAACACAGTCTGACTACACTATTTGCAAATTTTTAAGATTATTAGCCATCTCCTCTATTAATTAATTCCAGTGACCACTTCAGTGGCCAAACTGAATAAGGAGAGGGGCTGAGTTAAGCAGAATATATAATTAATATATATAAATATATAAATAAACACAATAAGGACAGAGAATAAGACAGAGTTCTACAAAAAGTCCAATGTGAAGATATTCAAACCCACACCTTGAGAAAACTTGTTTCTGTTAAATGCTGAGAAAGCCATTTTGATTTGACGAAACAAAGGGAAGCTGACTACATGAGCAAATCTAGTGTGCAGAGATTTATAAGCATGCAAAGCAACTCATTTTCAGCTCACATTAACGGACAGTAGACCACTTTCAGTCATTAGAAATCCCCAAACATGAATGGCAAAAGTATCAATCTTGTGAAATTTCTTTTATATGATAACATTCAAATACTTATATCCCCCTTTGTTTATTTATTTATTTATTGAGGAAGGACATCACTTCTTTCTAGCTTTAAACTTGTTCCATAGCCACGTATTGCCAATGTGGTTTAACAATACCAGTAATGCTGATTGTTTAAACAGTAAATAAGGTGTTTTGGGGGGCTAAAATGGAGTTGGATAAAGTGCTATTATGAATATACTTATCGTAGCTTTTCTGAAAGATTAGAGAATTCATTAAAATATCAGAGTTCTTTTGTAATTAGCAACTTATAATGTTATTCTTATTGAATGAGGTTTATGTTTTCAGCATCTTTTTGTAATTTTAGGTCATTGCAACCATCCCAACAAGTAGGCTAAAGTTTTTAAAAGAGGCAGGGCGGCTCACTGAGAAGGAGGAGGTCCCTGAAGAAGAACTCAATGAAGATGTTGAAGAAATTGATCATGCAGAGAGAGAACTTCGACGTGGACAAATTCTCTGGTTCAGAGGCCTCAACAGAATCCAAACCCAGGTATGTTAAAAGTAAATCCCCCCACGGTCTAGAAATAATATATTTAATCTGTGATCAAGGCAAGATAATGTTATAGAAAACTACAGAGATGGTTGTGTGTCAGAATGATGGTACTTGGAAATTGCTTTACTGATTTCAAAGGAACAACCTGTGGAATAGTAAAATAGGCAAACTTTAAAAAGTGTGTGTATAGCGGAAGTGAAGAGATTATAAAATGATAATATGCAAAAATAGGAATACTTTTTTTTTTGAGACTACTGCGGACATTGTTTTTCTACTCCAGTGATAACAGCTGATAAAATAGTGCTACTTGGAAAATGCTAGCTGTCACGATGGCTAGCAAGATGTTATGAAGGCCTTCTAAAACATGCCATTTTATTTTGTCAAAAATATATTGTTGTTCCCACTGATGCCATGACAGAGTAACTTACTGTTGGGTCTAAAGTGTAAAGCACCAGTTGATTTGAAAAAAAAATCTTTTCTGTTCTGACACTATTGTATATGTAGATCATGGCTAAAAGGAATTAATTTTCTTTCTTGCAAGGTCATGAAAAATCTGATTCTTGATTTATTTTAAGTAGTAAGGGCTTAAGCATCTATTGAATGCTGAAATGTATGTGTTGGCTACTATGGATGATTTCTTAGACTTTTTTTTCTTATGACTTTTCCTAAATGCAAAAATCCATGACATTTTTTAAGCAAAATGAAGGGAATTCAGATAAATGTTATACTAAATACTTGTACAGAGTCACAGTGCTAAATTTAGTGCAGTTTAGGCTATTTGGTAAAATTTGTCCTGTAGTGCTAAATTGTTTCAACTATTTTGCCTTTTTCATTGCAGTGAAGTAGCATGTTTGATAGCACTTTAGTCTTTCTAAGATCTGTGCTAACTTGCACAAGAGACCAACTTTGAAAGATACATATTCCCCATGATATCAGGTGGTTCTGTGAATGTTTTACATTTGCTTACAAGAAAAAGAGGTGAATAATTAAGAAAACTATTTTTTTCTTTAAAGAAACATTCCTTTAAAGAACTTTTTTATTACAGAAGATTTCGAGTTTGAGATTTTTGTCTTAACTAGAGAAAGATGGTATTTTCTCTCTTTTTCCATCTACAAATTGATACTTTTTTTTTTTTTTCCCCTGGAGAAAAACTGTAGTCATACATTTTAGATAAATGGGGGAAAGCAGTAAACTGAAGCTAGGATAGTTAGGTCTACTTGGTGCATCACAGCAAAGTGAGAAAGGCAAGAGAGTGAAATCTGCTGTTAGAGAGAGTCTTTGGGTAAATTCCCAAGCTTCTGAGGTAAGTGATTAAACATGGATCTTCAGGGTTGTGCGTCTTGACTCCTGTCTTGAGTCGGGAGCACTCATCAGTAGAGAAATCTCAAATTGTCACAGTTCCTCTCAGTTTAAAAGGTGACAAACAGGTGCCCAGGTAATGGTGATCATTATGGAAAGATGACCTCTAAATGTGCATTCTTTTCTTCCTGATTGGCTGTAGGAGGAGTATTGTCTGTTGGCATTTCTGTCAGGATGTCTTTCTGGTTGTGGTGAGTGCAAAGAACTACAAGCACACAAAAAAAATTACATCCTTTCAATTCTTTTTCTAGTCTGAGAGGTAGTTTTTAGCTCTTCTGCATATCTTCGTCCACTTAATTCACAAACAAATTATTATTCTTTTACACTATTTAAAACAAAATGAAATTAATTACATTTCTTTGCTAACATCCATCTTCTCAGTTTCCATTCTGCTCTTAGTTGTAGAAATATCTTTGGTAGGATGCACTGTTTCCCCTTCTGCCAAGAGGCTCTGTGATTTTTTTTTCCTCATTTTTTTTGTTCAATGACGTTGATTTTTACATCCATTTCACATCTGTGGAATGCTAATGGAAAAAAGGAAATGGGCCAACACACTCAAAAAGAGTTCCAAAAGCAGTTACAAGATAACCACTGGAGAGTGATGAACTTATATGCAGGTCAAATTAGACCGATTGTTGGATGGACCTTGAGCGCATTTTGATGTGCTATGTGTTGTGGCCCATCCAAATGAATTCATACACTTGTACTACATTTCTCAGGAAGCCATCTAAAGAAGAGTTGATGGAAGAAGATGAGGATGTCTGTAGCATCCTTGGGGAGCTGGAGGATTTGCAAGAATCCTCTGATGTCTAATGCACTTCTGGAGATGCGGAAGAAGAAGGTAGAGCATCCCCTCACTTTATGTATGTAAGAGGATGTCAGTTAAGATTAGGAATAAACAATAGACTCATGACTTGATTGATCATTCCGATCTCAGCAAGACTGGTTTCTACCATCACACACTTGTACTGTATATTAGATCATGTTTATTTTTGATTGTTTGCTATTCAGTCATTACTGGACAGATAGCTACAGCATTCAACAAAAGCCTTAACTCCTAGGAAAGTTATAAAGAATCTACAGTAGGTTTTTGTTTTTTTTTTCCTCTCTGTCCAGATAATTGACAGATCTCCTTTGTGTACTGTTCCAGTAAAAACCTCATCCAAACTGGCAAAAACTTAGCAGTAGTAAAGACTTTTTTTTCTTTTTTCTTCTTTCTTTTTTTCTTTACTCTCAAAACAAAGGTTTCAAACCTAGGCAACCAGAGAATTTCCATTGTTGACTCTTTATACTGAAACATCAGGCATTTCTATTTTACGCTGTACGTGCAGAATTTACTTTAAAGAAAAGTGCATGAAAAATGCACATAACTGAGTTATAGAGATTGGCTATATATTTCAGATGTTCTTTTTTTTTTCCTTTTTTTTTTTTTTAGTCTACTTTTGTTCATTTAAATATCATTTAGATATCTTGTTGTCTTATAAATATACCTTGTGCCTTCTCTGCATGAATGCATGCTGTCCTTCTCTGGATGGAAGAGTGGCTACTTACTAGATAGCTCTGTCAGAAGAGCCTTCACAACTGACTCATCCTAGTTATGCAAGCTTCATAAAGATATAAAGGTCTCAAATTTCATAGAAGACAGGGCTTTTCAACCTCTGCTAGTTATCGGCACTGTTTTCCAAGTCTTTGTTGCAGTTCTCAAGAATTCCTCATTCTGAAGGAGTGAGAGAGTTAAGACTGATCATACCATCTGGGCAGATCTAATAATATTTGAAAAGTTCCACAAGTTCATTGCATCTTTTTAAACTGAATACCAAAATGTTTATGTATTTACCTCATATTTGAGTATGGAAAAATTGTGAAGTGTGGAGGTTCTAAAACTTATTTTTTACAACATACTGCCTGACTCTTTCCTCCCTCCCTATCATCCTGTAATTCAAAGTTTGTTTTATCTGCTTAAGGTGGGAAAAAATATTCTCTAAATATTAGAAAAGGTATTAGAATAAAAGCAATACACAAAAATACACAGATGCCATGTTAATGCATTTCTATGCATTTCTGTAGCAATTTAAAATTTTCAGAAATTCAAATGTCTAGGGACTGCTAATGAAAAAAGGAAGACGCCTCTTTAGATAGTCAAAAAATACAGAGGTGCTGTATTGCCTTTTCTTCCTCTTCCTTTCTGCATTAAAACCTTGTTCTGTAACAAATGCAAATGCCATAGCAACGAAAGTCACTCCCAGCAAGTTGTTGTTTTTTTTTTTAAGTTAGATAAAAAGATAGCACCTCTTTTTTTTTGTCTTTTTTTTTTTGTCTTTTTTTTTTTTTCATCATTCTGTTTAGCATTATGCAGAAAACAGTGCAGGGGAGCAATGTTAGTAGAATGGAAACTGTTTTATTTCATGCAGGTTAAAGTTGAGTTTGCTTTACTAATACTAAAGCAAACTGCCAGAGATTGAACAAAGCTAAATTGTTCTCATTCTTTAAAAAATAAAATAAATCTTTGTTGGAGATTAGGTGAATGACACCTGGATCTTGTTGACATTAATGACAACAGAAATGCTTGCTGAAATTCTGTTCTATGTCAAGAGTCATAAAAAAGTTTTGGCATATCTGTCCTGTCAGGACTATTGTGTTAAGATCCAACCCCAACCCCCCTTTTTTTTTTAAACTGCTAATCACTGATATTTCAATTAGCTGTGTATACATTTGTTTAAAATATAGATCTTCTAAATTATAGAACATAAAGATAACAGAGGTGAAAAATATAGAACAGCATTTTTTTCTTCTACCTGAAGGCATGTAATCAAAACATGATTACATTCTTTGTTTTGTTAGAAAATTTTCAAACTTTTTATGATGTGTGACTTAGCCTTTACTTTCTCATTTTTAGCAACTTGAATTGTTCTAAATAAATTCAGTCTTCTGTAATTACAAAAGCATCCTATTTTAAAATGCATTGTTTACTTATTTATTTGGATGAGCTCTTTCTTCCTTGATGTTTCCTGATTTTGGAAGATAAACTCCTGGGCCAAGTTCTCCTCTTCTTCCTTGGCTTTAGGCAGAACACAGCCCTGTATGTTCTGCCTTTACGATTCTGAAAAGGTTGTCATCATTCCCTTGTGGATTCACTCCATGAAGATCTGTAGTTATATTTTTTTTCATGAGAAAGAGTAAATTACACACCTGTAATTCTTGTTCTCTGGAGAAACTATTAAATACAGATCTTCCCTTATCTTTTCATTCCTGCTTATACTAGGGTCTTTTCCTTTCAGTTAATTAGAAAGGCATTTATACATCTAAAAATGTCTTTTGGCTTAGGATTTATCATCTGTGTCTTCCACAGTGCACTTCATGCTCTCAGTGAGAGTCTTTAAAATCTTTCTTGAATGTTCTCTTTTGAAGAGTGCTCTGTCACCTATATCAGATCATGAAAACCCAGGATCTTTATCTAATTCTACTTTTGTACAGTGAACATTTCAGGTGAGTATTTAACATGCCTTCATATATAACCAATGGTTTGAACCATATGTTGTTATCTAGATGCCAATGATTCACTTGTACCCTTATTCCACATGCTAACTCACCCTATATTGTATTTTTTAACTGTGATATTTGTATTGGACATGTAGCTCACAATAAGTTTGCTGCAGGAACAGAGCAAAGCTGGAAAATGTCGTCATGACTGCTTAATACTGTAGCTATCAGTATGCACATGAAATGCATGTTGTATTCCGGGCTCTCATTGGAAAACAATGTGTCAGTGAACAAAGCTGTTCCATGTTTGTCTAGTAAAAGTACAGTCAGATGATTGTACAGCAGTAACCTATGATCCCTTTTACTGGGATCTTGATATGGTTATTTCCATAAAAACCTGCAGGAAAATAAAGAATGAACTCCAAAGACTAAGATAATGGGGGGGATGCATCCATACCATTAGAGATGAAGCCATATTAATTTATTTATTCCTAGGACTGACTGCAGTAGAAAATGTTAGCAGTTATTATAATGCTTTCAACTTGGAGAATTTATGAGGGCTTGTACCAAGGTTTGTGCTGTTGAAGTTGATAAATATACCACTTAACCTTTTCCCAACTACTTTCTAGGCTGTGTCTCTTCAGAAATCTGGGTTGCAAAATATAAATTTGGGAACAGTGGGCTTCTTCAAATAAGTGGTTGGGTGAATTCTTCTAGTGGGTTCTCATACTGTTTTGTTATGTTGTGGTGGCACTAATGCAACAAAGAGGATGTTTTGGTGTGTATGGATTTTAGCATATATTTATTCTTTGCTCCTATCTACTGCCAGTCTCTAGTTTTACATACATTTGATACATAGGGTTTGCTTTTTATTAGGTTATACTGGTGGCACAGTCTTGAAATACTTACCCCTTTTTTTTAACTCATCTTCTCAGTTAATGACTAAAAGTACTCAGGAAGGTATTCAGCATAGATATATGTAACACTGAGTGCAATATGCATATGGAAATAAGAAGTAGAAAATGGTAAAGTAGAAAACTGCAATATTCAATCCAGTTCAACATCATTTTCTTTGTAATTTTAAGCATTGTATAAAGATAAAATATTAATATTTTAATCTGTAATTATAATAGACTAACATTCATTATCACTGTTTAATTTAAAAAAACTTTCATTAAAGAAAAAGTCAGATAAAATATCAGAACACTTTCTATTTTATCAAGCTAGTATACTGACAACCCTGTTCTTTGTAGACAAAATGGATTCATATATTGAATATTTTTATAGGCTTTTGTTGTTGTTGTTCCTGTTAAGTAACTGAATTTCCCACCCTCTGGAAGAACACGTAAAGAGCAATAGCAAAGTAATTTTATTCTCAGTAGGAGAAAAGTGGAGGTTAGCTATTTCAAGTATGCCAGTTGTATTTAGTTTATTTACATATAAATAAAATGGTTTAAATTTTTAAGATTTTTATTTCAAATCTTCTAGTTGTTTAAACTGATGCAGCTCCACTGTCTCCTCTGTGGAGCTGTTTCATTTAATCCAGGCAGAAAAATTGGACCATTTCATACCTAAAAACATTATAAAAAGAACAGTTAAAAAAAAGTATTTATTTCAGTTGAAGTAAAACTGTGTGCACGGTTGATTTATTGTTTTTCATTATTATTCCTGTCAGTTTTGCAACTGTATCCGTACTTTAAGCAACTTGTCTCATTCTTTCCTCCATTGCAGATCGAAGTAGTCAATACTTTCAAGAGTGGCACTTCCTTTCAGGGGGCTCTAAGGAGACAGTCCTCCGTCACAAGCCAGACCCAGGATGTAACCAATATTTCTAGCCCTAGTCACGTATCGTTATCCAATGCTCTTTCCTCTCCTACCAGCACATCTGCTGCTGCGGCTGGGCGTGAGTGTGTATTCTTAATGCATCAGACCTACAGAGATGCCAACTTATGTAGCAGTCATTTGAGACTGAGCTACTTTGCCCTTTCCCACTTTGTCCTGTTATGTTTATTAGTTTATTACCCAGCTACACAAAACTGGATTACTTTGTGTACAGTAGATGCTCTCCATCATTTATTGCAGGTTACGTTAGCTACTGTTAGAGCAGGAATTTGTAGACATTTTTTATCCAGTTATGGAGACTCTATTTGAGGTTTCTGTGTTATGTTTTCCTAATGTCATTGTATATATTTTTCTTCTGCTTACAAAGTATGTATTTTAAATAGTTCTATGAAAACCTTGTATTAAGAGAAAAAAAAAAAAAAAGAAAACAGCTTGTCAGATAAAAGATCATTCTGTCTGGAAGACTGTATAATACAGGTCACTCATAGCCAAGGAAGATGTACTCTAATTGGGATGGATACAATAATGAACAAAGAAATAGAGAATCTAGTTTATGATGCAAGGCTACGGGATTATCGTTTACATGAATGATGAACAAAAAGAACTGTTTTCTCTAAATCCAGTTGGAGATAAACATTAAGTAAGGAGGGAGCTAAACTACTTAGTGGACAGTGTTGATGCAACAAAATAAATAAGGCAAAAAACTTATTTTTGAAAAAGTGGGTTTCTAAACACTGAAATTGTGAAAGAGCTTTATTCTAGGTATAAGTGAAGCATCTAGTGAAGTTAATGAAGAGAATAAAATTTTTGAAAGGGCTGTTTTACTGACAGTAAAATGTCTTCATTTGCCCAGTAATACTCGTATTTCTAACTTTGTTTAGCATTAAAAGAATATTTAACTTTACAGAAGTCACTTTCACAAGCCTGTCCCACACTTTACAGACTCATGCAGTAGTTACCCGATGCAAGTTTTAGTGAAAAGTTGGCCAGACAAGCCAGCTAGAGAGGGAAACCACACAAGGAAAAGGCAGACGAGAGGGAAATAACGTTCCAGAACTGCTGGATGAAAAAAGGAAGCTTGACCTTTCCCTTCAGTTCAAGCGCAACCCCTTCAATATTTGAAAATCAAGAATAAAGAAATTTCTGACATACATTAGAATTTTTGTTGGAATTAAATGTCAAAGGAGAAACTTTACTTTTGCTAAGAAGCCAAAGATCCATTAAGGTTTTGACTTTGTCTGTTTGCTCTCAGAGAAAATTTTTATCTTTTTCTGTCTTGGTGGAAATTTGGCTTGCTAACTTTTACTCCAACAACATCAACAATTTCAGGGCAACATCATGAGCAAGAGAAGGAAAGGCATTGAGCTGCAGCCACTATGTTTTGATTTATTAATATTATGACACAAACCCAATGAATGACAGTGGGGGGAAAAAAAAAAAAGTTGTTTATCTCCAAATTACTCCTCTTCCAGAACCTGGAAAACCTTTCCAAATCCAGATTTCATAGAAATAGGGTATGTTTTAATGAATTGGCATTTTCTGAGGAAAATTTCATTTGCAAAATGAACACCTAGCTCTACTTTTCAGCTCCTTGCTTAAAATGCATGTAGTGGGACAGGACTGACTGCTTTCCTCTTGGCTGCTCACAATGAATGAAACCCTAAATTATTACATTTTTCCGTGGGGTGGGAGAAATAATGGGATAACTGTACCTCTGGTTTTTAAGCCTTTCCCTCTCTTCATGAATTTTTAAAATATTGCATATGTAGCTATCACATGTCATTTTTTGGAAACAAAAATCCTGTAGTTATCCTATTATTTTGGAGCAGCTTAATGTTTGATTCAAAGAGACATCAAAGCATTTTTAAATTTAATTTATTATTATTAGCCACACATAAGTTTAGTAACTACTTAATGGAAAAGATGCCTGTCAAATGCTGCCTCATCTACAATAGTTGGGGAAACAGATTAGCAAGGTGTTACCTGAATTTTTCAGGTATTCATAAGAATGGCACATTCAAATCATTCAGAGGTTTGCAGACCTTAATGAAAAGATGAAAAGTAATTTATACAAGGAAATATTTACTGTAGTACTGAAGTTTCCCTAGTTATGCTGAAATTGTTTAGCTGTCATAGTGGTTTTGCCATCAACAAACTACATTTTTCTGGAAGTCAGCATTAGTTGGTAATAATCATTAGGTAGAGGATCTAACTGTACACAAAGTAAACAAGTTGTTCTTTATCCTAATCTGTTTATATCTAATTCTCAAATGTTGTTTATATTTTCAGTAGGTAGCCCCTTCAAGAGAATGCAGTTTAAAATTTTCCAAGAAAGATGCACGTTTAATATTCTTTGATGTTCCTCCTTCCCCCATTCTCACAGAGTATATAGTTAATAATGTTCTTAAGTGGAAGCAGTCAGAAACCACAGGTCTCTTAAAAACGAACAAAACCCCACAAAACAACTCTTTCTTTCATAAAAGGTTATAAATCAAAAATATTGTTAGGTGTAGGAAACATCTAGGGAAAAACAATTGAAAAACAATTGGTGAGGCCCTGGCCCAGGCTGCCCCGAGGCGCTGTGGCTGCCCCATCCCTGGCAGGGCCCAAGGCCAGGCTGGATGGGGCTGGGGGCAGCCTGGGCTGGGGGAGTTGTCCCTGCCCTTGGCAGGGGGTTGGGACTGGGTGGGCTTTAGGGTCCCTTCCAACCCAAACTATTCTGTGATTTCTATGAAGCCACACCAAAAAATAATCTCCCAGATCATCAGTCTGCTGCAGTTTTTGTATTTGCAGGTTCCTTTTTCTTTATTCTGTTGAGGTCTGTCATTTTGGTCTGAGATTTTTAGAAGTGAATATTTTACTCATTCAAAATTTTTGTTATATTAATGCTAGCAGCAGTGGCCTCAAACAAGCCACTTCTGAAGATGGCACAGGAAAAAATATGTGGTGATGACTCTAGCGTTTCTAGCAGCAAATTAATGTCATACCAAATGATCACAAAATATTCTCAGTATACTTCCATCATACAGATCTCTGAAGTTTTTTAAATTTATTTTTAAGTGTTTTTCAGCAAAAGAAGAACATAGCCTAATTAAGGCTGTATTTTTGTTCAGTTTCACTTTTTTGGGGTCTAAAATTTTCTTCAAAAGTGGGGCTAACTCTCAGGTAAAAAGAAGTTGTTTTTTTTTTCATTGCCACTTTAACTCATAAATAGCTGAAATTTAACAGACTTGCCAAGAAGCCATCATTTTAGGTAGAATACTTACAGCTGTAACATTTGCCTCAGAGTGGCACAAGGGCATGAGCATCTGCAAATTATGTCAGAAACTGTAGCACAGAACTTGATTCTAGTAGCAAGCTTGGTTCTAGTGTAGCAAGCTTGATTCTAGTGCATATTGTGATACATTTACTAATGAACAATTTAAAAGAGAGTTTGGCTTAGCTTTTGTAATCTATCGTGCATGAAAATCAGATACTCTTGTATTGAGAAAAAATTATTTACTGTTCAGCAGCTTTTGCTGAAAATAGATTTTTTTTTATTTTTTATTTAGAAAACAATCTGTTTTATTAAATGTAAGGCAAAATTACTGTCTCATACTGATCTAAATTCAAAACACAGATGATCAAGTCAAGTGGGCAAACCAGCCTTACTGAAATTGCCACTTGCTTTCTGTAGCAACATAGTTTAACTGTCACATGCAGAAATGGAACCAGCAAAATGTGACTTGAAATGAAGTCTGCATCTAAAATGATGTTTATAAAAGTTGCATCATTTAGGGACATCAGCTGATAGAGACAGAGATATCATAGTAAAGCTTAGACGTTCCCACTTGTTATTACAAAGATTTCCCAAACTTACAGGGCCAAGATAAAAATTGACTTCTGCATATCTTTCCTTTAGGGAAAATAAGTAGGTTTAAAGTCTTAATCATGTCCTCAACTGGAGATGTGTCGTGCCGAGAAGGTTTATTGTCCTAACATAGAAATCATTTCTTTACAAGGGTGTATAATATATTTAAGCTTTGTCAAATCTGATACAATGCCAGGTTCTATAAATTTGCAGCAGTCCCATAATAAAGTAGAGATGCTATGGAAAGCAAAAGCCCTGCATATGGTTCTGATCTTTTGCCCTGAAATTCAGCAGAATAATAGTCATGTGAAACTTTTGTGAAATGAGAACCAGGCCTGAGGATGTCCCAGACTGCGTGGTTATTCTATTCTGCCCTTGCTACATGTGGTTTGAGTTTTCAGTAGCACTTCCTGGATTTATTGCATATTTATGTAGAAGGAGAGTATGCATCTCTTTCACTCATTAACGCAGAAACTTAGAAATTATAATTTTTCTAAAATTTATTTTTTATTCATTTTTGAATTTACTCACCTTCTTCATTATACAATCCAGAACATGGTAGTCGTATTTACAGGTGACTCCTATACATACAATATCTCTTCCTGTGGATACCTAATCTGATTTTATTCACCTAAAATTGGGAGGATTCAAAAATAAACAAAACCAAACACACTGAAGATATGCCTTCTATTTCAAAGCTTTACATATCCAATAGTACTTGACCAAACTCTTACATTTGTGCAGCTATAGTCTTGATATAGAATAGCGTCAGTTACACATAAGAGTTGGCATCTCTTTGCAAAACTGACCTCTTGTTTACAATTTTATACTAATCACCTTACTGATCTTTCAGTATTGAATTTATTTGCTTTTGCAGTGCCCTACTCTCTACTGTCTGAATATTAAATGTGTTTGTTTTCCCAGAGGGCTAGAGAACATTGGACAAAAGGGTTCAGCAGGAGAGAGTGAAATAAAAAGAGGTTGTGAGTCTTTAACCTTGAGCCTGAAATGAATGTGAACCAAACTCAAGATACTTGGCTTATATGAAGCCAGGTAAACATTCGAGTATAAGCCCACACACTACCAACCATAAGACATCTGCTGATGATTAACAGGCTTTGTGTATTTTGCCTAGATTGTTGTATTTAGGAGTGAGATTCTGAACTTCATCTTTTCTTCTGAATGGACAAATTTGTAGTATCTAAAATTTTTATTCTTTTATTCTTCTTGCCTGATGCAGTATAATAAATCTAACTTTCAAGGTGGGATGAAACTCAAGAGTTTTTTCTATTACAGCTACAGAGAAGAAAGAAGTGGAAACTTATAGCCATGTCAAAAATGTCCTGAAGTGTTGTCCCCACAGTCTTTTGTTTAAAAGCAGTTCATTTTTTTCTGTTGTCTCCATTACTGTGAGAAAAGGGAGCTGTATCACACTGTTTGTCTTCCCTTGGCATTGTCAGTATCATAAAGAAATCTCATCAACATAAGCTCCACATAGTCCATAGAAACCAACACCTTTTAGGTTCTATCCATCATGGGTATGTCCCTGCTTTTACATGCTGTACATTCTGTGAAGTTTATTGGCTTTACCTTCAAAAAGTAATTACACTTTGTTTCAGCAGAGCCCCTAAAACTTTTACAGTAGATATTACTTTATATAACCTTGAACTTACTTTAGCATGTATTAAAAAAATGTTGCTATTGGGCCATGTAACTCTCAGTAAATAATATTTTTCATTTCTTTGATTAAATAGGGTAGTGCTGTTATGTACAAATTAAAATACCACGTTTGTATTCAGCTACCTATGTTTCCACTAACGTACTGAAAGAACCAAATTTTGTTCCTGTAAGCAATAATTTGATACATTAAGGGAAAGATTAACGAGATTTTGAATTATATTGTAATGAAGAAATTCTGTCACTGAATGAGGTATGACACTAAAAAGTAAATGTTTTTTTCCACATACCAAGCAATACATGCAGAATTTAAAGATGGAGAGTTTCAACTTAATTGAAATATTGATGGAAATCAATCTCTGTAACTTTAGGGAGATGTTAAAAAAACAAAGTAGTTTTCTACAGATCCTTAGAGAAGGAAATTTACTAGAAAGCTATCTCTAAGTACTCTCAGATTTAGGGATTTGTCCAGATCTGGCCCTTATATTACTGTTGTATTCAGCAAATGAGCTACTTTACATATCAGCAGGTCTAAACTACTTTTAAGTAGTTGTTTTTTTTTTTTTTTTTTTAAATAGAAGTCACTATGAACAAGCAGAATCTATGCCAGTAGCATCTAAATGCTCCTGCAGGACTTTAATGGTCCATGCCAGAACTTTGTCATAGATCTTTACATAAAGTGAAACGACTGCTGGCTGATTGTATCTTCTGCAATTAAAAACCTTCAGATTGCTCTGTAAACACATTTAGTCCAAGCAAAAGATGTTAGTATAGTGTTTTCTTTCAGTGGGTCATCAGTTTGAACAGTCCCAGCAGAGTATTGAATTCAGGTCACGGCAGGCAGGTTTTCATAACTTGTTTTCAAATACAACCTAATTCTGTTGGTTTCCCCCAGCTGTGTAACATGCAAATCAGCTAGTTAGGTTGACTAAAAGCTTGGCATTAAATGCAACTTTTACTCCAAATTTTGGTATTAAATGCAGTATCAATGCACAGTTTTTAAAACACTTTAAATCAGTTCTAACCCTACCATATCCTTTTCTGACACTACTTCTGAAATCTTGCTTAAGCAGAATTTCAGTGACTTCAGTGGTGTTTTTTTTCTACTTCAGAACTTGGAGTCTCATAAAATGAAACTAAGTTCCTCCCTTGCTAGCCTGTAGAGGCTTAAATGCAGTTTGTGTGGCCGGAAGAAAAGCTTTACTTTCACTGGGTACTACAGAATCTGTACAAGCATAATAAGAAATCACAAGCCTTTTCTATTTAATTGAAAATCTAATTTACCTTTATTAAAAAAAAAAAATCTAGCTGGCAAACAGAACCTAAATCCATGCAATAAAAAGTGGCTGCATTCAAAATTAAGTATTTACTTAGTCGATAAGTTATAGTGAACAGCTGCAATTGAGTAAGATGATTTATTTTTATTTAGATAGCAGAAATAATAGAGATCTTTGCAGAAAATACCACCATATCAGCCTATATTATAAAGTAAGCATGTTACAGAGAAATTCCCTGATTTAACTTAGCACAATGTGGTAACGTGTCTTAAAGATTGCTTTGGCTAACATGCTGGTTTTTTCATTATTTAGACTAATTACTTTGCACTTTAAAATACAAGATAGAAAGGCCTAGATAATGAGGGAATTAGTATGTCAACTCTACTCTATAAGTTCAAATCCTATTTTTAGTAATGCAAATGAATCTTTTATCTCAGTCTGTTCACTACAGAACCATAACACAGCAAAACACAATTCAACGCAATTCAGCCTGCATAAAGCCCTGCTTTATAATTCCAGGTGCTCTGTCAAATAGAGGTGCTAGGTGCACCATCTGATTGTAGCACATAATCTTTACTCTTCTCATCCTCCTCTTGCCTTGCATGCCTGCCAGCCTCCTGATATCTTCCAGTACCCCACATCTGGCCAAGACCATTCTGCACCGCTCCGGTCCTCTTATTTGGAACTTAAGCAGTACACGAACCTGCTTTTTGTACTGTGTTACCTGGTGTTACCAAACATATTTCCAAAGAGAAGGGAGGGTATTTGGCCTCTGACCAAGGGCCATGGATCTGAAGATGGCATGACTTCTGCTCTCAGGATTTTTGAACGATAACGAATATTTAAAGGTAGAGAACACAAACAAGGACAAAGGTCAGAGAGATCAAAATACAAGTCAGCCTCTTTCTCAAATCTGCTGAAATTCTGTATGGCTTGGACAGCTCCAACCACAGGATCAGCTAGATCCCACAGCTGGAACATGGTGACCCCATGTCATTAACAAAATACAGTCTGCTGATTCAAGGAGGAATTAAAGCTTTACAAATTAGTGCTGTATTAAACCAATCAGTAATGTGCAGCATATTCACATGTAAAAAGATACACATACCTACCGCCAACCATTTCAAATGCGTGTGGAAAAGCTTTCACAATGCCTGCTTGCACCTTTTTCTGCCTCTGCCTGTGTTTTGGTCTCCCCTTTAAGTAATGCTAAAATTCACTCATGAACTACATGGAAGTAGAAGGATAGAACTCATATTTAGTCATAAAGCATTTGCCAACAGATCACATTTTTGCCATTCTGTTTTTTCCTCTCTGCCCCTCACCTCCTTCCAAAAAGTTATGTTTTTTCAGTAGTAACACATAGCACATTCCTTCACGTCTTTTCAGGACCAGCAGGTCACTGGGATACAGACAGCATCCCTCCCTTTGCTCACCCACAGAGCACTAGTGTCCCCACTCTGCCATGCTCCTCTCTCTGCTCCTTTCATTTCCTACTGAGAAAGCAATTTGCACTGTGGCTGACAGTCTGATGGGCTGAGCCTTGTAGTTTTCACCTGTGTTCTTATTGTCAGGTGGCTAACAACATTAAATTTATCCTGGCATAAGTCTGCTGACCTAGTTTAAAGACTGCATATATGGCATAAATTGTGTCGCTTTCAGCGTCTAACCTTACAAACAGTATTAAAACTGAGACACAGAAAATGAAAGAGCTTGCTGTTTAACAATGCAATTCAAGTCAAACCAACAATCAATACATTACTTTATTATGTTTACTATATATTAAAAAGTTAAATGGCTAGAACAGTGGGTCTATACTCGAGTGTTTACCTCACATATGCATGAAGGAAAAATAAAAGTTGGTTCAACAATACGATGTTCACATTATCCAGGCTTCCAAGTGTAGTTGTTGTGTGCAAGTTATCTCTGTTCATGTGGTAACTGTGTTTTTTTTTTTCCTTTTTCCTTTTTTTTTTTCCTTTTCCCCCTGTGATAGCATGATTATGCTTAGTATTTTGTCTGCTTGGCTTTTTGTGCTCTTGGCTGCATTCATTTAGATTTTGCTTTAAAACATTGATATTACTGATAGCTTTTACCCTTGGCTCCTGTGTGTCTCATATGTACCCATCAAACTGTGTCTCTGTTCTGTGCTTTTCTGTTTGTGAAGTGTGATATGTTATGTGTAATGTGTTTTTTTTTAACAATACAAAAGAGACTTTTTTAATTAAAAAAGCCTTCCTACTTACTCACTGCAAAACTATCAACATGCATGGTTTTACATTTGCATTACAATTAACATGGCTTGTCTTTTACTAGGGATGTACCACACGAGTGGATGTTCGCTTTCTTTAACCAGTACTTCCCATCAGTTCTTTGATGGCTTTAAACTTGATTTATTTTAATATTGCAGTTGATACAGATATTCAAAATGCACATAACTGAGCCACTCGTTTATGCATATAACATCCAGAGACTATGGACTTCAGCTGCCTGCACTGCCCTAACCATATGCTACATTCTTCACAAAGTATTCTCTAACAGTGTTGCCCTTTAAAGGTGCTACCTCTGACATCTCCTTCCTTTTCTCCCCCCAGATCCGCGTCGTGAAGGCATTCCGTAGCTCTCTCTATGAAGGTTTAGAAAAACCAGAATCTAGAACCTCTATTCACAACTTTATGACTCATCCTGAATTTAGGATAGAAGATTCCCAGCCCCACATCCCACTCATTGATGACACAGACCTAGAAGAAGACTCTGCTCTCAAGAAAAACTCGAGTCCACCGTCTTCGCTGAACAAGAACAACAGTGCTATCGACAGTGGAATAAATCTTACAACTGACACAAGTAAATCAGCTACCTCTTCTAGTCCAGGAAGCCCAATACATAGCCTGGAGACATCACTTTAGCTGAAAAGGTCACCGCAAAAAAAAAAAAAAATAGTAAAATAAAATAAAAACCACAGCAACCGAAATATATAAATATATATATTAAAAACATTGCTGGCTGAAAAGCTGTTTGAACTCTTATTCACTCTGAGACAAGTGAATGAATTGTTGATCACAATGGTTTTGGGGAAAGAATGAATGGCTGATTTACATACCCCCTCTTGTTCCCTTTCAGAAAAACAAAACAAACAAAAAAATACCCTCCTGCATGAATGTACTGTACACTTCTGGCCCTTCTTTCTCTCTTTTTGTTTCTCTTTATTTTTATTTCATTTTGTTTTATTTTTCCTCCTTAAGCAGGAACTGCAGAGGACTTCTTTCTGAGGCTATTTATCCAATTCACTGGTCTGTGAGTTTTTTGAAATGCTTGTGTGGCATGGACTCAATTGTATAGATTAATTTAAATAACTTTTTTGAAGTTGCAAAGCTTAACTTGCACAGTAGATTTGCACCAGTTGGACAGAGGAACTTAAACATTTATGAGACTATATATAGAGATATATACATATAAGTATATACATAATTAATTATATATATGTATATATCTATCTATATATATATAGTTATATATATATAAAGTTTCTTTGTTGGCATGTTGCCTTGTTTCTGCTCAAATTGCTCTGACTATTTTAACTTATTTATGTCCTAAAAAAAGAATGTAATTTGTTTACAAGCCTGTAGATAATATCCTTAACTATTTGTAGGGTTAAGAAAGCACTTCCTGCCGAAGTAGTATAAAAATGGCTCAGCTCAGCTCATTGAAAACATCTGTAATATTGCACCCTGGATATTTTATTACAACTGTATTCTGATTTCTGCCTGATTTTTATTTTTATTTTATTTTTTTTTGTTAAGTAATGTAGATATTGCTAGTAAATAACAAAAGAAGCCAAAATATAACACATTGGATGTAGCATTGTGATCCTATATACAGGGAGGTAAACCAGGCTTCCTTTGTTTCAAATAAAAATCAGAATGATCAGGTTCTCTCTCTTTTTTTTTTCTTTTTTTTTTTTTTTTCTTTTTTTTCCCTCTGATAAACTGCTTGAATTTGTTTTGGTGCAACAGATGATAATGGAGGCTATTTCATTCTTTAAACATATGGCAATGGCTTCCAAAAATAATTTTGGAGAGAAAGAATGTGAAACTGAGTTGAGTTTATAAATAACAGATTAAAAATAAGTTATATTTGGTTTGTCTATATGGAGATCAAACTAATGTTAAAATATTGTGATATATTGTGTTAATCCTTTTCAGTTAGTAATTTAGGCATTTATTTCCTTACTACTTACAAAGTATGGGCTGTTGGCATTTTGGATGAAAATTACTGTAGGTTGTTGCTTTAATTTTTTTTTTTTTAAAGAAAACTATCATTTCTGCACTACTAGGTCTGACTGAAGCTATATTAATTGTGTATTGAGATATGCTTTGTGTGATTTTGTTTTTAACCAAGCTTGTCTTCCTGTAGTCACAAGGTATACTGTAACAATTGTTTTACTTAGAGCTTTCTACAAAGAAAGCTATTTGGAAAACCTGCAGTAAGAGGGTGAAAAATATTTTTCAAGATGGTAACAGCCCTGGTAACTTAAAACTTATGAGCTTATATAATTGCTATGTCAACCACTTGAATGCTAAGCACTTTGTGGATCACAGATTTTTCATAAATAATTTTTGTATTTAATATAAAGTTTGCTTGGAGACTTTTCAGCATATGATCTTTTCCATAATTGTACAGTGCAAAAGATATTTTGAATTACACCACTGATTAAGCCAGATGTGTTGAAAAACACTCTCAAACTAGCTTGATAAATTGATTTGTTAAGGTATTACTGGTTGTCTTAAAGTTGGCTAATAACATGGTGCATCTCTGCAGTCACAAGAACTAATCCAAGCCAGAACTCTCCAAAACAAGATTAGACTCATGGCCAAACTGCAGACTGAACTGACTAAAGTGTTTTCAGGGTGCATCAAGACTATTCAGCCAGGTAAAGCTCAAATCAGCTTGAATTGCCAGCTTCCGGACTTTTGTGTAGAAGCTTGAATGTTTTTGGCTCAAACTCATAGTTCGCTGATCCAAACTTTTCACTGACCAACACAACAGGTCTTGGGAGGCGTATACAACTCTGTTTTCAACAGATAGTGGTACCCATTTCTTAACAGTAAAAAGCTAGCATGAAAGCATTATTATTTTAGCTAATTCCTAGCAACAAAGTGATTGAAACTCAGTCAGGATTGTTCTTCGCTTTGTAAATATGGTGATTAACCTTTGTATAACATGTATTGGGTTTCTATGGCCTATTTGGGATATCATATTCAGAAGAAAAAAAGTGTTATCTATTTACAGGGAAGCCTCTAGCTTTGGACTTGAACATCTTCAAAAGCTGTTAATACTGGAACAATTTATTTTCAGCATCTTAACACTGACTCTTTGCCTTTTTATTTTCAAACACTTCATATTTTTTCTTGGTTTAATTTTTTTTTTTTAATTTTCCTGTAGGAGTACCCCTCTCTAAGGTACCATTTGCAGACTTGAAAACTGTTAAGAAAATGAACACTGCATTCTGTGTATATATAGTAAAACATATATAAACTGAGATGCATAGAAAACTTGGGCTTTTGTGAGCAGAGACTGTGCTTTATGTATATGATAAATGATAGATTTTTTTTTTAAAAAAGCAGAATAGCTATGACCTTTCAACTACAAGTCGTGCATCACAATTCCTTTCTTTTATTGCTTGACCTCTCTGTGATGGGAACAATGGATCAAAAACCAAAATGATCAGTTTGTTAAAATTCCCTGCAATATATAAATGCTCGCTCTCGACGTACTGTACTTAGCAGCATGAGATTTGTGGACAACAATACAGTGGTACATTGGCAATCCATCCCACTAGGGGTTATTAATATATGTTCATTCATCTGTTTTTATGAATTTTTTTATCTAGACAATAATTGTAAATAAAGAACTTACTCTGTCTGTTCATTTAATACTATGCAAAAGGTTATGCTTTCTATTGTTATTCTTATTCCTACAGTGTGATGCTGGAATGTTTGTGGTTTCAAAAAAAAAAAAAAAAAGACAAAAGTAAGTAAAATATGTGATGTAAATTATTTTATAGTTTGAAACAAAATGATAAAGTTTTACTCTTGCTGCTTACTGTCTAATAGATCTCTCTTGGCAGGAGCACAAGTGGAAAATTTAAAGAAATAAATTCACAAAGCAGCATGAACAATAACAGTCTGAACGTAACAGCTTTCTTTATTTTCACTTGAAGTCATTAAATCTAGCGTTAGGTTCCCACTGGCATGTTTTAATGTAATCGTGTATGCCAATGCTCTGGATTGGCAGCAGGAAGCCTGCTGACCAGCCAGTGGTTGCACTGGCTACCTCAGGCTTTCCTTACGCCCAGGTGCTGAGTCAACCCCGAGTGCTTTGTATTCCTGTCTGCTGCGCGACAACTGCTTGGTCCATGCTGTGGTGGTGCATGGTGGTGGGAATGGCTGAGCTGAATGCTGCAGAGAACTTGGCTGAAATTAGTAAGTACAGAACAAGGAAGATGCATGAAGGCCCTGTCAATTTGAGTACGAAAAAAATTAGTTTAATGTTGGTCCTAAGATGAGCGTCAAAGTCTGTTTCCCTATCACTCAGGCCCATATTACATATCCCTCCATTAAGATTGCCTTTTGCATCTCTTTCACTCTCTGCCACTCTTAGAAATATTAGCTTTGACACCTTTTAGAACTGTGGGTTAAGGCCAGGAGGTCCATGTCCTGCCAGTTAAGACCTACCCTAAAATCTCTGCATATGCAGTACAAGGAACAAATGAGGGATTGCCCATTCTGCGGCTCAGACACTCAGCCCTGAAAGTTCCTAGCGCCTCCCACCCCCAGCCTGGATTAATGAACAGATACAGGCTGTGACCATGCAAAATTACTGCTCTACCAATGGCAAGGTTTAGAAGTTAAACAAACAGGCGTACAGATTCCAGCTTCTCGCACAAGGTGTGAGGTAACTGTCATAACCACATTTTTAGAGGTAAAATGCTTCACATCACAGACTCTTTTGTCTTCTTAGATTTCAAGCTTTTACACACAAATTCTGTATGACAAGAAGCATCCGATAGCAGCACTGCCAAAACTACCACAAAATAGTACTAAAGTGGGAGAAAAGTTACCAGTAAATAAAAATTAATTCCACAGAGTAAATTAACAAAAACCCTGCAGAAAATTGTTGTTAGGGCATACTGTTGGACAGTGGCTTTCTTGGACAAATTGAAATTGTGAGCTCAGTCTAGGTGACAATCTGACTTTTTTTCTTTTAATTCTGTCACCCATTTACAGGTCCAGTTGCCCTCCTTTCTACACACATAACTATTTACAGCCTTAGTCCAGGTGCTTTTGGCAGAGCTCTTCATCTCTGAAATAAGTATGCACATGCTAAAGTGTTTGGAAGAAAGAGGACTGGGATTTTTCAGTGGGTTTTAAGCAACATATATGTTAATCTTCTGTCAGCTTCAGAGGTCTATTTTAGCAATTGCACCTCTTCAAGATGTTTTTGACATCTTTGTAGCACTGCATGGAAGTGAGCCAAGCATGTAAATTTAGGAGAATATCAAGGAAGAAATTCCCCACTATACTAACTTGCTATTCTTTGCATCAAACTGAAGATTCAGAACGGCGCATAATACTTAAGTTATTAGTCTATCATGGGTAATTCACATCCTGATTCAAAATAAGGGTGCCAGGTTTTATTCTTGCTGTTCTTCTTTTATCCATACTAAATATGCCACTAAGAAGACAACAAGTTAGTTACACACACATAGATAGAAAAATCAAGCATTGATCGTGCATGCTGATGCTACACCAAGTGCCACTGCATGTCTTTGTCATGAGATGCTGTACTGACACAGGATGGGGGAAATGGTTCAGAAATAATGGGTGAAGGAAAAGAGAAAGGAGAACAGTAAGGAGCAGGAGGAAAAAAAATGCAGGTGCATTTATACTTCACTATATGCTGAAATGAAATAAACTCCTAATAGGTTATTGGTGATTTGATCTAGGCACTGAGTTCTAATACCACAGATATTTAAGTAGTATCTTCTGTCTTTTCCAACTAAAGTTAAAATTCATAAATAGGCTCAGGTTGGCATAGGTTAGGCATCCTGATTTACAAAACTTGCTCAGCTGTTACCTCAAACCTGTCATCTCATGAGAAGATTGATTGGAAGAAAGATGACTGCCTTCCAAATTATGTTTTTCTATTGTTCTATGACACAAAAATAAACGTCACAACTTGTGGTATTGGTTAACTTCAAAGTAGCATTGCACTTCTCACAAAGGTTGTGAGAGGATCAGGGTTCAACACTTCAGGCTTCCTCTTGGTTTTATGGTATTATTGTAGTTGCTTTTGGGGAAACCACAAAAAAGTAAGCAACAGACATTTCCTATATATGTTTGTATTCCTGCAGCACTGTGAGACACTGGCAAGGATGAAAGAAAAGTTATTCATGGTCCAGATCAGGACCAGGCAAACATGTAAATTGCTCTGGATTATAAACTACAGATCCATATTTTGAATTTTATCAGCATAGGTAATGCTCAGATTTGTTCATCCACACATTGGTAAGACGAGGTAGTGAATGCCAGAGAAAAGTGATTCTTTTTTCTTTCTACAAACAGGCCTCAACAGGTATATTAATTCTATAGTAAAATAAAGTGATGGAAACTGAAACTAACTATCATCAAACTACTTATTTATTAAACAAGACAGACTGTTGAAAGACAAATCAAAGGAAATATTTATGACAACATTTTCTCCCATATGTTCAAATAAACATTGATCAACTGTGTATTTTATGCTGCCGGTCTGGGAGAGCATTTTTGCCTGGTACCAACTGAGGTATTAAGCGCTGAACGCACTTTTCTGTTTATTCGGTCTATGACGGAATTTTCACTTTTCAAGCAACTCATAGAACACCTGCCTCTCCTCTTTGTGTTTGTGGATTTAAGAATGGTTAGAAGTTGAGCTGGTATAAGCAGTGTTGATACATAGCCAATTAAATTACTTTATTTTTATAAGATCATCCGTAACTATGAAAATCTGAAAAACAAGTTATCTAGTTTTCTCTAAAAAACAAAACAAAACAAAAAACTATAGAATACTTATGTCATCTCTTTAAGATGACCTATATGTTACTTTCATCAGAGAGTTATTTCAAATTCAAGTTTTGTAAGAGGCATTTTAAATAATTTTCTAAAAAGATTAGAGAGTACAAGAAGATAAACATTATCTGGTGACAAATTATATGAGTAAGTTACAAACTTTCTCATCAAAGCATGTCAACTAGGAAAGCTTTCTTATGCTTACTTTGCATAGGTACAATTAATCATAATTCTTAATTTGACCCATTTGGAATACTTTTATAAAAGACAAAGATTACAGGAGTCATAAAACCTGTCATTGTTTACATAAATAGTGTATTAGGTTTGGCAAGTAACTGAAACAAATCACATTCTTTCTGTCAAAAAAAAATAAAATGCTAAAGACTATATTCCATACCTTCTTTAACTCCTGATAAACTTGCCATACCTCTAAAAAGTGTTATATGCCAGCACTAGTGTTTATGTAGTTATATGGTGAACTGGATCAGGCTGTTTACCTGCTGAAAACTAGGTGTTGTGGCTGCTGGATAATTCCGGCCGCTTTCTAGGCAGTTCCATGACTGGTCTCACCATATTTGCTGGTGAAGGCTAGAGCTGGGGCAGAGAAGCAACAGTAAAATCTGTTGAGAGATAGAGAGAGGACAGAATAAAGCCACAATTATTTCAGATTAAAATGACTGTTCTTCCAAGCCAAATTCAAAGGGAATTGAACAGATGCCTCTAGTTTTTGTTTGACTGTCTTTCTGTCTTACCACTTAGGTACCAAAAATATCATAGTGAATTATGGTTTCAGAAGCAAAAATGCAGAGTCACAAGCCTCTGCTCAGTGGCTGCTGTAAATAAAGCTGATTTTCTACCAGGCAGGTGCTTGCATCTGACAAAATACCATCACGCTTCACATGAACTGACATACTTGCTGGAAGTCTGAGCAAGGCTGAGGGGACTTATCTCTTAACAGAGCTGTAGGATGTACAACATTGGCTGGATCTGGGGAAGCCACTTTTGATTATATATATACCTTTATGGTGGAGTTTAATCTATTGTCAAGAATTAAAATCACTTATGGTTGATTTTATTATCCTATTTTATCCTCCTGTGAGGAATTTGGATATTTTCAGTATTTTTCTATTATACTTTCTGTGCTGTTTTCTGTAAGACCGAAGTGATAAAAAGGGTTTTATTAAATTATGCCTTTTTACCTATATCCCTAGATTAGGGTCCAGTAGCCTCCAATACCCCTTGACTCCTGGATATGAATTGCACTTTCACTGTATGAGAAAACAGAGAAAAAATACATTGGTTGAGTATGCTTTAGGGATTATTCGATTGCCTTTCTTTGCATTTTCATGTTTAAGGCTAGAAGCACTACCTAATAATGACAGAGCATTTTGTCTCCTCAGCATTCCTGCCCATCTGATGGTGCGAGTACATTTTGTTCTTGAAAATGTTCATGCTGATCTATGATGTGCCACTGGCAGAGCATTCTTGTGTTAATAGTGGGCCAGCACAGCGGAATGGAAATCTGCCATTCTTCCAAACACCAGACACTACAAATAATAGCAATCTCCTGATAACACTTTGAATTGCCTGACGTCAGAGAATACCGCTTTGTTGGCTAGTTACAGTCAAATCTTTGCTTAAGATTCATTTTCTTTCAAAAAGGAGACCCCCCAGCAGTCTCTCTATGCTTAAATGTTCAGTTCTATTATTGTATCCTGAAATGGGACTAAACTGTTATGATTTGAGATTCCTTTGTTCAGTAGCTTACATAATGCACATGCTACATTGCACAAATCATGTCTTTATAAAAAAAATTCAAAAGAGACATTCTTTAGGTTCTCTCGTCATCTGAGACTTAGGGGGAACTCAGACAAGTAGTACTGATAGATCTCTTCTTCTAAATTAGTTTCACAAAACATCATTCGAAAAAATCTTATCAAAGAAAAAAGATCTAGTTTAAGAAAATAGCAGCTAGTCATCAAATTATCCTGGGCTCAGAAAACATCTGATTTTAAGACTTTGCAGGCATTATCACAAAGGAGAGGAGAAGTCCTGCTTTTGCCAGCTTTAACAAAATACTGCTGTTGCTCTTGAGGCTGCAACTCAATGGTGTCAGAACAGCAGAAAAGTCAGTATAGCTCTGGCCACTTGGGCCTCTTACTATGGTCCTGTGAAAATGAGCTTTGAAAATGACACGTGAAGAACACTTTAAGAGAATTTCTAATAAGGTAATTTTAGTACATGGTTACAAAATCCTCAAAATAGTATGCAGGTTTACTTCCAAAAAAAAAAAAAAAAAAGTCTAAGTCTGTATGCTGTATTAGAAAATTTATTTTCTTTAAAAGACAGATCTCCCCCTTTTTTATTTCTGAGAAGGTGTTTTTTTTGTTTGTTTTTGTTTGTTTTTTTTTTTTAAATATATATATATATACAATCTTCATAGAGTTAATAATTTCATAAACTACTTGCAAGCAGTCTCACTGAACTACAAACGAAACTACTTGGTAGAACTTGTCATAGCTTGTAACACATACATTTGTTAAGCTTAATTAATAATTTTTTTTCTAGGTTTTAAACAATGGTTAGTTTAAAAAGCCCTATGTTATTTCAAAGTTACCATGGCTCAGTCCCTGACCAACAATTTCAAAATGGTAAAGAGCTTTTTTTTTTTAAAAAAAAAAAAAAAAAAGGAAAGAAAAAAGAAGCTAACACCTATTAGAAGCTTTTTCAAGACTGAAGTATTTGACGCTCATTTACAGGCTAAGCCAAAAGGTACAAGTGTTTGCAATCTTGTGATGAGAACTGTTGGCACTTGTAAACCAACAAAAGCAGCAGGTGCAAGAAAGAAATCTTTTGAAGTCTTATTCTGCAAAAGTACTAGCTATCCAGAAAATATAATGTTAGCAACAGTCATATATTGCTAAGCAATTACCCAAACCAAATCTTTGAGCTCTGGTATTTCTGTCCGCTATTAGCTATCATAGTTATCTAGTTTGCAAACATAATAAGCATCAAAGCCACCAAAAACTGAAGGTTGGCTTGAATAGTAGTTGCAGGTGTGTGAGCTGCTTAAGATGAAGCACTGATGTAATAGCAAACAAGCACGTTACCAGAGAGTGCTTTGTGAAGCAAGAAGGTGGAAAAAAATCTACTGCGTGATGGTGCGATGGGAGAAGATATGGTCTGAGCAGCTATGCACTGATTTATTGACAAGGTAACGTTAATGAGTTGAGAACACAGTAAAGGAGAGCGTAGTGTTTTAATTCTTAGAAAGTCTCATTGGAGGAGTTCAATTCTGTTCAGCCATTATATCCTTCGAGATTATTTTGACCTGCGGTGTGTTACTAAGCAAATCTGGAAGACATTAATGTAGCATTCCTGGTGAAATCAGTAAATCCTGTCTACTGCAATGATAGACCCCCTACCGCTTTGATTTACAGTCTACCATATGCTTGCTCTTTTTGTTTGTCTCTTGTTCTGTTGCTTGTCATCAGACTTACAGAACCTTCCTGGGAGATCTGGGCTCCCATGGGTCAGAACGGTGCAGCAAAACTCCTCTGAGGAAATAGTACTTTTATTCTCTCATCTTAAACTTAATATGTTTGATGGCAATGAGCAGCATTTGAAACTTATTAGCCCAGATACACAAAAACTATTTCAATTATTTGGATTAGGATTTCATTTGTTGTCATTGCTTTTCACTTCTGTTCCAATCTGTATTTTGTGAATTACACCCAGAGACCTATAATTGAAGTAACTTCTATAAATAATGAAAAATTATCTGGCAATGTCCCACATCTCAATACATTATTCTCTAGTTATCAGTATCTCACACTTACTATTATTCTTTATTTCACGTTTCAGCTGATAGACTGCAGATACTTTTTACTAATTTTAGTAGCCATCTTTTCTCTACTGTGAGTTCAACCAAGCATAAGCTTTCCCATTAGTACTATATTTAGTCTTCTTGACTTCAGGGGCTATTCTTGCTATTTGTATGTTGCTTTATAGATAGAAGGCCACTTAAGGGTACAGGAAACTTCTGGACTCAAGCTTTAAGTTTGTAGCTATTTGTTTTTTAGGATGTCTTCACTGACTTGGAAGCACAGAGTATCTCAATGTGAAAAGCCCTCTTGTGTGATTAATAAGCAAAGCATAGATTAACATTGAGATGGGTTGCTGTCTAAATAGAGGAGCAGAATTAGGATGGGAGTTAACTACACTTGAAGTCAACTGGATTTTTAAGGATCCTTCTGATCCATCTTAAAATTCATTTAAAAACTGAGCTTCACCAGATTCTCTTATTGCTCATTCTTGTACTTAATTGCAAGCTGCCCATCTCAAATGAAGGTGCAAGCAGTACTTGTATTTAACATTTAGTATTGGTGTTAAACACTTGCAGATTTGTTTATGCAGAGAAAATACAGTAATGCGTTATTTTAGCTTTATGGGAGTTGCTTCTTGTGGCAACAAAGGCTGAGGTAACACTGTGGTAATGCAGTGAGTTGTGGCACGAGATTAATATGTTTTTGTTCCAGACGTAGGAAAATACTAGGAACAGATTTTTGGACTGAAAAAAAAAAAGCTATTTTCTAGTCAGAATATACAGATACACTTTTTGACATGGAAAACTGAAGAAAAAAAAAAAAGAGAGAAAAGTATTACATTTCCAAGAACTGTGGTGACCTGTTCTTGTCCATAAAATCTCTGACAGATCCTCAGAGGGTTGTGACTGAGAAACCTGATTGATGCTGTGCGTGTGCAGCCTGGTACAGGCTTGTAAACCTGTTGGCTTTGGACAGTCTCCATTAAGCTCTGTAACTCAGCCCCGCAGAGAAGCAGCTGCCATGGGGGTGACAGAAGGGGCGCTGGGGAGAATCGGAATTAGAACAGGATTTTTTAGAAACTTTTTCTCCCAAGATCGGATTGCGTTTGTTTCTAACATAGAGAGGCTGAGCTGCATATCTGAGAGCCGCAGGAGAAAACCATGGTGCTGCATTGGAAGAGCAATGCCTGGGTGATATAACTTTAAAAATTGTAAACTACTTTTGAGTATTGTACAGTATAGCATAGCTGGAATGCGACAGGACCTAGGCACTATGGTGATAGATATGATAATAACTGTAATGATTCCCCATATTCAGCTTTTATGATGCAGATTCAATCCTCTGGTATTGGCACCGATGAGGGGAGAGGGCATTCTCCACAATGTTAATGGTCCATGCTATAATAAATACTCCCTTTCAAATTAAATTGAAAATAGAGCTGATAGCAACTCAGATTTGAAGAACATGTTATGAATAACAAGTGAAGGCAAGAGTGTAAAATCAATAGGAAATGAATTCTCCGCAGGTTCTCCAGCCCACGCTGCATGGCACTACCATGCGCTGTCACCCAAGTTCAAGTATTTCTCTGCCTATTCCTCTGCAGGTTTAATGCACGTCCTACACATAATACTTACTTCCACCACTTTCACATGGAGAATAAGTAATTTATAAATTCTTTAAGTCTCATTCTCAGAATTAATTTTATTGATTTGTATAGAATAGAAAATGTCTTCATTCTCCCATTCTGACTGCCCTCAACAGAAGTTAACGTACAACTATAAAAGACATTACAGCATTAGAAATGAATCTCATTAACATCATTTTTTGCAGTCCACCACCGCAAAAACAGCAGTTTTCATGTTTCACATGAAACATTCTGTCTTCAGGCTTCAATAATTTCCAGAAAACTGTTGAGCTTTGAAGTAATCCCTTGAACGTTGAGTTACTCTGATCAAAAGAAAGAACTATTTCTAAGAATTGTAAATTTCTTTGATTTTTCTGATTATTTTTTTTTTCCTTTTCTTTTATACCCCCACCTCCCAAACCCTTTTTTTAACTGCTGTGGGTGGGATTTTGTTTTTGGTGTTTTGTTTTTGGAAGCTGGATTATCATAAATAAATAAATTAGACTATTAGCTTAAGCACTTATTCAGGAGAACTTTTTCTCCTGTAAAATTTCATGCCCAATAGCAGTGCAGGTGGTAATAAATGTGGTGATTAAATAATAATTAAAAAAGAAAAAAATTATTAGATTGCTTTTTCATTATTTTTCTCTTTCATTTGGCTTAAATGTGGTTGCAGAAAAACTTGACAGAGTAATCTATTTTTAAGTCTTTGGGAATAATACTTGAATATTTTCTACACCAAAATTCATGAAGTTATCTAGCTTGAGGATAAGAAAAACAACCAAGTTCATCGAGTCATTTTTCCATTGAACTATTACCCTTTTCCATATCCAGCAATTCCTGCAAGTGATACACAATATTTTGCAGGAGCACTGTATCTTCTGGTAGCATAGATAAGCAAAATGCACATCACAAATACTACTCTGGAGATGGGAATTCGATATTTCCCCAGTAAATGCACAGGATGTGTTACAGAAGTACAGTCAGAAGCATGCCAAAGACAATGGACTGGGAAGCTGGTTTAAGTAAGGGCCGAGGACAGCAGCTGAGGAGACAGTCTGGTTTAGGACAGTGTCTGAATCGAGAACAGACAGATGTTGGCTCTGAAAGAAACACTACAGCAAACTGGGAAGAGGGCTGGGCAAGCCTTTGGGGAAATCACATCAAAGAAATATAAGTGCTATTAAATTTGCCTCACTTGTAGGTTAAATCAAGAAGAGGAAGGGAAATAAAAGCAGGATGTAATTATGCAGAGATTATACAAAACTGCTTGAATTAATTATGAAGGCCCTTACTCATGGCTGCAATAGATGACACCTGGACGCTGTAGCAGGCTCAAATGGTTTTCTGCTGTAAATTTTACCAATGTGTAGGTGCAAACAGAGGTGCAGCTGAAGGACAACAGAAGAAACTGCTTCCATAGCACGACTCCTTCCATATCTGGGGGAATGTAATGTGAGGGTTGTCTGTCAAGTTGCTGTGCCCCTGTGGAGGGTGCTGCACAATATATCACACTCAGCTTTTTTCCCCAGATGATGTTCTGGCGCACGCTGAAAAACTTTAAACAGAAACTGATATATTTAGAGTATTAAACGCTTCTGGCTGCCACTGCAGCATTAACTCATAGAAAGGGAGTTTTCCTTGGACACAGGATAAGTTCACCTACAGCTTTGAATTGTTATGGGGTAGAATCAGTAAAGCCTTGTTGCAATTTGTGGATTTGCAAGTAGCATTCAAATACAGAGGTCTGGTATTATTTGCAGAATTAGATAGTGAGTGTACACGTCCCTGTGAGTGGATGAGACAGAAGCAGTAAAAATAAGAGAAACAAAGGTAAAAACGACACAGTCGGTTCACGGGGAAAACACATACAACTCAGAGCGCTAATTAAAGAACATGAGCTTCAAATTTAGTGCTAAGAGGAATGAGATCAAGATGTTGGACAAGGAATATTGCCTTCCATCCCCTCCCCCCACCCCCAATAGGCTCAGGAAAACACAGCTGAAGACAGATAAACACGACAGTATCAAAGAAACTCTATAAATGCTTTTTCTCTTTTTAGAAGAGTGTTAGACCCCAGGCCAACTATTCTCTGCCTTATGGGGCAGAATATAGATACTTGCAACACGATCGTATTTTTCATTGCTGCGTGTATTTATGTCCAGTGATTCTCTATGATGGTTACAGTTATGAACAGAAAGTTCAGACATGCTCATGGATTTATACGTCACAGTCTTAAAAGTGCTGTGCTCTAACCTTGCCTGTTCCACGTGAGAATTCAGAGATTATATCAATTCATTCTGAGTTATTCCAAGAGATAATTTGCAATTGATTTTTCAGTGCTCAGATTAGCCACATAGTGTCACCCTAGACCGTCAAAAAGTTTAATAAAAGGCATTCTGCCTAATCACTAGTGTTGAGAAACTGTACTAGAAATAGTCTAGAGAAATGTTCCTACTTCCTAATAAATTAACAAGCTTCTCAGGGGGATCTATTTCATCCTGCGTGACATGTCGTTAGCCAGAATCCCGCTGTCTTCAGGTGTTTCTGAAATTCTGGGAGAGATGTTTCCATACTCTATGCCAATCAACACCAACAAAGTGCATTTTAGTTGTTCTTTTCTGCTTCAGATTTTGTCCTCTGTAATTTTCATATTTGGAGAGAAAATGCTAACACTAGTGTTTGGGATTTTTAGCAATGACATACAAAAAGCATGTTTGTTCTTTTTGTAAGTTTTTGAAATACAATTTAGATTTTTGAAAGCAAACGTTTCAGAAAAAGCTTAAGTATTTAAATTTATTCCCCTCAGGAACTCCAGTGATGTTTCAAATGAAGCAAAGCAAAATCTGTTACTTCACTTTCTTATCTTTGGTTTCTGAAGGTGTATGGAACAGAAATTGGTTTGTATTCCAGGGTCTGCATTTGCCCCATATGGCTTTGATTTCAGATGAAATATTTAAATCCAGATAATACAAATTATTGAAAGAATTATCATTTTCAAAATTTTTTTTTTTTAAACACAAAGCAAAATTACAAAGTATCTTTGACATCCAAAAGAAAAGATCTAAGTGCAAAATATGAGGAAACTTTCCTTTAAAACCATAAGGACTTTAAAATCTAATTGCAAGTACAAGGTTGTGGACATTTGGATGTTGAATGGATGGAGATTCAAAGCCTATTCTCAATCTCCACAGCAGACACATAATAAAAAAAGAAATTACAGATTCCACTTATAACAACTAAATTTCCCATGAGCAATAGATACTAATATTAAAGGTAACTAGTCCATAGTAAATAACACCTAAGGCATTCTTGATAGCCACAGTTAACAGCAATCACTAGGTAATTTAAGGTGGTGTTCTTGACCCTATTTCCTCTGTGACCTGTTGTGTCTACTAAATTAATATGATAAAAACCTGACTATAGTGATAGTTTTACTTTCTTTTTCTAGAATTCTAGAACTGAGGTTTGTCTCGAGCTTCTTTTCCCCACACAGACCCATATATCTCAAGTCTAATACAGCGATTCTATATATTAAACTCTTGCTATTTAACACTGCAGTAAACAATTCATAGCTGTGAGTCTCTACCAGAATACAAAGCAAAGTAACAATTTAGAAGTGAATAGAGACTTCGCCAAGCTGCAGCTTGTATTTTGGACAAGTTCTATTAATAAATGCAATGCTATATTAAAATAAATTAATAAGGTTAAATCTCACTCAGGACTTCCAGAGTATGGGTAATGATGGATGTACAATTATATTGTACAATTACATTGTACATCAAAATACTTCCAGGTACCCTTCAAAATTCAGGGTCTTACTAAATGTTCCTTAATTATTGTCTATATATGAAAGGAAAGAGTGAAAACATCTCAAACAATTCAGATGGACAGTTAATGAAAACTGTTAAGCTGTTTATTCATTTTTTTTTTTTTTTTTTTTAGAAAAGGTTAGTGAAATAATGATGTCATGGAGATACGAAGTTACCTAAATTGTTTTTTTTTTTTTTTGGCTGGTTTCCCTTTCAAAAAGAATAATAGAGATTATAGCTAGAATTCTTTCAGCAACAGAACTACTGTTGTCATGAATAAATAATTGTGCTACCATTTTTATATTACCATTTCTTTTATAACTGCTCCTAACAAAATGCAAAAGAAGACAAAGCCACGAGGCAGCAAAATAGACAGCTACTTAGCTGCTGAACTGTGCTGCAAACAAAACTGAAACAATAATTTTTAGCCTGTCCAAGAGGTTCCACAATTAATTGTTCAAAAGCCTGCTGCAAAATTCAGATTTACTTTATCTTCTCCCTTAGGGAGCAGCTGTGGAAGTGGCTGGAAGAGGAATGTGAGGATTTTGCAGGCCAGTTTTGTTGGTGTTTGTTTTGTTTAGTGTGCGGTATGTGGTTGTTTTTTTATTTATCATTTTTTGTTTTGTTTTGAGGTATTGGATTCTCTGTTCCCTCAGATGGGATATTGATGGTGAAAGAAAATAGTGTTTGTTCTGAGTTTGTGATGGCAAGGGCAAAAGTCTACTGAATGGTGGTTAACTGCACCACTGAAGCACAAACAAGATATTCTTGAAGTCTGTTGGCATGGAGTTCAACTCTGAAAAACATACTTGCCTGGAAAAACAGAAGAGCTGCAAATGATCATTAAGAGTGTCTTATCTCCCTTTACCTGCTGGCAATCCCCCCAACTTTTTTGGTCATCTGCCTCCACTTCTATTCTCCACACCTGTCCAAGCAGCCCCCCTTTGTACCATGGCTCACCCCAGAACTCACAGCTGCTCCTTGCCTCCATTCCTCTTCTACTCTGCTCTTGGTTGCTCCCTGACCTTCCCACCAGAACCTTTTTTTCAGGGGCTGGGCTGGGCTGCTGCTGAAAATGACAGTGGAAAAAGTCTTTTAGTAAGTCCTAACCACAGTGAAATTGCTGGGAACACTGGGAGCAAAGCCAAAAGGTAGTCTGAAAGAGGTGCAGGGATCTCTGTAGGAACTAGATTGTCCCCAGGAATTGTGCCCTCACTTTTACCTCCTGGCTGCAGAGCCTTCCTTCACAGTATATCCTTACATTCTTCCAATTTTATATACTCAAAGCAAATAAACTGCAGATACATAAGTTTTAAATCATTGTGGATTGTTCCATGTCGGAGAGTTTATGGCTTAGGTACAGCAGAGAACAAGCTATTGATTTCACCTAAAAATTAATTAACATTCTTAAAACATGAAAGAGGGAAACCTGAGCACGTAGATTTCTAATAACAAGAAGCATGCATGTTCTGAAAGCAGTTCAGCAGTTCAGAAATCCCACACAAGATTAAGATTTAAGATGTCATAGAAATGTCATATGCAAGGAATAAATATAATCAATTACCAGAAGTTGAGCTTCCAACAACATGAAATCAGTTATCTTCTATAAATTTGACCCACACTCATAACATCTGGCAGGATTGTATTGCTTACAGAGAAAGATTTCAGGATGTGTTTAGGTTAAATTAAATGAACTAGCTTTAGTAATAATCTGTCTAAGCTTCTGTCACTGTTCATTCTGACAAATTAAGTATATACAATAAATGTCTATTTTTGTTTTCCTACATTTCAGTATCTAAAAAACAAGCAGGGAGCTTGTTAGCTTTCCCTTTGATTCCATTTTATTGTCTGTTGGCCTTTCCTAAAGTGCTGGAGTACTCAACCTCCTGTCTGCAGATTGATTTGTTTTGGTTCTTTTGTAGCTTGCCCAGCAAAGCAGACTGAGCAGCCATGATCTGTGATTAATATACACAGCAAAAAGGCTCATCTAGTTAAAAAAAAAATAATTAAAAAAATAATAAAAAAAAACAACACCTCACTGTTGGAGAACATTTTTAAAAAAGGAGTCTTAAAATTACTTTCCCTAAACAGCTGGACCTAACCAAATTGTCCCTTTGTATGAATAGTAAAATGTTATCCTCCTTCCCTCTCTCTTTTTATTTATACATAAGGCACCCTTCTAAGAAATTGATGAAAAACATTTGTGAGTAATAGGAGGAACTCCTGGAAATTATCTACCATGATTAAAACATACCGGATGAACATGTACAGACATAAACAGAATGAAGAATAAGATATCCTGTATGTGTTTCTTTTAGTGTTTAATGAAAACAAGGCAATCTGAGCATTTCGGTTCTTATCTACAAAACAGCATAGCAGGACTAGGATTTGCAGAAGAACTCAGCAGTTCCTGTCTGCAGTATATTTGATTTGAGTGGGACTGGGAAGTTATCAAAGTCCCCAATTTACTGGTGGCGACTAACCAGCAGCTCTTGTGAACCCCATCACAGCCAATGTACAAGAGGAAAGGAAGCATTAAATCCGGAATAATTAGGGTATGACTTATTCAGCTTATTTGATAGGTACAAGTAGAACAGAAACTACCTTAAAAAAAAATTGTGTGTGGGGGGGATTGGTGGTGGTTACAATTCCTTTAAGAAGGATCAAGGATGAGTTACGGTATTTTTAATATATATTTATGTTTAAGGGAAAAAAGGGGAAACAACAAAAACTGGATTAGCAGTTTTCTGGCAAGACAGATGTCCAAAAGTTGTATGCTTCTAAAGGGAAGATAACTTTGGAGTGCTGTTTTCCTGCCATGTTGTCCATGCTCTTTCTGTGGTTTGGAAGTAATCCACATTCAGTATATCTTTCAGAATTGGGTAGTCTAGAGATCATTCAAGGATAATCTTTTTGATGGAGGGCTTTAACAAAACAAAAATTGGGATAGTTTGCTGTTGGCAATATCACCGTAAAGCTGCCTAATTCTATTGTCGTCAGTACTGGAACAGGATATATTCAGTATTTAATGAAATTGATAAGCTCCTAAGTACAAAAATCATGTTTTAGAATGTTTATTCCTGCAATATTTTTTTTTGTTTGATGCTTAGTATGTCTCACCTGTGATTACAGATCCTTAGGAAGGTGCTTTGTGCTTGCTGAGTTTGAACTGTCCAGTTGGATATCAAAAGGAAGGGGAAAGACAAAGCAAAATACATGCCTTAGAGGGAAGAGATTTTTAAACTTAATCAAGTTCAGTCCTTATTGTGTTACATCCATGCGTAAGATTTTCTAAAGGATTTTTTTTTAATCTTACACAGTATACAGTTAAAATGATGTTAGCATCATTCCAGTTCTCCGTGGAATTATCAACCCGCAAGTAACTATTTTGAGTTTGTAAGCAGAATAAAAGCTGCATAACTTTCAAGCTTTGAAGAGTTTTCTGATTTCCATTCCACTGCATAAAACCATTTTCCATTTTTATTCTCACATTCAACTTCCAGTAAAACCAGATGAAAAAGGTTAGACTAATATTTCTGTCTAAAACCTTCACAAAAATGTTCTAATTTTTATGCATTTTCTCTGCCTATGAACAGAATATAATAAAGCAGGAATTTCTCTATAAAATACATTATAATCTTCATCACAGAGGCTTTAAATTGGACAAAGAACTTGCTGAGGAGCTCTTTTCTCAGAGTAAAAGCATACTTAATTAGATGGCCTGCTTGGATCCTGATTCAAGCACACATCTTTACTGAGAATGACAGATGAAGTGTGTTTAAAGTAGGTTACATGCAGAAGTATTGTGACTTAAATGTCCTTTCCTAGAGCATAGATATAATTCTCTTCTTTCTTGACTGCCAGTTAATAAGGACCACTTAATATTGACTACAATATCAGCTTTCAAATTGGAGATAAGCCAGGAAGTATTTGCAGTCAAATGTGATATACAGTGACAGTGGAAATTCAGTCTAAGACTTGGCAGATATTAACTTCTTTAATAGCCACATGTGCAGTACTCAGCTTCCTTAGAGTAAGGAGGAAAAACAAAAAAAAACAACACACCAAACTTAAGTCTAAAGGTTACAAGTATTGAAAAATACAAAGCAAAGCTGCCTAAATGGTGCACAGCGTTTTGCTTGACTTTGACATGAAGAAGTGATGTTCCTTTTTATTAAGTGTGCAAACTTAACCAACCAGCTTAAGTCCTGCAAAATCCCTGCTGCTAAAAAACACATCATCAGGAAGCATTCTCCTGAAGACAGAAGGTGTGTGTGGGGGGGGAACTAAAACTGAGTCATTAAAAAAAAGTCTTCTAGGAAAACTAAACAAGTACTTGTTTAACTAAAACCTTTTAAGTAAAAACTTATTTAAGCTAAACCGTCTTCAAATAGATATAGTGTTACCTTCACAGCTGTAAATGTATGTCAGTAGCCTGGCTTCCAATCATGTCAGAGTATTGTAATGGGCTATTGGAGATGTTTTAATCACCATCATTTTATGCTGGTGAGAATCTTCTTATGACATACTTCTGATTTTACAGCTAAAATTAGAAGTGAGCCTTCTTTATACTACACTACACATATAGTCACAAGCCTCCTTTTCCCTTGGGGGCAAAACACAAACATTGTCCGGGTGGAAACTGCCTTAAGCCAACACTCACATTGAGAAGGAAGGCATTCTGGTTTCTGTCTTTCTCTGCACAGTTAAAAAAGTCCCAGTTCTTAGTCTGAAAGTTACCTTCTACTTCTCTCTTGGTGCTTCAGTGATCTTCTGAATATCAGTTTCTAGGCTGTAAACACACCCTTTGTTAAAACAAGTGAGCGCCTGGATATCTCAGAGCCCTCCTACAAATGCTCCTAACAACAGAAGTTATAAATTTGCCTCTTTTCAGATTTATAAGCTTATTAAAGTTTGTTTGCAGTTTCAATTTATTTCTGTTTGAGTGGGCTTCTTCACCTTAGTTACAATGTAATTTGATACTCTGTGGAGAATTTAGCAATGTCATTTATTGTGCTAGGGATCACAGAATCACAGAATTGAAGGGGTTGGAAAGGACCTCGAGAGATCATCGAGTCCAGTCCCCCTGCCAAAGCAGGTTCCCTAGAGCAGGCTGCCCAGGTAGGTGTCCAGACAGGCCTTGAATATCTCCAGAGAAGGAGACTCCACAACCTCCCTGGGCAGCCTGTTCCAGTGCTCCGTCACCCTCACCGTGAAGAAGTTCTTTCGCATGTTGGTACGGAACTTCCTGTGCTCCATTTTGTGGCCATTGCCCCTTGTCCTGTCCCCACAAACCACTGAAAAGAGGTTGGCCAAATCCCTCTGTCTCCCACACCTCAGATATTTATAAACATTGATAAGATCCCCTCTGTCTTCTTTTCTCCAGGCTGAACAGACCCAGGTCTCTCAGCCTTTCCTCATAGGGAAGATGCTCCAGGCCCCGTACCATCTTTGTGGCCCTCCGCTGGACTCTTTCCAGGAGATCCCTGTCTTTTTTGTACCGGGGAGCCCAGAACTGGACACAGTGCTCCAGGTGAGGCCTGAGCAGGGCAGACTAGAGGGGGAGGATCACCTCCCTTGACCTGCTGGCCACACTCCTTTTAATGCACGCCAGAGGGGATGCTCATACAAGGCTTAAAAAAAAAAAAGTGTGTTGGAAACAAATAATGTAAGCTAAAGTTTTCATTTAACTCAACAGGCAATTTACCCATCTTAATTACTGAAAATCTACAATTTTAACACTGTAAAAAACACATCCTGGGTTAGATTCCAGGGCTGAAGGCGCAAGAGCTACTGCTTTAGTGGTTAGCTTACTAGCAAATGGGAAAATGATACCCTTCAATTGCTATTATGCTGAGATGTTTTCTCTAAGTACTGTAAATGCTTTCCTCTTTATTGTAGTGATGCACGCTAACTGATAGATCAAAGTAACATCTCCTTCATGGGCATCAACCTTTCTATCCACTTTATTTCTACCTTTTCTGCATTACAACATTGCTACTCTAGTTGCAAGATCTTGGTGATCTAGACATGTTTGCTAAACAGGCAAGAAGCAGAAGAATTTGAATAGTCATTTTCAGATACTCTTTTTTTTTTACTGATGACTCAGATATAATGCAAATTATCCCGTAAAGAATGTGAAGAATTGAAAATCAGAATATCATCCAGGGACTGTAGTTGTATAACATCTTTGCTCCCTTATAAATTGAGGCAATTCCACTCCAAATATAAATAAATTGATTGTGTCACTGTTAAATATATTTTAATATATTTTATTTCAACATAGATTAACAAGCCCTTCTATACTCATCGTATGTTAACAATTATATGTTTATAAATAGAAGCCAATGCCAATCAAGTGCAGCAAATCATATCAGATTTATGTCTTAGAAAACTCTCTGAAAGAAAATAACCACCCCACGGTTGATCACAGGCAAGTATGTGCTCAGTATCATAGCTGTTTCCTTAGAAACAAGGACTCACATGATGTCCTGTGCTAGTGGAGCATGCTCAATGCATAAATAAAGCAGGCTAATTTTTCTTCTTTTGTTCTGAAATCTACCCCGGATTTCTTGCTGTCAACCACAGCAGCGAGAGCTGCTTAATTTGCCCCATATGTAAGAGCACGATACAGGTGATTGGCAGTGTTGTGTACCGCTAGTGCTAAAATCTTGATTAACGTGGAATAAAAGAACATGCACTTTTCCTGTGGGAAAGTTCAGCCTCCCTGCATGTAGATTTTCAAAAGAAATCTCAGCAAAGTGATTTTCACCCAGTTAGAAGGGAAAATTAGCCAAATGACAGATCACAGCAGCAAGCTATTATCTGTCAAAACAGATTAGCTAGAATTTTTCTCCATCATTTCAACTGTTTGTGAACCATTTATTTTTTCTTGTGTATAGGCTTAGTATTCTGACAGTACTTTAACCGAAAGGAAAAAAAAAATACTACTACATGAGGAAAAAAATCACAAAATAAAGTACTCAGACTTTGCAGGATTTCTTTTAATATGTTTTTAGTAAGTAAATCGCTGCTTTAAGATGGAAAAAAGATTCTGATCTGTGTACTGCAGCTCTGTTGGTTGGCATTTGTATGTAAGAGTGTGTCTTGAATACATGATGAGCCATTCACAGACTCCCACAGGCTGATGGAGTTTCAGTCTGAATTTATTCAAGTCCATACCCAATCTGATTTCTCTAAAGAATAAGACCTCTGTTGGAGCTCACTTGAATCACACTTGTTTTTCTTCATTAAACTGAGGAAGATATTTCTGATGGCCCTTTAGAAATAGCCAAAATTAGGACCCTATATATGTTTACATAAATATATATATATGTATGTAACTGAAGGATTGAATTTAAAATTCTGTTGTCCTAGGTTCACAAGGGGTGGTATCAGATTACAGTCTATCCTAGCTCTTTTAATAACATCACCATACCCATATGTTTGGACTGTAATACAGAAACTAAGAAGGACATCCTGAAAAGGATTTGTTTTACTTGAAAAATAATTGTCCCTTCTCTGGAACTTTTTGTTGTCTGTTTCTTCTTTAGAACTTAATAGTATGTGCATTCCAGCTGCATGCAAAGCACACAGTTTTATAGATAGATGGCAGAAGCAAAGACATCAGGGAAAACTCTTTGTGCCTTTCTTCCTGTCCCCAGTAACCTAACCATGAGGGCTTTCATATTCAAAGGCTATTGAATGCTGACAAGGAGAAAAACTGGGAAGTTTAGTATTGCCTAATACCACAAAGGGGGGAGTTACAAGAAGGTTACAAGGCGCAGTGTAGTGGCAATTCATCAGATGGCTATGTGCTTGCTTCATGGGGGTCCCCATTTTGTAGTACAAGCTATAGCCATGGCCACTCTTTAGAGCACATCGCGTTTGTACTGTAAACAGGGGAGTACCATGAGCTGCTAAAAGAAGTAACATCTCCTGCTTTTGTCTGACATTGTATCCCCAGTTTCATGAGCCATATTGCTGTGACAGCCTTGCTCATTGCAGGGCCAAGGCATAAGAGAAATCCAAATGAAATGCGTGTCAGAAAATGTATTTAGATTTGTCGCACCCACCAACCCACACAAAGTTAATCAAAAATATTGTCTTCTTTAATCACATGTAGTTCTTTCCATTTTATAGTCAGGCATGACAGTTATTAGATAGAAGGGGGAGGGGGGAATATAAGCTATATCTAAATTAAAATCAATGCTGCCATTTTTGATACTATTTTGAAAATACAGGAATCTAAAGACAACTGTAATACTACAGAGCCTGACAACAGCTAAATGCATGCTAGAAAAAAGAGCCATCATGACACTCTGCATACCCTATACTGACCTGCACAACCTAAAACATATCTAAAAATATCTCAAGAGTAAAAATGGAGCTAGAGGAGCTCAGTGCAGCCCTGTATCAATTAATCACAAAGAAGAGCATCCTGGCTTGTATCAGGAATTGCGTGGTCAGCAGGAGCAGGGAGGTGAGTCCCCTTGTATTCTGCTCTGGTGAGGCCGTGCCTCGAGCACTGTGTTCAGCGTTCAGCTTTGGGCCCCTCAGTACAATGAGACATCGAGGCCCTGGAGCGTGTCCAGAGAAGGGCTACGAAGCTGGTGAAGGGCCTGGAACACAAGTACTGTGAGGAGCAGCTGAGGGAACTGGGTTTGTTTACTCTGGAGAAGAGGAGGCTCGGGGGAGACCTCATTGCTCTCTACAACTACCTGAAAGGAAGGTGTGGGGAGGTGGGGGTCGGCCTCTTCCCACAGGTCACTAGTGATAGGACTAGAGGGAATGGCCTCAAGTTGTTCCAGAGGAGTTTCAGGTTAGAATTTGGGAGAAATTTCTTCTCAGAAAGAGTAGTCAGGCATTGGAATGGGTTGCCCAGGGAGGTGGTGGCATCACCGTCCCTGGGGGTGTTCAAGGAAAGGTTGGACGTGGTGGTTAGGGACATGGTTTAGTGGGTGACATTGGTAGTAGGGGGATGGTTGGACCAGATGATCTTGGAGGGCTTTTCCAAGCTTAATGATTCTATGATTCTAAGTACAGTCTTACTGCTGCTCTGCATTTCTCAAGTAGTTATGCAAAGCTCCATTGCTATATTCAAGAGTCCCAAAATACAAAAGGATTGATAACAACGTTAATAATGAATTAACGATTTGTGATGCTAGCAGCTCAAGCTGTATATATAAGCCATTCATGAGTCTGCAAAGCTCAAAAGGCATGTCTGCTTTTGCAGCTGATTTTCATTTCTTATGTAGCTTTAATGATTTGCTCTAGATAATTACATTGTTCTGTTCTATCTGTACTGACACCCATAATTTTACAAAACTATTTTCAATGTAAACTTGTCATCAGCAATAAAAACTTAAATTGCACATATTGGAGGGTTGTGATCTTCAATACATCAAAACGAAAGCAAAGGAAAATTAAACAGTCTGTCTAAAATAAATAGCACAGCAGTTTGGTTAATGGAATGGTCATAGCCTTCTGTCAACGAGTTTTTGGGTAATCTGCAGCAAATTTCAGTCTTGCCTTGTCAAAAGATAATTTATCCAATTGAAGAATCAAACAAGTTCAGTTTTCAAATAATACATTAGTCTTTTGGGCTTTTAAAATTAAGTTTTCACGCAGCTGGTTTACAATCTAATTTTTTATTTTTATTTTTTTGGTCTTCTTCAAAGTACTTAGGTTTGCACTAAATAACAATGGAATTAGTACTTGCTTTACTATGGGCAATATAAGCTGTTTTAAAATGAAAATTATGCTTTCTGCAAATCCATTCTTTTATTTGTTTTTGCAAGATTTTTTTTTTCTTTTGTTTAACTGATCCAACATACTGGTGCTAAGAAGACAACCTTTCTTTATTTCTGATGTGGTTTTCTAGTTTGGCTGGTACCTGTAATACAGGATAGCCAGTAATATCTGCTCCTGGAGTTTTTAGGGGTTCTCAGAGATGTGGATTTGCTAGCTTTTCCTCCTGAGCTATTTATCCATCTAGTTGAGCACAATATGTATCTCAGCCTCATGGCCTTCTCAAAGTGAATGAAAGCAATGTTTTTCTTTGTAAATCATCCTGAAGTAGAGTGAGAAAAGGTGTTCCGTAGAGGTAACATGGTGGTATGACTAAAAGGTGACAAATATGACTGCTTTTCCTTGACTATAGGTCTCACTGCACTCAGTTTTGCCAGCATCAGATCTGCCACTGCTTAGTACTTGGACAGTAGTCTGCTTCACCGAAGCCAAATGATTTTCCAAGAGTAGAACCCATCTCTGTCTCAGACTCACTATTGTGGGAAAAACTCTAGGAAATGTACACATTTAAAATGTTTATTTCTGTTACTTATTACTAAGGAACATTTGCAAACCAAAAAGGGTGGGAATCATAAATGTGTTGCATGGGGTTTGACTAATTTCAGGATGTATGGACATGATTCAGAAATTTCTAAATTTGAATGATTCAGAAAGTAATTTTAGCAGAGCAGGAGCGTTTCTGTCACTAGAAAATATCAAGCCTTTCTGGTCAAGAGTGTGAAAAAGTAGACACAAGAGACAGAATCAATGTCAATGTGACACAGATCAAATTAGTGGCTGACAAACATAGAGACATATCCCCAGAATATCTGTACCAGCAAGCTCAAAACCTAATGCTCAGAAGTACATTGTGCACATTTCTTTCATGAACAAATTATCTTTTCTGAAAATATTATGCCCAAACAAAAAGCTCAGGGTCTTCTATGATGTAGTAACCTGAGATCCTCTCTGTAATGCTACTCCTTCTCCACTCCATGATAAACAGATTGCTACAAGCATTTTTTCAATTATTGTGCTGCTCATTCACCTTTAAATCCTGCAGAGCAATGCTGCATGAAATGCAGTGATCAAACTTATCACCACCTCTAGACAAAGCATACTTCTGCCTCTTCTAACTGCCTCTGTTTATGAATGTATTCTCTGCTCCACTTGAGCTAGATTTCTTTTTAGCTCATCTTCTCTTCAAGCCTATGCTTCTATATATTTTACAAAAAAGAGCTGATGAATTTGAAAGCACTTTTATATTTTATTGGATAATTATTTTACTGAGTGTTTAGACTAAAGGTAAGGATTTGGAATCAGGACTAGTGAAGAAAAAATCCTAAACAAATGGAATGAGATTTGTGTAGGTACTTGAAAAAAAAGATTGTCCCTCTCCCCAACATGCTTTTTAATTTATTTTTTTTAATGTTATCTCACATCTACTTCATATAGAGACTGAATCTTTCCCTCAAAAAAATAAAAATAAAAAAGAGGGAAAAAACAAACAACTTGTGGGAGGAATGCTTTAATTCTTAGAAAAAATACAGATATATTTTTGGAAAGAACTTTAATTTTATCTTAGGGCTTGTCTGGGTTTGCTCCTAATATGCTTGACTGAGGTACCATGCAGATGGTGAAGGCTACAGTCATTCATCAGAGTAATATATTTTGTTGCAATGACCTTATCATGCTTCAAGTTAATATGCATTTCTATTTTTAATTATTATGAAATAATTTGTAAGTCTGAGTTATTACCAGCACCCTACAAATAAATAATAGTTGTTTTTCTCGAGGAATTCTCCTCATCACTTACTGCTTTTATTACAATTATTATTGAAAAAATTAGGGTTCAAGCTCATGGCACAGACGGCCACTGGCATTTGACAGGACTGTGCACCTGAGCGGGTGCTGCGGGGCAGTCAGCAGCTCTGTGAAGAGCCAGCCTCTGCTAACTGGTTCGGCGAGCTGAGTACACCAATGGAAACCACTGCCTTAGGGCTACCTGTGAGCTATCAAACTTTTAAAACAAATGTTCATTTATTAAGCAAAACAGAACAATATGCCAGTTTCTCACATCTTAAAGTACAAGTGTGAGCTATGTTCTTATAGACATTGATTTACAAGTTAATTTGAGCAGAATAGGAAGTCGATGGAAGACAATCCTGAAGGAGAACAACCACTACTGCTGCAGCCCTTTAACTTACCGCATTTCTGCTCATGCCAGGACCCTGGTTATTGACTTGCACAGCTAGCCTGGGAGCTTTCAGAGCCTGGATGCAAATGTTTCTACACATCAGAAAACACTGAGAATTTGTCCTCCCCCCCCCCCCCCCCCCTTTTTTTTTTTAAATAAATGTCCAGTGCAGGTTAGAGACTGACTAATGGCATAGCTGGAAATTTAGGGATTACAAGTGCAAAAAATCCCCAAACACAACTCAGGGTAGAGCTTGTTTAGAAGTGGTGAAAACTTTCACTGAATGGCACTAGTGGTGCTGTAATCATCCAGTCTGATACTGATACAACACCGCTTCTGTTGTTACTGTTTTCTCTTCTTTTTATACAGGTGGGGTTAAGCAATGATAAATGTAAAGTTTCAGCTGCAAATACTGAACCATAACAACTAAGATCATGGACAGCCCTAAGTTCTCAAAGCAAACTGCAGTCTGTAATGCATGATGTACTTTTGATTTCGGTTTGGCAGGCTACCTGCCTTCTGGGTGGTCTTAACATCTCCCAGGTTCTCTGGCAACTGAACTGATGTTTTTCCAAAGAAACTGGCCAGATCTTTTTTTTTTTTTTTTTTTAATGGACTTATTATTCAGCAACTTATTCCTTCCAGTTTCACTCAGAAACTCCATTCTTGAGTGGTGGGGCTTCTGGTGTTTCTTAATTCAGATAGACAGAAAGTTTTTAGTTGCTGCATTATGCACAACCTTCAACAAGTACAGAAGGAAGGAACAAGTTAAATACATTGTTAAGGGAAGAAGGATGTTTTTCAAAAGTCTCTGGAATGAGCTCTGTGGGAATCCTTTCAATTCTTACACACACTGAGTCTTACCTGTACCTCTGAAAAAAATAGTTTATGTTTTGCTGGTGTACTTCCATCTCTTAAAAAGAGAAATGTTAGGGTATTAATCTTTTTAACCTGCTGCAGTTGTGTGCTTACAGTGAGATAAGAAACATAATGTAAGCATGATACTTTATCAAGGAGCACAGAAATATTTCCTGTCATGTGCCTCACAGGGAAATTCAGGAGAGGGTCGAGGAGCACAGGGGAAGCATGTCTTGGCAGGAGCTGGCAGTTACAGGTATACCAACAAAATGGCTGAGCCAGACTTCTTAATGTGCAGATTTCATCTTTGTCAAAACCAACAGAATATGCAAGACAGACAAGAGCAGCAAGTGAGGTGATAGCCTGAATGCATTTGAATACTACAGTTCACCAGTTTCAGAAAAAAAAAAAAAAAGAAAAAAAAATCTTAAGAAAAAGAGGATATATAACATAGGTTTTCAAGGTTTCTCTTTTCCGCAGAAGAGGACCCATGCGTTTAAGATAAGGCTGAACTAATTCATTTGCTTTGTCTGTCAGCCTTTTTAACTGAACAAGAAGGACACCAGTCATTTGGATCTTATGATAATAATGAAGAAATAAATATTCTGAAGAACCACTACTGTTACCTAACAGATGATTTGAAATTCATAGAGGCTTAATCAACTACTATGATGACTTGAATTATTAATATTACAAAAAAAATCTGGCATATCAAAAGCCTACTTGCCTGTAAAGAATATGTATTCTACTTCATGCTTTCTAAATTGTAGGCGAAATGAAATGAGGATTACTACAGAAAAATATATATATATATATTTGTGGAATCAGCATCTTGCACAGACTATTATATATATTCTTTGTAAGAAATCCATTTCATGGGTTTTAGAATAGAAAAATTGACTAAATTTTGCTTTAATCATAATATTTTTTAAATAGTCTTGGTATTTTTCCTGAGATTGTTGAGTTCTTGATGTACTTTTAAAGCATATAATTTATCAAATATCTTAAGCTTTTATTTCAGTTAAAAAAAAAAAAAAGGCACTAAAGCTCCATTAAATTTAGTAATTCTGAAAAGCTTTTTCTTGTTCTGAAACTCAAGTTTATATGCTAGCAGAATTTGAGTTCTGATGAAAATGTCACTCATCTGGGAGTGTGTAAACCCATACAGACTTGATTTCTTCTACCCTCTGTTATCTGCAATTCCATATTGTTAAAATAGGGTCATGTCCACAACATCTGCTGTACTGAAATTGTACTGTCAGCCAAAGTTTATTCCTAATATTTCTCTAACATTTGGATGATTGAGGCTGTAGTATGCCTCATTCCCAAGTATGCTTATTTTTCTTCAGCATTGCTGTTTACCTCCAATATAACAAGAACTTAATAATATTGAATGACCCAGAACTCTTAGGTTCAGTTTGAGTGCTCCAGTAGGCCTTAAGTGTGCTGATCAGCCTCACCTGAGGCCTTGCTCACAGCAAGCCTGTAAGTAAAGCCGCATTTAAGCTTGGTCCTGGACCTTCAGTCCTACTCTGAGCTAAGCTTTAGGTGGGTTTGTTTCCAGCTCTGCTCTAGATGTGTCTGTGCTGGCGCATAGCCATGGACACTGCAGATCTGAACCTGTGCTCTGACTTCCCAGTGACCTTTCTAACTCACTATTGGTGTGCCTGACATTTGCTGCTTTTGTCTGGCTCTGTTTCCCATCATGAGATGCAGTTCTGGTCCTGACTTGTGAACCTGTGCTCCTGGTGTAACCCTGGGCCTACTTCTTCACCACGGCCTTGTCTGATGATGTGGGATTCTGGCTGACCCTGATGACCATCCCTGGGTCTGTCCTGCTTGCCTTGTTTGGGTACTGAGGGACAGGGACCTTGGTGGTGAGGCTCTTGCCCTGTGGGCTATGTTTTTGCTCCATAGCTTAGGCAGCAGCCTGCCTTTGCAGGGTCCTGACACTGGTTCTCTGGAGTGCTTGTAAAACGTCCTGCCTGTTAGATCACAGAATCATAGAACAGCTCTGGTTTGAAGGGACCTCAGAGATCATCTAGTTCCAACTCCCTGCCATGGGCAGGGATGCCACCCACCAGACCAGGTTGCCCAGGGCCTCATCCAACCTGGTCTTGAACATCTCCAGGGATGGGGCATCCACAGCTTCTCTGGGCAGCCTGTGCCGCCCCCCTCTGAGTGAAGGGCTTCTTAAGTCAAGCTACCCTCTTTCAAGATTTGTAAATCTTGAGCTTCGTAGTATATCCTCTGTGTTTTTAGTTCAGTAGGTACTGCAGAAATGCATCACAGTAACATTTCTTTTGACATAGATTTACATTCCCTGATTTGGCATGTTTATAGTTATCCAAATGTGTTTCCATTCCTATTTGTGTTTTGCTATCTTTATGCAGCTGCAATTGGATTCTTACCAATTTACCATCTCAGATTGTGAATAGCTCAGTTTCATTTATGCAGGCAATGATTATCCTTTTGTGATTTAAAAAAAAAAAAAAAAAGAAAAAGGAAAGAAAAAGAAAAGAAAACCACAGAACACCACCAACAAAAAACACACACACCAGAACTGGACTTATTCTCACAACTTATGGCAGAAAATAGAAGAGGAAGAAAAAGATACGATTGCAAGAGAGTCAAACTGCCAAACAATAAAATAGTTACATCAGAGAAGTCTCCTGGTATACATCTTTGTTATGTAAAATATCATGCATTGACTTGGATGGAGAAAAAAAATAGTCATGACAGAGCAGCAAAATAATCTTCAATTCCTGCTATAAATGAGCAATTCCTATACTTTTATCCATGATCTATGTGGTATCAGAAAGGGTGCAGAACAGATTCTTACTGGAATCAGACAACAGAATGCAAGAATGGACAGTCATAGGAATTGATGAGACTGGCAGTATTATTTCCTTTAAGTCTGTAAAGTTATCCCTAGCTATTCAGAAAAAAAATGAACTCTGACAATTTTTGTCAAGGTGAAGACTCAGAGATACATTTTATTATATGGCATCTGCAGTATAAACAGCTGGCATGCATTCATCCCTCCTTAATCATGCACTGAGGTCAGCAATTCCTCCCATCTGTGACTTAACAGCAAGGAGCATTTCCTACTACATTTTTATGAAGAACATTAACTTACTGAGGCTTAATAGTACTCTGTCTTCTGTTTACTCTAACTGACCATTAACATCTTCAGAGTCAGTACTGCATAGTCCTCTCCGGTCCTAGACACAGAAAATGCCCAAGCCATCTTGTGTTCCAGAAGATGTCCTACATATATATGAAAGGCAAGGGCTATACCTCAGGCATTACTCAGGGTAGAAAGGAAAGAAGAAATGGCCATTAATGCAAATGTACTTGCTAGTCTGCAAAGCATGATTGATATAAGTTTGTAGGGACCAGATGGTGGTATATCACTGTACAGAGTCAAGATGGCTTTGTTGCTTGCATTGATTTGATCAAAATCTGCAAGCCTCATTGGAAAGGGTAAGCAATAGAGGGAGCCCTAAAAATAATGCATTTAATAGTCCTAATAGCTTTCTGTGAGTACTTGTTCTACCTCAGAGTTAACGCACAGCAGTGACAATTACAGAACTCTTTCTGTTGCAATCAATTTGAATATTCAAAAAGACATTTTCTAGAAGTAAGTGGGAATTTTTACTACATTAAAGATGCAGAATTATCTAAGGACTAATTTCTTGTCAGGATTTGAATCAAGAAGGCATATATTTTAGCAAACAAAAAGCATCTAGATCATTGGCGTTATTTTTCTTATTGATTTTTGCTGCCAAAGCTATTAATAGAGAAAAACTCAGAAGAATTAAACTGGTGTAAAATAAGAATAAAGCATCACTGTCAAAAAGTAAGTTAATTAGATAACAATTAGAATTAATTCTTTCATTGAGGCCATAGACTCCGCTTGATATTAAGGTCTCCACTTAGTTCAGCTGGGAACTCAGTTTTATGGAAGGCATAGAACCCTGTAGCTACGCTTCGAAATGTGGATGGAAAAATATAAAATATCAAAAGACACATAAATAACGACCAAATATTCTGAAAACAGCAATGGAAACTTACCATAGTTTGACATCTTAAACTTCTCTCACTATGGCAATGCTTTGAAATTCCATGTACCTGTGAAATTGGGATACTATTAATATTTTGCATTTCTTTCTCACAAAGAGAAGAACCACAACATTTTGGCAGTTGTTGAAACCGGATGTTTAACTCAAAGGTTAGAGATTTTTAATCCTTTTATTTTATTTCTAGTGCAGCTAATTTGCCTTTTTGCAAGTATCCTAGCAACCATTTTCCCCCTTTCTCCAGTACTGTAAAGGTTAGGTAAGGATTCTAGAGAGACTGGCCTAAAATATAAAACAAACTGACAGAAGAACGTTTCTTAAAGGCACAACTTGCTTTAATAATATTCTGGCAATTCTAACACATCTTAAAAGACAGGGGGCAAGAAGCAGAGAAACAATAATAAAATATCTTTTAATAGTTTTTAAGGCTATGCAATATTTGATTGAATAAGGGCATAAGCTCCTCAAAAGGCTACTTCAGAACTAGGAAACATTTCCTGCACAGACCTTAGGACAAATCCTTCAGTATAGTATTTGTAGGGATGAAAACTTGAAGCAAAAAAAGTTGAAATGTATGCAGAAACAAAGTTTGGTCTGCTGTAGCAAAATACTTGCAGTCAAAATTGAGTATGATCAAAGTCTTTGTTGCTTTGGAGCTGACTGCTTGGGAAGTTCCAGTAAGATTTATATCAATAACACAACATTTAGGTGCCATTAACAAACACCATTTCGTCACTTCTGTCTGTATAGGCACCAGGAGCTGTCAGTTCAATTTAGACTTCACCAGTGTTACTTGCAGCTTGAAGTAAATTGTACCAGATGTACTAACATTATCTGTTTCAACAAAATGCTTGTTCTGACCTGCTAGAAGGTTCTCACACTGACAGTGTTTACTAAATAAGAGGCTATATTTAGCTGCTTATGAAATTTTAACTACTTAACCAAAATCTATTAGGTTTTGGGTATGTCCACGTGGGATTGAGGCTGAATAGCCCAGCTTGACAGCAGGAAGCTATGTAATCATGTTAGTTATGCAGTTATCTGGGTTTAGCCCCCCCCCCCTTTTTTTTTTATTATTCAAAGATGTTGTTGATCTATAAGACATGCTCAACATGGACGCATGCCCAAGAACAGCTTTTGCAAGTATTTATGCTTTTTGCTTGTTTTAAATCTTATTTTAGTCTTCTATTCTGACCTCATTTTATTCTTACATCTCCTTAAGTAAATGCTTATTTTAAAGTAATTACAAGGATGATAATTTTCTAAATACACCAGGGCCAGAATTAAAATTCTGCATAATTTCTTTTGAACATTATGAAACAAGATTACATTACTTTATACTTAATGTACTTAAAAATAAATAAATAAATAAATGAACATTTCTGTGCATTCTTCCCCAGTTTACATAATAACAACACGAAGGCTTTACCAAGTCAGAGAATCAAAGATTCAGATTCATTAAGGCTGGAAAAAACTGCCAAGATCATCTGTTCCAACCATCCCCCTACCACCAATATTACTCACTAAACCATGTCCCCAAGCACCAACATCCAATCCTTCCTTAAAATACCCCTAGGGACGGTGACTCCACCACCTCCCTGGGCAACCTGTTCCAATGCCTGACTGCTCTTCTGAGAAGAAATGTCTCCTCATTTGCAACCTAAACCTCCCTTGGTGCAAGTTGAGGCCATGCCCTCTAGTCCTATCACTAGTTACTTGCGAGAAGAGGCTAACACCCAGCTTCCCCCACCTTTCTTTCATGTAGTTGTAGAGAGCAATAAGTCCTCCTCTTCTCCAGACTAAACAACCCCAGTTCCCTCAGTCTTTTAAATTACTCATAGAAAAAGCTTTGTTGATCAGCGCTTTACAGGAAAGTTGCAATGCCTCATAGTGCTCTTAAACATAAGCTGTACTTCATCAGGCTAACTGCAATCCGTTGGACTACACTGATCTTTCAAGGAAAACAAAACGAACAAACAAACAAACAAAAAAAAAAATCAATCAAACAAACAAAACCTACAACTATCATTTACGGGAAGAAGCCACCAGAGGGAGCATGCACTGCTGATCTGTTACAGAAGTGTTCGGCTCATTCCCCTCCCCGCCCCCTCCCCCCCAAAAAAAGAAAGCAAAAAAAAAAAAAAAAACTGCTTTGCTATCGGATAGACTGAGATGTGTTAAGTATGCTTCCCATGCTAAGTGTATTGCTGTGCTACAAACTGTGACAACTTCAGCAGCATCTAAGTTTTATCATTTCTAAATAATTCAATAGCTCTTCCTTTTCTATTCCTAATTTAGAATTTTACCTTTCTAGGCTGGTAAACCAAATACCAACAAGAAGAATCAGCCATATGCCAGCGTTGCTCCACAGATCATCACTCCACCATCATGTGCGGGAGGCCCAACCTTTCCCACACTGCTGCTCGTCTGCTCACAGTCTGCTCCCTAACCAACAGCTAGGAAGTGGCATGGAAAACCAGATGGGAAGGAGTACCACTGCCAAAAAGGATTTGGGAAACCTGATAACACACTTTTTCTAAGCATCCTTTTGATAAAGGGAAAGAGTGCCTTGTTATAGCCAGGGCACAGGCTATGGGAGCCCTTAGGGGGCTTTTAGCCCCCTTCACATGCAGGCTGGCAGAAGGGTGCCAGCAGGGGAGCTACCAGGAGCTATATACCAGACAAATTCAGCAGGGAATGGCCCATAGTGTGCTCACTAGCATGGGTTAAATATGTGACCCACACGTGACCCAGGAGTTCAGTATGTGAACTCCTAACAGGCTGAACCTGCAGAGTTGATAGTTATAAAGTCTTTTTTCTTTCTTCCTTTTTTTTTTTTTTTTCCTAGAGAAAAATATGCAGTTGTCTTATATATGCAATAGCCTGTTTGGGAAAAGGGGGAAGAATGATAGGAATCCAGTCATTTGTCCTTCTCATAAGGACAAGTAAATACAGGCTATATATAATAAAGACTACAGTGAAAGAGGTTAATCTCAGAAGCCTTTTTAAAGGACATATTTCATCCACAACCCACTGTTTGTCTGTCGTGCACAAAGGTTGTTCACAACTGCTATGCTGCAAACTTGTTAAATCTCAAGAACATAGAAGAAAACTTCAACTGTTAAAGACCACTGAACTTTGCACATCATGGCTTTGGGGGAACTAAACAGAAAACCACCAAATCTTCCTCCCCTTTCCCACCACTCCTTAGGTCAACTGATGTAATTATAATCAAAGTCCTAATAATGGTGCACAGAGGGAACCATTGGATGGAAGCACATGGCCAACTCCTTATATTTAATTGACAACACATGTCCTTAAAAGCCAAAGCAATGAGAAGTTAAAAGGAGAGTTGTTGCCTTCACTCTCTCCTTTCCCAGCCTCAGACCACCAGGGAAAAAGACCCCACCAGCTATCCTGGAAGAGAGAGAGAGATTTTGCAGAAAACCAGTCACCAAGAAAAAAATGGATGGAGGGATTTAACAGGGGATATTATATCACAAGGAAAGTGCATGCCAGTCACAGAGCAATGTTCTGCTTCCCAAATCTACATTCAGGATGCTACCAGGTAAAGTGTTGCAGCCAGTGACAGGAGGAGTCTTCCCTCTAGCACCCAGAGAACCCAGGTGACTGTTTTCTCTAGTATGCTTTTTGTATAACCTGACATTTTTTGTCTGTTATTTTACACAACCCATCCCTGAACAATGTTTTCCTCAGAATTTGCTCTTTTTCCCCAACTTTCACCTCAGTTTCCCAGCAGCGCTGTGTGCAGCCCCCAGAGCCCTGCTGTGGTGGCCCTGGGCTTCTCGTGGAGGGTTCCAGACCCCACCTGAGGGCAGCTGCTGCCCAGCCCATGCAGCAGTGCAATGCTTCTGCTGCTGGAGGAGCTGCACCTTTTACACCTCAGAATATAGCAATTACGAGCTTTTTTTTTTCAGTATTTAGTTCACTGTAGCTGATCTGAGCTGCGTGTGGTGGCCAAGCTGCTGAACTCACCTTATAGCTGGACTGAGATCGAATTTTACCTCAGGGTGGCTCACTTGAGGAGTGTTGGGGGGGAAACCCATGTTAGTGCGCAAGTGGAAGTGTAAGTGGAAAAAGTACTATCTTTTGAAACTCTACCCATTTCTATGTTTGGCAAGCAGCTGTTCAGGTACATTTGTATTAATTAGCATATATAATTTTTATGAATTAGGTAAATTAGCTTCTGACTTAAATCAGCTTAAAAAAGGCAAGTGAAGGCCTCATTTAGGTTCTGTTAGTCGAACTGCAGTAGGAGAGCAGTCAAATTAGGGCAACTGGTCTAAAGAGGAGGACTAGGTCCTGTGGTGGTCAATTTGGGGATTTTGATTGGTATTCTGTGTGCAACTTTGCAAAATAAAGGGAAGAATGGTTGATACTTAATTATCAGTACTTACTGCTACACAAAAGCTTCTGCCTGTGTTTTCTTGTCTATGAAACATCCTCAACATTTTATTATAGTTATTATGTAATTCATCAAAACTAAACAAAGGTCCTAGTCTGACTAGATAAACAATGGGTCATCACTTTCTCAAGCATTAAAACTGAAAATGCTGAATCTCCTAGGCTGATAACCAGTTGTGAATGTCAAAGAAAGGACTGAGAGGCAATTCAAGACATTTCATACTATGAAGTTCAGGTAAAATCAGCCTCTTCTAGTCAGACCCACTGAGGTTTCACTGCATGTGTAAATAGGGTTAACAAATTCTTCCATTTTTAGAGTAGTTTTAAATAATACCTGAACTTCTTGCTAAATTCAATACGTAGATTTCTAAGCATGTTCACTGGAATTCTACTTCTGCCATAAGTGGTGGCAAGGACTGCCTCAAGTTTTGTGAGAAATCTTTTGCTCTTCATAATATTTTTAGAATTTGAGACTCTCTGATCACTTAACAATGTGCAGCACCTCTGACAAGTGGTTTGGCCTTTTCGTGTTAGGTGTAAAATGGGAGATGATCCTCTCCAGCAAGGCTGCATGCTAAGTCATTGATTGAAGTCTAAACATCTCAGTCACGTGACAAAACCTACTGGTGTTTGGGATTATAGTGGTGCGAATGCTCATTTTCAGGTTCTTCAATGTGCAACTGTGCTGTGCATAAGCAACTAACATGGAGTGAGAGCTAAGCAGGTGAAGCACTCTTCTCAGTGCACGAAGTGAACTACCCTAATTTGGAGGGCAGTCAGATTTTTTTTTTTCCTGATCTTTGGTATACTTGTCTTGCAAACAGCATTCTACAGATAGTTGCAGTGACAGAAGAGCAGTGACTCAGCAACTGCTGCTGACAGGCGTTATGATTTTGGTTGTTTTCCAGTCTGGTTTCCAAAGGAGAATAGGTATGTAACATCATGTTAGATGTGGGTCTGTCTGTCAACCATTTTGTCAATAGCTTTACTAAATTCAAGCAAATCTAACCTTGAGCTAAAAAGCTAAAATACTATGCTTTTCTAAGTTTTGTGAAAACAAATCAAAGAGCAAAGGGTAGAACGTAATACACAGAGCTACACACCTGCGTGTGTCTAACTTTACATGGCTCAAAGATGGGTCTGAATCTGTGAGGTAAACAGCTGCCAGTATCAAGACAAACCTGTCAGTGCATAAACTGTAGGAAGTAATTGCACTTAAAACAGTCTCAATCAGAGACAGAAATTAATAGACTCATTAATTAAGCACATGCTATAAACCTGAAGAAAAGAAATAAAGACAACATTTGGGAAAGCTTATATAATTCAGACTTAGACATGGAAAAATAAAGTTAAATTCAGGCAATGAGGATATAGGGATGTAGTACTGGAAACATGTCAGACTCAGCAGGTGATAAGATAGGTGATTGCAGTGATCAAACCAATATTTTAAATAAAATCTAGGCTGTATTTATTAAATGAGAACTGCTGAAGTTATCAGTGTAGCAATGGCAAGAGCTGAGAAACCAAAGATAGGGGCTGTAATCATTGATGCAGACTTTGAATTTTATGAGGAAGTAGAAGCTTGGTTGGGGGCAAAAATACAGAAATTTGATGGGTCTGTTTTAGTCAGGAGTGAAGTGGGTATAGTTTCTATTCACAGGAGTAAAGTAATAGGACATAAAACTATGAACACAGAGGGGGATCCTTAACTGTGACCCAATATAAAGTCTGCAGAGTTTTTGCCTCACTAATACACTGCATTAAAGCTATTTCTAAAGTTAACAAAACTTGTAAGATCATCAAAGATAATGTTTGTTTTGTGGTCTCCATTTTCTTTGGTTTTGCATTCTGTAATTCTATTACATTGGGTTCTAGTTGTTTGAGCTGTTTGCTTATTTTGACTGGGAATGATTCCTGGCTACCGTTTCTAGAGCTGCTCTCCATTTCTCCTTCAAAAAAACATGAATGCTTTTTTTTTTTTTTCCTCTCCACACATCCAGAACTTTCGTGTCCTTTGGAGTTACTGAAAATCTGCATGAAAAGTTTGGAAAGTGCTTTTGTTAGCTCCTTTAAGACTCCTGGGTTAAGTTTACTGGACACACTGACTTGAAAATTCTTGATCAAGGAGTTGTGTTGACAGCATCCTAAATTTCAGTTGATGTGGAGAGAATTTTTCACTGTAGCTTTATTTGATGTAATTATTTTGGTTGTGCCCTTCCTGCCACTGCCCTGGAAGTGCAGTGAAATGCATTCAAATCCTCTATTTGCTCATATTTTTCTAATTAGGTTTTCTTTCCTAGCTGGTTTGACTCTATTTAATTCACATACAATTCCCTTTTTAAAAGAATCAGGCAAGTTACTCTTTGGGACTTTTGACTCTTTGTATATAAGAAATCATACCAAGTCTCACTCACTTATATTCTCTAACAGCATTCTTTTTTTCTGAGGTTGGTTCTTTATCAGTCCATAATGATACTAACATTGTGACATACTGATATATCATTATATTTACCAGTGTATGTATATATTTCTAATAGATCTATAATACATTGATATATTGTAAGTACGATTTAGCTTCAGTCCATGTTAATGCTTTCTGTGTTTAGAAAATCTATTGTACTCTTTAGAAACACAATGGGTAATTTAGTACAGGTGGAATGAACAGTTCAGCATGTATTGCTCAAGCTGAATTTCAATATGATAACAAAACTTTGGTTCTTACTTCTCATATGTATTTGGTGATTTTATTTTTATTTCATGTGGTTTTATGGCATGGAGGAGGTGGTAGCTAGCCTCCCATCTTGTGCTTCATTGATACTGAAGATGCTTTAAATATAAGGCCTGAAAAAAGGAATGGTTGTTTTTGAGTTGGAATGCCACCCAATGGCAATTTAGTGTAACATTTCTTGGAGATATTTCAAAGCTGTCTGGGCACAGGCCTGGGCAGCCAGCTGTAGGTGGCACTCTTTGAGCTTATTGGAGTGGGGATGGACAAGACAACCACAGGATGCCACTGCTTCCCTGGGCAACCCGTTCCAATGCCTGACTACTCTTTCTGAGAAGAAATTTCTCCCAAATTCTAACCTGAAACTCCTCTGGAACAACTTGAGGCCATTCCCTCTAGTCCTATCACTAGTTACCTGTGGGAAGAGGCTGACCCCCAGCTCCCAACACCTTCCTTTCAGGTAGTTGCAGAGAGCAACAAGGTCTCACCTGAGCCTCCTCTTCACCAGACTAAACAACCCCAGTTCGCTCAGCCGCTCCTCACAGTACTTGTGTCCCAGGCCCTTCACCAGCTCTTCAGCCCTTCTCTGGACACACTCCAGGACCTCGATGTCCTTCTTGTAGTGAGGGGCCCAAAGCTGAACACAGCACTCGAGGTGTGGCCTCACCAGAGCAGGGCACAGGGGGACGATCACCTCCCTGGTGTGCTGGCTGCACTATTCCTGACACAAACCAGGATGCCGTTGGCCTTCTTGGCCACCTGGGCACACTGCTGGCTCATGTTCAGGTGAGCATCAGTCAGCACCCCCAGATCATTTTCCTCTGCACAGCTTTCCAGCCACTCTGCCCCAAGTCTGCAGCACTGCATGGGGTTGTTGTAGCCTAAGTGCGGAACCCAGCACTTAGCCATGTTGAACCTCATCCCATCTCAGCCTCTGCCCATCGACCCATCCTGTCCAGGTCCCTCTGTGGGGCCTTCCTACCCTCTGGCAGATCGACACTTCCCCCCAACTTGGTGTTGTCTGCAAACTTAGTGAGGGTGCACTCAATTCCCTCATCCAAGTCATCAATAGAGATATTAAAGAGGACAGGCCCCAACACCAACCCCTGGGGAACACCACTGGTGACCGGTCGCCAGCAGGATTTCACTCTGTTCACCATCACTCTCTGGGCCCAGCCGTGCAGCCAGTTTTTAACCCAGCAAAGAGTGTACCTGTCCAAGCCATGGGCTGCCAGCTTCTCCAGGAGAATGCTGGGGGAGACCGTGTCAAAGGCCTTGCTGAAGTGTAGGCAGACTACATCAACAGCCTTTCCCTCATCCACCAGGCAGGTCATCTGGTCACAGAAGGAGATGAGGTTGGTCAGGCAGGTCTTGCCTTTCATGAACCCATTCTGACTGGGCCTGATCCCCCAGTGGTCCCACATATACTGTGTGATTGCATTCAGACGACCTGTTCCATCACTTTTCCTGGCACCGAGGCCAGGCTGACAGGCCTGTAGTTCCCTGGATCCTCCTTACGACCCTTCTTATAGATGGGTGTCACATTAGCAAGTCTCCAGTCATCCAGGATCTCTCCAGATGAGCATGACTGCTGATAGATGATGGAAAGTGGCCCAGCAATCACATCCACCAACTCCCTCAGCACCCTTGGGTGGATCCCATCTGACCCCATAGACTTCCCACAGTCCAGGTGGAGCAGCAGGTCTCTATTTGTTTCCACCTGAACTGTGGGGGGGGTTCTTCTGCTCCCTGTCCCAGACTTCCAGCTCAGGAGGCTGAGTACCCTGAGAATAAGTGGTCTGGCTAGTAAATACAGATGCAAAGAAGGCATTAAGAACCTCAGCCTTTTCTTTATTCTTAGTAGTCACATTCCCCACTGCATCCAGTAAAGAAACATGATTCTCTTTGCCCCTCCTCTTGCAGTTAATATAGTTATAAAAACATTTTTTCTTATCTTTAACTTTAGCGGCCAGGTTGATCTTTGGCCTTCCTGATTTTTTTCTCTGCATATGCTGGCAAATTCCTTGTACTCTGCCTGACTTGCCTGCCCCTTCTTTCACTGGTCATAAACTCTCTTCTGGACACACAGTAAAAGTTCCCTGTTCAGCCACCCTGGTCTTCCTTGCCAGTTCATCTTAGAGCACACAAGGGTCATTTCCCCCTTTTCACCCTTTGAGACAGGTGGGACCCATCAGCAACCATCAGGCCAGGTGCTGAGCAAACTTCCCATGATCAAAAAAAAAAAAAACCACAAAATTCCTGCGAGGGCACCAGCCTCTCAGCCGTGTATTGATCAGCTGGGCCTTCCAGGTCTGCTCAGTATCCCTCCCCCCCTCCCCACCACTGAAGGGGTAGAGGAAAACACCACCTGCGCACCCGCTCCATCCAGTAACCATATTATGGATGGAAGAGCCAGTTGAAAAATTTCTCTTCAGCTTTACCTGTGTGGTGGTTAATTTTGCTCAGTATCAATATTTTATGCTAAATAAGGTTCCTTCTTTTCATCTTGCAACAAATGATGCAACTTTAATGTCTTTGTTCCCAGTTCGCTGTTTAGAGGCAGCAGCACAGAATGAATATTCATGTAGCCTCATCCGCTACACTCTGTATCAGGCTGAGCTTCTGCTGGGAGAGGGAGATGATTCTCCAAAACTATGTACCCCCATCTGGAGTGCTGGGGCTGTGCAGCAAATCCTAAGAGTCTGGGAGGTTCCAACAGAAGGAAAAGTTTTGCTCCTTACAGGAGTGAGGTCCAAAGCAAAATCTTGAGGATGAGGGAGGGACGTAAACCTCCTCTGGGACCTTCAAAAAACTGGGTGCATCTACATAAGCAACTCATTGTATTTGAACACAGTGGGGGTGCGGTGGTGCATGAGGTGCAAATTTAGGCAGAGGCTCTACTTGGTGTCTTGTTGGGAGTATTCAAATGCATCATTGCTGTCCTTGAAGTAGTTTTTCTCCTTGTGGAACCAAGATTTAAATTGCACACTGGACACTATTCTGAGTGCCTGACTTACAATGTGAATGCAAGGTCCTCCAGCAGTTAAGAGTTCACTTTCTTTTTATTTAATACCTTTTCAGTGATACTGACCACCTGTCCTCTGGATGATTACTTCTCTTCCTGCTAAGAGGACAAACTGTGTTTAGGCTTCTGTTCGTGTAGTAAGCCAAGTTAATCTTCTCTGCTTTTATCCCAGTGATCTGGATAGTAGCTTATTCCTATCCTGCTTTTCTTGGCAAGGAGAGGAATGGTTATAAAGAAGTCCATTTCAACACTTATTTTTCTTTCTTCAGCATGTTTTCTGGCTCCCTGTAGGCATTTTGTAGTTTCTGCTACAGCCCTCCTGTTCAGTTTCAGTGCTGATATGCACCGTCACTAGTGGATTCTTGCCCGCAGGCTTCAGAAATGCATCCAGTCTGAGAGTGACATATCTTCTTGGCTCAGGGAATGCAGAACAGACTTTTCTGGTGATATGTTCAGCTTCTAAAAATAACTACATATCAGGTAGCTAGCTTTTTTCTTTTCCTTTTCAAGACCTAACTCTAAAATGTAGCAACATGATGTACTGAGTCCCTGTAAAGCTACACCATTTCTTCTTTCTACAAAACAAGAGATGCAGGGAAGAAAAATGTATAAAGATTAATGTAGCTGTAACTTTTTGAAAAAGAAAAACTTCGCTGTTTATCTTCAGACCCTTTCCTTCAAGGAATTTAACCTTATAACAGGTGTTTGTGAACTGTGTGGCTCAATTTATAATGAAATGAGCACAGTTAATATTATCATAGATTACTTCCTACCTGTCACTTTTGTAAAACAAAAAATTGACCAGTCTGGGAATAAAAGTCTGGAAGTTATGAAGCTTATTAACATTGTTTATTTTGAAGCATTGAATGGATTTTTGTTAACTGTATCTAATCATTAAATTTTTTACTTGCTCTAGACAGTATCTTTGGATATTTATAGTAACTGGGGTAACAGAAGCTTGCCACTGAACATGAAGCTTCCACAGTCACATTCTCTAATTACTGGAGATGTATCAAGGCTTAATGCTGCTTTTAAAACACTGAGGTTGAATATTTCTATAGTCTGGTTATTCAAACCAAGGCTAAGAAATTCCTGCGTCTTACTGATTGCACTCTCACCAACTGTTGTCAGTTCCTGTCTCAGTGAATCCTGACTTCATAGAATCACAGAATGGGTTGGGTTGGAAGGAACCTTAAAGACCATCTAGTTCCAACCCCTCTGCAATAGATGGGCAGGGACACTTTCCACTAGGGCAGGTTGCTCAAAGTCCAAAGGTTTCTAAGATTCATTTAAAAAAACAAAAACAAAAAAACAAAAAACTTTTGATTTCCAAGCCTTCCAAAGGTCAGATTATTCTACAAAGAATACTGCAGGAAATTTCTTTTGCGCCAAATGCATGTATCTTCTCAGTGAGGATGCCAGGTGTGTTTATTTTCTTAATATAGATAACTTCTTTTATTAATTCCAAATCTTCTGCTCAGTGGTATACTTTAAATATTTATACTTGAAATTGTTTCTCAAAGACTACCGCATACTTCTTTGTGTTCCAGAGAAGAACTGTGTGAAAGAAAACATTCCCGTACCTGGTCTATATTTTAATGCAGTCTAATTTCTAGTTGCACAATGTTTTTCATCTCTTGTTTTTACCTCTGAAAATTCATTATGTAGTTTGGGATACCAGTGCTTATTATCAAAGATATGACTGAACTACCTTGAAGTATCTGTACATCTACAAAGTGTCATGTCTGCTTTTTCCAAATAAGTATATGGAAGAAAACAAGAAAAGAAATTTTAACACTTATGTATCTCTCAAGGGCATACTTATTATAATTGTGAAGTATTTCCTTCAACAAAATTCAGCTCTCCCTTAGGAACTGGGGAAAATCTGCATGAAAAGGAGGGTAGACTTGCAAAATAATTAAACAAAATGCTCACACTCAGACAAAAAATCGGTTAATGGAATTTGCAAAATGTTGCGGGTAAATAAATTGATCTGTGTAAGTCTGGGTAGTACTCAGGGGATGGTGTATTCTTTTCTCAGTCCCCTGTGTACAAAATACTCATTAGGCTGCTCTGGGCATCACCACCCCTAATTTGAACTCCTTGAAAAGTTATTATGACAGTGAAAATTTAAAAGGAGACCTATCAGTTTCAGGGAAGAAGAAGAAGAAGAAGGAAAAAAAAAAAAAAAAAAAAAAAACGAGGAAATGAAAGTCAGGAAATGTAGGAACTTTAAAATTATTTTATTTTTAATTTTTATTTTATTATCATTTTTTAAGGTAATTAAAATACCAGAAAAGAAAGCTGCTCTGTCAAGCCCGGGTTGAGGTCAGGATTATTTGGGATTCACAGCAGAAGCTTCAGGTAAAATAACTTGCTGAATATTTTAGAACAATATATTCATGGTCAAAAGAGTATGTATGAAATGAGACTGCCAGTTCCCTCCACTGAGCAAGCATTTTAAGTAGGTTTTAGTTTATAATATCTTGTGGTTTTCCTCCATACTTTTGTGGTGGCTACTATTTCTTGTTACAGATGGTCTGATGTTACTACAGTGGAGTATCATGGGTTTCCAGAGCAATCACTGGTGGCCTGATTTCCCTTGTTAAAACTGATGATAGCATTCAGTGGATATATTGTTTGACTGAAGCTGAACAAAATCTCATATACGTTTTCCTTTGTCCCCAAAATGTTAATCTCTGATAGGGTATTGTCCTTAGGAAGTTACACTTTCTTAATTTGTTCAAATCAGTGTCTAAATACTGCTTAAAAGAAAAAAAAAAAAACAACTGAACAGGTCACTTTTGTCCTTCAATGACCTACTACTAATTGCAACCACTATTTATTGGTTGCAGAGAAAATTAAAACTTGAAAAGAACATTAAGATGAGGGTTATTACATTTTCTTTGTTGCCAGTAACCAAATTTAGACATATTTCTGTGGTGATGTGAAATTACAAATTAATTATTAAAAGTTTCTCCTGCAGTTTAACAGACGTCAAAGATCTAGACTGTATTCTATTATAGACAGCCAAGGGTCGCTATATTTCATGAAGTAACCATCATCCAAGCTATACAACTCAGCTGGTTTAATATATCTTAGCTAAATTTGTCCAAGCAATTTGTTTTGATATAACTTCTCAACGAGGTACTTGGAAAATCTGTATACTAATAGCCACAATACATAGTGAATTATCACTGAACAGATGTTACATTCAATCATGTTGGAGGGGAGAAAAACAAATTTAATTTCTTCAAGCAAAAAACAATTTCTCCACATATTACTATGCTTTTTTAGTAATATGTGCTATGCTAGATAGATATGCTATATCTATCTATAAGTGTAAATAATATATAAGTATAAATGTATTATATAAATGAAATATCTGTGTGTATTAATAAGAATTGGTGTGCATCTGAAGTTATTGTGCTGTAAAAATGAGTTTTGGTAACTCAGAAGATTACCAGAATAAGTAAACAAATCACAATAGTACTCAGCTGTAATCACAAATCATCTTAACTTTGTAGGTAAATGTAGCCATGGAGTTAAATTACAAACAGATTAAAGACTTTTTATTGTACAAAAAATGGTCACTTACTGTCCTTTGGAGAAATGAGCTTGGCGCTCTTTCGGGCTAGAGAATAATAGCCCAAAAGTTATTGGCTAGTATTTAGCCAATAACTAAGTATTGTAACAGCTTGTCAAGCTACTAAAATATGCGTGAGCTTGAGAGTAGCACCACCAATGTTTTGACCTAGGAAGAAAATATACATCAAATCTTGCTCAGCATTAGCAAAATTAGCATTGTAAATGTCCTAGAGGAATGCAGGAAACAAAATTCTTTCCTGTTTTGTATTTTGGCGGGAGGAAGCTAGCAGTTTCTGAAGCATCAAACAAAATGACTTGGTCATATACTAATCATCTGCAATGATGCTTGCTTTAATAGTTACTGCTGGTCTTGCATCTTCATTGCATATGCAAACCCACTGTAGTTGGAGCAGGAATGTCCCTTTTCAGACCGTTCATTTCAGGGCTCTTCTTGTTGGTCTCAAAGCTTTGACTGCTCACATAGTCTGTTGTGTGCTGTCCCTGAGGTTTCTGTGAACCTTACTTGTTTCCATCAGGCCTTTGCACAATGTGGATAGCTGTTGATTACCTTGGAGACTACTGCTGTCAGCTGGTAGAACAGGACATGAGGCTTATGCCTGCTAGCTGACATCCTTGTTCTGCTGCAGACTCTAACACTGGTCTTACGGGTTTGTTTAGTCCTTTAGAAATCCCCTCTGGCATTAATGTCTCATGCTGACAGACTGAATCTCTTCCTTTCCTAAATCTTCATCCTGTACGTCTGCCAACATGTCATGGTCACCATAGATCCTGACTTTATCAGTGCTCTACTTTTTAATGACATCAGCCAACCTCTCATTCCCACCCTTTTTTCTTGCACATCTTTTAGTCTGTGCTATTGTTCTCAATTTATAGCCTGTACACTTTTTGCCATTTGGCTTCCCATTTTTTTGTTTCACAATAGATTAGGTAACAGGTCAGTCAGAAAGAGGCTGGAAAGCTTGATGTGGGGGGTTCACAAAAGTAGTAGTAAAAGTAGTCGCTTGACCTAGCCAGTATTAAAGGGGGTTAGCATATTTGCTGTGTAACAATTACAAGCTTGCTTTCTTTGGAAAACCGAATGAAAATAAGACACTTCAGCTGAAAGTAAAGCATGATAGATTAGTACACTATAAATCCTAATCCTGCAATAAGATGATGACATTTATGAACAATGCTCTGAATATATGTATATAATATTTTAAGTGTTGGTCTTGTTTGACATTTTTGATCTAGCAATTTTATGGTTGAGAAGTTTACTCTGGCTATTTTCTGTTCTGATATAAAGAACTGCATTGTCTTTGCTCATAAACCAGAATGTCATTGAGTGAGTTTAAATGTGATTATTAAAAAAAAACACATATTTTGTGATTAGTTAAAATATTCAAGAAGAAACACATTATTTCTTTGGAATGCAAACAAAGTTTATCAAGGTTATCTAGCACAATAACATTTGGTATTTTCCAAGCCTCTCTCCATCATATTTGAGAAGCCCTGGCAGTCAGGTGAAGTCCCTGGTGACTGGAAAAAGGGAAACATCACTCCCGTTTTTAAAAAGGGTAGAAAGGAGGACCCAGGGTGCTACAGACCGGTGAGCCTCACCTCTGTGCCTGGCAAGATCATGAAAAAGATCTTCCTGGAAGCAACGTCGAGGAACATGCAAGACAAAGAGGTGATCCGAGACAGCCAACATGGCTTCACCGAGGGTAAATTGTGCATGACCAAGCTGGTGGCTTTCTACAATGGAGTGACTGCATCAGTTGACAAAGGAAGACTGACTGATGTCATCTACCTGGATTTCTACAAGGCCTTTGACACGGTCCCACATGAGATCCTGATCTCAAAATTGGAAAGAGATGGATTTGATGTGTGGACCATTCAGTGGATAAGGAGTTGGCTTGAAGGTCATGCCCAGAGAGTGGTGGTCAATGGCTCTATGTCCAAGTGGAGGCTGGTGATGAGTGGTATACCTTAGGGGTCTGTCCTTGAACTGGTGTTGTTTAATGTCTTCATCAATGACATAGACATTGGGGTCAGGAGTACTCTCAGCTGATTTGCAGATGACACCAAGCTGAGTGGTGCAGTTGATATGACAGAAGGAAGGGATGCCATCCAAAGGAACCTGGACAAGCTTGAGAAGTGGGCCCATGTGAACCTAATGAGGTTCAACAAGTCTATGTACAGGGTGCTGCACCTGAGCTGGGGCGATCACAGACATGAGTACAGGCTAGAAGAAGAACTCATTGAGAGCAGCCCTGCAGAGAAGGACTGAGGGGTTCTGGTAGATGAAAAGCTCAACATGAGTCAGGAGTGCACACTTGCAGGCTAGAAGGCCAGCTGCATCCTGGGTTGCATTAAAAGAGGAGTGGCTAGCAGGTCAAGGGAGATGATTGTCCCCATCTACTCTGCTCTTGTGAGGTGCTCCAGCCCTCTGATCATCTTCATGGCCCTCATCTGGATCTTCTCTAACAGATCCATATCCTTCTTGTGCTGGGGGCCCCAAACCTGGATGCAGTATTCCAGGTGGGGCCTCACAAGGGCAGAGCAGAGGGGCACAGTCCCCTCCCTTGCCCTGCTGGCTGCTCCTCTGCTGATGCAGCCCAGGATGCAGTTGGCTTTCTGGGATTCAAGTGTGCACTGCTGACTCATGTCAAGCTTTTTGTCCATCAGAACCCCCCAGGTCCTTTTCCATAGGGCTGCTCTTGATGAGTTTTTCTCCCATTCTGTTGTCATATCTGGGATTGCTCTGACCCAGGTGCAGCACCTTGCACTTGGCCTTGTTGGACCTCTGATTTGCATGGGCTCACTTCCCAAGCTTGTCCAAGTCCCTTTGGATGGCATCCCTTCCTTCTGTTGTATCAGCTGCACTGCTCGGCTTGGTGTCATCTGCAATCTTGCTGAGGGTGCACTCGATCCCACTGTCTTTGTTGATAAAGACATGAAACAGCAGCGGTCCCAAGATGGACCCTGAGGTACACCACTCATCACCAGCCTCCACTTGGACACAGAGCCATTGACCACCACCCTCTGGGTGCAGCCATCCAGCCAATTCCTTATCCACTGAATGGTCCACTCTTCAAATGTGCATCTCTCCAATTTGGAGTTCAGGATGTTGTGTGGGACTGTGTCAAAGGCCTTACGGAAGTCTGGGCAGATGACATTGGTCAGTCATGCCTTGTTGAGTAATCAATATCTCCCTTGTTGACTAATCAATTATCAATAGTGCAGCTATTGTAAAATGAAAAATATTTTCTTTTTTCTCAATAGTATTTGCACAACACGTACTTGTCATAAATAGACCAAAGACGCTAGACTAAAGAAGTCTGAAGAGTTAATGTGTGGTATGACTTTAACATTAGTGTGCAAATTGACCCAAGGACCCTCATTTGAACTAATGTGTATAAAAACTTAGTTTGTTTTGGTTATGCCAGAAGATTTATTTTGAGTAATTGTTTTTTGGTGTTGCATAAATATTCAATCATTCATATCTGGTGCAGAATGAAGCAAATAGTATTTTCATTGTTGAGTGAGAACAGAAGAGAGAAAAATAGGATGGATTCTTTATCAGTAAAAAACTCATTTTTTATTTTTCTAGCACAGCAGTTTCAGAGACTACAGTAGGAATAGCTGTCTGGGTATTCAGAATAGGTTTTATCTATGGGAATAAGATTTTCTTAGTTGCTTTTAGTTTTTAGGTTTGTTTTTTTTTTTTTATTTTATTTCATAAATGTTTGAAGGTATGTATTCTAGCCTTGGAGGACTGAGGCTGCACATAGTGATATCTTGGGGAAAGATATTGGCAAACACACAAAGGAAAGACGGGGTTTATCCAGAAAAAGGCCCTAACATAATTTATTTTTTGGAGCATTTGATAAATTCATGATGGTCCTTCATGAAAAGCCCTTAGAAAATAATGAAAGAAAGCAGCCAGGGTGAGAGTAACTTCTCTTTTACATTTTTCATCATGTATCAGTTATGTAACTGAATCTGAAAATGTGTTGAAGTATGATGTTATGAACGTAAAGCAGTGGAAAATCTGGCATTATTGCTTTCTAGTTACTGGAAACCGTGCTTATGTAGTGGCTCAGTTTAAACTGTTATTAACAGCATCAACAAAATGTGTTGTACTGAAACACAAGCAGAATAATTACTGTTTTCTTGTAAAAGTGATAAACATGGAAGCAACTTGTCAGCTTGGGAATTCAGCAGGAGGTGGGGATGTTTGGGCAAAGGGACTGTCTGTACTGTAACTCAGCAGACAAAGTGCATTTCAGAAGCAGTGTACCTACCAGAAAAGTGTTTGAGAATGTTAATGACTTTTAGTTGGTTTCATTGCATGGGATGTACTCTCTGGTCAGTGTGCAAGAGTAGGCGGGTTTCTGCTTCTACGCACACTTCTGTTCCTAAACGGATGTAGCAGCATCCTAGGTGGTCCAGCATTGTTTGGTTTGCATTGGTACTTTTATCTTCCTAGGAAGTAGAGAAGGTCAAACAGTTAATGAACTTACTTTAAGGAATATCAAGTCCTGTTCCAGCCAGATATTCAGCTCTGACAACATTGGGTTGCTGAGCCAAGGGACCATTTTGTTGTCATGTCCCTCCTGCTGAGAAACCCATTTTCTAGATAATAGTGACCGCGCAAGTGTAGAAGGGAGATGGGGGAAGGCTACCGCTTAGGAAGGTCTATCGCTGGAGCAGTGTTAAATAGCAGCATGTGGCAAGTAACTTCTGATGTATTACCAGATAGTCTGCGATATCTGTTAGTGTTGCAGCAAGCTGTTTTCAAGGAAACAGGAGTGGTATGACCTGTTTTTATAGCTGATACTTTTTTACTGCTGCAAACCACACATTAAAAACAAATCTACCTTTCCATTCTGCCAACACACAACAATTTGACAAGAGGAGACTTTTTGTTTTCAAAATAAACTACATAAAAATTTTGTTATAAATCAGAGATCTCAACCCTTCTTTGAAAGAACACTCAGAGAATAAATTTTCTAAGCTCCTGTAGTTAGTGGGAGGTTTAACCAGACTCTGGAAAAGGTAATGGGGGAGTGGTGTTGAGTTTTTTCTGGTTCACCCAAGTAAAGAGTACTTGTGGGTGGGGAAGTTCTTTCTCCTGAGCATCCTTGCTGCTGCTGCCTCTCTCCTCCATCTACTGTTACATGCTGTTTGTCCTTGAAGAACTCAGAATTCTAGCTAGGTGATGTTTTATTTTTTATTTTTTAATCTGAGTTTCACTTTGATATCTGATAGCATTCAAAGACCGACGTAAAAACTCAGCTTCAGCCACTGGGGCATGCCTGTTTTTGACAGAATTTACTGTCTGCACAGATTCCCTTGGAAGGTTTATTAGATCACAGCACATCTGGACAGAGTTCATAGCTGGTAATGAAAACAGGCAGGTTTGGCTTGGTTTCTTTTTTAACTGCCAAGATATTTCTCAGCTCCGTGAATCGTTCCTTACAGCAATTAGGCATAGTGCTCCCAAGCTTATGGCATAATGGAAATAGTAAGTTTTTGTTGATGATGCTTGTAAATATACTGTAGCAGGAAGCCTGTTCTGTAGAAAGCACCTGTAGCAATAGTGTAGAAAACTGTAGATACTTCATAAGCAAATAGCTACATATTGCATTTAGTAACTGCTGCGTTTTAAGCCACCAGCCACAGAATTCATCAGGTCTAGACACAGGCTTTGTATGCAACATCCTTCCCTGCTTTCACAAAAAGTAGAAATTCTCTGTATTTGTGAATAAATTATGAGCTAACCTCAAGTGAATTAACTAATTGTGAATTTCAAACCCAACCTTTCATTTAATTATTTCAGGATGTGACTTTGGCCTATTTGCAGTTGGAACTTGATCTGACAGAATGAAAACTACAAGTTTTAGAGCAGACTTCAGGTATTTTCTAACCTTAGTAACCTGATGCAAACAAATCACTGAACAGGAATGATACTGCCTTGACACCAATGCGAAAAGTATACAAACTAACAGGTTCTTGCACTTAATCTTGAAATTAACTTCAGTGATGAATTCAGTTAATATAATTATGATGATAGAGTCAATAATGCAGGAAATAATATGGATTATACTTAGATGTAACAATATTTTAATATTAAATGATATCAAAAATACATTAAATGTTAAATAATAAAAACTAAATGGCAGCATAAGATAATGCTAAATAAAACTGAAATAAATTTGACCCGGTGAGATTTTTAAATCAACTCATGAAAAATATGAATCACTTCATAAAATAAATAAAAAGAAAATTCCGCTCGTACTTGGCATTATCAAGCATGAGCTGAAATGAAGGCATAATACTGATGTCCATACTGATGATGTCCAGCATGAGACAGCTGACCTAGTGATTGCTACTTATCATTGCTACTGTTTATAGTGACAGTTTTTATAGCAGAGCCCGTGAACTTAAAAAAAAAAAAAAAAAAAAAAATTTACATGTTACTCATGTTACATTAGACACATTTTAAAATAATATTTTTACTGTTGATTTAACCTGATCCCACTCTAATATTTTCTATAAAATTCATATTTTCTATAAAATTAATCAAAAATGTTGTTAATTTTGGAAAATTACTGGTGTGTTTTTTGTTTATTTTCTCTTTTCTGGAGATTGAATGAATGAATCTCCTCTGCATTGGCTCTCCTGTTTGGGCTGATAACTGACTGGCCAGGTCACTAGGCCAAACATGAGTCTTCTGTACTCAGATTGGTGCCTCTTTAAAGGACTATTTTTGAGAGGTGATTTCATGTGGCTTTTGAAATTGTCATTTTAAAAAAGATCTAAATACCCTGATTCTTTTGAAAGTCTTTGTCCCCACTTAAACTGAGCTTTAAAAGATATTAAAATATACGCAACTTCATAATATTTGAAGTTTTTTTCAAAATAGTGAATTGAGTAATCATAAAAGATATTACTTGAAAGAAAATTCTGATGCTGCAAAATAACTAAGTGAAAAACTAATAAAATATTCAAAGTGAAAGAAAGGCAAACTACCACATGAGTTCTAGGTGTGTAACTTTTTAAATTTGTTGCTGTTAATAATAAATAAAATTTATTGATGTTTAATAATAATTAAAACCCCACAAAACAATCACTTGGGAAACTTATTAGTTGACTTTTATGTCAGTAGAGCCTGCAGTTCACTGAAGTTCTGGGCTTATTTTTACATGGCCTTTATGTCTTATTGTTATTCAGTTTTCAGTATTGTGAATTCAGAACTGAGATGGAATTTGCAGGTACTAGTTTTTCCATAAACAAATCAACGGGGTGCATCAATGAGAAAGGATGGACTACTATTTTTCTTGAAGGGAAACTTGATCAGGAGATGCTCTGGAGATATTCTGAAAAAATAATTCAGATTGCATCAATATCTGACTTCTGTACTATGATTCTGGGCATATAAACATTTTCTGTCCCATAGGTTGGTCATTTTCTTAATACAAAAACAAACAAAATTACCCAAATCCTTAAGTAAAACAACCTGCATTATATTCTCCCTGCATGACAGTAGCATGGAAGTCCTTTGCATTCACCATATAGCTTTTGGGAGGGGTGGATGTGATGACCTGAAGAATCCTTTGAAAAAGGGCATCTTGACAGTATTACAGGGACTGAAAATGTAAGAGGTGACACAGAGAAACTAAGCATAAGTAGAATACACTCTAATGAGACCCCCTTTTTTTGGGGGGCGAATGGGGGAAGATTTAATACTAACATACTTGTAAGATGTATTAAAAACATCTGCTTCTAAAAATCTACACTTCCAAATTTAGTCAGAACTTGAAGCACAAGGGGGTTTAAATATCTTTCATTCTTCACAAAAATTGAGAACAGAAGTCTAACACTGCTGTTAATTATTTTAATTCATTTGTAGTTTTAAAAGCAGAGTGAGAATTAACTTTCTGTCAAGAATTAGAATACAAAAATGTTTTGTCCAGTGGAAATAGCAGATTTAGATATTCAGATATTTTAACCTCCTCGATAAAAGTTGATGATAACATGTTAAAGTCTCACAAAACAATAATTTTGATTGAGGAAGACATCTGTAGAAAAATAATATGAACCACAGAACTAAAGTGTGTGTTTTGTTTTGTTTTGATTTCATTTAGCTACCCACATTTCTTCAAATAATTTTTCTTGAATGCTAATTTGTGCAAATATGAAACTAATTTATTTCTAGCTGAAGCAGATATAAAGTAAGATGGTAAATTTTGAAGATGGTAAAAAGAGTTCCTGAAAGCTTTTGCTCTGGCATTATACAGATTAGGTGCCATTCACTATGGCATTTTGACCTTTCACATCAGATTTTGAATGCAGCTCAGAAACTTTCTTTGGCCTCTTCATTTTAATGCAACCCAAATGCTTCCTGAGCAAGCCATTAGGCAGCAGCCAAATTTTGTTTTAATCAAACGGACTCATAGATGGGTTGTTTTCTGTCTGGCCAGGATTCTGATTTGCAAACATAAAAGGGGACTTAGAACTTCAGGATGCTGTTAGCAAAGTAGCACTGAAGCAAATAATTTGAGAAATCAGTTGGAGCCACTGTCTTAAAAAAAAAAAAAAAGTATACATCAGAGCAGTACAAACACTCTCATGTAACAATCAACACAAAATTAAATAAGAATGTCTAGCTGGAGGATGTCATAGCCTTTTCACTGGTTAATATGCGGTGACACAATCACAGTGCTGCAAGGTAAATGCAAAAAGCTGTGTGATTCTTGGCCTATAGAAGCTCTTGGTATACGGTGATCTGTGTTACAATTCACAAAATCTCTGCTTTTTAGCTTCAGACTGTAATGTGTATTTATTGACCATTCAGCAAATAAGCATACATTATTACTCTGAGCTATGTAGCCATACAGTAGAAGGGAGCCAACTTTGGTAACTATCTCTGCCTGTATGAAAATCTGAATTCTCAGTAGTTTTCTCTTTATTGAAAGTAGGTGGAACCATCACTCAATCTCAAAGGGTTGACCAGCTCAGCTGTAGGAAAGGGAAACAATGCTCTGTTCCTTGTTCAAGGTTCTTGCCATATCCAGGACTGAACTGGTAAACTTAATAAGCTGAAACAGGCTTAACATAGAAATACTTTTAAAATTGAAAATCCATTTAACAGAGACATCTGAAAATTAATACATTCTTATCACTGCTAACCAAGGACCTGAAATTACTAGCACTAACAGCCAACTGCTGGTTGGCTACCTTAGTGCTTATTTACACTACCTTAGTGCTTATTTTAAAGACAAACCGCAAAAGAAATGTTTTGCTGAATTAAAACCCTTGTTTCTATTATGTCCGTACATATCAGGGGTAATAATAAAAGGTCTTCGACCTTGGACAAGATGCAATATTCTATAAATGCCCTATTTAAGAATTTTTACTTTCTGTTGGAACAAAAGTAACATCTGGGATTTCTTCAAGCTGAAGGCAAAGGCAGCAAAACATGCAACATCTGTTGTAAACGACTAAGTTGGGAGTATATATAATATGGAAGTGCAGGAACTGAGCACTTAATATAGTCAAAGAACCTGTGTACTTTTCACATACTTAACTTTACTAAAAGGAGTCTTAACTATAATGAAGTATTTTTTTTCCAGTAATAGAAATTAACGTATCTATAAATCATATACGTAATATTTTCATTCCTGCCTTCCTTGTGAAGAAAGAAACTCTCATATGTTACTCTCATACATTATTAACACAAGATGTGCAATGTGAACACAGCTTGTTCTACTCCCACTGAAAACTTACATTTTAGACTAAAAACTTTAGATTTCCCTGGCTTTCAAATATCTCTTTCCTTCAATTTAACATTGCACTACTGCCAATGCACCTGAATTCTTGGTTAAGGCAACCTGAGACAAATAATTTACTTTCATAGCATCAATTTTACCAACTGCTTCTTATATTAAAAAGCACTTATATTATAAAAATTATATTAAAAAGCACTAACAGTATGCATTTCTAATCTAGGGACAGACTCCAATCTTAACCGAACAGACCCGTATCTAATTTTCCATTGCACTACCACTTACATCCAATATAGACTTAAGTTGATACGACTAGTTCTGTTAAGTTTTGGGCTTGTGTTTTGGGTGTTATATGACATATTTTTTGTCCCGGTGCTCAGTGACACTTGCAGAATGGAGGAAAAATAAATCCTTGAACAGGCTGGAGGCACAATGGCAATGCTTTATGGTGAGCACCTATAGAATTTACTTTTACGTGGCTCCTGGTCTGTGAATTTGGAGGTAATAATATGTAAGTTTTTTTGACAGTATGCTGCAAAGTTATTTTAGTGGGGAAGGCAAGAGACAAGTTCTTGACAAATACTTTGAGATTTTGATCCATGAAAGGATCTAGTTGCTGCACAGTGGCAACACCTGTATCTGTCAAGGTCACCACATGACCTCTTCGTCACGCAGTCCTCAAAGGAGAACTGTCTGCAGATTTTCAGTATGGCTTAGGGCAGTATTATCAATGACTGCCTTTTGGATTTGAAAAAAATAAAAAAAATCTTCTCTCTTCAAAGAAGACAGATCCCCAGAGCAACCTCATTCTGAAGCACTGTAGTGTTAGCAAAGAACTGAGAACATTATTACATTTTTGGGAAAGACAAATGCAGTAGAGTCACAAAGCCTCTAGCCACAAAGTCTTGTGATAAAGAGCTGTATCATCTTAGCCTCAGCTACTATAATTGCAGTGGTAACTGTTGTTGTTTCTTTTGACTTCAATTTTGCTAACTTTATTTGATATTAGAGTATTTTGAGATTTTTCTGTGAGCTGCTTCTACCCATTTGACTAAGCATTACATTAATCTCAGCTGAGCCTCATCCAAGTGATATGTTTTTTATTGCTTCCAGGTTAGCCTGAGTTAGCATTATGAACTATAATTATAGCAGCATCCAAAACTGCTATCTCTGTCTAACCCTGGAGACCAGTTAAGCTTGACAGAAACTTCAACTGACTTAAAAAGCAACTGTAAATTCCTCTTACAGCCAGTAAAGAGCCCTTAACATCTAGTAATAAATTAGCAATTTGCAAGCATCAGTGTTCTCTATTGTCTTCTTACAAATAATAAATCTTTGGAAATAACTGTTTCTGAGTAAAAAAAAAGTTCCAGATAGCTGCTCAGGAGTATATTGTATCAGCGTAGGCCTCATCTACATCTCACTACAGGTAAGAAGAGAAGTGTTTACCCTGTGCCTGGCTGAGGGTCTGGTGTCTTCTATGACTATATAGCGGAGTATAGCAAATGTGATAGAGCAGTAAAATCTACAGTTTGACATTGTGTTGAGTGAAAGCTCTTGTAGTTCTGAAAAAATATATACATTTATTTTATGATATTTAGGTGGAATTGTGGCTGGAATGAAGTCAATCAGGCTTTTGGCACAAGTAGGAACAGTTAATATGGAGGTCAAATAGCATTTTACTATGGATTACTATAGATTATGCATCTTTCTATCAGTCATTGTTTAAGGTGTCTAAAACCATTTCAAATTGCAAACAGCTAATCAGGTTCCATGCTCTGACACTCATCATCAGACGAGAAAAGACTACCTTTAAAATTTAGCTCCTGATTTTTTTTTATTTTTATTTTTTTCTCCCAACAGCCATTTGGATTAAGATTTGATTCAAATGAAGTTTATTAAGAATATTAGAACATCCTGAGCTGGAAGGGACCTACAGGGATCATAGAATCCAGCTCCTGGCTCTACACAGGACTCACAGGCCTGCCTAAAAATTAACTACTAGAAAATTCATTTCAGGCAAGTTCAGGGTATGGACAGGTTCTTAAGTGATGCAGTGGTCAAAAAAATAATAAAAAAAATCCAAGTATTTATCTGAAGCATATTCTGTATCTCCTAAATAGTTCAAAGGTTGTGATTATGGACACCTCTGCAGATTAAATTGTTGTGCTCCGCAATATGCAATTTTCTCTTCTTAATTTATTCTCAATAACGGGTGAAGAAGCTGATAACAAAATGCAGAATGATACTCTCAAAAAGAGTTGATACTCTCATAAACAGTATACTTGTAAATTCCAGGGTTAATGAAGACCTATTGTTCACAAATACAACGCATGCTTTTACCCTCTGGTACATATTATTCTACCTGCCTTGACTCCATCAGTAAAGACCTCCTTTTCTCAATGGGACAAGTACAGGATATGACTAGTAAGGAGACCTTAATCAAAACCAGGAAGAACCCTGATAATGCAGTTTAACTAGACTCTTCTAGTCATCAGAAAATGGTGACTAAAACAATATTCAGAAAAAGTTGAACTTAACTTTTCTAAATCGATGTCTAGCATTCGTCTTCTTAAAGAATTCTTCCTGAAGAAAACAAAAAATCTTTTTTTCTTCCTTTTCTTGTTTTACAGATATTGGAACTAATTAATTCAGGGCATAGTTTTACTGATGCTTTACAATCCAGGATGAGTTGCAAACTAGCAAGGCATTAGTCCTTTGTGTCAGGTGAAATTACAAATTTTTAACCTTTTTTTTTAATATATATATTGCTTATACCAAAGGTCTACTGTTCCCCGATGTCCTCATCTGCAAAGATTTCCTGCATTTAATAAATCAAAATAATTCCATATTTCATTCTAACATTTACCTTGCTACCCTGCCCTAGAAAAGGCCGTAACTATTACAGATAGTAAGGAGAAATGAGCCATTTTTTTCTCATTCTTCCTCCTGTCCTGAAACCAAGAGAATTGTGTCTCAGAATATCAAATGAATCCTTCTCACTGCATGATGTGTTGCCTATAACTTGCCCTGTAAACACTAGGATGTTAAGAAGTTCCAACATAAGCCTTCGGTACAAGTTATACTCAAAATGACTGTGCAAAATTTCTTCTTCTCTCATATATTTACTTTTCCATGGCTCAATACTTCCAGTAGTATAATGCTACACAGAGTCAGACATCTGGGAAATAATTTGTGACAAGCGTTTTAAGATTCTCTTTTCACTGTAGTCAAGCAGTGTAGGATCAGTTTCAGCTTTCTTGTGGATGGGATAGGAATAGAGGATGAGATGGAGCAGGAACTATTAGAAATAATCTGAATCATCTGAATAATATTTTTCATGTCTTTGCTTTAAATCTCATGTTAAAATAACACTCTTATGATTTTAAGTTTCTGGAAAGCTTTCTCCCACTCATGAGAATATGCCCATTTGGCTTTCTTTGCCTGAATCATAACACCCAAATAGATGCTACCCATTTCTGAAAAGGTGCAATAAAAATTTGTAAACATCTGTTGTCCTCCCACCATGCCCATCATTATCAGGCGTCTGAAATCTGTGCCAGCAAAGTAGGAATCTGTACCTACTGTTACACATTCATTCAGATACTCATAGATTTGTCTGGGTAAATGTGATATATGCTTGTTTGCTGTGAAGTTCTTTCATCATTGATTTTCTTTGTTGTCCAGCAGATAAAAAATTATGTATAATCTGGTACTCCTGGCAATGTCTCATTATGCCTTTGTATCTTCATTTGCTTTTCCAGACAATCTTCCTCTTTTAGCTGTAGAAGACAACGTCCACACACCACATCTGTCACATAACTGATAACTGTGCATTTTAGTAAGTAGCTATCACAGAACTTGAATGTTATATATTGTCTTTTAAAACAGTAAGATATTGCTGGGTTTGGGTGTAATGGGGTGAGAGTTTACAACAACTTTTCTTTTCTGGTCTTTGAGCCAAGTTCCGTTTTGACTGAGTCACAGAATATAAATCTACAGGTATTGGCCTGATGTCAGTAACAGCTGATTCTTCACAGCTGTAAGGAAAGTATTTTAGTAAGAGGAGTTTCTTCAGTACTTTACCTTTTTTATGTAATAATACTTAAAAGGAATAATTTTCTGATTAAAAATAAAATGATAAAAAGCAAAGCAGCAAGATGTCTAGGTACTTTTCAGTAATTGTGCATAGAAATGAAATTTAGTTGAAGCATCTGCAGTATCACATCACTTGCTCTGCAGGAATCTCGTTGAAGATAATTAATTGTTAATTAGTTATGTGCCAGCAGACAGCTGAAGAAAGGATTGTTTGCTGAGTTAGTTGGAATTGTCGCACGTAATTTGTGATAGAGCAGTTAAAGCAACAGTGTCTATATAAATATGTTAGGCCTGCAATAAGAACTTAGCATACAATAATTTCTCTAAAACTCTAGATATTTCAGTACTTAAACACTTAGTGCTAACATGTAAATAAATAGTGAATATTATAGGATGTATTTCATAAGACCTGATCAAAATTTTTCACTCAACTGCTTTGTTTTTCTAACATGCGGCTTTAAACATAAAGATGTTTCCTTTGATATAGGAAACATTTTGAAAATAAGGGACCTCTTTTTTAAAATTTGGAAGAAATTTATTGATGTTACACTTTTTAAAGATAGAAAGTACCAAAAATAAAATGTGATTGAGTTGAATAGAATTTTTGAGGTAACTTGTCATATGTATTTCTTAATATTTTGCATAACAGAGAACAGTAAATTAATTAAGGGTTGACTTGTCTTCTGGAGCCTTTTTCCTATTTCAGATCTGAAACCGAACCAAACAACTCCCTCATTCACATTTTATGACTGCATTTCTTATGTTAACTTGCAGTTGTCTGTTCTGATTTATTTCAAAATAAATCAGCTGGCTACTGACTGGCAGGTTGTGCTATTACTGACTAATAACTACAGCTGGCAGGTTGTGCTAAGTGCTGCTGCCAGCTTTCACTCCGCATTAGTATTGCATAGGTTACTGCTTTTGTGAGGGATGCTTCAGGTGCTTTCCTGAACAATTAAAAGTTCACGTTCAAGATTGAATGTTCGTCCTTTGCTTCTGGGTAGGAAAGTTATATTGATGAGCATATTAAGCTGTTGAATTAAAAGAGGGGAATTTCACTTTCATCAAGAAATATTTCTGTTGCAAGACATGTAGATTTAAATATAAATATGCAGTTATATATGATTGCAAAATATTTATACTTCTCTTTTTATTGACTTTAACTGTTGATAATTTTCATTTGTAAGCTGGAAAATATTTTTTGAATTACTCTTCCTTAGACTCAGTCTAAGGCCTGAAAGCCAAGTTAAACTTTGTGAAATTCTAGGATTAACACGAAGCCTGCCCGGAATGGGCTGTTCATGCAAAAGTAATACAATGGGACCACTACCCATGTGTTGGGAGATGGTGTTTTCCTATTGGACTCAGAGTGAACACCTGAGGTGTACAATTGTTAAGTTCCCTGAACTTGGGAAATCCTAACAGTCTGTCCACATAAATATGCAACATACTCTGCACAAAGCAACTCCTTAATCTTATTTTTTTTTTTCTACAGCAATTAAAAATGTCTGGGATAAAGGATTTTGGATGATTGCAGAGAATATGTATGATCTGGATTCAGTTCTGCCTTTATTTTAATACTCATTGAGTACCTGTTATAATACAAATTCTGAAAGCTTAATTTAGTTGAAGATATATCCAGAGATTCTGAGCACCATCTTTCCTCAAAGTTCATTCCTTTTCTAGGTTGTATCATCCCTCAGGAAGCATGAGTTTGCAGTCTTCGTAGAGCTATGCCAAGTTCAGTTTCTGATCTGGAAGAATGAGTGGATGGTTCCTGCTCTTGGTAAGGTACTAGTGGTGTTATGTTTTAAAATATCTAATTCTTCTAAAGTCGCTGTTTGGCATTGCTTTTATTTGGTATCACTTTGTCTCATTAAAATATCATTCCATAGGGATCATCTCTTTCAGTGCTGTCATTTATATGGATAGCTATTTTCTTCTCTGCACACAAACCAGTACCTTTTATTCTTATCTCTGTCTTGTGGACATCTTTGCCTGCAAACACTAGCTGAACTACTGGAGGGTGGTCACTTTGTCAATGTGTAGAAATATATTTCACTTTGACTTAATCAGAAGCACAGTGCCTCAAGGTTTATAGCCAGAGACATGAGGATACTCTTTTCATAAAACTAACTTATTTGCTTACTGTTCTTATTGTGTCTGAAGTAGCAGCAGAAATAAAAAGATGCTTTTGTTGGCTAAGTCATCAGACATGGCTGACACAACATAGAAAGTGTCTGCTCAATTTGAATAGATGAATGCTAACTCTTGGAAGTTGTGTATGAGCCTCACTATTGAAGGTTCCCTCCAAGTGCTGTCTGCCAGTAAAGCTCATATTTAGGAAGCTCAAGGTAATACAAACCACATTAGCAGAAGGAGGTCTACATAAAATGCACTGGGAAGGGTACTTACCTCTGTGAGGCAACATGGGGCACCCACAATGTCTGCCACCTTTTTAGTTAGACATTAGATCACTTTAGTCATATAGTTAAAATAAAAGCAGGAGCTGATTAACTGTCATAAAAGGCTGTCTGGCTGTCTAACAGTTTACACTGGTACTGAGGAATGCTGCAGGGGAGCTGGAGCTAGCTCTTTCACAGCAAAATGTCTCAGAGATGGTCCAAAGATGAAGACACAAGTTAGTGCATCTGTAACGGAAAAGCCCTATTGTGGAAATAATCACCCAATCCTGTGTGGAAGATGTGACGGCCTGAAAGATAAAATGCATGTAACAAAAAGAAAAGATGGATCTCAGACTGACAGCAAGGACAAGAGAAGGCCCTAAAGGGCAACATCAATAGATGAAATAGTGGATTTCACAGTTCTCTTGAACATTAAGTTCAGCATCTGAACCATTGTGAGGCATGGGCAATAAATATGAGAGAGAGGCCTACAGTGATAGCTGTTAAGCCTTTATAAATAGAAGCCCAACAGTCAGTTGTTGCTTAACTTGAAGTTGTAATCTACAACAAATAAATCTTTTTTTTTTCCCTCTTTGCAGAAAACGGATTAGGTACAAACCAGACAGCCTATTGCTGTTTGACTTAAGTCCAGTCCGTAATAGCCTAGCTAAAAGTTCACAAATTGTTTCATGAGCTTAAGCTTTTGATCCAAAATATTGCCAGATCTGTATCACTAATGTAATTCTTATTGCATTTCTTCTCTTTTTTGTAGCTGTTTACCCATGAAGAGCCTAACCTTGTGAAATCTTTACATAAGGCTTGTGCAGATTTTTGCTTACATCAAATCTAAACTGAAACTTAAACCTGGATGGAATTGTTTCCCCCCACCCTTCACAGTTTCAGTTATATTGGCACAGGGTTCTATGTTACTGGAACAACATAGAAACCAACAGAACTACTGTGGTTTAGTAAGAAGCAGAAATGGAGACAAGCCTTTTCATTTTCAAAGCTATATAACATGGCTTTTGATCACATTAAATACTTGCATCGAAGTTCCATTGATCTCACTATTAAAAACTCGACTATATTCCTAGTAGCTTTAATAAGATTTTTTTTATAGTTATTTATTGCCTCATGTATTTGTTTTATTCCAAAAAATGCAAAAATGTAAGGGCACTTATGTGGGCCAAAATATTTTAGTAGCATAGCAGAGACTTCACTCTTGTTCAAATGTATTGCTACAGGAACTGAAGCATCCTACCAAGGATCAAAAGTGCAGGATGAACAAGGCATCCAGATATCCCAGAAAAGTCCAAAGTATAAGGGAAGGAAAACGTGTAATTGTCTCATGCAGTTTTCTTCAATGTGTCTTCTGAATTTTATAGGGGGTGGGCACAGAGGTGGGAATAAAGCAGGAGATAAACATCCATGTGTTGGTATGTCTTAACTCTGTGGGTTTGTGTCTTGAAAATATAGACCAAGGAGAAGTCACAGAACAATATAAATGGACAAACAGACTGAATATGAGTTCTGGATTTAACCAAAGATGCTTGGTATGTATTCCTTGGTGCATCTGTACACTGCCATGTGTTTCAGAACCCTGACAGAATCCTATGGGAACATGGCTTTTTCTTTGTGTTTCTTTTCTCTGTCTTGTCTCAATATATTAATTTCTTGTCTTCATTAATTTTAGTTTATACATCTAAATATAATCAGTCATAGAATGTTTGGGACTTCACAGCACCTTTCTTTGGCTAGCAGAAACATCTGGCTTTTGCTTCCACTGTTTACTTTCTGCATAGAGCTTTAATGGTTTCATTGGGAGTGTGGAGATTAAATCCAAATAAAGCAGAACTTGAATTACTTTGTTAGGTCACATCATTTTAATGTGGGACTCAAGAGGAATGGCCAGGAAATTTACTTCTGGTGAGTGGGTTGGAAGTAACAACAACTTAAAATGCTTCTGCAGATCAGGAATGGAGCAGACAATGCAGAAAAAATCTAGTTGGACATAACTGGATTACTTGAGATGTGTGGTGCAGCTAGGCCTTCTACTAGTTTATTAGTTAATGTTTTAGTATTGGATATTGGCTTTAGGAGGAACAGCCTGCTGAGGTTGGTAACTATCAGTCTCTTGTCTTACAGTACAGCATGTTGCAAGTCTTGGTGTCATCCCAATCACTGCATTCAGCTCTGATTGCATGTCGTGCAGATTTCCCTACAGACTGACAGAAGCAGGAGTAAATTCATGATACTAGGTTAGTGCATGAACTGAGATGTAATCCAGGGATTTATTGTGTTTTCATTGGAATAGAGGAAGCTCTACCAGATTAAAAAAAATAATAATAATGGGGGGGGGGGGGGGGGGGGGGGGGGGGGGGGTTAATGAAACTGTTAATTGTTTTAAAATTTGGGAAGTTTTATGTTGCAAACACTGCTTCATTTCAGAAAAGCATTCACAAGACTAGCAATTATTTCCATAAGCCTTTCAATTGGTAGGAGGCTGAATGGGAATCACTGCAAGAATACAGTAGTGAATAAAATACTTGTCACCACATATTTATCATTTCAAATACTAAACAAATCAGCAGTGATCAAACACCTTTTGTATCTGCCAGTCATCATATAGACTGTTCTTTGGAGCAGGCCCCTTCAATGTGATGTCGTTTGTCTGTTTGTATCAGAAAGCTATTCATGTTGTGACTAACTCTACCTGGAATTCTTTCCAGCATCAACAGCGTGACACTGTTCTGACACATTTAGAATAGACAATATGCTAGGCACATAATATACTAGTACAAACTTCTCCATTGACCTGATGATGCAGAATTTATTCTAGGTGTAAATAGAAGACTGGGCCCTCACTTGCATGATGTCATTAGCCAAGTGTTTACTGTCCCTTAGCTTCTATCCATTTTTAGAATTACTCTTAGTAATGAGATGAGAACTCAGTTTTACCTTTGATGTTTGTGTGTCCTGTTGAGCCTGCTCAGCCTGGCTGGAATACAGGACAGAAAAAAAAATAATAAAACAAAGCAATGCCTGTTTTGGTCCCTGCTGGAAAATAGATGAAGGAGGGAAGAAGGGTAAGAATTGAGTTTGATTTGTACAAAGCCAGGTTGGGGAAAAAATAGATATATTCCATCCTTAGTTAATGGATACCAGCTGCATTAAGAACAAAATAAAAATAATAAATAATTAAAAAAACCACACCCAGCCCCCCCCCCCAAAAAAAAAAAAACAAAAAACAAAAAACAAATCCAGCTCAGCTAACAATATCTCTGCAGGATAGTTCTTATTCAAAATCAAACAAAAAAGTTGCTAACAACAAGAAAAAAATCATAAATCTGCAGTTTTAGCCATAGTGTTTTACCATAGTTCTACCATTGGTAGTTTTTCATTTCATGATGCAGGTTTGACTACTACTCTCCATATGAATATCAACAAAAGAAAGGACCTCATCCTACACCTGTTAGAGGTGTTTGTGTAGGTGAGGACCTCATCCTACACCTGTTAGAGGTGTTTGTGTAGGTGACAGAATGTAGAGTGAGGCCCCAACAACCAGTCTTCAGGCATGTATAATTTAAAAGACAAACTCTAAAAACTTTAACCACGGTAGGAGTTTCAATGTGGATATACACTTTGGTGCATATGTAAGTGGGGTATGATCAGGCTCTAAGTTCCAAAGTCAGATGAAGCTGATATAAAATCTATCCATGGGCCTTTTTCCGCTGTCTTCAGCAAGCACTGGATGACAGTTTTCCTAGCAGGGTGGGAAGTCTGTGGAATTGAAGGGCAACAGGAGGAGAATTTGCACGGCAGAGCATGCTGCCTCTGGGAGAGCATCCTCCAGAGTGCTTCATTGTAACCTGGGATGTGGGAGACAGTGCTCCCAAGTGCGTCTCCTGGTGCTGCAGAGCAAAATACTGGTGATCGTAGCTGCAATAGAGAGTATGGACCAGAGGGCAGGATTTAAGCTAAAACATGAGCTGGGTCTTGCCGTTTGCTAAGGAGAAGCTGCAGAGATGGATAATGGAAAAGGTATTTTTAAAAAGTTGGGGGGGGGGGGGAGGGATAAAATGGGGGAAAAAAGGTATCTATTTGAAATATTTAATTCAACCTGACACAAAGGAGTTTGCTTTTTCTTATAGATGCTTCTATTTAACACTTATTCAACTCTAATTTTAAGCAAAGCACTGGTTAGAAATGCCCACGTAGGCTGTTTCTGCATTTTCCCAGTGTAACTCGAAAGCACCCACATTGTTTCCACACTTTCCAAACGTCCCCCCCACATTTTTTTTATCCCATTTTTGTCCCGCCTTTACCTCCTCCCCAGCTGGATCGATCAGCTGGGGGTCAGGGGTCGGCGGGTCCCCTTTCCACTTGCCGCAACTGAGAAAAAAGAAGCAAAGGCGAAGCCCCCCCGGGGGGCCGGGCCGGGGGGCAGCAGGTGCGCCCGGGCCGCCCGGGGAGGGGCTGGGGATGCTCGGGCGGTGATGCTGGGAGGAGGAGGAGGAGGAGGAGGAGGGAGAAGAGAAAGAGAAGGGGGGAGCTGGTGGGACAGCCTGAGGTGGGCGGAGGGGGGAGGCGGGTGTTATACCATCGCTCCGGGGAAGGCTGAGCATTTGCAAATTCCGGCTGCGGAGCGCGGGCAGCGGGGAACATCCTCTCGCCGCCGGCCGGCCGGGCGGCAGCCGCAGCGCAGGACGAGGCTTCCCGGTCCCTCGCTCGCCGAACGCTGCCCGCGTTATCCCCGCCTCCCCCTGCCCGCCTCTGCCGCTAGGTGCTGGCGGCCGCCGTGCCCCGTGCCTCCCGTGCGACCGAGCGGAGAGCGGCAGCCCGCGGAGGTCCGCTGGGAGCAGAGCATTCGGCTAGAGAGCTTGTCCCTCTCCCAGCCGCGCAGGCATAAGCAGAGCCCTGGGTGAGTAGACCGGGAGTTCCCCTACTTCTCCAGGCAGGCCAGAGCCGTTCAGGCCCCCTTCTCCACATCCCTTTCTTCCTCTGTTCTCATTTGTGTGCCTGGAAGGTGCAGTAGATTCTTGTCCTCTGCGAGATTAGTCAAGCAGGGATCCCTGCTTGGGGAGGGATTTTCAAAATGTTTCACTGCTCAGCCCTTAAAACAGTGTCCTACTCCTAGCTGTCAGTGTCAACTCAGAAACCTTGTTCCCTTTTCCTCATGCATAAGCTTTCTCTCTCTCTCTCTTGCTTTCTTTTTCATTTTCCCTTTTTTACAATTTTCCTAGCCTTACAGAATTGCCTCCTTCACTTTCACCTGTAAATGTAGACAATAAGCATTTTGAAGCTAATGAAGGTAAGGGTCTTCTTAGTCATTGAATGTTGTTAACAAGTGACTTAAAACATCTGTATGTTTTTCTTTTTTCTCCCATAGGCTGAACAGTCATGACAGCTGAAAAGACTATTCCTATAATTAATGGCAAGCCAGAAGATGTTTTAGACCCAGAAGCCTCAAGTACCAGCCTTGTCCACAGCAATGATAAGAAAGTTCATGAAAGAGGCCACTGGAACAATAAGGTTGAATTTGTGCTTTCTGTGGCAGGGGAGATTATTGGGTTGGGAAATGTATGGAGATTCCCATATCTTTGCTACAAGAATGGAGGAGGTAAGATGGCATCATATGTTGATTTACAGCTCACCGTAAACACCTAGGGAATAAACTCTTAAGGATGTTTCAGAGTGATTCCTTGCACTAGTAAGAGAGATGTATTCAGGATTCAGTGTACGTGTGGGTAGGGAACTATTAAGCGTATGAGAACCAAGAAAAAATGGTGATGTTTCCCTTCTCCCCAAATATTGTCAAGTTCTTTTTTTTTTTTTAAGTAGAAAACTTGCATGTTTTCCTGTATTTCTTATTGCAGAAGTAACCAGTTAAAACAGAATGCTGTGTTTTCTTCTACATGTGAATTTAGACTCAAGCATGCTTACCTAAGTCTGACATAGAAAAGAAAGTAGCAGTTTCATTTTCAAAACGGCATAGTTTGGAGAGGATGAATATTATTTCAGAGGATTCTACTACAAGGATTTTTTTTTTACTTTTTGGTCATAAGAAAATTCCTTTAAGTCAACTGTATTTCTTCTAGCCACTACTTCCCAAATCAGTACCGTAGGTTAAAGGAAGATATAAAACTGACTGTCTCTCAACGAAGAGAGCAGGCTCTATAAAATTTTGAACAAGACAGTAAAGTCTGTTCTTTTCTCTTTCAAATAACAAAGGTATAATATATAGAGTGTCTTGGTTACAGTTAGGTATCGGCTACGTAAGATACGTAACAATTAAGAATAGTCATATCAATGACTTGAGTAGAAATGAGGAAAGAAAAACAAAAATTAAGGTTAGAGTTCTGTGAACTGGATTCAACATTCTCCCACTTAAGGTCTGAATCAGTGCTAGTGTAAGCATATATCCTGGGAGAAAAATAATATGTTCAGTGGCTGATTTATGCAAAGTTCTTTTCTTCAACAGGTTTGCTAATAGAGCTGTGCCGAATTTCCTTCCCTTGTCCCTTAGGTATAACACACTATAATTATGTTTTGGCTTAGTGAAAAAGTTGTTGCTTAAGTATCTTACTTTATCACTACTGCATCCCTTAAGAATAGAATTAGTGTGTGTGATTTGATTGGTCGTGTCCTGGCACCATGGGAAATTTACCATTGACTTCAGTTTTCTTTAGTGTTGTCTTGGTCTTTGATCTTTGGCTATCACCTGTATTTTTTTGTAACTCTTTAATATGCCATACTGGAATTAGACCAGAATTGGGCTTGTTTGACGCAAAATTGTTTCAACAATGCTGAAAACTACTTAGTATATAATATATGAAAACAGTGGTGAGATATGAGCTAGTTATGAAATAGCTTGCTAGGTACAGAACAAATCCAGAAGCAGTAGTAGGCAACTTTGAGGTCTGAGCTTTCTCTGGTATGTGCTCTAAACCATAACGGGCAGTATAGGCGTGAGCTTCTATAACTTTAATTTGTTCTTAGGGACACTTGATGTTCTTTTTAGGAAAATTAATTCATTTTAATGTTTTGAATTAGGTATTTCTTAGAGTCTGATCTGTTTGCAAGCAGTGAAACCTGATGTCCTTTGATTTTTCCTGATGTTATATCTATTGTAAAGGAGTTGGAGAAAGAGAATGAAAGTCAATACATTAAATTTCAACAAGTTTTCCTGTTAAACTCATTAGGTTTGTGCACGAGTGGGCCAAGCTGGATTTTGCACTGGACAGCAGTTCTCAAATTATGGCTTGTAAGGATTTTTTTTTAAAACCACTTGTACAGCGAATCACATAGAGAAACCATGTTTTTAGATGCACAGATAACGTTCTTTGAAGTTTACATGTTTTGTCTGAGATACAGCTGAGATTCGACTATATGCAAATTGTCTGGCTGAGCTAAGAGATTACTCATGAAGACATCTCTATTGATGTGCTGGGTCTGAAGAAAATACCTGCAAGACAAAGCTGGTGTATTTAGTTGTGTCAGCTTTGTCATTGAAGTGACTAAAGCATTACTATTGTTACAGGTTGTGGGTGTATTTTGTTGTTGTTGTTTTGTCTTTTTTTTTTTTTAACGTTCATAAACAGGATACCTATTTGTCTTGCAGTTGTAGAAATTTTCCTGAAGTATATTCAGAAACATTTTGTTCATAGTTTAGTTTCTGATAGGGGTTTAGTATTACAGAGGTAGCTAATAAGGTGTTATTCATTAATGATCAAATCAATCTTTAGGACTCCCATTGAGAGGGAAATGTTGCTATTGCTAGTACTCTGAAGAACTGGTCAACGTATGCAACAATGTAAAATATGTCTTGCTAGGAAAAACTTCTGTGCAATACTTCACTGTGCTGCTCTGTTAGGTTAAACCAGTAAATCTTCGTTTATCAGTGTAAGTAAAAATGGCAGAAATGCTTATTTTATGATTTCTTCTTAATATGTGTTTTCTTCTTTCCTTGTTTCAGTCTTAGGCAGTTAGTAGCTTGCTATCCACCTCATTCTTTGACTGAGGAAAAAATCTAAGTAGCTGGGGAATGAGGAAAAAAATATTTTGGCCTTATATTTTAATGGATTCTCTATGTATTGGAAAGAGTGTATTTCATTCCTTGTTATTTAGGCTCAGCTCTAAATGGAATATGTAAAATCCACATTATTAGAAAGTGACATTATGCCTAACATGGATCTTCTGTCACTTCTTTGATTCTGCATACTTCAGTCATGTTCTTTAGCTGCCATACCTAATAACATTATTAATCATGAAACAACACAATACTTCTAATGCTTCTGCTATGTGTTAATAAGAGAATGGTGTTTTGTTATATATAGCTCTTCAGCACTGAATTGTACTGCTCTTTATCCTTGCTGAACTTTACTGTCAACATGTAATGAAAAGGTTGATGGTCAATTTCTAGCTGATAACGCCAAGTCCAGCTTTCTTCCTGTGTGTGAGTAGTTCTAAGGTTTATTTCAAAATTCCCTTCGTACGATTCTCACCATCAGGTTTATCTAAATAACCTGTGCAGTACTTCTTGGATTTCACTTTCATAATGCTCCTTCATTCCCGCTTTCCTGAGAAGAGCAAGGAAGAGAAGAGAAATAGGGTAGACTGATTCGATGATGATCAGAGTGGGATGGTGTGGTTGAGCAAGAATTCGGTCTTTCCTGTGCTTGAGAGAAAGATTAGCAGAATATAGCCTATACTGAGAAATTTTGTTATGGTTTTCAGGGGGAGGGAGGGGGATGGGGGTGGGTTTTTGTCTGTATGTGGTTTTTCTTTTTTTTTTTTTTTTTTTTCCTCCATGATAGTGACCTAACTTTAGTGCTACGAATAAACACTTTCTGCACTTTTAGCATAACACCTGACAATTGGCTAACAGGTGATCCTTCCTTTATTAAGTAAACAAACTTCTCACTGAACTGTCAATAAAGTATGTGTTCATTATAACCAATACCACCTCAATGTTTGCTTGTAGGTGCTTTCCTCATCCCATATGTGGTTTTCTTTATTTGCTGTGGAATACCAGTTTTTTTCTTGGAGACAGCCTTGGGACAGTTTACTAGTGAAGGAGGCATTACCTGCTGGAGGAAAGTTTGTCCTTTGTTTGAAGGTAACAAACTTTTCTGTGTTCTACTGCAAAAGAATGCATTAAGTTTTAAGTAAAGTCAAAATATATATATATATATATATCAAAATTGAAGTTAGGGTATACTTAAAGTATTTGCTTTTAAATTATCCAAAAAGTAAAAGTTTTCTATTCTCTCTCCCTCCCCTCCAGGCATTGGATATGCTACCCAAGTTATAGAGGCACATCTAAATGTATACTACATCATCATTTTAGCATGGGCTATATTCTATCTGTTTAACTGCTTTACTACAGAGCTTCCTTGGGCTACATGTGGGCATGAATGGAATACAGGTAAGACCTCAGTAGAGATCATTGCTGAACAAATCAATTATTTCCAACTAGTTGATAAATTAAAATGTTGGGAACAGAACTATTGTGGTAGAAAACTCTCTGCAAATGGATCAGTCACGTCACACTACTTACATCATGATAAATGAATCCTGGAGTGAAAACTTACTGATTTATTGTATAAGCATTGTATAATAAGTGTGTGTGTGTATGTGTGTGTGTATATATATATATATATATATTAAGTATACATATAAGTATAACATGTATAATGTTATTGTATAAGCATTTGTTCCTGTGGAATATAATGTCAGATAGGAAAAGAAGGCTTTGTTTTTTGTTAGTTTTGTAAAATATTCTGGCTAGATCCCAGGATTCTCATTTGCAATCATATCTATTCTCCCTGAATACAGTGAGTGAATTCAACTGAAGAGCTGATGACAGGTTACAATCTTGCTCTTTCACTGTGTGAAATCAGGAGTTTAAATGGAGAATAAAGTATTAAAGAGCTGTGGATTTGCTCTTTTTAATACCAAATGTTAAGGAATAATGTACTTAAAGCTACTTCTGATAACTTAGTCAAATAATCCTTAATGCATGCAAAGTAACCTCTTGCATCAAAGAGGATAATACACATATTCATAAGGCTTTTCAGTATAGGGTCTGCATCTGTCCTTTCACTGATACGTTTACTGATAATGCTCTACTTTTTATAGTGCACAACAAATGTTTATGGGTGGGAATACATACTAATGCCATTATTTATAGGCTCCTAAAGTTTTTACTTTTATCTTTATATTAGTCTGATTTCAAATCACATATCAATTATACATTCATAGCTTTTATTAACTGGACATTATCATGGTCTTTGAGCAAACCTAAAAGTCTCTGAAATCTGTTGCATTTTATGTTATGTTAAGGAACTAGCTCATCACCCAACAGATGTGGAAGGCTTCAGTATAATTTTTGGCATCCCTGCAAAGGAGCTTAGCCAACATTGATCAAATAACAAGTGTCACTTCAATAATGCTGAGCTGTTTTGATCTTCTTTTTCTGTATTAGAGATGATAAGTCAAAGAGTGACTTTGCACTTGTCATGTTAAGGCAAAGTGGAAGCTTGTTGCTGGCAGTTTCATAAGCCAATCGTTAGCATTGGCCATTGAACCACTGGCTGGAGTAGTAGTGTGTTGTGCTTCTCAATCAGTTACTTCAGTTTCTCAAGGCTTCTTTCTCTTGCCTCAGGTGTTTTGTTTTATTGGTCCTTACCATTGCAACCATGCATTTGGAGAGTGTTACAGGAGAATGTAACATATTGCATGGATATTTTTCTAGCACAGGCCTATGATCTTGTGATCAAAATATGCTGTTGCAGAAGTAGTAGCTGATGCATTTTAGAGCACCTAGAAATCCTTTTAACCACATGGTGCAAATGTGTTATAGAATGGTGGCTTTACAAGATGCACAAGAAAAAATGTACATGTACATTTACATGTCAATATAGCAAACACTTTTTTGTTGTTCTCTTACAGAAAACTGTGTGGAATTTCAAAAACTTAATATGAGCAACTGCAGTCAAGTCTCTTTACAAAATGCCACTTCTCCAGTGATGGAATTTTGGGAGTAAGTGCACATAAACTTCATGCTTGATCTGACTGTTCATTATCTTCCAATATTTTGGTTGCTTACAGGTACCTTAAAATACCTTATAAGCTTATAGCACTTAGTGATATGAGTTCAGCTAGAAATTTTCTCATACAGTCAAAGAGAGTCAAGGTGAGAGGTTTAACTCTTTTTAGAAGATACAAGGAAAGGAATTCCATATTCTGAAAGAACACAGAACAAAGTGTGCCACTTGCTTGGGAGCTTGGCTCCTGCTGCTGGAGGAAAGAGCCTCAAACTCATACTAATGAGGCAGAGGTGAAAGAAAGGATGATTTTATTTTTTTTTTTCTTCAGGATGTTTCCTCTCTTTCAACAGTTGCATCTTCATCCTTGTTTGAGCTAGAGAATATTATGTCTTCTCTATCTTATTTTTGAATTGACTGTGTAAGTGTTAGTTATTTAGCTGTAATAATAACAGGAGACCTTAACTCTCTTGTCTCTGATTCTGGTTTCTAGTTAGAGTAATAGAAGATAATTATCTCTTGACAAAATATGGACTGCTATTGTGATGACACATTTTTTCTTATTATAAATATTTAATTAGTGCATGTGTAGTTGCATACTTGTTCCTTGCAAGGCTCAGTGTGTGTTAAGACAGTCACAGAAATGGAATGCTACTTTTAATATGAAGTCACCTCACAATTCAAAGGAACGCGTTACAAAATCCTAGGTTACTAAATATTCTTGAGGCCCATTGTAATTTACTAATTTTATTAACAAGGTAGAAACTTATTCTGAGGCTATATGCTTAGTGTTTTTTTTGTTGTTCATTTTTTTCCAGAACTGTAATAGCTACACTTTGACAGGGTTATAAATTACGACTATCCTACAAAGGAGAACTCTACACTGATGTCATTTTCTTGAATGTTAGCATATGCTATTGTCTTTGTTTCTGAATCTCTTAGCCTTGCTACCTCAGTTTTCTTAGTCTTTGTGGGTGGTAGTTGTTGGTTCAGTAAATAATGCTATTATATATATATTAACACACATATAAGGCAGTTATAATGCTGTATACAGATTTGATTATACATTAATAATAACAAATATCTCCAGTTAATTGTATTTTTTTCTCTGATAAAATTCCAATAATCTGAACACCTAGTTTGTTAAATCAAAATATACCTACTCTACCCACTTCCCAGATAATGTTTCAGAACAAAGAAGAATTTTAGGTTGCCTCTTCTATTGTTACAGATTCATCATTTTAACACAAACATATTATGTCTCTTTGGGATAACTAAAACTAAGATTTTTTTTTTTAATATATAGTTAGAGTAAATGAAAAAAGTATTTTCTCCAGTACTAGCCTTATTTACTCACTGTGTTTATTTGCTTATTCAACAATATTCAAAATTTAGTAACTGATGGTAACTCCAGCTGTCTAGGGAAGCAGGCAATACTCAGCTGATTTATATGGAGAGTAGAAGTGAAGTTTTATATTTCTAGTTTGTTGAAGGTTTATTTTGTTTTGTTTTGTGTGTGTGTGTGGTATTTTTTTTAGTTCTTTTTTTGGGGGGGATTGTCTAATTTACCATGTCAGTGTCATTTTGAACCACATATGTACAAATTCTAAGCATGTCCTCTCTCAAAATTCTCTAAAAATGAAGCTAAACAAGATTCTATAGCTAAAACTGGGTTCTAACTATAGTGAGTTTTGAATCCTTCAAATTGTGGATGTAAGCTGATTTAAGCTGAATTAGGAATGAATTATGAAACTAGAAACTAGAAAACTAGAAAAGGTAATCAGATTTAGGGTTGTTTTTTGTAATTTCTTTTCTGGTCTTACGTATGCATATAAATACACACTCCAAAATCTTTAGAGTCATCAAAAAAAAAACCAACAACAGAAACCCATCACCTTTTGTTATTTGATTTTTATTTATTTTTTGATCTGTGGACAAGGTTTTTATAATACTAACAGTTTACTGGCCAAACCAGTTTAAGATATTAAACTTCTCCACTTTCTGTGTCCAAGCAAAACTGATGCATGAATTTTCAGCCTTGAAAAATGAATATCTTGTCTTGCTGAGAATGATTTTTGCCTTGCTAACATTTTTGTACAATTATGCATGGCTTCAAAATTTAGAATAGATACAACCAACTAGTTTAGAAGTGGAAGAACAAACTTTGTCAAATACCGGGACTAGTTTTTGCATTAAAATGAGTACTCAGAATGAACAGAAGATTATAGTTATATATTTTATACATATCAGACATGCATGGTAGAGCTCTGTACAAATGTACAGTGCAGATCTGAGAGTAGTTAATACACAGTAAATGTATTACCAGACTACTTAATATTTACAGCAAGTCATCTTTTGATAAATGTTACCAGAAATGTTATTTCAGTCAGCCAGAAGTCTTGTTCACATGATGTTGCTTTACCACTTTATAAATGCTAGTGTTAGAAATCATAACTTTATTGAAAGACTCTGAAAGAAATAGTGAAAGGAAAGTTGATGAGCTAGACTGGACAGAGCTGATGTGAGCTACTATTTTCAGAACTTGTGTAGATAGTGTGTGAGAATCTTCGCTGCTGGAATAACCAATCAGAGGACTGAATTAATTTGCATAATGACCAGGTTCCTTACGATTAATTAAATTGATGCCTGTGAAGAGAAGGCAGAGGTACTAATTTTCTTCTGAACAACACCACCATTCAAAACCTTCTTTATATTTTGCTCTCTGTATGGTCAAGTCTGCAACTGAAACTCTTCAAAGTGATAGCCACAGTAAATCTAATTCTTTTTGGAAAGAGCCAGCTGGAGTAAAAAGTTTTTTGGTCTATTAGCATCTACGTTTGAGATTCACTATGAACTAGAGTAGTGATTGTTGTGAGTAGTAATCCAATTTACTTACTGTATTTGATCCAATTTTGAGCTGAATAGTTCATTTGTTAACTGTCAGGCTGATCTTAAATTTTTTCCTTTGCTCATACCACCTTACCACAGTCTTCTAGGGTATTCATAATATCTTCGTATTTTTTAACTTAAAAACAAACACAAAGCAAAAAACCCCAAACCTAAACAACAATAAAAACCCTTTACAATTGGAGAGAATTCACTATTTACAGAAATGCGAGTGCTCTGAATCTGAGTTAATAATGGTGAGGGATATATAGGTTTCTATGTATTACAAAGCAGACTAGACTGGCATTCTGTAAATGCCATCAGAGGTTAGTAGCAGTGGCACATGTTGGATTTGTGTGTGCGTAAATGAATACACAAGTCCCAAAATGAATGTCTTTACTTCTGACTTAGAAAAGGAGTCGTCTTTTTTTTTTTTTCTCCTTCCTTTAACTAGTATTATTATATATCTATCATCTAGACTAGAAGGCTCAGGCCTTTTTTATCTCTGACTGGAAGCAAATCCAAATCCTTAGGTGGTTTGAGGATTGCAGATAAATGCTTCAGCCTCTCTGCTGACATTTCTAGCTTTTACTGCTTCTGTGGCTTTGGCTATTCCTAAAACTATTGCTGGAGTCGAACAGTAATTTGCCCAAGTGCAGTGAAGACTAAGAAAATACTCTGCAGTACTATGAAGCTTTTGTAGCATGCTGACTAATAATTGGCCTTCCTCAGGTCTGTACGGACTACATTGTTTCCTTGCTACCCTAATAGGTATAGGCTCATTTCCTCTTAGAATTTGACATTTTCTACCAGCTTTGAGGACAGGGTCACACAGAAGATGAAAGCCTCTTTATTGTCTTGGATGGATTGTTTATTAAAACAAAAACAGACTCTAGAGATAAGTAGGTCCTAGGTGCTTTTTTCCCCTTGGTACATTCAAAAGCCTCTAATTATGAATACAAAGATTGTGAAAATTAAAATATTATTGTGAGTTTGTAATTAATAACTACTTATATGTAGCTACACACGCAAAATGGCCTGAGCCTGCTGAAGTAACAGCAGGCAAAGTCTAGTGGCTTGGACCCATTTTACTTGTTTTCCTGCTTAGTTAAAAATGTCTTTTCCTGTTAATGATTGTTTTAAGATTTCATTTGAGTTATCTGACTTGTCACTGACCACAGATGTCAATGTTGACAACTCTGAGAAAAATCAGGAGCTTAAAGAGGACTTCTAAACTTCCTTAAAAAGTTATAGTATTGATAAGTTTCACATTCCATCTGCGTATACGTTTTTCAAAGGTAAGCAGCTGAATTGATCAAAATTCACGTTTTGTGCTTCAAGTTCTATGATGCTGTGTTACAGAGACAAACAGGCAAGAGTCTGAAAACTTCACTTCATTTCATAGTGGTGCCCAGCATTCAGAGACTGTCCAGTTAATTACTGCTCGTTTTGTTGTTCTTATCCTAAAGGGTTAGCCTGATAAAGCTTTTTTTTTTTAAAGTTAATTTCAAGGTATGTCACATTCAATTTTTATTGTTCAAACTTTAAAATAGGTGCAGTAATAATAGAGGTGTTGATCTTTTTTGATATGTTAAAGCAGTCCCATGAAAGAGAGCTGTAGCCGTGGATGAGGTTATCTTTGTAGCTGGGAAAACAGAGAAGAGAAAATCTACATTGTAATGTGTGATTTGCTAGGTGAGGAAACTAGCAGGTATAGGGGACAGGAACCATATCTGTGTGCTCTTTTGGCTGTTACTCTGGTCTGTCACCATGGACGGGAATTTGAGGTTTCTTGTGCCTGGGAAGGGAGCTGGACAAACAGAGGACCCATGGTTTTGTGGTTGATTCCACCTCAATAGTTTGTTATTGGCTGTATAACAACTTAGTCCTCTGCTGAAGAAGGTCTAGTTGTTGGCCTGTCATCCTCTGAAGGGAGTGACATATCCTTAGCATTTCCAAGTAAAGCCTAGTGAGAAAAAAAAAAAAAAAAAACCATTTTTTTTTGTTTAGGGAAAAGAAAAGGGGCTGTTCTCAGCAAAAAGGAAAAGGCACAAACCCTTTCCTTGCAAAGTCAAAGAGTTTTTCCTGTTTCATTCAGACTGCAAATGACTGCAAGAGTCACATTGTGGTTAATCCCCACTGTCCTATGAAAAGTCATTAGCAAGTTGGGCCTGATTCTGCAGTGCTCAGTACCCAGAGACCTTCAGCACCTCTCAGAACTAGGCCCTTTGTGCATGTCTTGTAGAAGAACATTGAGCTGTGCCAGACTTGCTTGTTTCGGTTCAGTTCACAAGAGACTGTGTGAAAACAGTGCTTTGTTTGGATTCACATGAGCTCTTCATCTGGTTTTACCTCAGAACCACAGATTTTTGCCTGGTTTCAGTTCAAAGAAGGAAATGGGATATGTCTCAAAATGCTAAGCCGAGGGTAAATGTTAGCCTAAATCAGGCAGATGAAATTTCTCCCCCAAGTTTTTATCTTGAATATTTTACATAACTTTTCTACTGTGCAGAAAAAATGGCATCAAAAGTTAGAGTCATGCACTTGAGTATTAGGAAATGCTCAAAGTGAGGTTGTGCAAGTTTAAGTTGATGATCATATTCACTAAAGACATCTGTAGTTGAAGAACTGCACTTTTTTTATTTTTGGTAGAACTGCTTTGTTCTGGCTAGAGGATAATAGAGAGCAAACACCATGCTGACATTGAATATTTTGTTGTTCTTCTCTATGTTCCTTTTCCAATGTTTTGTATTCTCATTATTATTATATTTCTCCTTTCCGTACAAAGATATTAATTTAATCAAGGCTTTCTAGAGTGCTTATGGTATCAATGACTTTGCAATCATAGATCTTGATTACTTTCGTGTTCATTTACCTTCACAAAATCCGTGTAAGGCAAAATTCTTCCCATTTTACAGAAGGGGATCTGAGCTACAGAGAGTAAAAGTGCTAAGTGTGAGAGGCCCGATTTTTTTTTCATATTTTTTAGTGTTAGGTTGTGCTGATTTATTTCAGTTAAGAAACAAAGAAATGTATGTTTCTGCACTCTCCAAAGATAAAGACTTTAAAAAATTACTTAAACGAATACACTTGCTACAACTTTTGAAACAAATAATTGCTCTTTGGCTTTAAACAAAACTTTTTTTTGCTCTTACATGAAATTTTAAGGGAATTATTCAAAAAGCAGCAAGTCCTTTGTCTCCTTCACTCTGACTCAATATTTAGAATGCTCTTTGCTGTATTTTGTTTCAAGAAATTAAATACATGTGTTCCACTTCCTTGAACATGGTCTGTATGGGATGGGGATTTCACATTGAACCTGCTCTAATTGTTGTACAATATAAACAGTCATGGGGTGTAGATGGGGATCCTAACAACTTCCTGAGGTGAGTGCCTCAGCCAGAAGTTTAGAGGATCATTCTCCTGCTGCTTCAGTTCTTATTTAGATGGTTTAGATTGAAAAGAATACTTGAAGACCGTAAGGATTTACAGAGGCTGTTCTGTTACTTTATAGGTTAATAGTTAGACCATCCAGTTCCAGTCCTTATACTAATAAGTATTTAATTATTTATGCACAGTATTAACAGGAAAGTGTGGAAGCTGTTGTGAAGTCACATACTGTTGAATAACCAGAAGCTTGATAGGGAGTTTTCTTGGTAGAAGACCTTATATGCTTTAGGGTAGAACAGGGCTATGAATATGAATATAGGACTCCGAAGCCTTCCAGGGTTTCCAGGAAGATAGATGTACTCAATGATTTTAGTTCTCTGTCCTAGCCTGTTCTCCCTGTGTATGCAAATAGCAATAATTGAGGTTGGAAGAGACATCTGGAAGTCATCTTGTCCAACCACTGATCAAGCAGGGCCACCTAGAGCTGGCTGCTCAGGACCATGTCCAGGTATTTTTTGAATGTTTCTAAGGAGGGAAACTCTACAACCTCCCTGGGCAGCCTGTTCTAATGCTTGGTAACCCTCACAGTCAAAAAGAGTTTTTTGATGTTCAGATGGAACCTCCTGTGACAAGAGGCAATGGACTGAAACACCACTGAAGAGTCTGTTTTTGACCTCTTTGCACACTTCCTTCAGGTATCTATATACATTGATAAGATCCCTCTGAGCCTCCTCTTCTCCAGGCTGAACGGTCCCAGCTCTCTACAGCCTTTCCCAATAGTAGAGGTGCTCCAGTCACTTAATTATCTATGATGCTGTTTGTTGGACTCTCTCTAGTAGCTTCATGTATGTCTTATACTGAAGAGCCCAGAACTGGATGCCATAGGTCAGGTGTGGCCTCACCAGTGCTGAATAGAGGGAAATCCTTTCTCTCTCAGTTTTCTAATCTTAAGTGTGGACATGGACAAATCATTTCAGATGGAACCTAAACGTTAGCATGCTTCTGGGACATTGGTGAGCTATTTCAGTTCTTACCTTAACTCCTCAGCTGATTTGTTTTTCCTTTGTCTATAGCTAGTGCCTTCCTGGCACCCGTACCACAACTATCCAGTTTAGTATCCTTCCCCAGGATTACATCCAGTCCTGCCTTTCTCATGTACAAGTCATACTTGCTTAGTTTTTTTAGTCAATTTAAATTCTTAAAGGATGGATGCTCTTGATGTGGGAGGAAAAAAGAATGTAGCTAATAAACAGGAAAAGAAGTTGGTAGGCTTTTCACTCTTTCCCATTATATTCTAATGTGCGAGTAAGGAAATTGAGTTTCTATGTCAGGAGGATTTCCTGAGGAAGACTCATTAGAAATTGCTTGGGATTGCCTATAGATTGCAGAATATCAGTCAGTGCAGGCCTTTAAACAATCATGTAGGCACAGTTGTCCTGCTGTTCAGAAAGGGAGATAACTGATACTCTCCTGAAGTCCCTTCCACAGATAGTCAGCAGAATTGAAATCATAAAAAAACTATTGTTTTTAGTTAATAAATAAATTCTACTGGCTTAATTTTTCATTTCAATTTAATTAAGAATTGTAAGTTGCAAGAGGATGGTGCTAGTTTATGAAGAGTCAGTAGTTGTAAATGTGGACTCAGGATCTCCCCAAATAGCTCCTGACCATTCACAATATTATTTTTCTCTATTGACTTACAAGCTACACTTTCGCTGCGTTGTGTCCCTTGTTTTTTTTTTTTTTTTTTTTTTTCTACTAGGAATTAGTGCAGGGCCAGTGCATATGAGAAATATGTTGAGAGAATGATTTCTTTTGGCCTTTCAGGGAAGTTTTATACTTGCATATTCCAGGGGGAAGAGGTGAGAGTTTACCATCACTCATCTATTGCATGAGTTTGTAGCCAAGAACTTATGAAGGACTATTTCACAAAATCATGGAATGTTTCTAAATTTTTTTCTGTGGTCTGTAGCTCTCATTATATGAACACTTAAAAGTGAACAGCTGAGTACAAGTCTACAGACTGCCTAAGAGGTTCAACAGAATTTTTTGAGAACAACCAGGCTGACTTACATTTCTTCTAGGTACTTTCATTTCACAGCTGCTGCAGCCTGAATGCTGAACTAATTTACATCACTCTGAAGGTGAATAAAAAGGCGATTTTTTTTTTATCACTGCATGACTTCTTCAGAGAGGAGTAGGTCGAGTAGGGGAAAAACTGCACAAAGACTGAAAGAGTTATTGGATATGTTGAGAGAGTACCAAGAAACTATAGAGCAGAGGTGAGTGGAATGATACAAAAGAAGCCATTTGATAGGATTAAACTCTCAGACTTGGCTAAGAAGAAGTTGCCGTGACTTCAGTGAAACAGGTTGAAGGAAAATAGGTCAGGAATAGCTGGAGGATAAGTGGGTTGTGCAGGGTTTGTATATTGCAATCTTTCTCTAGCTATAAGTACACATACATATACAAAAAACGCAGATTTTTTTATTGATATGCACAGTAGTTGTTAAGTGGTGTCACATTGTATTCAGATAAGTACTGACTTTAATGTGACATTGGTTAACATAAGAAATACTTGTTATTTGCAAACAGAAACTAGAAATTTTAGAGAAGTCTGCTGAGTGGAGTTTAATCTTTTTAACAGATAAGAAATGTGAAAAGTGGATAATGAATATACAACGTACAACCCTCTCAGGACTTCAAGAGGAAAGAACTAGGCTGAGCAGCAGCAAATGTGGCTCAACTAGGAATAATTCATTCTGATATGTGTAGGTCACAGAAAATACGCTGTAAGAGGTAAATATTTTAGAGCCGTGCATAATGCTCTAGCTGTGGAATTCTCACTGATGTGACCACTGGGAATTACCTGTCTGCTGCTTTCAGAAAGCCAGACGTAAAGTTAAATGTTTTTTCATAAGAGAATTCTTAGTTTAACAGAATTTTATAGTGGGTTTTTATTATCTTCTAAAAGCTGTGCGAATATATAGGGCAGAGTGTGTACAGTAAGCTAGGCAAGTTCTTAAATGTGTGTGATATTTCCATGTGTTTTCTGTGTGAGTTTCTCTGTGGTCTTTTATAATACATATTTTTAAGTAAAGTTGCATGAATTTTACCAGCTAAACTGCTAGCCTTTTGGTTTCATGGGGTTTTATATCGTTTAACATTTAGTATATTCTGTAAAAAGTCTATCATGGTAGTATCTAAGGCAGTGGAGAATACTGTCTTACATCTTTAGTATCTTATATTTCCTGCTTAATTCTGTTTTGCTCTCGTTACGAGAGAAAACCATTCTATATTCATAGAAAGGTGGGAAGCGTGTAATTTTGGTTAACTTGCATTCTATTAGCCATTATCCCTTACCTCGAGAGTTTTAGTGTGTCCAGTTGGTAAACAGGAACTACTAAACCAAGCATGGAGTCTTCTCTGAAATACCGCTGGCTGTACATTTATATGTTATTATTAGAAATAAGCATTTTTTCTTTCAATCTTGCTCACTCACATACTTTCAAAAGCTTTTGTTCTTCCTAGACTGTTCCTTTTTCCACCTTTGAATGATGCAATCCAGATTGATGGATCAGCCTCTCTTCCAAATTAGACAGCAATTAGCACAGATTAGACAACCATAACAAAATGCTGCAAATCTCCAAAAGATATTGCTGGACAGAAAAGCTTCTGTGCTGTACAGTAGAGTTTAGTGTTTTAATAGAACCAAAAGAGCAATTTCAGTCACTCAGAGATCCCTTAAAGCTCATTCCAATTGTAAGAGCTGAGGAAAGAGGCTGATGAAGCACTGATTCGGGCAAGAACTCCCAATGTTGCTGCCTAGGAAGGTCAAAGGGTCAAGTGAGCTGCAGTATTCAGTTTTTAAGATTCTCTACATAAGATAATGGGAAAAGTGAAGTGACTCAGACAATGGAGAATGAATATTGCTGGTGGGGAAACAACTCAAAATAGTTGTTTCAAAGTTATTCTTATAGTTATATAATATAGTTATTCCTATTTATTGATGAGCGTTGGCCACACTCTCATCAATAAATAATGTGTCACAAGTACTCTTTGTTAGATAAGCAGCTTCCTCTGATCTCTGTGACAAAAAGAATGCTGCTTTACTTATCCGTGTGTCCACGGAAAACATCTCAGCCTTCCAGTGTGTCTGGAAGTACTGCAGTCACTATGATTCTTCCAAAGGAGGCTGACTTTGTGGTGGTTAACTACCTGAATAAGCATCTGACAGTGCAACAGTCCACTGTGTGATTGTCTTCAAGCAGATGTTTGCCAGAGCCTTGGATACTGGTAGCTATCTGGCCTTGCGGTTCAGGTATCCACGAAGGATCCTGGTACATGGAATTTGAATGCCACTGGTTTCAGAATCAAGTTAGTATCTGCTCAAGTCTGCGTGTCAGCAACTGTTTACTTGCACACAATACTCAAGTGCATTTAGGTAAGAAATACTCAAAACAATACATTTTCACAGAAGTTAAAGAATATTAACTGTAGACAGTGCAATGAAAACATCTTTGGATGGAAAACTTACTTTAGCATAGGAATAGAGTATGTCTGAGAGATAATGATACTTCTGAACTGGTGAAAAAGCTGTGTGCTACTGCTGCTCAAGACTGTTTTTTTTTTTGCACAAAGAGCTCAGTAAAAAGGTTCACAAGGTAAATATAAACCAGGTCTGAAAAATCTGCAGGTGTGAAAGGAGCATACCAAAACATGGAGCATACCAGTAGCCAGAAAGGCTACTCCACAGCAGCACCACTGCTGCTTAGTGGCTTCTTTTTTCTTTCATTCCACACAAAATGTGCTGAGGACAGAGTCTGGTGCAGAGTATGTAGATATCATTGCCTGTTCCTGGCTGAACAGATACTGAAAGAGAAGTGACCCTGGGAGGCTGCTTTCTCTGACTTATTTATTTATTTTGTAAAAGAAGAATGTCTTGGACACTGCTCTAAATCAGGGAGGGAACATGAAGGAACTTTCCTCAAATAGATTGAGTCTTTTCTTCAACTTTCCAAATCATAAAATAATGCAATGATTACCTTGGTACATTCCTTTCAACTGTGCATGGTAGCAGTTAATCCTTTTTATTTTCAAGAGTTTGCTGCAGCCCTGCACATTGGAACACTTTAATAAAGATGCCCTTTCCCAGGAAAAGTGCTCTCCCAGCCCATGGGAAGTGTAGTGCTGTTGTTGCTGTGTCCCAAAAGAGTGCACTTGTAGAAGCTAAAGCTTTCAAACTCTTACTTTTCAGTTGTGGATGCAAAGGTTATTTTTCTACTGTGAGTAGTCAGAAGTAACAGTTATCTCATAATATGCCTGTCTGCAGCAATTCTAGCAAGAGAAGGTTCCTTCTTTCTTTAGGATCGCTGAGCTGCTAAATCAAAAATTGTTTGAGTAAATTCACAAGCAAAAGCATTTTCAATAAATATGTAATACTTACTGATCTTTATTTTTCCAAATTTTGCTAGGACATATATGTACAATGATGTCAATTGAAAGAAGAGAGGTTACCATTAGCAACAGTACGTTCCTGGAATTTAGGTAGCAAAAGGTCATAGAATACTGTCTTGTTACTTACTGAGGACGTTATTTTATGTCTACTGAACGTATGCTGAAATTTTTCTATGGCTTTGTTCTTTCTTCCCCACTCCGTCCTTGTTTTATCTACAATTCTATTTTGATTCAACATGAACTGTATGTATTTGGATTATAGTATTTGGTACTATAAGCTGTAACCACAATGAAACCACTCTGTAGTCATAATTAGCCATGTAGCCAAGATTTGATTGTCAGTTTTAAATGCCGTTGTGACCAACCATCAGCTTTTCTGGCACGTAACAGGAAATACAAAGAATTCTGAACTTCAGTTAAGTCCTATTATTCCACTTACATTTATCTTTTATTTATTCAAGTCTATCAACTTCTGTCATTTCTTTTTGTTATGTGTGGAAAGGAAAGGAAAGCTATTCCTTCAATAACAGTTACTCAAGTTATGTATGTGTAGAAAGACATAGCGAAGCCTTCAAACATGTAATGTGTCTTTGAGTGTGATACACATTACGAATACACTGTGGATTAAATTCAAAAAAAAAAAAAGAGACCTTAATTTTCCATTTACAGGCACTATATCCTATGTAGATTTTGTTTTTCAAATCAGTGGTAGCAAAACCTTACTCGGCTTTGACTTCACCTTCGAGTTCCAAGTTAACCCTAATGCAGATGAAGTTTATTTCCTCAGCACTGTGTTCAAGATGTTGAAATGCCACCAGTCTCCTGGCTTCTTTCCCGGGCTACTGGCAGTTCATGAAATTGAACTGCTGTGTATAAGAAACAGAAAAACAAAAACAAACTCAAGACCCACAAGAAGTCTTTTCAAACTCTAATCATTTTCTGTTTTAACATATTTTTGACATATAACAATACTTGATGATTTCTATCTTCAGATCTCTGTGCAAGCCAAATAATTTTTACAGCAAAATTTCACGCAGTCTTAAGTTGTTGGCAGCAAACTCACACAGTATACTCAAAGTTACTATGGTTAAAATGGTGCATAATAAGCAGTGATCTTAAATTCTGTAGTAATTCAAATGGTTACCCCCAGCTACATCATTGTTTGTACCTTGCAGCTACAGTGGTTCTCTAGGTTCTTGGGCTTTTTTTTTTTTCTTCTAGTGAAAATAAGTCTTCAGACTCTATCTGAAGAGTTCAGGTTTTTGAACTGAACAGCACTTTTTGAAGTGTTGTTAAGGACAGACGTGCATGTTTCCTACTGGAAAGCATGCAGAATTTGAAAAGCAAAATTACAGAGACATTTACTGGATGTGTGTTGTTTTTTAATAGTAAGTTTTATAATATATTGTATATATGTTATACATATATATATAGTATATATGCTTTTTTACAGTATGTCTGGCATGCACCTCTGCTAAATGATATGGCCAATGAGATCCTAATATCTCCTGGGGGATATGCCAGATTTGACAACTAAAAAGTTTTATCATAAAGAAATATCTGGAAGTCATCCCTTAATTTAGGTTTCTGATTCTCAATAATTTAGTTATGTAATTCAGCTTAGTTATCTCCCATGGCTTCCCTGTAACTGTCAAGCTTGTGTAGTTACCCAAGTGGGGCACTTTTGGCTCATAAAAATTACTATTTTTCATTTTGAGTTGTAATATCATTTGATAATTCAGAATATAAAATCCCTAGGATTTTGCAGGCTGTCTGGGGATCCCACTATCTCCTTTTACAGGACCACATAGTTTATATCAGGGATTTCTTAGGGTGACGCTGAGGCCCTCTAATAAAACTGATTCTGCTTATAATGACCATGAGGTACTTGCAAACTCTTCCCATCACAATCTGGTTAATTTATACTGTGCACATAAATTACCCTTTCTTTCTGCTCTGCTTTATCAAGTACTGTCACAAGTGATGAAACGCTGGTGCAGGCCTTCACAGATGTGGCTGTTCCTGGGCATCTTACTATAGAACTTCTTATTTATTTACATATTTTTTAATGCCTGTAATTCTAAACTGCAGAGTATCACTTTTAATGTCATTTTACAGTTCTTTATCTACATTAAGATCTGAGGAGAATAAGGTAGTTCAAGGGTCTTCTAATGTTTAGAGATGAGGAAGACAACTGTGCTATTTCTTTTTCTCCTGTCTGGGTGATTTATTCAAGGTTGTGGCAGTTTTTAGATAGAAGTTGGGCTGCTGAGGAACAAGAAGCTGTGATCAACTCTGTCATCTCTGACCACTGAATATATCAGCCTCACTTCTTGAATTCAGGGGAGAATCATGCATTTTTTAAAATGCTCCCCCTTTTTGATTAATTTATGTTGAATAATAAAAGAATAAGGGCAGATACAAGGGTGTCCACAGTCAGGCTGAACTGTGGTTTTGTGAGACGAATTTCAAGTTCTGAATGCCTCCTGCTTTCAAAATCTGCCGCTGCTGCTGTTTCTGCCAGTTTCAGCAGGAGAGCTAAGGCCCTGGCACTAAGGAGAGCTGTGTTGTGCCTGCTGAGGAAATCACTGCTACCCTCTGAGCAAGACTTTCTCTTCATTGGATGTATTCTTTGGCTGCATTATATCTTATAGTTTAATTGTATGTTCTGGACTTGTTGCTGCTTTCTTTCTAAGGGAAACATTAAACCTTTGTTCTGCATGAACAGAGAAAGGACAAAGTGATTTAAAGTACTTTTGTATATTTAAATACTCATTACTGTGCTAACAGTTCAGGTTGATTGGCACCATGTGTCTTTCTTAAATGGGAGCAGCAGGTCTAATTGTTTAGAGGCCATTAATTTGCCATTTACTTTCTATGCCACTCTTTTCAAAAGAATCCAGCCAGGGTTTTTGGATGGGTAGGGTAGGTGTCTCTGCTGTTTGAGACTTCTCACAGAACATTCAGGAAAGACTGAGCATTTACTTTCTGTAGACAGCTTCCAGAAAACGGTTGCTTTAAAACATTCTCTTCTTAAGTCTTCACTGAGACTTGTGTTTGTAATACATAGTTGCTTTTTAGTGTGTGAAACATTCTAGCCATGAGATAGATAGATGTTAATAACATTTATTTATTAAGATGTTGTTAAGCCACTAGAGAAGAACAGCATAATGGTTCAAGTGACCAGCTGCTGGAATGGATTACTTTGAGAACTGGTGTGGATTATGGTGTTAGTCTAATTCATGAAAATAAATGTTACAAGGTAAAAGTAAAGGTTAAAACTCAAATATATATTACTGGAAAAACAGTAAAACTGAAAAAACATTTACTCTTGAAGTGTTTTGTTTTGGGCTTATGTATATCTGTTGATTCAGAGCACTTAGTTTTTTTTTTTTATTTTTGTCTCTGACTTTCACTTTGTACAAAAGCTTTCCATGCTGAATCTATTTTTAAATCTTGTTGATTTTTGTCACTGACCTGGGAAAATCAATCATTTGTTTGTTTTTAGCCTGATGTAAAACCCACTGAAAATATTCCAATACTTTCTCTTCTGTGTCTTTTCTCTTAGCCTGATGCATACTCACTAGTTAGTAACCAGGAGTCTCCTTCATTGAAGAAGACTTGGTTTTAGCTCAGTGTTTTATATGTAGTACTATTTTGCTCCAGTATTATCCTTTTTTTTTTTTCTTCCCCTTTTGGTAGACGCAGGGTGCTAGCTATATCTGATGGGATTGAACATATTGGGAATCTTCGCTGGGAACTTGCCCTGTGCCTCCTCGCTGCTTGGACTATCTGCTATTTTTGCATTTGGAAAGGAACAAAGTCAACTGGAAAGGTAGGGTTAAAATTCTGCACATCAGCTGAATTATGACTCTACTGCTCTAAACCTGTGTGTTGTCATTTACATGTGTTTAAATCATAATTGTAGGATTTTAAATGAATCTTGCATTGCTGTAAGTATCTGTACTTGGGAGTACATAGAGTGCAATACTAAGTAGCTAAGAATCAGTCCTACTTTTTATTGTTTTGTTCCCCTTGGTTTTAATGATTTTCATTTTCACTAACTCTGTTACATGAGGCTGTTTTTTGTTGTTGATGATGTTGTTTTAGTAGTTGTATTGTTATTAACTTAGCAGACTCCTCTAGAGGCCATTCCTTGAACTATGGAATCAAGAATGTGTTGTGTTGATTTCTGTGCACAAGGTATAAAATTTTGAATTTGTCCCTAAACTCAAAGGAGTTGAAACTCTCAGTGACGCAAACAAATTACACAGATAAACTGAGAGCATTCAGAAACATAAGGAAGCTACAATAATGCAGATGTAAACAAGTTCAAATGGATCACCAAAAGCAGAAATAATGGAAAACGACAACAACAAAACAGACATGAAGATAGCCATATTAGGAAAAAATAATAAATAAAAATCCAGTATTCTTGTAAGTTGTTGAGTGAATGAATACTGGATACCTAACAGAGCGACTCTACTTCACAGCCTAAGGAAGTCATGGGACTTCTGTCTGTATTTACCAACTCTGTCAGTCAATCTGGTAGTGCATTTTTCATCTAAGTATTTGCACACATGGATTTATGCAGCCCTACTTTCATCAAGTCACTGCTTGAAAGATGCTGAGAGAGGCTGTCTAGAGATACATACAAGAACAAATAGTTTAGAGGAAAGAGGAAAAAAAATGAAGACAAAAATATAGAGAAGCAAAGGTGAGATAAGGGAATGACAAAATAAATGTCCATATGTCTTTGAAGTATGCACTCAAGGGAGATACAAAAGTGGTGTAGAGCTACAACTGATGGCAAAGAAATGAAGCTGAGCAAAACTATTTTTTTTTCTGTCAGAAAGAATATCTGAAGATGGAGATCTATTCTACCATAGAATAATCTTGTCCCAAGGGTGGAGGAAAAACATGTATTGTGAATACACATGTGCAAGAATGCAAGTTTGTGCAAAACTGCATAGAATACTTAAGAAAAATAGCATTGGCAGAAATAATTTGCTAATAGGAAGAGTCTCTATTGATCTCAGTGGGGACATATTTTATGTTTCTGCATTTCTGTGATTTACATTCAGATTTTTATAATTCTCCATATACATGTTATATGAGATTCCTTCAGCTTATACCACTTCCTCAGAAAAAGGTCTCTCATTTGAAAGTAATTAAAGTGAATCTGACCTTTTTTTCCTGATAGCTTAACTAAATTCACAGCTTACTAGTAAGTGGAACACATTTATTTTATTATATTTCGGTTTCATTTTGATAACTGCCTTTCTGATGAGTTTAGGCAAAGCATCCTGAGATAGAGAAGTGTCTTGCCCACTTTGAATGGGATGATAAGCTTTTCAGGTACACAGAAATAACTAGCAGTCTTCCAAAAGAAATGGAAAGAAAATGAAATCAGTGCTCAGTACTCAGCTGCATTGGTCTCAAGGGGTCCTGTAAGAAGTAGGCTTATCACATATTTACACTACTTGGATTGGTTTATCATGAGCAGCACTTCTGTCTCCAAAATCATAAGTAAGTCAACTAACTGGTAGATTCCTGTGTTCCTCACACTGAGGAAGACCACATTGTGCTCTTCAGCAATTTGCCTATGCAGAGGATCTGTTGCTTCCTGAGGAACATTTAGTAAGGTTCTTGCATAGCCCATGTTGATCCTTTCTTTTTCCATTTCTGCTCCTGTAATTAGTAAGGAGAACCTTTTACCTGATGAATGTGTGATATTGCAACTGATTGCAGTGATACTTTTTTTTTTTCTTACTTAGATTCCCTTTTCAGATTTGTTTCAGAATTTTAATGTTCTTGCCTCTTATTACAGCCAAGGTCACTGGAAACTGTGCCATCTCATTGCCTCTTGAGACCATCTAAGCACAGAGATAGCAGTCAAATATGGATGCAAGAAAAGATTAAAATGCTCAGAAAGAGAGAAGGCAAAGCAGTCTTCTGAGCTACAGTTTCTATTTCTGATAAAATGGTGTTTTAAAAATTCATATTTAAGCACATTTAAACATAGTCTTTCACACTAGTTTGAATTTATTATGTGCTTATTTCTAGGAAACATTTAAGATTTTCTTCTAGATTTTTGTTATAATAAAAAATTTTTTTAGGCTAGGCTGCTAAATTTCCTATAGACTTGAGTTGGATTGAATGATTTCAATGAAATAAAACTAAGAAAATTTCTATTTTGACTTAAAGTTTTATTACTTTTGGAAATGTTTTCGGAGAAACAGAATAGCTGGAGAGAAAGAGGATAGGGGAAAAAGAAACAGAAAATGGAGGAGGAGAGAGAGAGAAAGATGTACTGTCTTCATCCAACTGTGTTCTGTGAAATATTCAAGAGCTTAGTTTACTCCTTCCTCTTTTTACTCTGCATCCAAATGCATGGTGGGGAAAAAAAAATCCAAGCATTAAAAGCTGTCATCGAATAAAACCATCATTCTGCCAACTATCACTAACACAGAATTCATCTCCTCAGATTATGAATATTTAACTTTTTAAGATACTAAAAGTATTAAATCTAACATAAAGCTTAACTCCAAATGAAGTGCTTGTAACACTGTTGATGAGGTGTTTCAGCCTTTTACCTTTACAGTTCTTGAAACTCATCCCTTTTGCGTAATGTATATACCTATATAATAACTAAGTCTTCCTAATTTTTGATCTTCATAACACATTCATGAAATCTTCATGTAGCAATGAAGAGGAAACCAATTCTTTTTTGGATCTTGACTATCCATTTGTTAATTTAACTAAATGTCATTGTGCTTTAAACTTTGAGAAAGGGACATCAGAAATTCCTAATATATTCTTCATATAATCCTTACTGAAGGAAGTAATCCTAATCTTTTTTTTTTTTAATGGGAGTACAACAGTTTTATCAGATTGTGGTCATTCCTTTGAGCTCATAGTGACTTCTAATTTGTAGCAAGATCTGCACAATTTCTTTTGAAGTCAGGAGGCTGGTAGACTAAGTCATATAAAGGTACTCTCTTATTTGTCTATTCCTTTTCTGTTCAAGAATTGCTTGCTTTTTGAATGCATCAACCTATCCCTGTTTGGAGCTGATACTGTTTTGGAACCCCTTCAGGTACACAGATTTATAGTGTCACAACATTGTACAGATTGGAAAGGACCTTGGGAAGCCCTTTGTCCAACCTCTTGGTCAAAGCAGGATCAAAACTGAATTCAGACCAGTTTGCTTAGTGCTTTGTCTAGCTGCATCTTAAACATCTCCAACACCAGATATTTCACATTTCGTGGCAACCTGTTTCAATATTTAATTGTCCTTATGACATTAATCATGTATTAATTACTACTTTCCTACATGCAGTGTTCATTCCAATCTTTGTTACTGAATTATATATTTCTTTGCTTAGCTTGTTATATTTCTATCATCCACTCCTGATTAAAATACATTTTTTATCACTTGTGTTAGTAATGGACTTGAGTACCAGCAGTTTTTCTTGCATAGAGAATAACTTGAAAAGATTTCTATACTAATCCAAAAACCTATCTTGTTTTCTTCTTGAGTCTTTCTTTCCTAGTCAGCATTACTAGCCTATTCATGAACGGGAGTGGCAGCTAATCAGCACATAGTATGTCACCCAGCCATGGAACAACTTATTAACCTTGCTTATGTCTTTATAATACCTTTGCATGAAATGCTTCTGTTCTCTGTGCTATATAAAAGAGCACTACTTCTGCCCACTGATGATTAAAGGTTGAATCAGAAGGGTTAAAATGCAACCTTCAGTCTTACTGTCATTTTCAAGTATTAGAACATTTTACTACACCTGCTGCTTTGCATTTTTAAGTATGTTACCTGATGTTTGAAAGCAAACCACAAAGAGAAAAGCAAAACTCGGTGTAAAAAGGAAACAACTAAACTAATGAGTAATAGATTTTGATTCAAAGGCTGGCTTAGACAGTAAGTATTCAATGTGTAATAAATGTGATAAGCTGCCCTTGTTCATATTGAACTATATTTATGTTTCTGGGAAAATCATGTCAAGACCCTTTCAGTCTTACTGCAAAAAGTTGTGTTTAATGAATGAACAATGTAAAATCTTCTGAATACTTCGATGGGTCTGCCAAAGGGTAATATCACAGATAAACATTACTAAAAAGACAGTTTTGTTTTGCAAAATATATGTAATGTTACAAGTATGATTGCCATAAGAATTTGTACCCCGCCATTTTTTTCTTTGCTTTTGACTTGCTACTGGTTATTTTTATATAGAGCCTACACAACAAAAACAGCAATAGAATGCATTATTAAAGTATGATTTGATTACAGAAAGCAAACAACTGAAAAGCCTATGTTGCTTACAAAATAGTAAACTATATTCAGATTTACAATTCACTCCAGTTTGTGTACTGAAATCCTCCATAAATCACACCAATAAGTGTGATTGCTTCCTATAGCATATGGCTGATATAATTTGTCTGGGCAATACCAACTAAAAAAAAAAAGTGGATAGCTGAAGGAAAATTGCTTTTGGTCTGGGAAACATCATTTAACTAAAAAAATAAAATAGTCTACTGTAGGGCAGGTTTCATCGTTTTATCTGAGTCAACATGCAGTCAGCATTTTCCGATAGGAGGAGTTAAAATGAGAATATTGTTGCATACCTTCAAGATTTTGGAGTTATTTAGTATTTGTCATACTGCTTGTATGACCACTGAGATCAAGACTCGTGTATTTTAGTCTTCCTGAATGAATCCACATTATTTTGATTATTATAAAGAACCTACTTCTGTTATTCATCTGTAGTCAAACCCCAAAAGAAAATTCTTCTGTATAATTTTGTACTTCACTTTAATCCTTAGCCTGTAAGTGTTAAGAAAACTTTCTCATAGACCTTCAGGATCATCTGGAAGAAAGATAAATCTCATAAGAAACTGTTCTTCATTTTTTTTTCAGAACTAATTCATGTATTACAGAGACAGGATTTAATAATCACTGAATATTATTTTCTCTGATTCTAGCTTCTGGATTTTTTGATCCCTTCCTATCCTTTGTGTTGAGTTCCCTGAAGTTCAACGTCATCCTGATTTTAGAGTGTGTAGAGTTTATGCTGTTTTTCCACTTGTTATACCTTAAAATTACAACATAAGGGGAGACTAATGAAAACAGAAGCTGATGCAGAAAGTTAAGGCCAGGGATGTTGTCCTGAGTTAGCATAAGGACTTGCAAAAAGGATCAAGTCTTTCATAGGTATCAAGTGTCTTCAAAATAATCTAGAGGGGTAGACATGGAGCTACAAGGCTGAGTGTCCTGGAAAAAGCTGTGGTTGGTGCTCTAAAACGAATTTGCTTGTTTTTTGTTGTTGTTTGTTTGTTTTTATCATAATCAACTTTTAATGTCTTGTACACCATCTCATCAAGCTTTGACTTGAAAACATGTTAGAAGATATTTTTATGGTTCTGTTTATAACTTTCACTCTTCAGGTACTCCATTAACCATAGCACAGAAAGCATGGCTGAAGGGTATGGCTGTGCTCACACATCTAAGTGCTATGTAAGAATAAGCACTGATATAGATACCCTCTCTGCATAAACATGAGTTGTCTAAGATGCTTGATTAAATAGTACTGCAAGTCAAAACCTGAAATAATAGAATAATGATTACACAGCATCTCCTCATGAAACATTTATGTCTTTTGTCTTAATTTATCATTGGATAGCCTCATATTATCCATTACATCTCTAAAAAGGATACTGTTTGGTTAATAAAATCATCTGCAATTCATCATTGCAAATGATTAGACATTCCTTTAGAAGCTTTTCTGATGATGGAGTTATCACATATTAACATAAAAGTATGAGGCATTCTGAATTTTCTTAATTGCGATTTCTGTTATTCATTCAAATATTTCATGATCTACCATAATATCCTTGGAAAAGTTATAAACGCTTAGCAAAGCCAAAAACGTTCTTTTCCTAAGGGAACAGCAATACTGTTTTACCTACCACAGGTAAGCAGTATATTGGGTTGAATGCATGTAAGCAATGACATAATTTATTTTACTCTTAGGCTATTGTTTTCTTTCTGTTTCCTGTGTAAGTGCATTGTCTATTAACCTGTAAAGTTCTCCACAGTTGTGTTTCTTTTCTTTTTTCTTTTTTTTTTTTCTGCTTAATAGTTCTGGTAGAAGTCTGTCTCATTCTAAATAATATGCTAGGCAAACTTGGTTGGATTCCATATAGACCCTCAGATATTTCCTGGCTTGAGTGTTTTACCTAAGCTTTACGTATAAAGTGTATGAGGGTCTTAAGCTGGACTTTGTGAAATTGATTTTGTAACTGCATAGCACTTCTCCTTCACAATGCTGTGCTGTTCCTTACTCCTTAATTATTTCAACTGATTAGTCTGATTTACTGAGTTGGACACAGTGAAGGACCATTTAAGGGTAAATTGTCAAGAAATTATATGAAAGTCTATTTTATGTGTTAAAAGACCAGAGACAGGAGAAAACAGTAATGTGTGGTCAGATTGCCTGGACTGTCTTGACATAGACCTATCAACAAAAACAGGAAAATGCTTTTGTATGTAGTTTTGATATTATTGTTAATCTGTGAAAAGTGATGAACAGGAAGGAATCACTGGAAACTGTAAGATCATTTATAATGAGTACATAAGATGGCCAATGAATTGTGCTAAAATATAACTAACATCTACATTTCAGTAAGGTTTAACTAAAGATGGAGGGAGCTGCCTTTTCACTCTTGTAGTGCTTTTGAAGACCACCTGTCACAGGCTGCAGTTCTGATATGCCTTAATAGTTCCATACAAAGTAGACACCTGGGCTTTTGAGAGTTTATTCTAAAAAATCAAGCTCCTTATTATGCATTGCTAGAAAAAAAAAAAAAGGCTGCAACTGTACTTAAACATTGGTTACTTTTTTTTTCTCGTTGAGGGGAAAAAAAATTGCGTGAGCAGTTTAAAGCAGAAACCATAAGTTTTCAGGCTGTCTGGCTGAGCATAGTGTCATCTCTCACTGCTCAATGCCACACATTTCTGACTTACTTCCTTTTTATAGCCTTGCTCCCTCCTCCTCCTCCTGCATTTGCAGTGAAGACTTTTTTTTTTCTTTTTTCTTTTCCAACTTTATGCTAGAAAGGGCCTTGGATTTGGATTCTTGTATTGATCTTCCTCTGTGCTCAGACAGGCTTCAGGCTTCTTCTTGGCTCCTTTGCTTATCTCACATTGTGCAAGCTAGTTTATCATCCCAGAGGGATAGTTTTTTTGGCTTGCACGCAGGTCTATTCTGGATCTGTAGTAAATTTCAGTGCACCGAGTTTGTGTCTAGCTTTGTTGTCTGAAATAGTTTATCACAAAATTGGCAAGCCGGAATAGTGCTCTTATTTTTGTCTCTGGGTGATCCTCTGTTAAGAGAGGACCCAATCCTACATCTGTTTCATGGCAATGCCACTCTGTTGATGACAGAGTGCCTTCTAATTTATGGTTATGCAAAAAGAACTGGTGTATAGAACTTAATCAAGGAAAATAATTGAAAAGCGTACATTTTTCTGTAGGAGATGTGGGCAGAGAGACATAACTCTGTCAAGACTACTGCATGAAAGAGAGAGAGAAACGGAACCAAAGGGAGGCTTACAGGAAAACTGGAGAGGGTCTCTTTACAAGGCAGTGCAAGCGACAGGACAAGGGGCAATGGGTTTAAACTGAGAGTAGATTTAGGTTAGACATTAGGAAGAAATTCTTTACTCAGAGGGTGGTAAGGCACTGAAACAGGCTGCCTATCGAGACTGTGGATGCCGCATCCTTGGAAGCGCCTAAGGCCGGGGCCAGCCTGGATGGTGCTTTGGGCAACCTGGTATGGTGGGAGGTGACCCAGCCCATGTCAGGGGGTTGAGACTGAATGGGTTTTAAGGTCTCTTCCAACCCAAGCTATTCTGTGAAGTCGCTATGAATTGTTCTATGTAAATCCTAGAATTAGGATGTTCTTTTCCTGTGAGCTGATTATCAGCAAGACACTGTAAGGAATCTGGTGTGCTGTAAGACCCAAAATTCAGACATGGATTTTTCATACCTTTTACCCATCATTTTTTCCTACCCTCCCATCAGGAGTTAAGCCTTGCTTGCCAGCAGTTAAGACTCAGTCAGTAGTCCCAAAGAAAATTTATTTCTCAATAGCAGGCTATATAAAGACCTTAATAGATTCAATGAGGCAGAAAGAAAGAGTAAAAGGACAGAAGGAGAAAGATGTATGGAAGGAAAAGAAAAAAAAAAAGAACTGGGGCCCATTGTAGGAGCTCAGGAAAAGGAACTAGGCAGCAATGATTGTATCTCCTGAAGTGTCTTTTGTTTTAGCCTAAAGTAATAGCAAAGAATAGTCCTTCACGGCAAGGCTTTAACACTCTGTCCAAGACTGATCTCTGTATTCAAAGAGGGAAAGTAGAACATTCATGAGATGCATGCAGAGTTCCTGCTATCCGCCTCCTCTGTGTGAGGTTTTAGAACAGCTACTGACATTTTTTTTTTTTTCACTCTTCTGTGCACTGAGCATTTAAGGACACCTCAGTTTTGTTAGTAAAGAAGATTTTTGTGCTTCTCTGAGAATGGTTTTCGCAAACTTCTGTCTGGCAACTGGGAAAAGTACCAAATAGTAAACCTAAATAAGAATTGCATCTGTGTCATTTCATACCTTACCCAGTTGCACCTTAACAGTGGAGGTCCATTTTTATAGGAATCTTTACTTAGTCTGGATCTGAGCCCTGGTCCACAGCCCAAGCAAGTCAAAAGTGTGTTTCAGGGCACTGAAGGACAACTCAGGGCACATGCACGTGTGAGAACTTTGGGGTAGAGAAATCACTTGATTTGTGAAGCTAACATATGGAAAAAAGTGGTGGGGAGAGGGAGAGGGCAGCCTTGATATTTTCAGTGGCGATGCAGTGAAATTTGCTGAAAAAGTTAAGGTGAAGCCAAAAGGCACAGATTAATGCTGAGGCATCTCTATAGGAGAAATTGATTGGCTAAAGGTAACAGATGGGTCTGCTCTTTCCATGAGGTTACTGGGCACTTTTAACCCATTATCAAAAATAGATACATTGACTCAATTAAAAAAAAAAAAATCTTTAGAAATGCTGTAGTTTGGTCATTTCTCCACTGTTTGACTGTTCCATACATGACTTCTTTGTATTTCTCTATTTACAGAGGAAACCTGCTCCATATAACAGTTCTCTTATCCCTTACCAAAAGAAATCAGCAAACAATACATATACATAAGTCAAACAGGAGCTAAACTATAAGTTGTTCTGTGTACTCCGGTCATTGTTGATATGACTGTAAGGGCTAAAACTTCATTCTTTCAGATGCATGACACTGCTTATATCTGTGCTTTTGAACTGTTCAGTTTATGAAAATATGTTTTACAAAGGTAGCTGTACGGTCAACTCTGCCCTAGTGTCCTTATGTGCATGCTGGAATCCCTTTTGTTGGATCTTGATTTACATATTTGAAATATTACTTGTACCTTTTCTTCACAAGAACATACAAGAATAACTCCTTGGTCTTGCAATAAAATATGGAAGCATGAGAGCTGGTGTACACTTATAGCACTGTCCGTCTTAGTGATGCTTCAGTTTTGTATTTCTTCAGCTGAAGTAGAATTGATATAATGACCTATTCTCACACAGATATTTTGTCCTCAGCTAGCGGTGGTCTGTATAGCTTCAAGATTGTCCCATTCCTAGCAAATTACAAAGCAGTTTGTAGGTATCCATCTCCATGGCACTACATGTAAAGGTTAGTATTATATCAAATTCCTGTCAGCAGGAAGGCAGTCTCTAGTTTCTGCAGTCAGTACAGGTCAGATTTTTAGCTTTATCTACAATGTAAAGATGTCTTTGTAGTAGAAGTCTTGTTTACAAGGCAGCTCTTGAGAGATTTACAACTTTAATTCTGTATACCACCTCGGTGTCAACTAACATGGATTGAATCCAAACTCCTTCTTAACAATGGGAAAGCTTAATGAAATGAATTGCTACACGAGCAACAAAGGCAGCTTCAGGCAGCTGCTGGTGGCTACTGAAACACATCCCAGAGAAATGAGTTGGCTGAAATGCACCTGCTATTCATTTTATCTTTAAAAAAACAACAACAACAAAAAAAAACACCACATATCATCCTGCTTGATTGTGTCATATGTAGAAAGCATAAGGCACTGCTATAGCAGTGTGACATAAAGAATTAACTGTAGTAAATTTTTTTTGAGTTATTTCCTGCTGTTAGAAAATGTGTTTGGTGCTATCTGTGATAACTGATAGCAGTTCAGTATTTTTTTTTTTTTGCAGTTTAGTCTGTATGTCGCTTGTTCCTGGAGTGCCTTACTGAGGATGGAAATTGTGCCACGTTTCAGATGAGCACAGTGAAATGCCTCTGTTCCCTGGAGAGCTTGCATTTACCTTACCTAACGGTCAGTCAGAGGTCTCTGCTGAACTGAAGGCATAAAGGGAGAACAGAGAGATCAAACCATTTGCCTAAGATAGAAAAATAAATTGGTAGCAGAAACATAATCTGAAGTCTAGGCCAATGTCTTTATTGTGTGATTCCTCTCATTTTCCAGTGTGTCGAATCAGCTCTTAGACTGTGAAGCTCAGCAGAATTAAATTGCAGCATACTGTGTCAGATCAGTGCTCCAAAAGTGGGCCTCGAGGTGATTTAAGGGCTAGATTTAGAGTCTGCAGTAGTAGGGAAGTAATGGTGTAGTAAGCCTCGAGGTACAATATAGATGGGACTAACCACATTGTAATAAAAGTAGTAGTCATAGGGAGTGGAAATGTGGAGAATTGGAGTTCTGGAGGATAAGAATACTTGTTTAAGTGGTAAAGCTATTTATTATACAGCTGTTACAATTATTATACTTAATACACATAGCATTGCAAATATTTTAGGGTGAATACATTTCTCAGCAGTCACCATGGTGATAAGGACCAGTATTCCTCAGTGGATGATAGGAAATTGTCTGTCATCCTGTGGCTAGACAAACACACCATTTTCAATAAGAAACAATGAGCACTGTATTATCCTGTAAGCATCCTGAACCTCCCAATACACAAATATTTTGTGATTACAAAAATTATGAAAAGAAAGAAGAGAGATGAATGCTATGTATTTTTGCCTGCTTTTTTTTTCTTCTCACTTTTGCCAGTATTTACTGCACAGTAAATGCATAATGCAGTGGTACTTTCAGAAAGCACTGTGCAGAATTGACTGATAAATCATTTAGAGATGGCCACTAGCAAAACTACTTGAGTGTTTGAAGGATTGACTACATGATAAAAAAAAGGCTCATGTGTGACTAGCTTTGGTGCAACATTTCAGAGAATTTCCTAATTCCAATAGTATAGTTTCATAGTTTTAATATTTGCAATTATTTACAAACTTTTAAGGTAGGCATACATTTATTTGATGACTTCTCAGATGATGGCTACAGTGCCTGATTCTCTTCTTAACTACTTCCAAGTTGAGGCCTTTGTGCAGGTAGTATGTTCAGATTAAAATATTTGTCTTTACTAGCTGGCATCTTCTACCTTTTATGTCAAGCTGAAGCAGGACAAGTTCTAGAGGGGAAGTCTCACCTATTAATCCTTTTGGTAGCACTGGATGACGTTATATCCACTTTCCAGATTGTATGCAGTCTTCTTTTTTCCTTAGTGGTTGTGTGTGTATTTTATTTATTTTTTTCCCCAGTGCAGGTTGTCACAAATTTTTGTGGGACAAGAAAATCATCTCCTGTCCTGTTCTGACCTTTGCAACTTTATCTGCTTCACAGGCTAAACATTTTCAGAACGTGTCAGAACCTACTGACTAGAGACTTCAGTGAGAACTGGACAGGCATGTCTAAAATAGCTGAGAAATCAAATCCGCATAGTGCATTATTAGTCCCTCATTTCTGTCTGTCTAAACTTGGTAACAAAATTGGTAATTCAGGTGCAAGTAAGGGATAATTCTGACCCATTGTAAATTCTTTTCATAGAAATGGAATTGTCTTATATCAAGAATTGTCAGAAACCGAGCTCATATTAAAAGATATTTAAGCAAAAATCCGGTTTCTGTATTTCTAACTAAAATCTAATAATTAATAGGGCTGGTGTATAAGGGCAGACTGGATGACATTCAGAAGTCTGAAAATCCTGGAAGGTTCTGAAAAGGAACAGCTTTGATTTATAAAAGCTTGAACTTTTTAAAGACCTTTACAAAATGAAAAATAAAAACAACCTCAGTAGATTAATTAGTCCTAATTTATATTTAAAATTCTTCCTGATTGATTTCTAAAGTTGACTTTTACTTGATTAAATAGCAGTCTTTGATTTTGAGATATTTGTGGCTCTGCAAATTCCCTACTTGATGGGAGCTGTACATAAACACTTTTGCTTGCAGTAATGAGCTTAGTGAAGATGCTTAAAGTTTGCTTTCTCAATATCAGTCTTCCTCTCCCTGCACACCACTATCAGGCAGGTCTTCCTCTTTGTGCACGAGGTTGTTAGCAAAAGTAATATACAAATATTCTTCTTCTACATGTTCACAGTCACAGTAAACTGGTACTTCATTTGCCATTCAAGTTTTATGATCTCCCATTTGTGGCTGAGATAAAATACTCCTTAAATAAAATAAAAGACAGGATACTTGCACTGATGTCTCTGAGACCATATCTGTGACCATTTATATTTGGTTTCTCTTGGCAGTCTAACAAATGAATGCTTTGGGGTAGCAATATCTGTTAAAGTAAAAAATAAAAAATATTTGCACTAGACAGTATTAAAAATAATAAATATAAGGTCTGTAGGCACCCTCAAAGTGACAAGTTTAAAGAGCAATTTCAGAAGAAATAAGACATATCTTGATTTCATAGATCCTGGCAATCTGGAGAAGGAGAAAAAGAAAAACAAACAGCTGTTGTAATTAATTGGGAAATAATTTGAAGTAACATGTTTAGGAAACTTGATGCTGCTTAAGGAATATTTATGGAGGGAAACAGTTCATTATCTAAGTGAATTGTTCACTTCAGTGGGAATGTGAGCTGCTGCAGTCCATTGCTATTTTCTGTCTTTGGTACTTCTTCATTGCTTTCCAGTGTTCGCTGCAATCCTGGATTGGCCTGGTAGAGGCTCAGAGCACGAGGGTCGCACTTAGTCAAAACTTTCAGCACCCTATCCCCCTTTTGGAATTTCTGAGTACAGTTATTTAGTTTTTTTGGGGCACAGAATATATTGTTGAAATGGAATTTGGGAAGTGCTGGAAGGTTCATAAAGTCAGACCCAATTTAAAGAGTAATTCATGCTGAAAAGAAATAGAAAAAAACGTTTTCACCCTTTTTTTTTTTTAACTTTCAAATGGTGCATAGGAATAATAACTTTGGCTTGTTAAGAGCTTTTTTTTCAATCAAGAGGGATCTTCCACCTATTCAGTAAAAAGGATATTAAAACAAAATGCAAAGTGGAATGGTATAGATTTTTTTTTTATCGTCTCAATATGAACTTCGGAGTTTTCATTTAATTGTAAAGAAAACTGTTTCAGCTTGACTCTAACACAATTATTTATTCATTGCCTTCACCACCACCTGTCTAAAAACAAGGACTTGCACAGCTTTGCTAGATAGGGATTTTTCAATATCTCAGCCATTAAACTTAGTGTGATGTGGCATTAGAAGTATATATCCCTTGCTGGTGTTACTGTGTCATGATGAATCTTATGCTTCCTGTAATCACAGTGCGTTTATCGAGGTTCTTCTGTACCTTTATGAAGCATCCCTTCTGGCACCCTGTTTTCTAGTGCACCATGGGTACCTAGTGAGTTTTTCCACTTTGAAATTTTTCTCAGTTCTCAAATCCAGCTAAATTTTCTTATGTGTTGGTTTTTGAATTTTTGTCTACTCCGAGTGAAACTGTCTCCACTCACACATGATTCATTGGTAGCTTAGAAGAAATTCTGCATTTTGTAAGCAATCATCTTGCAAAGCAAACAAGGATGGTTCACAAGATTATTCTAGAGCAAATTTCCCTCTGTGGATCAGAAAATGACACAGCAGATGATGCTGAATAAATCTACAAAACACATAGAGAAAAGACAAATCAGCCATTTTGCTGCTTCTATCTCCTCCCCCATCCCCAATCATGCACCTTACAAATCCACCCATATGACATTTTGTCGGGTTTTTGGTTTAGTTTCTTTTCTGCATATGAAATTTTAGCTTAAAAACGTAGGCATATCTATAAAATATATTTTCTCCCTTTTGACATACTGTTACAAAAACTTGTGAATCAGCTGTCATTCTTTTACACCACTTTTCTTGTAAATCCAATTAATGTTGAAAATACCTCTTTTCAGTTGTGATTTGTGTATCCATAGATGCTATAGTGTCATATCAGCAAAAGGCTCTTTTTCAAGCAATGCTGTATGGGAAAATTCAGAGTATACTACGGTGGTTGTAAAAAGAAAATCTCATAGTGTTATCATGTGCTTTTAATATCTAAGAAGTTAATATTTGCAAAACTGAAAAATTTCTAGTGGAGCAGGATGGCTGGGTTAACTGTGGCATATAGGCATTTTTAATGTCGATCAAATTCATGCCCACGTAGGTAAGACTTGGGCCTTTTCACAAAGGTGCTAGAGTTGCCAGACAGTGGTAAGATAATTATTTTTCTATATTTTTACTGATATGTCCTTCTGTATCAGCATTGTGAAGCGGGATAAAGATTATTCTTCTCTCTGTCGTTACTCAGGCAGTGAAATTTTGGTTCCCAAATTGTTTCTCTTCACATGGGTGTACTCTGTAGTGTGGGTATAATTTTGTCTTTTATTTTTCCTTTTTAGACAAGCCTTGTATGTCACTGATATCTGAAGATTGGTCAGCAGTCTTCTCTTGACAAAGAAAGTTGGTGTTGTCAGTCTAGTTCTCAGTGTCCACTAAATAAATGAACTAAATGACTATCCAATAGGTCAAAAACTCCAGACAAAAGCAAAGGATGGGCAGAGCATGGTGTCAGGTCTTATTTTCAATATATACTGAGTTTAGGCAAATTGCCAGCAATTCTTACATTGCTACTACCTGTGTTTATCTTCTAATGGAAAAATAGGGGAATTCAAAGGAAGAGGATTAGCAAGACAGTAAGTTTCTGAAGCATCAAGTAAAATTAAACACTTCTATTCCATTTATAAAATGAAATTGTTTCATTATAAATAAAAAAAAAAGCATTGCAGCTTGCAGAAAAAACAATTTTTTCATTTTCATCTTTTTAAGATCTGAGATTTGTTATGATGAGGTCTGATCAATACCAGGGTATTTATTTAACATCCTGTCACTGAGAGACTCTTTATTAGGGAATGCAGTGATAGGACAAGGGATAACAGTTTTAACCGAAAAAAGGGTAGATTTACATTAGATGTAAGGGAGAAATTCTTCACTAGAAGGGCAGTGAGGCAGTGGCCCAGACTGCCTAGAGAAGCTGTGGCTGCCCCATCCCTGGCAGTGCCCAAGGCCAGGCTGGATGGGGCTGGGGGCAGCCTGGGCTGGTGGGAGGGGGCCCTGCCTATGACAGGGTGTTGGGACTGGATGGGCTTTGGGGTCCCTTCCAACCCAAGCTTTGCTATGATTCTGTGAAAACAGATTCCTGTGTTTGTGTGAAAATCGGATAAAAGCTCTCATGTCCAAACCAGAAATGAGTGAGCTCCATGTATCCCTGTTTAACGTTGACATTAATACTGGATATTGCTTTGTTTATTTTTCCAGCTAGCCTATTGCTGTGGCCAAGGCTGTGTAGGACTTGCAACCATTTGAATGTTGAGTTTCATTGGTATCTCATAGATATGCTGTTATGTTCTTACTTTGTCAGGGCAGTGATGAAACTTCCTTAACCTTCAAAAGTTATATTTTGTCCATTGAATTCTAGTTCAGTTATAGTTTTACTATGAGCCAAACAAAGGATTAAAGTCCACTGCTTCGTATTTTTGACTTGCTCTGCTAAGAAGCTGCTGTGATGTAGTGTGTGAATACCCGGCAGACATGTTCTGTAGTAGCTGTAGCCTGAGAAACCTGTTTTTAGGCTTCTAGAGTTGTGTGGCTCAGTAAATTGTATGCAGGGCATCTTCCTTATTCTCAACAGATTTATCACGGACTTCTTATGTTTTCTCACAAGCTAAGTCACCTTTGCTTGAACATCTGGAGCATGCTCTTGCCAGAACATTCAGAAAAGCACCTTTTCATTGAGGACAAGAAGTTCAACAGTCCCAGTAGCCAAATTTGTATCCACACATTTGATTTATGCTTCTAAAGATGTTTAGGTATGAAAAGATGCAAACTGGTAGCTAGTTCATTTCTCAATACCTTCATGGTGCCTTATGCATGAAACCATTGCATAGATACCTACCTATCTTTATAACTAAACTTAAATTGCATCTCAGTCTCTTCAGGTTTTGCTACTTGAAGTGCCAGTACTTTGGTACTGAAAGTTCATGGCAGTCAAGAGTACCGCAATGCTTTTGAACATTTACTTTCAGGTTCCTTGGTCCTAATGCACTTTCAGCTAAGCACCTAAGTCTGCTTATGAACTGTTAGATGTCCCAGTAGGTGCCTCTCTACGTAGCTATATATCTAAGTATGTTTGTAAATTTGCCCTTCCATTACATTCTAACGGGAGAACTTGGTAGAAAAACCACCATCCCAGAAATTTTTATTTTGTTTCCAACTGCTTTAACGCTGGCATTGCTCTGTTGAGTTTAAAAAAAGCATTTTGAGCATTGGAATGCAAATTAACATACCAAGCAATTAAAGTCAATTAAAACAGGATGCAGTGTAATTAGAAACAGTTGTGTTCACATTTTATATTCAGAGAGGTTTGATGTGCTGAAAGAAAAGAAAATAATTTTGGAAACTTTTAATGCCTACAGATGTGATGATGATGATGATAATGGCATTTGATTTCTAAAATGCCTCATCCTCCCTCACCTCACGAGCTCTTGAGAAGCATGATAAAATTAGTGCAGTGACAACTAATACACTAGACATAATGGAATTAAATGGCTCAACATACAGGGAGACTCAAACACTACCTACAAGCGATGGCCTTCTCTCCCCTTTCTGAGCACAATATATATGCCCGTTGAAGTCCCAGAGAAACTAGTACCCTTGTGAGCTCTATGAGCATTAACACCAACAATGTCTGTTGGCTCAGGAAGGGTGTGTCTTTCCTACACATGGTTTTTTGGGATCTCTTTCATTGTTTTGGATATCTGTATTAGCATTTTTTTCTGCCAGAAATACTGAGACGGTTTTGCTCTCTATCCTCTTCCTGCATGGTAACCAGAAAGGAAGGAGAGTCCTCATTCTTCTGAAGCTGAGGCACACCCATTCTTATGATCAAAGGTGTTAGAGGTTGTGTTTCTAGTACTTGCAATAATGTTAATAGGTGTGGATGGACTGTGGAAGGCATTCTGAAAAGCAAGCAGGGAACTGAAGGGTACCTCTGCAAGCCTGGATGGTTGCTGTGGGATTGCGGACTGTTCAAGGATAGCTTTACCTGACATTTCATAGAGATAAGCAGTTTTAGCTCTTCTTCATTGATGTGAGTGAGGAAATACATCCAAAGGCACCTGGGAAGAAATCTGTTTTTACAAAACTGCAATCTGTTTACTAATGTAAAATGTTTCAAGGCAGTGGCAGGATGTACAAGAGTACAAACTAGTATAGTTAATGAAGCATGATGCAATGAAATGTTATTTTTTTAAAATAAGACATTCAGGTGCGATACCTTCTGTGTCATCAAATGGATATCTCTACTGACTATTCCCATTACAAACAACGATTGATTTGAAAGAGGGAGAAAAATAGCTGTCAAAGAATTAAATATAAAAACATGAAAATTTGTTTCTAGCTACTCTGTCCTCTCCACCCAATACAAGACTCAGATCAGATCCATGTCCATTCCATATTTCTTTTTTACTTCTTAGTAACTCATTATCTGTTTTTATTTGGAACCTCACTGTGGAGATACAACCTCTCTTTGAGACAAGTTCTATTTGTACACAGCTAGGTTTGCTTTTCCACTAACATTCAGTGATAATAGATGGAAACACTGAGATAAAACTGTCTATTTTGCACTGTATTGACCTATGAATTAATCAATTCGGGATCTTGCAACCTATAGGATTACAATGGTTGGCTCAATTTCCTAGGAAAATGATGATTTGTATTTTCAAAAGGCTTGAGATACCTGAAAGATATGTAGGTACTTACTTCCTATTCAGGTCAGGAAGAATAAGGTGTCGAAGTATAGTTTGGGCAGCTAGACACATTCAAAGCTCTGCTGTGTGATTTTAACTTCCCCTTTTTCATTTCATATTTGGATATATGTGCACAGCACTGTCTGAATATCAAAATTCAGTTAATTTGTTGCTGAAAATGTGTTTTTCCTATTATGGGTGCATTCTCTGATGTATATTTTTCATTTACATAGGCATGAACCAGTTAATGAACTTCTAAATCTAAAATGCCTGTTTTTGAGAGCTATGCAATTTATATTTTTTTACCATGTTTTCCCCCACATTCCTGCATAATTTTGACTTGTGCAAGGCAGAGATATATAAGAGCATCACTCATTTTAGGATATTCTCTATCTAGTTTGCACAGGTAGAAATAGTTACAGAGGTTAATGGAAAATTAAGTTTAAGGTACAGTACTATTAAAAGGAAACATTTGTAGTGACGTGGAACCTATTAGCTAAACCATTTCCAATTTCGAATAGCTATATATGGCTGTCAGGTATGTGACTGTACAATAGGAGAAATTCTGCTAAATTTTTTCTTTAGAAAATAGAACTTCTGTCAGGTTTCCAGAAACGTTCAGTTGCTCTCCATGTGCAAAGTATACTGATTTCTGAAAAAATCTGTCTTTGTGAAAATAGAAATTGCTGGGTTTGAGCACTTAAGAAATCCTGCCTTAAGGTGCTTTGTATGATAAAGGTAATATAGCAAATTGCCAGGGGATATACGTAGTATTTAACCTTTAGGCTTAATTAAATACTTTTTACTCAAGCATGGACATGCAGGCAAAGTAGTTTTATGAGATGCCAGCTTAGTAATTACTAGGTGACTGAGAGTTCGCTGCAGATGCTGCTATGCAATATGTATAAGATTATGCCATGAATTATCTGCTATTACAATCAGTTTCCTTGTATCAGTGTTTGGAATAGTACACTGTATAGTGCATATGTACACTATAGTATAGTGGCTAGTCACCTGTCACAAACCAAGAGTAAATAATATACTTAGAGAACTTCACAGTCTCTCTATAAAAAAGTGTTGACCTTTCCTTACAAGAAGGTAATATGGCTGGAGGACAAAATTCGCCTGTGTGAAAACAAGGGCGTCAAAAGCCCCTTTCCCTCCAGAAAAGGATTTAATTGTGTTGTTGTGTTTTTTGTTGTTGTTTGTTTTTTGTTTGTTTGCTTTTAATGTTATAGCAAAGTAGAGGATGCTCTTTGTTGCACTTGTAAGAAAATATTTTTCTAATGATTACTACTTCTTGCTAGGTTGTATATGTAACAGCCACGTTTCCCTATATCATGCTGATGATTCTTCTGATTCGAGGAGTAACACTGCCAGGTGCTTCTGAGGGGATAAAATTCTACTTGTACCCTGACCTTTCTCGACTCTCTGACCCGCAGGTAGGATCATGGTTCATGTGTTTATTTTCCTCCCTGACTGTGAAAAACTGCAAGAGTTTCTTGGTTTTAAATTCTGAATGTAGACGATTGCTGGATAGTTGTTCATTGTTAGAGATCTGGAATTGTGGATAGGGCTTTAAAACCATCAGTAGTTACAGCTGTTGGAACATATTATTCTTTCAGTAGAGAAGTACCTTGGCTGATAAATCAGAATTTTCAGAAGTGTTTTGTTGCAGTGCTTCTTCTGCCACTTTGGGGCAAGAGCATTGCTACTGGTTTCAAAGAGAACAATTTTAACTAAGCCTTACCCATTTTAGAGTTGTACCTTTCTGTCCTCGTTCCAAATTGAAATCTTAATGAAGAGTAGTATAGAAATTAGTCATTCAGATGATTAAGGCCTTTGAAGCGGAAGTCTCTATTTTTTTTAGTTACTTCCAGAGTAGAGTTGAACATGGAAATACTGGGGTGATTTTTTTTCAGTGACAGATTAATACAATAAAATAGTTATTATATATCATTCCTCTGATATTAAAGAGCGAAAATGACACAAACTCTGTAGGAGCTCTCTGTAAGCGCTCTCTGTAAGAGCTTGTGAAGTTGCAAATAGCACTTTGCTTATCTGGTTTGACAATCTAAAAGACATTAAACAGTGTTACTCCTAAGCCTGTTATAATATTAAATGGATCCTGAGATAGAGATAAAAGAGAAAGTGTGGTAATATTTGTCAAAATTAATTTTTTTTAAGTACTCACTTCTGGTTACTGAAAATGTGTTAGCAGAAGTGCTTTTTTGCAGACGACGATACAGGAAACCTTCCAGGTTATTTCCCTGAAGCTTCTAAAACAATTGTCTCATGTAAAGGTCACCTTTAACAACTAATATTTCTACAAAAGGGAAAAAAAGGGCTAGAAAGAAAAGATGCATTTAAAATACAGAAAATTTCAGATGCAAATGTAATCGTGTTGCTACTTTTGGGCTCCATGGTGTTTCCACCATTGTATGCCAGCATAGATGAGAGGTAGAAAGAGCTGTGGAAACAGAGTTAGATCGACTGTTGTGTCATGGCTTTGTAACAGGTAGCCTTAATCTTGCTTAGAGGAGTCTACAGTGCACGTGCAAAATTAGCACAGTAACAGAAAAAAAAACAGTAGGATTCTCTGACATGCTCCCATTTATTGTTTGCAACATAAAATAGACTCAGGCTCTAGTAAATTCAGCAAGGCAGGCCAATTTCAGATGAACCCAATATGTTTTAACTCGGCAGAGGCAAGAAATGTGACTGTCATACATGTACCTGAGAGCACGGATGGCACACTTTATGTTCAGTTTTAACTAGGGCTTCACCCTGCAGTGTCGTTCTGACAACTCAAGGTACCAAAGTGCTGAGCACTCTCTTCTTGTACTGCACCATGATGGTTCGTCCACCTGTGAAGTCCGTCAACTTAACGAGAGCAGGAGGTGGTCCTGCTGCTTAAATGTTGCTTCCTTCATTTGTCCACTGTTGTGTGTGAGGCCTTTAAACAAGATTTTGCTCTGTATGTGGATTTTTCACATGCTACTGTCACCCTTGCTTCTGTTCTTCAATGAAGGAGGTCATGCAAGCTTAAGCTACATTATTGTCAGGTTATAAGGGGTTTTTATATGCCTATTTACTATACTATTTCCATTTGTAAAGAAATACATTGTTGCCATGACAATTTCCAAAGCATGTAGTATTATTCCAAAGGAGGCTGTGAAGTACAAAGCTGTTAAGACACGTGTGAGTATATCTGTTGGTCCCACACATACAGCTCAGCTGATACGAGAACATCTTTTGGGAAGGCTTAATGTTTTGTTTTAACAAGCCAACATTTTTCCTCCATTTCAATGTGTCTTTGCCCAATGCATTTCCATACTTACAACATTCAGTATTTTAAAGATTCAGCTCATTTTTGTGGAAAAGAAGCTGAAATAGAATGGGCCACAATAGGGGCTGTGAACAATAATAGAGATAATAATAGAGATAATAGAGATGGCTTATTTGTCATATGGGTGGTGAAATGTTTTTAGAGCATTATTTTTATGTTGAAAAAAAAAAAAACCTGTTTCACTGAAGTTGAAATGTTTTGCTGAGACTAATCAATTCTGGCAGAATATTTGCAGAAAGATTTCTGACCTATGTGTAGGGCCTATAGTCACTTTTCAACAAATAAGGAAAATTTCGCTTCTCAATGTTTAAAGTAAAACTGAGAAAAAAAATGGCACAAATAAATTTATTTAAAAAAAAAAAGTCAAAATGGAATTGCTTCACCTAAAATAGTGATAATGTAACTACACACACACATTTCTGTTTTATGGAAAAGTAGAACATACTAATGTTCAAAACCATGATTTTTTGTATCAAAAAAAAATACCATTCCACAAGCCTCTTCTGAAGTTGTTCTAGAGGTTTTTGTCAAGGAGCAAGTAGAGGACATCTGAAATAACCTTGATATTTGTGCTTCCAGTTTTCATCTTCACTCTTGTTTGTTTGATTTACTCCACAATATCAAAGCAATAATGCATGTGTGCTACCAGAAGTTGTTTTCCTCTTTAGTTGGAGGTCTGTTTAAATAATGTTCCAAGAAGGCTCTGTGTGTCTGTATTAAGATAGCAGTATTTGATCCACGGTGCCAACTATGTTTACTGTGGATTAAATTAAGTTTCTCTTCAAGGCTCACTTTAGTTTGAAGTTCTTGAATCTTTTGTCTTTGTGTAATTTGCATTCCATGGTTCATTTTAGCTTTCTAAGCAGCTATTCATCTGTCTTTTCAGTTCCTTTTAGCTTTCAAGTGCTGTGTTCTCTATTTCATTTTTATATTCTATCTTTTCAGTAGACTAGATCCTCTTGGTTTGAAAATGCCATCTTTTGTCCTGTGTGTCTGTAGGGCTCGTACCAAACACTTTTCATTATAATCGTGGAGTACTGTATTTTAGCTTCAGTAATGCTTTGTTTCACCAGCTGTGAGGTCTCTGTAGCCCCATGTTCAAATTGGCTTGAAATATGTCCCTCTACCCCTGATCTAGAAGATATAGCTGCTGTTCTTTGCTTAAATATGGGGTCTTTCCTGAGCTACAACTCACACAAAAGAAGTATTTTGCAAAGTTAACAGGATTGTTATGCTTTTTGTGTGCAAGTCTGACTCAGAATATCGTTCTGGTTGTCTCTCAACAGATTCAAGTCACTTAATATGTAATAGTGCTTGTGTGTGTGGTACTCACTGCTGAGTGATTACCTTTTTTTTTTTTTTTTGGAGAAAAGGTTTGATTCTCAATAATGGGATTTTCCTAACATTTATGCACTGAAGAGATTTAAAACTCTTTGATAGGGAGTAGCAGACATAACAGTTTGATGGATCAGGGTATAACTATATAGTAAATTCAATCCCAGCTGCAGCAGTGGATTCTTAAAATGAGGAAGGAAATAAAAATAAAGCCTTCTTGTTTATTTTGTGCTTGTATGCTAATAACTGGCTGAGTTACTGCTTTATATTTAAAACAAACAACAGCAAATATTATTTTAATTGAACTATTCTTTATATCTTTTGTAGGTATGAGCATTCCAACATATTTAGGGTTGTGGTCTTCTCTGAACAGTCAGTGCTTACCAAAATCTTGAACAAATTTAATTGCCCTGGGTTTTTGGGACTGGATTGCACACCAGAATGCATTTCCATGTGCAAGGAATGCCAGTTGTACTTTATCTCTGATATAAGCTCACATGAATGTTAAGCATGATAAATGAATGACAGAGCAAATTACATAAAAGGCACAGGAAAATCTGAGCCATCATGGTTAGGATCGATTTTATATTTCTCTGATCTTTTATTTGCAGTAGGAAAGTGTGAATGTTGCATTAAAATTTCTGATGGCAGAAATATTTCCACAACGCACCTCTAGTAGTTCGGCTGTGTGAGTTCAGTTGTTAGGTAGCTGTGACTGTACTCTTGCATGCCCCTCTACTTTCTGATGTTTGCGTCTTCTCTGAAAGACAGCCAAAAGATAAAAACAACAGGTGATTAAAAAAAGTTGTCTTCAGAGAGGACCTCTAGTACTTTGGTTGTGTCCTTGTTCCAGTTACACTTAATTTTGTCATGACAGGAGACCAAGTTATGGGGAAAAAATGATATTGGATGGGGAATTAGGATTAGAAAGAAAGGAAGAGGACAGTGATTTACGTTAGAATAAAAAAAATAGTTTGACAAGCTTGCCTACAATAAGACCACTGACTTTTAAAAAATAAAAAGTCTAACATTCAGCATGATTTTATCTTTAAGTAGATCTAAGTAGTCTAACAATAACTTTTTTTTCCCCCCATAATGGTCATATACACTAATGAACAATACCACGTTACTCCCCACCTCATAAACCCCAAGAAACAAATTATCAAGTGTGGAATGATAGAATAACAGGGCTTGGATGAGACCTCCCGAGGTTGCCTCAGCCAGTGCTGTGCTCAAAGCAGGGCCAACCTGATAAGGTTACTCAGGATACGGTCTGGGTGAGTTTTGAACTCAGTGAACAGAAATTCCACAACTTGTTCCAGTGTTTGACCACCTTCTCGGTGACTTTTTTTCTTTTAATCAGAATTTTCTTTTAAACATAATTTCCCATGCTTCGACCTAATGCCTAGTGCCTGTTATCTTGTGTCTGTGCTCTTACTCTGTTTCTCAAGAGTTTGACTTGTCTGGTTTTTCTTCCATGCAGCAAGGGAACAGAGCAACCAGATTTGTTAGTTTTATCTTTCTGAGTCTGGGCAAATCCAGTTTTTGTCATCTGTAATGTTCTCCAGTTCCCTAACTATGTTGCTGGCCATCCACTGAACTTGTTCTTCTACTTCGAAGTTGTTACAGTACTTCCCATTCTCACAAGTGCCAAATAGAGGGGATGAATCACTTCCCTCAGCCTGCTGTATAGACTCTTGCTAATACAGGACAGGATGCAATTGAATTTGTTGGTTGAAGGCACCCTGCTGACTCATGTCTGACTTGTTCTTCTTCAGGAGCCCCAGGTCCAGTTTTTGAGCCGGTTTGTGCCCAGCCTATGTGGCTGCATAGGGTGATTTTGTCCCAGGTGAAGGACTTTGCATTTGCTTTTTTGTATTTCATGAGGTTGCTCTCACCTATTTTTTCAGATTTTTGATATCCCTCTGAATCCCAGCCTTCCCTGCCAGGCTGTAGATCACTCTCCCCAATTTAACATCATCCACCAATGTGCTGAGAGAGCGCACCATCCTGTCAGCCAAACTGTTAACAAGGCAATATGTTAAATAGTGTTAGCTCCTGTACTGATCACTCAGAGACATCACTAATAACAGCCAACCAGTTGCACTTTGCATCATGGTTCTTTGAGCTGGCAGTCCAGCCAGTTTTCCAATCAGTTTGAAAAAGACTTCCAAGAGGACTTTTTCCATAACTTTCCCTGGCACTGAGGTTTGGTTGACTGGATTGTACCTCACTGGATCTTCTTTCCTGCCCTCTTGAAAATGAGTATAAAGCTTGTATTTCTCCAGGCATCATGAACTTCCTCCAATTGTTATGACCTTTCAAAGATAAGAGAAAGCATCCTTGCAATGATGCCCTTGGCACTTTTGGATGCATCTTGTTGAGTTCTATGGACCTTGTATGTCCACTTTCTCATTCTAGAACAAATACAGTAGTCACACTGGTGGTTTTTTTTTTTGTTTGTTTGTTTTTTTAGGGAAATATCTCTAGCTGCTATTAGAGCAAATAGCTACAGCTGTTATATGTTCATAAGCATGCAAAATGGTCTAAAATGTTCTAGTGTACCACAACATGAGTGCATAGGACCTCTTGGACCTGTACAAGCAAGTCCAGAGGAAACCACAAGGCTGGAGCACCTCTCATGTGAAGCCAGGCTGAGGGAGCTGGCGTTCTTCAGCATGGAGAAGACTCTGGCAAGGCCTTATAGCGGCTTTCTGGTACCTAAAGAGGGCTGCAGGAAAGTTGGGGAGGGACTCTTTGGCAGGGGCTGTAGGAACAGGACAAGGGGTAACAGTTTGAAACTAACAGAGGCTGGATTTAGATATAAGAAATTCTTCCTTCAGAGGGCGGTGAGGCCCTGGCCCAGGCTGCCCCGAGGAGCTGTGGCTGCCCCATCCCTGGCAGTGCCCAAGGCCAGGCTGGATGGGGCTGGGGGCAGCCTGGGCTGGTGGGAGGGGGCCCTGCCCATGGCAGGGGGGTCGGGACTGGGTGGGCTTTGGGGTCCCTTCCAATCCAAGCTGTTCTATGATTCTATTATAGCAATGAATATAGCAATGAACCAGAAAAAAAAAATAAAAATAAAAAAACACCTTTAAGCTAGATAAGGCTCATAGCACAAAAATGACTCTCTTATGCTGCCCTCTGTCTCAAAAACTTATTTTTTAACCTGTATTTTCCTGTGTGGAACTTTGGCTGTTTTCATGCTCTGTTTATAGAGAAAAGGAACATTTTAGTAAATTGGATATATGTTGTAGAGAAAATGCATTTTTTCAGTAGAAACGCACTTAGAATAAATACAAAATAAAATATTATTTTTGCTTCCCAAATTGCAGTTTGCATGTTTCTTTTCCTAGCTATTAATTTTTGAGCAAGTAATTGCAATTAGTTTTTTTAAAAACTATGCAAATTACCAAAAATGTTCACAACTCCTATACAATTAGACTACATATAATATGCAAGTGTGTGAGAGAGTTCTGAGAATACTATCTAGGTGTATAGGTAATATTTCATTAATTTCTGTTCTATTCAACCTGGAAAAATATTTAAGAACTTGCCTGTCCTTAACTTTTCGATTTCCATTGTTTAAAAACGCAGAATTTTCAGCAGTAAGAGCTGCAGCAGTAATGCCATTCTGATTCTTTACCAAGCTCTCTCTTTAGCAGAAACAAAAATAACCCCGATTAATTCCCCGTTAGTTCGTGCAGCCTTGCAACTCTCACAATCGCGTCGCCATCTTGAGGCCAAATGAAGCCTATGTTTTCAAAGGCAGAATTAAAAGTACTCAGCTTTAAAAGTGGGGGCAACTCTTTCATCTAAACAGAGGTCTAAGGCTGCTTTTTTTTTTTTTGTATGTTTGTTTTTAAGCAAAACTGTAGAATAAATAGTGATTCCATTTTCGTGTAGTTTCATGCTCTTAAAACCAAGGAACCTGTATGAATTCCTGAGCAGTGGATTTCAGAACTGCACTGTAGCTGTCTAAGCATGCTAATCTTTAGAACTAAAACAAAAAATTTCCATTTTTTGGCACTGAAATTAAGTCTAACTGATGGATAAGTTCTTGATGCTTTTATCCCTTTGAAGTGTGACAAGTGAGAAACTTGCAGTCTAGTGAGAAATATGCTTGACACAATGCGTTCAGTAGAGTGTGGTCAGCCTAGTTTTTAAAAATGGTATGTAGAAAAATAGGTTCAGAGGCAGATCACCTGTCCTAAATGTTCCCAGCCTTTTAATACCACTAAGTCTAGTAGTACCTTCAGCCATTTGCTGCATTTTTCACTGTTAGAAGGGCTTGTGCAGCCATATTTTTTTTTTCTCAGAGAGATAGCTGGGAAAAAATGGTAGTAATGAGAAGAGGAGGATGTCTAGTTCCTATCACACTCATGCCGTTCTCTTAACAACTATGGGATTTACTTTATTTTCCTACCACTTTCTTCCCATCCTCTGTCTGGTTTGCTTCATTAGGTATTCACTTTCTGAACCAGGCAGTTATGATGCACACAGCTGTGAGCTGTAGTAAATGTAAAAAAGAGGAATGAAATTCCGGAAGTTTGTGCAAGGCTGTAGGTATGAAAATCCTTAGATGAATTTACTGTGTATACAACTCCAACCCTGATGTGTGTTTTTGAACAAACAACCTTTGTTTATTTGATATGAAATCTAAATTTCAAACCATTCTTTTTACAAAAGGAAAAAAAAAATATCTTGCTGCAGTTGTGAGGCTCTCGTGTTCCTGTTAAGTAATAAACACCTGCCCCAACTTTTTAAATTGAAACTTCAAGAAGAATTGATTCTTCTCAACGGAAGTCTGCTGTTTGCACTACATTATAAATATCATTACAAATAACTGAGATTTTAAATTGTAACATAAGCAGAGGACATAAGCTGGTATGATGTTTAGAAACATTTTGTCCTACAATGCAGTTTATAATCTGTGTAAAATTATTTATGTGGTTTTAAAGAATAGCAAGACTAACAAATCGCTCTAATGCAGCATTCTTGCTGAAAGAACAGAGATGTTTAGCTAAGCCATAAATCACTTCTGGGAGTCTATTCCCAGTTGCTCCAAAGAAGGGCTGAAGGCAAGCCTGGGAGCACATTTCATTTCCCCTGACGAAAGATGTGTACTTACTGCTGTCTTGCAGTCAAGCTGCACTGCAGCGACTGGGCACATACATTTCAAAATGCATGGGGAGAATACACTCAGGGTCTTCTCCTTTGACAGAATAATTGCCGTCTGCAGTGCATATGGAACAGCTTAGTATTCATACACAAGTCACTACATTGTGCAAAGATTGTAGATATATCCAAGTATGTGGTGGGAAAGGCAAACTCTAACTTGGATAAATCATTGCTAACTGTTGGTGTAAATGGGTGACTGGGATGTAGCTTCATGCCTCAATATACAGCTCTGTTATTTCAACAGCATAATATTGTGACTATAATTTTGTGTGTAGCAAATGGGGTTTCAGAAGTCCAGCTATGGCTTTGGAGAGTTATTTCAAGCTCTGAGCAACCAGTTTGTCTCCTTCCCCCCCCCCACAGTTCTTCCTTGTGTTTCTTGCTGTTGCTACACAAGCAACAGCAAGCTGAGCAGGCAACAGCAGGTTTTGGCAGTTTGAAGAGACTTGTTGAAAGAATGGGGTCATTTTGTAATTTCCCTAGGGCCTCTAGGCCACCTGGAATCTCTCCCAGCTATCCCTGCAGCCCCTTAGCAACCTTGGCAATGGAGAGACATCATCCGACTTTCAGGGAAGCTCAAACTGCACTTTTATATTAGACCTCATGGCTAGCGGGATATGCCACTGGAGGGAGACAGGATCCAAGCGTTAGCTCGCTCAGTGTGTTACCATAACAGAAATTTTCAGTTTACAATGATGGCACCCCAAAAAAAACCTAGATAAACCTGAAGAGCCATTTTGTGCTTAAGTTAATGTACATTCTCAGGAACACTTAAAGAACTGCTAATGCTATCAATGAGTGCAGCCTGTCAGCTGCTCTGGAATTCAAGTCCCCCAGCAAGAGAAAAGCTGTTGATAAAATTTAATTTGTTACAGGAGAAATTAAAAATTGGTACAAAAATATGGAATAAGGTATGGATGGTAATAAGGGAATTGTAACAAGGGACCTTGTGCATGGTGAAGATAATCAGTAAGGGAAGCAAATAAAGATTTTTGCACCATCTCTGGGACAGCTACCAGTGGGTATATGATGCCATATAAAGAGAGGCACTAGAAATATTTAACTATTCAAAAAATTGTAACAGGATTTTTGGTTAATCCTTGAAGACATTCCAGAAGAATGAGAGGAAGAAGAGAGAGACCACTGTACCAGTGGAATGACTTGCAGCTTGCAGAAAAAATGTCATTTACTGATTTAAAAAAAAAAAAAAAAAAAAAAAGTACAATGTGTACTTTCTCACCCCCTATACATTTCTGAGATTCTTTTTATCTGCATCCTAGAACAGGAAAAAAAGTTGAATTCTCAGAACAATCCAACAAAGGGAAGGCTGAGCAAGGTCCTGCAGACCTGAGAAATGGTAATGGCTACCATGTATTGCGCACACCCGCTAACTGTCATTGTAGAGGCACCACGCTCTAGGGGTTGACCGTGAGCCTGGAAAGCTCTGTAACTTAGGATTTTACACTACAAGGAGCTGGGTTTCACATGCATTTTTCCTCAGCAGTGTCCTAGCTGAGATTGGTACCGCGGTTTACCTCTGCAGGTTTTCTCTGAATTAATAGAAATACAAAGTGAGACGGAAGGCAGAAAGGAAGGAACAGAAAAGATACCTTTCCCCAGGTCAGTACATAAGATGGTTGGGGACCACACTGAGCCGTGGGGCTCTGCATGGCCATGGCTACATGTGCATCCTACAACTAGATGTGCTTTGCTGCTGCTCTTCCCTCTTCCTACCATGCTTTTCCATGAGCATGTATTTTGTATGACACTTGTGCGTACATGTGTGGTTTATTTGCAAGGGCAGTGCAGGAAAGATGAAAAGAAGTGGCAGAGAACAGGCAAGGAGAGGGAAGGTGGGAGACAGCTGATGCCAGCTGCTGGCATGTTGCCTGAATGTATGTGGGAAAATGAGCTGCCTCTCCCATTGTGATCGTCACCAGCTGCCAGGCAGCTCACAGCAAGGGTCCAGATCCAGGAGAGCAAATTGGAAAAATGAGGAGATGTGTATGTTTGCAGCTGTGGCTTTCTGATGCTCTCTACTCCAAATATCTATGCAAAATTTCTGATTATTCTTTCCTTACAGATAAAGCAATTCCTCTTTTTATTAGTATTGTTTTCATGTAGGCCATTGAAGCAGCTTTGGTTGTCAGCTACTTTACTTAGTATTGCATAATTGCTTCTTCCCTATGCATTTTAAAGTGTTTATATACGTATATAAATAAAATGCTGTATTTTATATAATAAAATATAAAATAAAATATGACATCTAAATTTCCCGTAAAGGTAAATGACAGGATGGGATGGTCAGCATGTCTTCTTGACTTCAGACTGTTGCGACGCATTTCATAACTTGGCAACACTGTTCAAATTCTTTTCTATGAAGTAAGTCTCTTAAGACATACATTTATTCCTGTGTTAAATGACAGAACATTTTGTAATATAGGAAGTCCTGCAAAGCTCACTAATATTTTTAAACAGATCTTCATTAACTGTGTCTGTAGATTGCCGTATGTTACCATATTTTCCCATATGGGTGTTTGTAGACATCTACTTTAAACACGGAGGCTCAGATAAACTGTGAATTCTGTGGCCATTTGCACCAAAATGCTGGCTGCAAATATATTGTATTCCTTCAGAAGAACAGAGGCAATGATGTGTTTTATTACTCGAGTGCCAACCAAACGCTATTACTACAGTTTAGGACTGTAAATAAGGACAGGAAAGAAAGAATTTGCTTATCACAGAGGCAATAAATGCATTGCGTAAATTTGTTACAAACTTGGCAGGAAATCATCAGATGTTGATGCAGTTTGGGATAAAAGTTCACCGATCTTTTCGTTTGTTTATTTTCAACCCATATGAACCTTTCAGAGAACATTTGAATCAAGAAAGCACAGCTGAATTTATCTGGAATTGGAGGCAGAATCTGGTTCCTGGTGATTTTGCACTTCAGTCTGTGTTCACATATTGGTAACTTGGCAGAGTAAATCACAAAATATTTCACACAGACCAGAACTTTAAGAACAGCTTTTATTTTAATGAAGTATTTTCATTAAGTCTTTTTGCTGTCATTACATTTTGAAATGAAGTCTTGTTTAGGAATTAAAAATCATCTGCTTTATTTAAAATAGGGAAATAATATTTGAATTCTCAAAATAAACTTCAGACTTTGACCAGATTCTTTTAATATTTGACATAATTTACAAATAATACAAATTAAATCTTCATTCTTCTGCAGAATTTAATATTTGATCAAACAAAGACAAGTAGCTCCCTTCTCCCTCCCTTCAGTAGCTCCCGAATGTGAGCTTTAAGAAGTGCGGATCCTGAATACAAATCCTCAACTGCATTTTTTTTATTCTAGTGCTTTGTTTTTTGTTTTTTAATTGAACTTTGTTTTACTAAAAATTTCTGCCAATTCTGTGTTGTAAATGAAAGGTTTTTCATTGCCCAGTTCTCTCTTAAAAAAAAAAAAAAAAAAGAAAAGAAAAAAAGACTAGGCTCATAACAAAATTTTGGTGAATGTTGAGTGGCTTGTTTACTAAAATATTGCACTTGGGTATACAGTTCCTGTCACTCTAAACAGAACTCATGCTTTTAAAATACTCTAAATCCCTCTGTGTAAAATAATAAAACAACATGGTGACTCTGAGGGATGTTCATGAAAAGGTGTAGTGAGAGTAGGCACTTTCCCAGCCTGGAGGTCTAGATGCAGTTGTTTATCCTTCCGTGAAGGTGAGCAGAACATCGGAGGTAAACAAGTGCAGCAGTTAACTCACTGTCTTTGCCTGAAAAAGGTATAGCTGGGACACTAGCCTACAGTGAGTTACTGTCCTATCGAGGAATGCGAGAAATGTGAAGCACGATTAGGGATTGCAAACTAAAATGATTTGTTCTGTATCATGGCAGCTACAACAAACTAGTTAAGGTGGTCCAGAGACACCATATTTAACTGCAGGTATAAAACTGATGTGTAAGGTTCCTGCTTTGCAAATGGTTGCCTCGGTGGAGAGAGGAAGGTGTCTTGGAAACGTAACTCAGTCACCAACTGCCTGAATCAGACTTTTCCTTCTCTGCTTATGAGAAGGTTCCTTTTTGTGCTGTTTCTGTAGTGCTCTTCAAATGACCATGGTCTTGTGTCCAGTCCAGAAACAGGTGTCTCAGCTTGAGTGAATGAGGCAGAGATGATATAATATAGGGACTAATCTACTCTCCTTGGTGTTTTCAGCCTGACTAGGCAATGATTTTCAGTACTGGTATGTCACTAATACCTGTACTTTTGTGCTTATATAACTCCATGGCAGATTTTCAGTAGTTTTTGTCACAAAAAGATTAAGGCAAAAGGCATAGTCACTAAATAAGTAACTTGTTAAAGAAATGACTCTGCCAAGCACAACTCCAAATAGTAAAATATTAATATTTCTCTATTTTAGTCTGAGGGATTTTCTTTATTTTTTATTTATTTATTATTATATAAAGTATCTTAGATTTTGGCTTTAGCTTCAGAGTCATACGGGTGCAAGCAGAAGTGGTGTGGATTGCCAAAATATAGGGTCAGAGAAAAAAAGACTAGCAACAAGTGGGAAAGAGGAAGAAATAAACAAAAACACGGTCCTTTTTGTCTTCTTTCCATCATAATGTATTGAGCACTGTAGACTGGAGGTATCAAACAGGAGCAAGTTACCCTTCAGAAGGAAGAGAAACATACAGGTGATTCTGAGGGACAAGCACAACATAGAAGATGTTTTTGGTTTGGAATGACTTATGCATCACTCCATGCTCCTGGCTGGATATGAGGCAAAATAACAGAACAGTTCTTTGAGCATTTCAGAAAAGCATTTAAAGTAACCCTCGGATATCAGCAGTACAATGTTTGTTTTCCAAATTAACTTCTCCAGGGCAACTCTGTCACAGGGAAGTGATAACAAGTGTCTGCCTGAAGGTCTAAAACTAATGTGATCTATTACTTTATTTTCTTCCTCCCCTCTTACATTTATTTACGAAAATTATCTAGGGAACTGATTTTTAAAACTGTTGAGCCCCTTACATAGCTCAGTGTTATGAGTAGGATTTATAGCTTCTAGTGATCTGAGACTCTTCAAACTGTCAGACTGTCAGGTGGAGTCTCTCAGTGACTTCCTGTAATGCAGAATAATTCCAGAAAACCCAAAATGGCCTTTTTAAAATAAATAAATAAATTATTGAGATCTGAGATTGGTTGGCTATGTTGTTCCTCTAAGCTTTCTAGAGGAGTCTCAGAGATACTTGGCACATAACCATGGGTGGATGCCAGGATTTCTTGTCCAGTTCCAAGCAGATTCCACTTATCATTCATCAGTAATAAACTCTGAGACTCTGAGATGGTACATACCAAATTATCATGTTTTCATCATTGCAGTGGTCCCCTGCCAGCTGCAGAGCTATGGCCCTACTCTTCATCCACAGACTCAGATTTGTCCCAGTCCACAGAACAAGTCAGTGGCTCATCTACCTACCCCTCTGCACCAGACCAAACTCCTTCCTGGGAGTTGTGATCATACACCCTTGATAGCAGTGCTTGATGTCTATTGCAGACAATACGTGACTTCCCATCTTCAGCTGGCCATTACATTTAGTATTGGAGACTTACGATGTGTGTGCAAGTTAAGAGTATGGGGAGGGATGAATTTAAAGCCTTAATTAGTTATTCTATCCTTCTATAAAATGACAGAGTTAATGACCATTGCTTGCTCAGTATTGATCAAAACTATTGTTCATAAGTTCATATTTCATCATAATTTTGTCATCAATTCAAGAGGCTAAGGGCGAAAAACGTTTCTATGAATATGGACTCTTCAAGACCTCGGTGAATAAGTATATGTGGTTTTGGGTGCATACACTCACTGAGGAAGTAACTGAGTAAAGCTGAAGCCATTTAAAGCTGGGCAGTGCTTCTACAGAGTTGATATTCTGAAGGTTTAGCTGTGAAGTAACTTTGGATTCTTACTCTTGCTTCCTAGAATAGCTTTTCTATTTTGACTGAGAGAGATGAGTAATATGTAGCCTTTCGTTTTAACTCAGTTTCCTGTAGACAGTGGTCATGAATCCATTTAGCCTTAATTGTTGCTTGAAGACATTTATTGGCTTTTCGTTTCTATGTGCTTTGTTGGGCTGTCATGCAAACAGTTCTGTGGATTCTTGGCTGGCTCCTGTTACTTGTCTTCTACACTTACATTACAAATATTTTTATCCAATTGTTTGAATGTGATTGTACAAATGACAGAAAACAGGGCACCAAACATCGGAGCAATGTGGTTTAAAGCCTGTGGGTTACTGGTGATGTGCAGCCAAAAGGCTGAGCAAGCACTGGCAGCAGCACTGGCCAGAAGGTACGTGGCAGGGGTGAGAGAGGTGGTAGGACTCCCGGGCTTCCTGCACTGACCCTGGAAAAAGAAAGTCACTTTAGGAGAGCATTTCCATGGTGTTATACTCAAGTCATTTCCACACACAAAGTTATAAAACTTTTTGATACAGCTTAACGAGCTGGACTAAGATTGGTATATGTTTGCTGTATCCTTCCCTGAGTATCTGGGTTTGGCAGTAATTAGAAGAGGACACTGGGCTACGCTTGCACTGATTGAATATATTTTTTACATATTTGTATCCAAACGTGTATTTATGTCCATATTTATAATAAGTACATAAATAGCTGAAGTGAGGCGAAGAATATTTTTGTTGGGCTGTCTTGATAGTCATTTGAATCCTTTGCGTTTTATTGTCTTAAGTCGTATTAAACAGAAAATGACAGTTCTCAAATGAAAACAGGATTTAAAATGTTTCAGATTAACTGTATGGCTTTTCTTAGTTTTCAGGGGCAATTTTTATCAAGCTAGAATGAGATTTTCCACATCTGTAGCTTTGTTGAAGGCTGAGTGACTAAAACATGATTAAGTTGTAATAGAATTATACACTTTATTTTGAGTTGTTGACCTATATTATCAGTGCCAATATTTAAGGAGTGTGTTGCACAAGATTTCAGTTCTCAGTGTTTTGAGAAACTCTAAAAAATTCTGCTATTTTAAAAAGGTAATTAATTTTGAATTGTTTCTTTCTTATTTTTTCTGCCTCAACATTCAGATTTTATTATGCTAGTGAAGGGCAATGTTTAGATTATTATGTGGGCAGTGTGAAATCAATGCTGTTTCCAGTTAAGCATTTTTTGTGTAACAATGATATTTGTCACTTGGCAAATATCTTTATTGGCAACTTTAATTGGTTTATTAAATACGTTTTTTAGTTGACATTCTAGAGACATTCCTGTTTGTTTTCAGTTTTTTAAAAGCATTTCCATTCACCTTTCCATTTGGTCTTTAGTCAATAAATAGTTTTCCAAACAAATTGACTATAGTAGAGGTATTCAGATATTAGGTGCAAGCTGGACTGCAGTTTTGGTGGGTATTGTAGACAATTAAATAGTTACAGTGGCTTTTCAGATAATTATCTCATTCATGATGCTCCTTAGAACACTGGTCTGCTCATTAAACAGCAGTGGTAACTCTACAGGGCAGTATACAGGAAACAGTCTTCCCTGCCCCAGCCCCCCCGTCCCTTTTTTTTTTCTTTTTGGGCAGGGGGAAGCTTTACACATTATTAGGCCTGAAATTAGAGTATAGCCTTCCTAGTTCTGCAGCCAAGGCACCATTCCCTGTTTTGTGGGGCAGTCAGCCAGTAACTCAGGAGGTCATACTGCTGGAACCCTGCCTTGGACTTGGTGAAAGGCTGTCAAAATGGAGTTGCAGTGGGTTTAGAAAAACACAGAATGGATAATTAAGTGGTGGAACTCACTACCAGAGGATGTTTAGGCCAAAATTATAAATTCATTCAATTCATTATGGGTAGGTCAATTGTGAACTGCTGAACACAAGAGCCCACATATAACCTGCAGTTTGAGCATGTTTCTGCTGGATAATTTCTGTCCAGCAATGTTGGCAAGTTCTCCGTGCTGGGGTGTCCATCCTGCAGGTGCACTTTCCTGTGCCCCTATGCAGGAAGTTTATGCCAGCTAGTCAGAACATGTTTATGTGAACAGAAAATCACACATCAGTGGCTGACTGCTACAGATTTGTGATTAATTTGTATCTTTAATACTTTCATAGTAATTGTTCATAATTTTCACAATCCCTGTCATGGATTGGTGGGAGAAATTGTGCCGGACGTTGTGCAGATATAGAAACATAACAGTCCTTGTTTGGGTACCTGCAATATCAGGTGAGAGATGAAGAGAACCAGAGAAAGGTTCTCTTCATGTGAGGAAACGACTAGATAATGTTAGTCAGTAAAATGGAGAGCAGATAATTTCTTCTGCAGTACAGGGAGTGTTTAAGGAAGCATACAAAGCAGCCTTGCAGATCTCTAATGAGAGCTTCTTCTAAACCTGCTGGACAGCAGGGAAGAAGGGCAATATATTATTTACTTGAAAGTATATAAGATAATATGCAAAGAACCTGTAGCCCAGTATGCAGTCCCTAGCAGTAGACATAAGAAGATTCCAAGTGGAATACACAATATTTGTCCCTTGAATTCTTTGGACATGCAAGTATTATCAACTCAGGTGATTTTCTGAGCTCCATGTGGCTTTTTATGCTCAGAAATTCTCAATGGATTTCCCTTCCATGTAGTTTTCCGATCGTCCCTACAGCCCATGAAAACTTAGCATTCACAGCCTCTCTTGGCAACCAGTTCCACAGGTCTGCTCACTCTATCAGTAAGAGCTACCTCCTCTCCTTCTTCCTTCCATCCTTCCTATTCCTACAGATTTCCTCTGATGATCCAAAATTTCTTGCATTGATAGCAACAGTGAACATAAGATCCCTACTTATTCTTTCCTCGTCATTCATGACTTGTTAAACTGCTCTGACATCCCAGCTCAGTCACTTCTGTTCCAGAAAATGTCTTACCCAACTCAGCTGGAATCTCAGAATAGTTGAGGCTGGAAGGTACTAAAAGAGATCTTCTTGTCCAGCTTCCCTGCCCAAAGCAGCTTCAACAGCTTGTTCAGAGCCATGTCCGGTTGGGTTTTGAACATCTCCAAGGATGGAGAGTCCACAGTCTCTCAGGCTGACTTCTTACAGTGTTTGATCACCCTTGCAGTAAAATGTTTTTTTTTTTTAAGGAATGCCCTGTGTTTCAGTTTTTGTTCAGTGCCTCTTTGACCTTTTCTTGGGCACCACTGTGAAGAGCCTGGTTTCCTCTTCTTTACTTCCTCCCCATCAGGTGTTTATACACATTGATACAATCACCCAGGTCTTCTCATCTCCAGGCTGTACAGTCTCAGCTGTCTTGGCCTCTCCTTATGTGTTTTATGCCATAGACCCTTAACCATCTTTGTGGCCCTTCACTGGACTCACTCAGTAAGTCTGTGTGTCTCTGTACTGGGAGTCCAGCACTGGACACAGCAATCTGTATGTCCCAACGGTACTTGGCAGAAAGAAAGGATCACCCATCTCCCTTCATCTGTTGGTAAGGCTCTTCCCAGGGTACTGTTGGACTTAAGGTCACATAGCTGAATTGTGGTGAACTTGTGCCCTGGGACCTTCCAGACTGTTGTCAACTAGCCTGTCTGAATGTGTGGGTTATACATACCACAAAAAAAAAGCTATTTTTCATTGTGTGTTTCATCTTCTTCTTTACCCTTTCCAATTATTTTGGAACTTTGTGAGTAGACTATAGTGAGAACTGGATGGAGTATTCAAGAGGTTGGCAAATGATGGATTTATTCAGTCGTATAATTCTATTCTTGACCTTAGTGTTCCTTGTATTACTTCCTTAATAGTGCCCATCACTTAATTTGCTTTATTGACCACTGCTACGTTGGAACTGTCTAACATAACTCTTTTATTATTTTTTATTATTATTACACTCTTAACATATTGCTTCCAAATCAAAATCATCAGTTAAGAGCTCGTATGTCAAAACAGAATTGCTTTTTCTCATGTATATTACTTTGAATGTAATTAAATGTTGTCCATCATTTAATTTTCATAAAATACATCATTGCAATTAGCTATCATTCTTGTTAGTCAGGGTAACTTAGTGTCACATCTTTTTTTAACTACCATCTTTGCCAACCTGATCTGACTAACCTAATATCACAGTTGTGAAGAAATTGATCATCAGAGCACAGGTCATTGTAGTATTCCACTGGTAGCCTCCTTTTACTGAAGAAAAAAACCCAACAAACTACTTTACCAGGTGTTTCCTGTCTTTACCATCAGTTATTGTTATTTTTTTTCCTTTCTTAAACCAAAGATGCTGAGTTTTCTGAACAGCTTTTGGTGACAGACTTTTCCAAAATCCTTTTGAAAATCAAAATAGGCTTACAACACCTTAGTTCATATGGTTGCCGACCACCTCCAAAAAAAAAAAAAAAAAAAAAATTGGAGCAATAACCTCTCTGGATTGGGGTTCATTTTTTTTATTATTATTTTTTTATTTTTAGTTTCTAAGATTTACTAGCAACTTCTGATGTTTCCAGCACCAAATATAGAAGGAACATAGGGAATAGAAAGAACAGGCTGTGGAAATAGAGACAGATGAATTTTGCATTGGTAATGCTATAGAAACTTGATTAGTTTCTTAATTTTTGAAATGCAGCTGCCAGTGGCACAATTCCAGCAGCTGGGCCAGAATCCAATGGTGAAGTGCCCATCTATGGCACTATGCCAGTGTAGTTGAGAAGGGGAAATATGTTCTTTACCTCTGGGCAAGTCAATACCACAGATTTTTTGCTTAATTTGCCTTTGGGTTTTTGTTTTTGGCAGTGGCTGGAGAAAGGCAATGCTGTGGTTTAGAAAGCTATGCTCTTATGACTGCTGCGCTCTGCTTTCCATGAAAAATCAGCAGAGCTGGACCATTTTCTTACAATTACTTGCTGACTGCAGTCACTGAAAAAAAAAAAAAAAGAGATTGTATGAATAAAACCCAAAGCCATAGAAAAGATCACTTTACAGACATTAAAAGATGGTAGAAGTGAAATATGCAACTAGAGTAAGAACATCCAAGACTTCAGGTGGCTAGGCATCTTCAGTTCCCACAGGTCCCACTGAAAATCACTAGGGACTGCTGAAAAGCGGAGTTCATGCTCTTTGATGTTAGGTATCCTACTGATGAACATTAATGAAGTGCTTCCAACTCCCCGTGTAAACAGCAGAGGGAAGCGTGTTCCTCTAGAGGGTGCTGTATGCTACCCACTTAAGGGATGCATAACGTTTGGGGAGGATCCAATCTCTCCATTGGCTATAGGAAAGCTCAGATGGATTCATTCTTAGTTTAAACCACCCTCATAGTGTCTAACCTAGGTGGCATACAGACTTTGGCATCATGGCTTTATTATAGTCGCCATTTGGAAAGAGCAGGACTCGAATGACACAAGAGTCCTACAAAAGCTTCCAATATGGCGATAGCTCTCCTGCAAAAACTGTGCTTTTGATGTGACAATTTCTTGTTGGTGCAAATAGTTTGTCTGCAGGCAGGAGCTCTCTTTTTTCTGAAGTAAACTGAGTGCACTCTGGCAGTTATTTTTCTGGCATCATATTAGACAGCTTTTTACTTACTCCTAATGGCAGCATTTGGTTTTTGCTCCGATTCAGGTATGCCTGCACAGCCTCCACAACACAGCTGGATTCTACGTTGTAGTACAGCATCCCCCTTGGGTGGACAGAACAGTTGTAGCCTGCATATGACAATACCAATTTAAAAATTTTACTGTATTTTGAGGCTGCTTAACAAACTAACACACGCTTACACACTTCACTGTATTATGCAGCCATGTTGCATAATCTTGTTGTGGAACAGTCTAGTGTGTAAGTACTGAAAACAGAATAGGTCCCAAGCGTGCTACAGCCTTGTTCTCATACCATGAGAGTTCCACTTCTGTCTAAATAAAAAGATTTTTATTTGAAAATAATCTTTAAGGTGCAATTTTACAGTCTGTCTTTGAGTTGCAGGTCTACAAAAAGCAAAAGGTCTTTTTGTCAGTTATTGTGGTATTTAAAGGTAAGAAAATGCTTTTTTCAAGATATTTATCCTCTATTTTAAGAATAGTTCCTATGCAATTAAATGTGATTATTTCAAATATTTTTAGTTATATTTCATGTGTGTTCTAGTTGGTACAGGGCATGAATAATACATGGTATTAATTGATTAATAAATCTGAAATCTTTGGCTCAGCACTGAACTGCAATAATCATTTAAGTACTATCACCTATACAATATAAAACATTTTTCTCCCTGGTCAGATTTTACTTCAGACCATTATGTACCATCATTGGACAATGGACAGTGTCTATATTGAAAAAATTGATGGAATTTCTTTGTGGAATACTTAGTTTAGTATGAGGTTTAGACTGTTTTTCAATAAGAGGAAGAATTTAAATCATCCTTATATTTCTATAATGTATTTACTTTTGATTCAAACTCTGCTCTTTACAGTGTTAAAAGTGCAGTTTCTAAAATAAGTATTCTTAAGAGAACTGCTTTAAAAAATCTTAGGAATTATCTTTTTTATAAAGGCTAGGTTAAGTAACCGTTTAAAATAGTTTTCTCTAATTTTCCGAGTTAGATTAATTATTTGAATAATGATTCATGAACAGTATATTTACTGTTAAAATAAATAAAACTTACAAATAAAAGAATTTGCAATCAGTGTTGAATACTGTTTTTAATATTTCCAGTGTTCCTCCAGCTTCAAGGATGCTGGATAAGAATCTTAAGAGAGTATCAGGAATAAGCCAAAAAATACTATCAGAGAGTGGTCTGCTTTGTGATATTACAGTCAAGCAACTCTCTAATAGAAATTAGGTATCTTGCAACAATCAATTTGCTAAAAATAGGCAATCCTACTACATTTGCTAACTCCTCTGCTTCATTCTCCCCCCACAACCTAAATAATAAACAAACCCCAGAACTCTGCTTTCTGGCAAAAGTTATGAAAATGGAATATTTAAAGAAAAAAGGCCTTCAAAATATTTTGGTTGGAATTCAAAATACTCCAGAGATTAGGATGATCTCTGCCATCAATCACTCAATTCAATTGAGTATAAATATATTGAAATACTTCAGACTGTCCATAGGCACTGGATTGTATGTGGCAACAGTCAAATATTTCATTCTGAGATCACTTGGTGATGGTGTTGCAGTCAGTAAAGAGGAACGCTAATCAGCACCCTCATTTTAAAAATGTTATCAGCATTTCTTGTGTTTATTTAAAAGAAAAAATAGTGAAGGAGCAGGAGAAGAATGCTCTTAAGAAATCAGTACACTCAACTGCAATTGAAAGAAATAAGAGATTTGCAGCTGGATCTTGTTACTTTGTGGTGTTTCTGTAATGATGTTAAATTTGGGAGCAAAGTTGCGTGGACGCTTGGGGCACATGGGGTGTGCAGCTAATGGTTCTCTCTGATTAACCAAATTAAGGAGACATTTGGTAAGAAACAAGTAACAAAATGATATAAAACATTTGCAGTCTTCTTAGCAGTTCAGTTCTTTCCAGGTTGGGATTTCTCTTAACTGAGATGCTGGTTTGTGTATTTGAATCTAACTCTCAGAATGTGTTGAGTCTGGGAAGAGAATACAAAGCCTCTGTCCTCTTCCTCATCTCTTGTTGCATCATGGTGCACAAGGTGATTGTGAGGATGTCAAAAGAAAGTCCATAATCAGAGTGAATTGCAGGCTTAGAAGACTGAAATCAGAGTTTGGAAATCAGACACTTTTTAAAAACCCACAAAGCCTGCATCTGATGCCAGCATCTGGACTTGGTTCGCTGCCTTTCCAAAACCAGGCGCACACAGCTGCTATCTCAAAGGAGCATCAAGCCCCTCATTACCTCAGGTAGCACTTTGCAGAGAAGAAGGATTTGGGCTAATGTTAATTTCTTTTTTAAGGGACATGCACCCTAATCTATATCAGTGCACTCCTGATTATAGAAGCAGGGAAGTACAACAGTACAGGTGGTTGCTAGTTTTGGAATCGTGCCAGAACAGTTAAGATATCTCCTAAATTTGGGGTTAAGGAGTTCAGGAAAGTAAACCAGCCTCATAACAAACATTTTTTTCAGTCAGCAAAAGCAGTCAGAGAGTGGAAGTGTTCTTCCTGCAAGTCTCAGAAGGAGCCTCACTGTGCCTTGCTCCATCCAGCACCTGACTTTCAACATTGGCTGGCAACACAGAAACATACTACTAGTGTGGCTCCTGTACTGAGGAAGGTCCTGTTCCATTTTATCAGGGTGGTACTTGGCTAAGTCATGCCTGGGTAAATTAGCATTTAAATGTGTAAAGTAATCTGAGCTATAGTGTTGGTCTCCAAAGACAGCAGTGAATAAACAAAACTTCAAGTATTTAGGTCCTTCTCCCCCTCAGCTCACCATTCTCATAATGAATATGCTGTATTCATCCCCTCTGTAAGTAACATTAGCAGAAGGTAGGAGAGAGACTGCCTAGCAACCCACAGAAATCCCAAAAAGAGGTAGAAAGGAAGTGATTTTCATGTAATTATTCACTTCTACAAAAGCTGTTGTCAGGTAGACACTAGAAACATAGCTGTTTTATTATTCGCCTAACCTACTTTTAATCTTTTGAGAATCACTACCATTAAAGAGAAGGAAAAAAGAGCTTAATTCAGCCATTTTCTGCCTGGCCGTTTAAGTTGTGTTTTCCTGCACTAATGAAGGCAGTGCTTTCAGAAACTGCCTTGTTTAAAAAACTCTGGGTAGTAAACTTCAGAAACAAACTAAGTCCAGTATCCAAAACTCAACATTTTTTTCCTGCTTCTCCACAATACATTGTTCATATTTTGTTTTGGTTTAGTTTCCCATTTAATGACATTTCCCATTTAGTTGAAAGAGTAACAGGATAATTTTTTTTTTCCTTTTTCTTTTTTTTTTCTCCCTCAAGAAGGCATTTGGGGATAGGGGGCAGGGGCTAAAGAGCTAGCTTACTTGGATAATAGCTGGTGCCAACATGCTTGGATCCCGCAGGTTTTTTACTTTACTTTGTGACCCTTGGGTTTAATAAGTTTAATTTTATGAAATAGCTTTTTGCTTAATTTCTATTTGAGTGTGTCTTTTTTAATTAACTCTGTTGGAAAAAAAAAAACACTTTTTTTTAACTAAGCACATACTAAGATCAGTGTAAGATCAGAAAATTAGCCTTTTTTGCGATTTTATATTCAGGCAGGAGAAATTATGCAGTTACAATTAACTGTGTTGATTTTGCAGTAAAGTAAAAATGATAAAGTTTGTTCTTTGATTTTCTCTGTAGGCTTCACAGGAATAAGGTACATTATCAGCATACTGCTAGTGAGGAAAGAGCAGAATACATACAAAGAATGAATTTATTCACTTTGAGTGTCTCTTAAGTGTTTGGGTTGTTTTTTCGAGTAGAACAGTACTTTGAACCGAAATATGTATTCATTTTGCACATTTGCATGGCACAGACTTTCAAATGATTTTTGTGTGTTAGCTGCTATTGAATAAAAAAATCTCAGCTGATTATGAAAGAGTGACTTGGAGAATAAATGCAAATTGGTAAATTCTTTCTTATGCCTTTAAACAGAGATTTCAGCTGATGGCAATGAAATTATTTGCACTCTGCAAGGGAATTTTAAGCCCACTGTATGTTCTTGCTCAGTCTGGCCATCAGGGCAGATACAGGTGCTTTGGCCTCATTTATTCTCCATCCATTTGACAAAGTGTTCTGCATTGAAACTGAAAACATGCAAAATGGATCGGCCTTATTTTTTGTGAGGTGTTGTGAATGTATGACATTCTTCATATTGGTTAGCATACGAGGAACATAGGAATTGTCTTTGGAAAAAAAAAAAAAGAAGAAAAAAATAAAAAAGAAAAACCACCCATATACCTGTTACTTTCCTTCCAGTGTATACACATCCAGTCTTCATAGAGCAGTCTGCTTATCATCCTGGTGCTCTCTGCTGCTATTGCCAACTATGCTACACCATGCCCAGCATAACAGTTTATGATATAGTTAAATGTTCTTCCTAATGAGAAAGACGCAAAAAATTGCTTTGATTGGAATAAGATCAAAGGTGAAATGCTCAGTCCTCCACTACTGCCTTTTTTATCATTTTTCTGAGAAGATATATATATATATATAAATATATATATATATAAGTGTAGCATATAGCAGAGGAATGTAATAAATAGTTGTTTTGGAAACACTCTGGGAATGATTCTTATAGTTGCACGCTAGCATACACTGAGCAGGCACACTGGTGTAGTAGCATACTTGTTAGATTCCTCGTGTCTTAAAAATCCACCTAAGTGATAATAGTGTCAATTTTTAAGGGACATGGGATACAAGTCTAGAAAAATTAGTCTTGTAAATGTTTTTGTGTTAGACATGTAGTTAATGCCTTCAGCTCTGAGAGATGTACTCTTTAAATGTAGGTGCTACTTCGAGATTAAGGCCTGTCATCTCTACATCTATAGCACACCAAACACCATGCTGGCTTCACTGACTCTTGGGCTGTTCAGATGTAAACCACTCACCTCAGGCTCATGGAACACATGCAGTAAAAGCCAACCTGAAGATGCTAAGCCTTGAGGTTTGGTACGGGTAGAGATGTTCTGTAGGTGATGTTATTTTTGACATTTTCCACATACTCTCCACACATTGTGTGAGACACTGACATATGAACATTAAACCTTTCAAGGTGTGTGGGACATAAACTCTGGCAATGCTTCTTTTTCAGTTTGCATTGCAACAAGTTGTTTTATTCAGGCATTCTCACTGTTACAAAAATCTACGGCTGTTTGATGCTTTTAGCTTAAACTTTTATTTATTATATCCTGACAGTATAGGCTTTTTTTTTCTTTTTTTGTAAAATCCTTATTTGAAACCAAAGCTCTTTAAAATACAAATACTGCTGAGATTCATCAAAAGTGATGAATAATTGAAATTTAAAGAGAACTATGAAGTGATTGCTCATTCTCTGATAACAAAATGGGAAATAAATGACTATCAACGTTTGGAACATCATGTTTTAAGAGAGTGAGTGCAGCATTTAACTGGCCTGTAGGATCTTCCGTATTCTCAGATGGAGTGCTTGCTTATGGAATCGTCAGTAACCAAAGTAACTCAAAGAATGCAGCTAAGCATTCTTTGAGTTTTGCAGCTGAAGTGAGTAATCAATCTCACTGATAAGAATTTTTTATTTTTTTTTTTAAATACATGTTTATGAAACTACACTACTGGGATACGTGTTTCAACCAGTACTCAAATTCCAATGTGAAATTAATTCCCTTGATTTTGATAGAAATATGGAAGCAAATGAAGTGTGTGGACAAATAATAGCAGCCCTTACATGTTTACAATTTCTATCAGAGCTGTTAACTGTCGACTATGGGAAAGATCATGGAAAGACAGATGTACACATTCAAACACATGTACACATTTTGCTTAATGTAAGGATCCTTATAATGCTTGGTCATTGTTCCTTTTATGTATGGAGAAATAGATCACATAGATGTTGCAGTTCTTTTAGACCCCCCATTACTTTTAAATCTATCCAAGCTGTCTTCTGAAACTGGAAGTATCGTGGTGATATGGTACCATTAGGACATCTGTGAAACTTAGCTTAAAATGTTGCAAAAAGAGGAAGCATGTGTCTTTCCTTAGGTACAAATCTCTGAAACTGTAATACACAGGCGCCTAAAGCCTACGTATAAGCCCAGAGTAGTACCAAGAACCCATAGCTACTCCCTGAGTATCTTTGTTGATCCTGTGCGTGCAGAATAGTAACGCCGGGAGGAAATCATCGTGACATCCTCTCCTGTGGCAGGACAGATGCAGCTCTTCAGTCAGAGCCACTTGTAATGACATTGGTAATATTTTCCTGTTTGATACATAGCTGGGAGCCTTATGGTCTAATGGCTTCATTCATTCCTGCTGCAGTGCTTTGTGAGTAATTGTATACTACATCATCCAGATACTGCCTGATCTTTTGAGCTTCTCTGGTTTTGCGTGGGTGTGAATTTCATCATATCTTTAAGACCATGTAGGGTCTTTCATACTTAATGTCACACTGACAATAGCACTAGCGTTACACAATGGCTGTTCTTATCAGCTAACTTAAAGAAGCAGAGAAAAAAATCACAGCAGGTATGAGAATAAACAACTAAAAGGCTGCTGTTACCATATACAGGGTGCTTGTGTGTACAGACATATACAACCGACTACAATGGACTGAGCAGAGAAACATACATCTGAACAGGGAATAAGAATGGGAATGTTTCAGGTGATGTAATGCTGTGCTGGGACGTTTCTAAACAATCGTATTCTTTTGGTTGCTTTTCCCATTTTTACTATTATTTGAGCCACAGAATGAAAAATTAAACCATAAATTAGTGTTTATCCCAAGAGCTTGTCAGCCCAGCCTGCAGACAGAGGCAAACAGAGACGAGGCTGACCGGGTCCTGCCTTCCTCCAGGACACAGGCACTGAGGGGTGAGATGCTGGGCTGTGGATTTGTGTGCTTAACCTGCCCTGAACATGATTTCCAAGTATCACATTTTTAACAAACCCCTCCCACTTCTCAAAATATCCTCAGCATGTCTTTTAGGTGTCTTACATTTTTGCTGTAGACTAATATGCAAATTAAGAGCCACGCACAACAAGACAGAATAGTGAAATTTCATGGGTATCTACCTAGCTGAGGTGTAAAATGAAGCTTTTCAGGTGAACACATGCTTTTTTTTTTTTTTTTTTTTTTTAAACTGGCTATCTTTTAGGAGGACCAGACTGAAAATAATTACTTGATTTTTCTGTATTCCCCAGATGTGAAACAATTTTCCACCATTTCAGTTACATTCAGCTGTTTGTCACGACACTGTGGAAGTGCTAGCTAAACTCAGTTTATCCTGGAAGCCTCCTGAGAGCAGGCTTGTGGCTGCTGAAGGAATCCCCATGAATTCCGATCTCTGAAGTTTCCCTTTCCCAGCATAGGCAACATGTCAGAACATTTGTGAAAGGATTTATTTAAGTGATTTATGGATATAGTATCACCTGGAAACTTTATAGCAGCAACACAAGAATCTAATTCTCCAGAGCAGTATTCTGTTGTCTTCACCACAGCACGTCCTTTTCCTTCTTTATCCTTCTTCATTCATTACATATGCTATGATTATGACAATAAAAGAGGCAAGGGATTGTCTAGACAAAAGGATCCTCTATTTGACTAGCTTGATTCATCTTCTTGGGCAGAATATAGAGTAGTATTGCAGTCGTGTATGTGAAGATTGAGTCCTAGACCTACACACAAGAAGGCCAAATTAAGGTTACATAGGCATATTAATTTCTGGGTATTGCTGGCTTTTGAGAGCTGGACTTTGCAAAATAGCATTTTCCATTTTTAGTTTAAAAAATTTATTCTGTTTAGTGGAATTGTGTTTGTCCCTGTGTAAGTTAGTAATCAGCAGGACACAGCTGAGACCACTGCTTGTGCTGTGAATCAGGAAAGCTGCGGTATAAAGTCTGATAAAGCCTCAAAATGGGGAACAGGGCACAGACAGCTCTGCTGTTCCCCTTCCTGGTTAGAAAACGGAAAGAGACTTGCCTCTTCTCACCATCATGCCTAGGGAAAGCAGGTAGTGCCATAGAGTTGAGGCTTCTTTATGTCACCTTCTCCCTTTGGGATAAAAGCTTCATCACATGGGCTCATTGAATAGCCTCTTCTTCCCAACCAGCAGGCAGCGAGAATTATTTCTGCACAGGAGTCAGAGCAATAGCTGTGCTGCTGTATTCTGAACTGGTGTTTGTGTTCTTCTGGTTTGCCCATACTAATGTTAAAGCGGTGCTGGGCTTAGCATGTTTGGGGATCGGCTGTAACATGGAGGCAGACTGTGAGCACAGCAGGTATAAAGGTTCTGCCCTTTGACGTTTAGATTTTTTTTTTTAATATTGTTATAATAAACGAAGGTTTTGTGCTTTAATTTTAATCTTGTTTTGGAATGGAAATTTTTAAAATATGAGGTAAAGGAAAGTAAAGAAAAAAATCCATCTTTAAAGTAGGAGGTAGTGGAAGATTATAAAACGTTTTCAGCCCCCAAATTTATGAATGCATAGTATTGAATTGACTTAAATACCACTAACCAAAGGATTTTCAAGATACAGAGTTTATAAAGCATGAACAGGATGTTCCCTGGTACAGGTTCTTTCCTCTGGAATTTACTCATGCCAGAAACACATCAAGCCCAGTCACATTTCAGAAAAAACATACTCCTTTTGTCCCAGCCTTTCACCAGCTGCTGGCTCCAGAATCCTTGCTTTGCAGTTTACTGGCAGTGTTTTCTTTGTCTCTGTCCTTCAGAATTTCATTGTTCTGCAGAATCCTGCTCCATTCATTCCATGTACTTGGAAAATGTTGCAACTTTTAGTCTAAGCCAGATATTGCAAAATTACCCAGCTAATGCAGTACGATGATTGGCCACTCTCAGAAATATTTTATAATGCTTTTGTTGCCATAAGCCAGATGGATGTTGACTGGATTTGTGAGCTGTATCTACAAGGGGCCATCTCTACCCAGTAAAAGTTTTCATGAGAATAAATTTCCCCAAGGAACAGTTTAAGAATGACTAAGACTGGGTGTGACTAAGACTACTAACAAACAATTTGTGTATGTCAACAAAATCTTCAACTCCTAATGAGAGATGAAGTCTAACGCAAAATTTGTTAAATGGTCATGAGCTGTTAGGGCAAAAAAGTAAAGAAGTGATCTGTAATATCAGCTGCTTGCCTTTCAAACTTTGACATGTTCAGGCTTGTGACAAAATAGAAGAGTTGGTCCATCTCATACTTTTCTAACTGTCAAAAACCTACCTGTGATTTCTAAATTAATTTCCTGATTTGCTTCCTCTTTGATCAATTGTAGATATTTTTGCCATCTCAGAAACCCAAAATTGAAATATTAATGGTCATCACAAATAGTGTCACTGGTACTCTAAGACTATAAGCCAAACAAAGCTACACTAATTCTATTGTTCCATACAGTAAATAAAATTGCTTCCTCCTTGCATTTTAAGCATTAGCCATAAGTTCTGGTGAAATTTCTAGGTTGTTGTCATACAGTGCAACAAAACCAAAGGGCTTTCCAATCTGATTCAACTTTTATAAATATCTGAACCCTTGCTTACAGAATATGTTTTTGTTTAAAGTATTTGCTGCTGTTTTTATGTTGATTCTCAGTCAGATGTCATTGTCCTTAGTGGAGATTGTTTTCTTTGAAGGAAATGATACCACTTAAGGCCAGATTTTCATCTTTTTTTCTAACTAGGTGTGCAGGACCTCCAGAAGGATGTGCTCTCTGCTCCTCTTCTCAAGCAGCTCTGGAGTTTCTCACTTCAGAATACAATTCCTCTTTGCCCCCATTTCCACTAGTACTTACTGTCCCAGGAATAATAAGACTTTGTGGAGCTGGCCTGTGCCAACAGGAAAGGCTAATGCTCATCTAAGTGCCATACAGTGCACTACAACAATACGGTGTGTAAAAACTGAAACGGAAGGAAACAGCAGATTCTACGTCTGCTGATCCAGTTTCCTAGCTTTTGTTTGTGCTTAAGAAGACCGTGCATTTTCAGTTGACCTATGCTACTTACAGCTTTTTGGGAGCTTCCAATCTTGTTAAAAAGCCTGTCTGTCAAAAGGCTTTCTCTGTGCAGTTTTTCCCTTACCAAGTGGTGAAACTTTGAGATGTAATCAGCTGTATCTTATTCAGTATGACAGCAATGAAACCATTTAAGCCACTGATGCAAATCAAATCTGATGTTAATGTTATTCCTAAACGGAAACACCCTCAATCGCTCCAGAAACCAAGGACTCACTTGATCACACGTAAAACAAACACATCCCCTTCATACGTTTATGAGTATTGCATTACTATTAGTACAGTCATGAAATCATTACCTGAGTGGAATTTTATTTTCTTGCTGTCTCAGACTCAAAGTAGCAATTGGCTATTCTGTAGCTATTTTCTGTATATTTCTATTATATATATATATTATTATATTTTATTATATTATATATCATATATTATTATATACTATATTATCTAATATTATATATATATTATATAATATATTATATATATTTCTATGTATCTGGTTATCAGCCAGCCAATGTTTTGTTACTTCTCTGAAAAGCACTTTGGTTGCTCTTCTTTAAAAAACAACTTACAGAGCTCAATTATCCCAGGAAACCAGGAGGTGGAATTTATTGGATTGGAAATAGCGCGGCTGTGTAGATGTGGCTTCTTCACATCACTCTCATGATGAAATCAAGAGTTAAAAGATATTCACCTCCAGTAGTAACACACCCAGATTTTAGTGGAACGCTTGATGAAATAAACTGTTTCACTGGGTTGTTTTTGAAACTAAAAAAGTTACGTTATATTAATTTTTTGCGGTTGTTGTGAGGATAATAATTGTACTGTATCAGTTTGTGCTTTTTTTCCTTCTCTTTTTCTGATTTACGATTTAGTATTTTTATCAGTTTGGGATATAAATGTTGCCACACTGATAATTATAAATTTATTTACTTGATGAGCTCTACAGAACTTTTATGCTTTAACTGTACAATGACTGGAAGAACTATGTCCTGCTGCTTAACTGTGGCCATTAATTATCGAAAAAAAACCAACACCCAAACAAACAACAAAAAAAGCACCTTTCCCTGGATAAGTTGTCTTCTCTTTCCCCAGCTCATCTTAATTTGTATATTATCTATAAATGGCATATTTTCTCTTTAAAGTGTTCTTTCATGGTAAATTTTTATATCTGAATAAAAAATGATCGAGTGAGAATGAGATAAATGCAGCTGACTCTATTTAGCTGGCAATTACTAACACCTTATAGTGTTAACAGAAGCATTGGAGGTTTTTACTTGGTGAGGTTCTTCTCTAGAAAGTCTGTCTCTTTCTGCCTTAGGTTAGTTTGACTACGTAAAGACAATCTGAGATGTTTCTTGTTTATACCTTTAGGAAGGAGAGGGGAATTTAACTCACAGCATATATTGTTTTTCAGGTTGTGACTTACAAAAGGGTTGCAAGGTGCTATTGCCCTGTATAGTGGCCTCTGCAAATTTGTGATCATTATACAAGTAACTATGATTCCTTATTGAGCTCTTTTAACCACTCCATTTCTTTTCCTCAGGTGTGGGTTGATGCTGGTACACAGATATTTTTCTCTTATGCAATCTGCTTGGGGTGCTTGACAGCTCTGGGAAGTTACAACAACTATAATAACAACTGCTACAGGTAATATCTTCTACACATTACTTTTACGCTTAGTTTCAGTGATGGAGATGTCCACATAGCTTCACTCTGAAGTATTTCCCTTTTCTTTCAGCCACTTGCATGAGGAATCATAAGCACAGGCACATGTTTTCATAGAACAGAGAACTGTAATGCTTTCTTTATATTTTTTTCAGAAGAACTCTTTTCTAAATTACGGTGGTTTTACCCCTTTGATCACATCTGACCCTTGTGCAGCCATAAGTCACTCAGTACACACACATAGACAATAGCATGTATAATATATTGAATTCCATACGTTGCATGTATGCTGTATTTGATTGTATAATGTATATCGGCTTTAAAAAAAAAAAAAAAGTCCTATGAAAAATCGTTATCAAAACTCACCTGAGTTTGGACTGTGTTTTGAATGTCACTTTTTCCATAGTTTACTGGCTTCTAGCTAGGGCACAGTAGAAAATGATAGCATGTCTTTTCTAGTCTTTATAGAAATCAATAAGGAAATTGCTAATGACTTCAGCAGGTTTTAATCTTTTCTGAATCAGTCAAAAACATATGACTCTCACACAAAGTCTCCATTCGATTTTACTGGCACGGGCAGGAAAATGAACACTACTTTTTTCTTCTGGCATTTGTAGTTATTTAGTTAGCTTTCTTACTGTTAACAGCCTCTAATACAAGACAGTACATGATAGTTTGAATGTACTGACTCCATTATGATAGACAGAGAACTAAATTTTCATTTTTCTATAAAGGAAATAGTAATTTAGCCCAAAAGCCAAAGCAAAATAAATAAATGGGGGGGGGGGGGGGAGTTAGGGCAACAAGTGCAGGGATTTAAATTCTAGTTATAATTTTACCTGGAGAGTTTAGGAGCCAGTTTTAGAAAATGTCTTCACTATCTCATTATCTTAGCAACAATTAGCTCTTCTGCCAGAGAAACACCAAACAGTAGAATCCTGCAGAGAAAGAGGGAGCTGGGAGACTGGAAACCACAGGCACAAATGTATCGACCAGCTGAATGTCTGCAAAACTATCCAGGAGCAATTAAGGGTACTCTGCTATCTAATCAAGCAAAGTAACTCAGCAGCAGCACAAGTTATTCTTTTACATGGCTATGAGTGCCAAAATTCCAAATGTCTTGCTGCATTAAGTAGTGGAAATCCCATACAGTATTCCAACAATATTGATTGACATTATTTTCAGAATAATGATAAAGCTCCAACAGAGGGTAGTGAATGCCCCTGCGGAACAGTGGGCAATGAGAGTTTTCCCTAATTAGTGTAAGCGATGCTGATCTACTTAAGGCTACTCCTTTTCTTTGTTATTTAATTTTATTTTTATTTCTCTCCAGTTGCATCTTGTCTAAAAAACTACTCTGTTGCTTCCTCAAGGACTGCAGTAGTCTTTTTGCAATGGTTTTGTAACTTATTACAAAATGCAGGAGTTTTGATGTGTGACCGGGGAGAACTTAGACAATTTTTCTTCTTTTCCTCTGACCCTGACAGTATAGCTTGGCATCTCTGTAAAATGGATCAGCAGCTCACTTTTAAAGCTCCTGAACAAGATGCTGCAACCAAATATTTTTTTCTGAATCCAGGCTTCACAGTTCCTTTAACAAAGTGTTTTCACAAAAATTCCTGGATAGAACAGATTTTATGGTGTCACAAAGTAAGATTCTTCATAAAACTGAGGAAACAAGTGGGACAGAAGCTAACTGCAGAAAGCAGCTGAGTTAAACAGGGGTGTTAACAGAGCAAGACGTACAAAACAGCTATGCAGCCTTTTCTCTACAGTGGAAAGTGGAATTAAACTTACATTCTAACTATCACTTAAAAAAAAAAAAAAAGAAAAAGAAAAAAGGAATTGTCTGGTTGTAACATGCGCTTCCACTCTTTTTGCACTCTATGAGATTTTTTTTTTTTCCTAAGGGTAAGTTTTAGAAGAAAATAATGACGTGATGTATTTTAGTGGGAAAAGGGGGGGGGGGGGTTCTCATTAGCAACTTGATCTAGGTCACTAATATTATAAGTTAATTGCAAACAAGTCACTGAACATCTTTAAATAGGAAATTAAGTTATATTGTTTCTACTAATCTTTCTTTGTAATGCTTTAAGACAGTGAGAAAATTACATGAGGCCAAATCCTCCCTGGATTTACAACAGTTTATATCAACAGTGCCTCTTTTATGAAAAGATGAAAACAGTCAGTAAAGTCCACTGGCAATGTTTTCCATATATAAATAAAAAGAGGTGTACGTATGTTTCCTCTAATTTTTAGCAAACTAAGAAATCTTAATCCATTTAGACCTTAAGGGAAGAATTCTGTAACTTCCGACTCCCTCAGTAGACAGAAGAGGAAAATATTCTTGTTCCTGCTTCATGTTCTCCGTATTTGCAGAACTAATCCAGCTCCCTGCTGGACAGTGGTCAGTTCCCCATCAGGGGAAACACTGATTTCACAGCACCACTCCTTGCACCTCAGGAAGACAGTTTTTACATATGAGCTCTTGTACAAGTCAGGGGGCATCTGCCTCGCTTCTGCTGCGTTGCAGAAGACAAATGAATAATTTCACATGCTGTCAACAAATGGACAAAATTTGGAAAAAAAAAATATATATATATATGGCCTTGATCAAGCTTCCAGTCTAAGAAGAAAAGAGGAATGGGAATTGGCCGTCAGGGAATCTATAAAGGCAAGGAAGTGACTGGAAGGATGCAAAGGGCTCTGTAGGGTCGCTCTTTCAGAGAAGCTCCTTAAGGAAGGCAGAATGAATTTCCAGCATTATCCAGGCTGTCAGGCAGGGAGAGGATAAATTGAATTATGCCTTGAATTATTCAGGTGATTGTCAAGACATTCATTTGGAAGAATGTGAAGTTTTCATAAAAATTTGAAGATTTCCCTTCATTTGAAATGCACTTGGGCTTCAGTCAGGCTCTGATGTCTTCCTACCAAGGATACTTATAAAAAATTGATGGAAAAGCAGATATACTTCATGTTTTCCTTCCAGTGTTTCCTGAGCACTTGCTTTCAAAAATTCATTGGTCTCTCAATCAATGAATCCAAACTCTCTCTGTTTTCCTTCCCATAGCAGGGGGGGAAAAAAAAAAAAGAAGAAAAAAAAAAAAGAAACAAGACTGAAAAAAGACTGAACTGCAGGTTACTGCACGCACTTCATTCTATTTGAGGAAGAAGCAGGAAGGAAGGGAGGGGATAGTCTGGTTCCTGCGAAGATAGCCCATATTGGGATGGAAATTCAAGGCTATATTTTTATTAGGAGGCTATATTTTTATTAGGATGGGAAACACTATTACATTCCCAGAGAACAAAGTATTTGGTCTGTGACTGTCCAACTGGGGAACAAAATGGTGGAGCTGTGGCTGTGTTTTGTTAATAGATACCTCACTAACTGGAGATGATAAAAATCCCATAAGGTTCACTTTTGCCCATTTCCCTTGAGAAACGTGTGCCTACCTGTAACTATTTTGTTCCAAACCAACCTCATGGCACTGTGGGTCATGTGCCTTCCCTGTGAGTGCAGAAATGGCTGTGGTCCTCTTGTTACTCTGAGAGATGATCTAGTTACCCAGGATTGTCCAGCTTAAACCACCTGGGTCTTGCTTCCCCCACGAGGAAGCAGCAGCAGCCACCAGGTGCTCTAAAGATGTACAGGGAGCAACATGTCTCCAACTCAGCCTTTTTTCTCATAGGCAGGAACCAGCAGCTCTCAGATATCCTGTACCGCACCACTCAACAGAAAAATATTGTGGTGTTTGGACTGCATTTAAAGCCTGGGAGTTATCTAAAATGTTATTTGGAGAAAATTGGCTGTTCCAAATAGAAGCATCACACAAATGCTGAGCAGCTAGATCCATCCCATTAAAATAGTATCTTTTTTTTTTTTAATGGATGAAAAGAGCATATCTTTTTGATGTCTTTTATCAAGAACATTTCATTACATTTAGTCTTAATTTCTCAGCATTGAACTGACCGATTTCTTAGGTGAGATAGATTGGGGTGATAATCTCTCTAGGTTTATTTATTCAGTGCTGAAATACACGGGGAAGAATGGTTAGGAAGGTGTCTTTTCCTTGTTTTATTTCTCTGCAAAGTGCAAAGGACACAGTGCTCCCCATTTTTTCTTTTAGATTGTTGTTTTGCTTTAAAACATTTAAAATGTATGACTAGCCTGGCTGTCCACAACTACAGGAACAAATTTCATATGAAAAGCAACTTTAAAAAGTTAGAACTCTGACTGTTTTCTGAATTTTAGGAAGGTATTTTAAAAGACCTGTTTAACTCTGTTAATAACCGAACAGTGAGGGAGAGGGCCCATGCATGAAAGGAGTGTGAAGATCACTGGACTTCTCTGCATCCACATCTTAATCTACAAACTCTTTCTCATTTCTGTACCAGTTTGGGCAATTAGTAGATGATATGCCATATAGAAAAGGTTTTCTATGAAATGGGTACGAAAGCATAAAAACATTCTTTCAATAATCATCAAAATTAATTGTAGGTAAGGTGTGAAGAGAGAGAGAGCCAAAGCCTCCCACGGCCCAAGAGCCCTAGTTCAGCACTCACTTTGCAGTACTGAAATGTATACCTGCTTCCTGCCATTTAGAGTGTATGTGCCTGATGCTGAGGTGAGTCCAAGTCAGTAAAGGAGGAGCTTTGAACAGATGTGGGAGGCAATCTGGGGCCATTAGTGAAGGAATGAGATGCTGGAACTGGTTGCCCCACTTCTGACTAAGGGAACAGATGAGATAAAGTTACAGTATAAAAATACCAAACTAAACAAGCAATAATGCAGAAAGATTGCCAAATAGGTTTGGCCAGAGTATACGACAGGACTTGAAAAATATGAATTATGTCTTTGATTCTCAAGAAGTCACTACAACTCTATGAGAAAGATGAGAATCATTATTTAAGACATGGATTCAGAACCTGTTAGATTTTTCAGGGTCATTTCTTCTCATAGATAGCTTGCATGAAAACTTTCTTCAGAGCTGTAGTAGTAAGGGAATAAACCAGGCTAAGGAGTAGGCTTTGCAGAACTAGAGGCTTGGCTTGTGTTTCAGTGTTTTAGGATCCAAATTCATTTTCAGACATCTAGGTTAGATCATTACTTTCCCAAGTACACAGCTGTCTCTTGTACTGTCTTAAACTGTCATAATAAATCATCCCTGTCTCCTCATCTGACAAGCCTGAAGTGCTGTTTGAAAGCAGGATAAACAATGATATTTCACTGAGCTCTGGGGAATAATCACACCTTTCTCAAAGAGTAATTTCCCTTTTTTTTAAAGTGACTTACTATTTTGAAATTTCCAGTCTAGGTAAAGAAATATTTCTTCACTTTGGCCTCATAATTACCATTGTAGGATTGTAATTGTCATGTGTAGGATGCATGTCTGGGAGACAGTGTCTCCGCCCGTTCTGTCTTTGCTTACTTCCTAAACACTTCGTAGGAACATACAAAGTTCTTAGAGTTTGTATGCTGTTTTTTATTACTATGACTTCTAAAAAAGAGTTTTTAAAGCAAACCAGAATTGTATTTTTGTATAGATGTATATTGCCATTGTACTATAATTGGAGTAGAATTAGCTAAGATCAAATGATAGGATTTTTTTCCAGGGAACAAATTACTAATAATTTTATGTAGCTTATAAATTTATTTATATCCTCTGGAGTATATTATTACAACTACTGCAGAAAAAATGTTATTAATCCCATTTTTACATTTTATTTGACTGTGTTTTTTAAAAGATTCTGTTGAAAAGCAGTGAGTGAGTAGCAACAGGTTTGCAATTCAGTCAGTTAAAATACAAGCAAAAGTATTATAAAGGTATCTTCCAGCATATGCTTATGCCTGACTGATTTCTTTCAGGCATACTATCATTTGGCAGCTTATTCAGAGCTTAATGTCCATTCCTGCAGCTTGGGGTTCTACTAATTGTATGGCTCCATATATGAAAGAAACCCAGGCTCTGGAGATCAACTGCAGTATTTCTTATTTATATTTTCAGAGACTGCATCATGCTCTGCTGCTTGAACAGTGGCACAAGCTTTGTTGCTGGTTTTGCTATCTTTTCAGTTCTTGGATTTATGGCTTATGAACAAGGTGTGCCCATTGCAGAAGTGGCAGAATCAGGTAAGTTCCTAAAGCGGTTTTCTGAGTGAACAAAAAATGTCCAGAGGCTGCTGTCAGAATAGTTAGTCTGTGCAATATTTCATGGGTGAGTTAACTGTTTTGCAGAAATTTTGACAGAATTCCTCTTAAATATCTGTTACTTAACTCATTAGAATAATTCTATGTGAAGAGTTCTTAACTATTTTTAGTGATACATTTATGTGTGAGTAACGTTAGTATTGTTGTGCAGAGCACCAAACTCATTAGGTTAATGAACTATTGTAACACAAACAGTCCAGCTGAGCATCCAGCAGTTTATTTAACAGATATATTACTCATTTATGCCCCTTGAGCATTATATCCTCACAAAAGAAGCATTTAGTTTCCTTTAAATGAGACAGACCTGAATCCATGAAAATGTGTGTTACTTCTGAGAAACAAATAAGACAAAGCTTTTAAAGTAAGGAGAAACAAGATCTTTACGAGAAATCTTTGGAAGTCCTCTCAAGTCTTGCTTAACACATACCATCCAGCTATACATTTTAACATTAAGACTGCTAATGCCATCTCCTAATGTCAATAGGTTTTTCTCCCAGCTCTACATGAAATTAACCATCCAACTTTACTTGCCATCACTTGTAGTTAGGCACCTAATGAAAATTAATTGCTCTTTATTATCTTTGTGGACTTAACATCTTTAAGCATCACTTAAAACCCAAGAGAACAAAAAGAAAAGTAGGGCTGCCCAGAAAGAAAAGCAACATAATGGTTAACTGTTGAGAAGGAGAAATGGTTCTCAGGAATTTAGTCAAGGTTAGCAGGAAAACTACAAAGCAACTAACGCTTTCATGATACTGTCATAGAAAATATTTCTCTTTCCCTAAAGCACTTGCTTTATACTATTACTGAAACTGTATAGAAAAAGGTTAAAAGACTACATCAACCCTGGAAATTATGGGAACTCGTGAACACCGACTTAATGAAAAAGCAGTAATATATTGACAGGTCTTCAATGAAGTTATTGAAGCAGGAGCACCTTTATCAGACTTCTGAATCTACCTTTATATCCCTGTTTTAAAAGCTGGCTAACTTCAAGAAAACCTTCTGTAGCATAAGAGTTTGCAGCATCTGAAAAGTGGGCAAAGGCAAATAAGAATGGGAAAAGTATGAGCTAGGAGAGATGGCAGTTTAGTATATTTGAGAAGTTACAAATGATGCTGCAAAAATGTTCAATTTTAAAGATTTATGTAAATATACAGCTTATGAATGAATGTTATGTACCCACAGCAGCACTCAGAAATGGAGAGAAGATTCTGAACAATCCAGTAGGCAATCGGCTTGTATCATGTATGGCTTCCAAGATGCAGCTTCCATTGACTGCATTCTTGCACAAAATGTTGGACGCAGTGCTGCCTTAGGTAGAAAAAAAACAGATTTCAGAACGTGTTAGTGAGTTAGACAACACACTGTTATTTAGTCACGCATAAGAGTCTTGTATTCCCACACAAAGAAACAGAACATAAGGCACAGTGGTGTCTTAGCAGAAGTCTTGACCTTCATTTGGACGTCATTCGGACATTTCATCATTTGGACAGGATGTAGGCAGAGCTGATGTGCCAAGCAAGTCCTTATTTCTGAGTAGCCTTTTCACCAGATATTTAGATAAATATTTGTCCCTAGTTGAACGTGGCCAGCAGCTAAGCACCCACACTGACAGTCACTCATTTGCCCACCCAAGTGCAATGTGGGGGAAAACAGGAAGAGAAAAACTGAGAAAATTTGTTTGTAGGTCAAGATAAAGACAGCGTAATAACTGAAGGAAAGAAGAGTAAAAAACAACTGATGCAAAAACAATTATCCCCTCCCATGAGCAGACTGATGCCCAGCCAGTCTCTGAGCAATGGCCACCTTGGAAGACAGCTCCCACTTTCTTCTTCTACCTCAGGTTTTCTTGGTGACCATGACATTACATGGTATGGAATGTCTCTTTAGGCAATTTGAGTTGGCTGTTCAGCTGTGTCTCCTCCCAGCCTCTTGCCCACCACAAGCATACTTGCTAGGGGCAGGCAGAGTGGGAAAACAAGAAAGCCTTGATGCTGTGCATGCACTGCTCAGCAGTAGCCAAAACATTGGTGTTACCAAAGTTGTTCTAGCCACAGTCTGAAACACAGAACTATATAGACTGCTGGGAAGACACCGTCCCAGCCAGACCCAGTACACAAGTATAAATTGTTTACTTTGTTTTCTTCCTTTTCAGGACCAGGACTTGCATTCATTGCTTACCCTAAAGCTGTTACCATGATGCCTCTTTCTCCCCTGTGGGCAACTCTGTTCTTCATGATGCTCATATTCCTTGGATTAGATAGTCAGGTATGAAACGAACACCATTCAAATATTTGGTCAGATTCCCTAGCATGTGTGTATCATCATCCTTAAATAGCATTTCACCTGATGAAAGAATGAACCCTAACTTATTTGTTGCTTAAAACTATTGATTCAAGTTCCTTATTTAAATCTATTCATATGATAGTAGAGATTCCTTTATCTTATTGAGATCATTGATTCAGCCTGACTACAGTTTTCATTGTTAACATGGAAATCACTTTGAACTTTAATATGGGTGACTGAAGTTCACAATTCAGTAGAATGTCAGTGTGTAATCCTTTCCAGTTTTTAAAGCACTTTGCAATGAATTTTGAAACCAAGTATCAGACAGTGCTAACATAATTTCGTACAGTGTGTTCGTACTTCAAGATGCCACAGCAAGAAATGTGGCAGTAAAATGACAGCATAGAAATCCTTCCTATGTGACCATAAAATTTGTGAATATTATTCGATGAAAAATATGAAGTAGTTGACATTTTTAGTAGGCAGCTCAGCTGTCTGCACAATTTGTTTCACAAAAAGTATGACTATATCCTGTAAAATAAATATCTCCAGTGTTTATTTTGCATGACATTTCCAATCATTAAAATACAGGTTTTAATAACTTTTCTTTTTTTCCAATGTAACAAATTTTATCAAAAGTCTGAAAATGAGCAATTTCTGAATCCTACTCTTGAATGTTTCAATTACAGTCTTTGTATTGTCTACTTGGGGGCATTAATTTTGGTAGCTATTTTAGAAACTTTGCACTGGAGCCCTGAGCCAGGTGCTCAGGTCTCCAGCTTTCTGGTGATTTTTAAAGTTAGCAAGACTGTTCATCCCCTCCTTCATTAGATATATTTGGCTCAGGCACCTAATAACTTTGTGAAACTTCTCTCTTCTGTAAAATGGAAAGAGCTTCTCCAACCAACCAACCACCACCAACAAAAACCCTGCCACAGCTCATTTAGCATTGCTTGAAAGTGCATAGAACTGCACATCGTTCCTCTGAGAAATATAAGTGCAGGATGCTTTGAATGAAATTCTGCTGCAGTCATGCAAAAGTCATACATCATATAAGTCCCATTCAAGCAATATTTGAAAGATACGAGTTTTATGTAATCCATCTGCTACAGGGCAAAACAATTCTGAGATAATATAAGTGGCTTCAACTATTTGAATTTCGTGGTGGACTGGAAATCCGTAGCTGTGGGCTTTTTGATTCTGAAATTATGTTCCTCTCAGTTTGAGCTTACAGTGTCCTCAGGGATCATTCAGTCTTTCTCTCTGATGAGAACATAAAAGGATATTTGAAGTGTTTTGTAGCAAATCCAAATCCCAAGAGCAGATGAGAATATTTTATTTGTACTTTCTTATCATTTGTTCTAGTTCGTGTGTGTTGAAAGCCTCGTGACAGCTGTTGTAGATATGTACCCAAAGATTTTCCGAAGGGGTTACAGGAGAGAACTGTTGATTCTTGGACTTTCCATTGTGTCGTACTTCATTGGTCTGATAATGTTAACTGAGGTAAGATGTGCTTTGTCGAATTCCTGCAGACAAAAGCAAATGGGTGTCTGCTTATAAGCATGACAGATAAAACGTGAATATTTCCCATAGACAAATTGCGCTGTCAGGAATATGACTACAAAATACTTGAGAAACTGTTCTCAACTGCTTTGTAATATTTGAAATGTATCCTCGATTTTTCTGCTGAGCTTAGGAAGTATCTTATTCGAAGTTACATAGCAAAGGAAATTCCATCTGCTTTACACCAGCCAAACAGATATCCTGGTCATGGTTTCAGCTGACTTCTTCTGGGCAGACGAGTCTGAAAACATCTTAGATGAACAAATCAATGAACATGATGAAGTGAAAAAAGAAAGCTAAAATATCTTTGATTTTAATATCTCCAGGTAAATCAGTACAGTCCATTTCTGAGCATAAATTGCTTTGGTATGATGGCAACAGGAAATTATTTTTTTTTTCAAACAAACAAGGATGTTTGCTTTGGGGAATTGTAAGCCAAAATGTCTGAAGGTGTTAGTCCATCCCATTAATACATGATACGTGTTTGCAATTACTCTGTTTGGAGCCCAGGTAGGGGACGGACTGTGGGATCCTTTACTACTTGGTAGGAGTTCAGTGCTGCTGCTCAGTGCTTGCTTTACAGAGTGACTTGTATAAACAGTCTTCCTCTCATTCACTTCATCCTCTCAAAACAAGCATCAGACAGGCAGAGTCCACACTCTTCTCTGCTTGCTGTGCCATTAGAACCTCCCTGCACCAGGGAGAGAGGCAAAGAAAAGAGCTGCATGCCTGATGAGCTGTGGAATTAAATGCCAGAGGAATGTGTGTCTGAGGAAGCCTTGCTGTCTTAACTGTGAAGGGCCACAATGTGTCTCTGTTGTACAGCAATCTCAGCAGGGTTTCCCAGTGAAGCAGTTTTCCAGGGTTTCATCAACTCATCTGGGGTCACTTACATTTGCTCTATAGACAGTCCTTGGACCTTGCTTTGGTACCAAAAAAAGAACAAATTTCATCTGAAAAAAACGTTAGACAATTGTAGACATGTTAGTCTGTTGTCCTTGGTACAAACTATGTTTCTTAGATGTTTCCAGAGAGGTATTTGCAGATGAGAGATGGGAATACACTCATGAGTGAACAGGGTAATAGTCCCATTGAAATATTCTGTATGATTCTGGTTCAGACTGGAACAACATGCAAAACAAGAGCAGGGAGGATAATCCTAGGAGTGCAGAGCTGATTGTACCAGTGACTAGAGAAATGCTGAAAATGAAGGGTGCACATATGCTTTCTGTAAGCACGTCATAAAGGTACCAGCAAGTATAAACATGAATTATTTCTGCAAATAGAATGGCTCCTTCTCTCTCATCCCCAACCCAGGGTGTATGAGCTGGCCATGAATAATTACAGGCTGAAAATCAGGAAAGGATTTCTATCCGTCAGAACAGTGAGGTTCTGGGAGTTTTTCCAAGAACAACAGTTATAACTGGCTTTGTACTGGAATTCAGATTGCCAGTCAGTTTGTGAAAGGTATTACGTGACAGTTCCCGGTGAGAACAAAGGACTTGACAAAAGTTGATTAAGAATTTCTTCCAGATGTGTGTCCCTGTAATCTGGGCATTGGAGCAGAACAGAGACCAATTTGCTTGTAATCATTCTTACTCTCACTAAGATAAATCGTCTTTGCTATGTAAAATAAGAAAATTTTGGAATAATTCCTCCCACAGTCCACGTGTTAAGCAGAGCAGTGAGAGATAGGTTGTTAAGATGTACAGGTTCAGGAATATGAGCGTGAAGAGAAAGCAAGGTATCCAAAATGGCAGGACTATTCTTCCAGGAATTTTGCAGAACTGTTTTTCTTACAGTGTATTGGCTTGGTTAATCTCTAAGCTTCCAGTCTGCTCAGATATTTGCTGAACCTCACAGTGAGCTTTTTGCAGCAAAGATTACAACTTGCTAGATTTTGGAAAGTAGCCAGCTGGCAGAGGCAGCACTACAAACTAAAAGCAATGCAGCTAATAATCAAAAAAGCATCTCCATTAGGAGCAAGGAAAAAAAAATCACAATAAAAAAAATTTTGACTTCATTATTTTCATTCTGGCCTGAGAAGGTGTGCTGGGTCTGACTGGGATGGAGTCACCTTTCCCTGCAGCAGCCCACACAGTGCTGTGCTCTGCACATGTAGCTAGAACAGCACTGGTATCACTCCAGTGTTGTGTCTGCTGCTGAGCAGTGCTGGCACAGCATCAGGACTCCCTCCAGCCCCCCAGAGCCAGCAGGCTGGGGGTGGGCAAGTGTTGGGGAGGGGATGTCACCAGGGCAGCTGACGTAAACTGACCAAAGGGCTATTCCATGCCATATGGAACAAAATAAAAGCAATAAAAGGTGGGAAAGGGGAAAGAGAGGGGGTGCTCTCGTTGTGGAAGCGTCTGTCCTCCCAAACAACCGCTACGCATGTTGAGGCCCTGCTTCCCAGGACGTGGCCGAACATCACTTGTTGATGGGAAGTAGAGAGTAGCTGCTTTTCTCTCTCTGTGCTTCCACATGGCCTTTGCTTTTTTTTTTTTTTTTCCCCCTCTTCCTTTTCCCTTTAATTAAATCATCCTTATCTCAAACCTTGAGCCCTTTGTGTTGTATTTTCTCCCCTTTCCCTTTTGAGGAGTGGGAGTGAGAGAGAGGTTGTGGTGGAGCTTGGCTGCCCACCCAAGTAAAACCACCACAGAAGACTGATATTCCACAATGCTTTTACTACAACTTTTTGTTTGAACGGTGACCAAATTCAAGGGGTACCTTAAAGGACAAAGAAATACTTTTTTTCTCTGTAGTGCTAGAGAGACATAAATTATTATTGAGAGAAGTGACTTATGTACATCATCAGTGAGGCAATCTAGATATCTATGATCTCATTCTGAAATGACACACTAGTGGAGAACACGCCATTCTGTGCTACTTCAACAAGGCATCAAAGCATTATGTGTGAGGGAGATTTCCAAGAGTAAATATGTATCCCTTGTCCTCTCTTTTGTTTCTAAATAAACAATCCTGGATTTTTTTTTCAGGCTTTGGATTATTCATAAAAGATGTTTTTCCTTAAAGAAAAACTTTTTTCATTCAGACATATGGTCATTTCCTATCTATGCAGCAGAGGTTTTGCCAGATGCTTGCTTGGACATCAATGCAACTTTATATACAATTACTTTAGAACATTCATATGTGCAAGAAGATTTAGATAGGATTTCAAATTTAGAGAGTCCACATTAATGTACCTTCACCTAGCTAATGCTGAGAAAAAACAAACAAACAAACAAAAAAAAAACAGGGAAATCCTAGATATTGTTTTTTGATTTAGTTTTCTCTATTTTTTTAGAGTTCTCTTCCGTTTTCAGAAAATTGTCTGAGATGTAATGGATTGTGTACTACTCAAATAGCATTACATTTCAAGTGAAGAAATGATCTCAAGTCTCTGTTTCCTTCATATAGCTTTCTGCAAATAGGGAAGTCTTAGGTTTCCTTTCTATTGAAATGATCTGTGAAACTCCTCATTATTATTTCAATATCAAAAGCATATGTGATAAGAGATTAATCTTGAAAAAAAAAAAGGAGGAAGAAAAGAATTCTGTCTTTGATAGATGTGACAACTGAAATAATTGAGTCATAGTCAAACAATAAGGAAGTGGAGGATGTCTTGGATAAGCATATATACCTTTTTTCTTATTGGTTTGTACTGTGGCACCACTGAAGGCAGAAAACTACAGGACCATTGATAGCATATTATGCATTGTGTATGGATTCCATGCTTACTTTGGATGCTGATTGGTTTGGGCTGATCTCCTTTTTGGAACTGCACGTGTTGCTACTTAAAGTCGTTTGGTGAACAATATTTAGCTTGTGAGGAAAACATTAAAAAAAAAGCTTGCCTGGAGTCAGGATGGTTATTATTTCGTGTTTTATCAAATAATATTGACTCACTTAAGTAATGCAGATGAAAGTCTGTGAGTTATATTCAAACTTTATATGTGAGCTTACTCATTTTATAGTCCCTATGCCAATGGAGATTGATTCTAGCAGATACAGATTTTGCCTTCTTTCCCTACATTTGCACTTACTAATGCATTTTGCACCTACTAATGCATTTACACAGTAGTAGCACAGGTATTAAAACAAATAAACAAAAGCCCTGCATCTTTATGTGCACTCTTCTGGAGATCAAAATCACCTGCTGTTATCTACAGTTTAATATGATAACAAATGAAGTTGAAAAAAAATGTAAGGAGGTGAGAGAGTGTTTTGGAACAAGTGAAATGTATGTCTCTGTGCTCCAGTAATTACTACCTTAAAGCAAATATTTAACTGGCCTAGGGGATCATCTTAAGTGCTATGGAAGGAAAGATCCTTCACATTCATCCACTGAAAAATGAATATTCTGTGTTCAAGAAGGAGCCAACTGTAGTAAGAAGATTGCCAGAGAAACAACAGATTGACTGTATAATTAAAGACACATTTGCTGTGAAATATTTGTACCATTGCCAACATGACATTTCAATTTTATTTTTTTGTCCTTTTTCTGTTTCTGTCTTTCAGGGTGGGATGTATGTCTTTCAGTTATTTGACTCTTATGCAGCTAGTGGCATGTGCCTTCTTTTTGTTGCCATATTTGAATGTGTCTGCATAGGCTGGGTTTATGGTGAGTTGCTAAAAATTGCTGTTGTTTTGAGTTTTTATGAAAGCTTTCTGTTTGCACAAAAGCAACGTGAAGGCCTTGTACTCTTGTGGAGTAGGGCCCCCCACACTCCTGCGTTCTGCTAAAAGCCAGGAATATGTTTTTCTTCCACTCTAGTAAGAAGAGTGCAATGGACATTTTTCTTGCTCCTTGCCAGGACTGACCTTCACATTCCTCCACCACAGAAATCCTCAGCTGCCTTAGAAATTAGGGGTGGCAATAAGTCTTTCTTCTCTCACAAAGTGTCTCTGCAGGATATGTTCCCTTCTACTTCTGACATACACAGATAAATCCAGGGGATTTGGAGTTCATTTCTCATTAACACAAAAGGGGCATAGTAACGTTCCTAGATCTGCTGCTTCTGTCAGCAAAGTCAGGGGAAAGCCTCCAAAGTTCTGGGTATGTTCAAGGTGCATCATCAAACCTTTATTTGCATACAAAAGACTGACAATTTTACTATGTAAAGCAATGTATGAACTTCAGATCACACATGACCCTGGCTATTTAAGGATTCACATGTGAGCTTGTAGCATATATAATCTTCAACTGGGCCTGCTCAAACTGTTACTGACCAGAAGCCATTTCTGACTGGCACCTTGCCCACTCCTGCTCAGACTCATATAGGCAGCAACCTCTGCCAGAAGTATGGAGCAGAAGACAGAGAGATGTATGTGTGAGAGAAAGAGATGGCTGCTTTGATCTCTGAAGCTCTGCCAGAACCCACATTTTTGTCTGTTCTGTTTTAAATGCTGACCTATATAATCTCTTGCATGTACATTCTATATCTTCTTTCGATTTGCTTTTTGGGGCAGGCAGCAATCGCTTTTATGACAACATTGAGGATATGATTGGGTACAAACCACTAACATTGATCAAATGGTGCTGGATGGTCTTAACTCCAGGTATTTGTGCAGTAAGTACAGAATATCTCAATAACTTGTTTTAGATATAATGAAGGTTTTCTGTGCATAATTTTAGAAATTTGTTGCTGCTAATTGTTCACAACAGTAGAGTAAAATGCCTATTGATTTACAACATATGTTTTAATTCAAAAATACTCTGTAGGCTCTGTATAAAAACATTAAATGTATGTGTTCTGTGAATTGTGATAAATATTTGCATATATAATAATAGGGAAAAAAAACCCACAAAAACAAAACAAAAAAAAAAACTCAGAGGCCTAAGTGAACACTTGCCAACACAAGAGAGGTTTTTCTTTACTGCTTTGGTAATATACCTTGTGTCTACCAGGCATGACTCAAGATCCTCCAAACTTACGCATTTTCCCTGCCACTCCAGTCTCCCATTTCCTTCCCTCTGTGGATGACTAGACATTTTTCAAAGACATGATATTTTTCCTTCAAGCTTAGGTAGTAGAAGAGGCAAAGGAATATCTCATATGCGTGAAGAAGGTGAAGGAAGAAGCTAGGAGTACTGGTGCCCATTGCGGCACTCTGCTGTGGCTGCATAGCAGAGACAAAATTGCAAAAGGAGCATAACCAAATTGCCCATAAATTTGATCCACAAATGCTTGAGTATTAGCTACTAAAACCTTTCAGTTGTCCCAGTGATAGCAAGGTGCATTGTGACAGCTGGAGACCCAGGTTCACTTGAGCTCCGTCACTTAACTCTGTTTGCAAAGCTGGGGAAATTCCTGGCTAATTTTCTCCAACTCTGATAATAAGTTAATATCATTTGCTCCTGTGCATTCTTGTCAAGACTTTGGAGAAAAGTACATGGTAACTTTTCCGTATTACATAAACTTAAATGGTCCAGACTTCTTAATTATGTACCTGTTGAATTTAAACAGATATATTAGAGCTTTTGAGAGGATGAAAGATTTGGTGTGCAGAACTGCAAATACACACAGTGGATTAAAGCAACTTTGACGATTTTGGCTTTCCTTTTTCATCATGACAGGTTGGAGAGAACGCAGCTAATCACAGCTGGTTCCTGGTAGCAAAACTTAATCTTTCCTGACCATGTACTGTTTGCCATCAAAGTGCAGGTTTTATTGTCGTTGAGAGGTAAATAGGATTTAAACATGAAAGGTTGTTCATTTCAGCAGAAGGAGCTGAGACACGTTAGCTCAGCTGTACATAAAAGAATACATTACTGTGTATTTTTTCTCTGACTGTAAAGCTTACGTCTGCTTCCCAGCTTTAGGTAGACTGGCCTTGCCAAAACAGTCATTTTCTTGTTAAATTGGCAGTGTTGTTTAAAGTACTACTAATATGTTTCTCTGCTTATTTCAGGGAATCTTCATTTTCTTCCTGGTGAAATACAAGCCTTTGAAATATAACAATGTATATACATACCCTGACTGGGGCTATGGCATAGGGTGGATGATGGCACTCTCTTCCATGATCTGCATCCCTTTGTGGGTCTGCATTAAGCTGTGGAAGGCAGAAGGCACTTTCATAGAGGTGAGAGAGATTTTCAGATTAGCAATACTGAAAAAAGAAGTTGAAAGGGAAGTCTCATTTGCATGAGACTAAGCACAGTTTAATCACAAAATCAATGCCTTTATCTAAGGTAGGATCCACATAACTGTTCCAGTGGTAGCTTGGTGTCATCACTTGTGGACAGAGGCATCTGTATTCTCTCTATTTTCTTCTGAATTTTCTAATTTTTTTTCTACCTTCATTGGCTTGAGCCTGTGGTAGCTAACCAGTACTCTGAGGTGCTTTGTTCCTTTTCCTGCTCCATTTGTAGTTTAAAAAGTCTTTGACATTAGCTAAATCCCTCAAGGAGGTTTGTACCAGCCTTTCAGTTGAGTCAGTCTTCTTTCCATGGTTTTGGTAACTGATGTTTGTGCCAACAAGATTTTTCACCAGGAGCTGGGTAGCAAACACTCACATATGTTTTCTGGACAGTTTTCCTGATTACAGTTCTCTACATGAGAAATAGAGGCAAAAAGAAATATTCAGTACAATTTATTAAAATTTGGTATCAGGTTATCTCAGGTCTAGGCTGAGATTAAGATTATTAAATATAAGATACTTTCTCAAAAGAAAGCGAAGATGGCTATAATCAAAGAAACAAGAATATAAATCTTTTTTTTTGGCTGTTTGGGATTTCTCTTATTCCAGAAAAGTCTGGTTCTCTTACATATAATTCCTTGGAATACCAGGCAATGAAAGCAGGTACCCCACCACTACCTCCTTCTATCTCAGTATGGAAGTCTCTTACATGCTTCCTAAGTCTTTTCGATATTCTATAGGATATTCCCAAAATGAAGAACAAGATGGTAAGAATTTCTTCTTACGTGTCTGGGGTTTATCTGGCACCTTTGAATGATCTTTCTCACAACATATACCCACACTTGCAAGATTATTCTCCATTCAGAACCAAAGGGCATGACATCTGAATACATCTGACTATATCTCCATGTAATAGTTATTGTTTTCTTGAGTGGAGAAGCTAAAAGATGTAATTTATTGTGCTGGCTGATCGCAGTCCATATTGAAATGACTCCACTGAGCTGATTAAATATGGCCTAGGAAATCTTTACTGTCAGTATATAAACATTAAATGCATTGCACATAGTAAAGTTTTTTAGCGTGTTCTTAAAGGAAGCTTGTACAAATCTTAACATTAAATGCTTCCTTAACATATCAGCCTCACTCCATCTCTGCAAGTAGATAGGCTTTGTTTATAGAATTTTGTTTTGCATTGCCTTGTCATCTGAAGACATTTCAGAACTGCAGACGTTTCATGCTCTTTTCCATACGTGAATGTTACGAGGTATTTGTTGCAGCTGTTGTTGTGTTGTTGTTGTTTTAATTACAGATGGGAGCTTCTCAGGAAGCAAGCTTCCTGCAACATCTCTGCTCCCCAAGCTGTAAGCAGCAACATTGCTACTGATGTTATTTCTAGAAAAAAGGAAGTTCTCAGCTGAACACATGTATATTTTTTTTTCTTTATTGTAGCTTAACACAATACTGCCTTGGCATTATCATATTTTTTTTTTCAGTGTATACACTTTGACTACCGTGAGAAACAAAATGTACTCATATAGCAGGTCTTACCTGGAGCATTTTGCTGACTTTATTCATAGGAAGAACTGTTACTCTAAATCAGCATGAAAATTCACTTTGACTTTGTTTTCACCTTCATTCTCTATTCTTTAGTCTGGTGTGATATGAAATGAACTGTATGGCATACAGTTTTATGGATGGATCTAACAGTGAAATGAGAAGAAACCGACATGCAGGAGAAAAGAGTTTTATAGTCAATCTGTTTAGGAGATGTATGTCTGCAAGCAAGAAAAAGATAATGATTTCCATTTTCTTGAATTTTCCAGAAATTCAGGAAGTTGATTACACCTAGCTCAGATCTGAAAATGAGAGGGAAACTTGGAGGAAGATCCTACATTGCTGCAATAAATGACTGCGACGCCAAACTGAAAGGAGATGGCACCATTTCAGCCATTACAGAAAAGGAGACACATTTCTGAAAGAACTATTTTTTTTGTATAAAAAATAAATAAATTCACTTAAGTATAGAGGCTGGCTTGTTTTGCACAAAATTTTATTAACCAGTTAATTTTAAAGTGAAAATTGTATACTTGTTTAAAAGTGATTTTTAAAAAATTACTATATAAGTAATGATTATGTAAAAGAAAAAGAAATAGTATTATATGGTATGTTAGTGATGATTTCTTTTAATATGGTAATTTCAGTAAATGTTTTTTTAGAAGTTAGAAGGACCTGTAAAATGTGTGTAAAGCTTTTCTACCTAGATTTCCAGCAGATGTGATGTTGTATAGATATATGCCTTCTAATCTCTAAGCATTTCAGACCATTTCAGCTTTTAATGTATGTATATAAAGGGGACCAGAATGTCCTTTTGTTTATATTGGGAGAAACTGTGAGAGGGTGGGCAGAGGATGTGTAACTGCTGTGGCATTATTAGTGTCTAAATGGGGGCCGTATCCAAAGTCCACCAAAATCAGCGGGAGCCTTTCCAGCTGGGGACAGTGGCTTTTGCACCAGTCTGTGTGTGATTTGCCATTTCCTCTGGGCCAGATCAGATGCATGACTGCGTTTTGCACCTAACAGAGCTCTTCTTTCAGGGCATGTTTTGTGAAGCCAACAGGAAGCACCACTCTTATTGCCCTTCCTTCACCCTCCGTCTGCTTGCAATGGGCCTGAAAAAGTGGTGGAATGGCCCCACTTCTGACTCACTGTTTTTCTGGAGATTGAATTAAGAATATATATTTTTAAGAGTTATAAACTTTGCTTTTCTTGTAAGTTAGTGGTCTCTAAGATGACATGTACTGCTTCAGGAGACCTCTACAGCTTTTTTTCATTTTCATTAGTGTCTGGGTAGCCAGTGCTTCAATTTGGTAGACGCTTCCCATCCCCTGGATTGAAATGTGTTTGTCTATGCTTGTACAACAGGAGGAGATCAAGGTCACTCTATGTACGTGGAGATATTGTGAGGAAAAAAAGAACAAGTTTAGAGCTCTGCATACATTTGGTCTCTGTCTCTTTAACTGTTTGCCAATCTGTCTGTCTATACATCTATTCATTCCTCTTAAAAGAAATTAAGGATCCTGTAATGTCATTGTGTAGCATTATATGGCTTTTCTTATCTTCAAAGTGCTTTCTAAATACTCTTAGGTTTGGCACTGATTCTACCCTGAATGGTATTGAGGTTTGCGCTGAAGTCCGAATAGGAATTTTTTGGTGGAACACTAGGTTAATTGGTCCTTAATCTCTAGCAGAGTTCCAAGAGGTAATTTATGTATTGTGCAGATGAAGGAATTAAGGCAAGGATGTTGTGACTTCTCTGTTTCACAAAAAGATGAGGATAGGTTTTTGATATCAGGCCTTTCTATTCTATTGGGTATGAACTGATTCCCTCTGAATGAGAAGAGATTTTGTGATGTGCATCCAGCTGATGGAAATTGTTACCATGAGGTATGCAAATGCTAGTTCCAAATATCAAAATCTCTAGACTGTCTCTTGGTCTTTTTTCTTCTGCCAATATCCCAAACTATTGTTTGTTCTGGAAGATTAATTCTTTTCCTGTCCTGTTTTTCGTTTAATGGTTGTATGATAAACCTGTGGAGGAATACTGCACTATAGTGCGCAGTATTTGATGGGGAGAGCCAAACAGCCTAAGAGAGCTCAGAAGAGATGTCATAAAATCTGCTGTCCTCTCTGTAATTCAAAATCACCAAATACAGGCAAATGGAATTATTAGAAAAAGAAGTGGCTGCTGGCCTTCCAAGGGGGAAAACAGTTCACTAGAAGTCACTAAGTACCTCTTAATATTACATCGAGCTGTACATGTGGTCAGCATTTCATTGTGATCTTATGTTACCATACCTCATAAAAACGCATCTTTCATAGAATCACTTTGTCTCAAATCACATCATTAATTAATTAATTTTACTTCACTTTATTTGTATTTTGGTGTCTAAAAACTTCTGTCACAATTCCATTTCAAATATTCCAAGTCCTGCTTGACTTTACGTGTCTCCAATGCTAGGTGCTTAGGAGAGGACATTTTGAAGGAGCCTGCCTTTATAAAGGTGCAAAGCCACCATCTTGTGAATGTTGGGCCCCCTCAGAGGGAGTCTTCAGGTGGACATCCAGAACTGGAGTTGACTAATGAAAATCACAGCCCCATTGCCATATTGGGAAGAGAAATGTTCCCAGAACTGAAACTCCAGGCTGTTATGTAACTACAGAAAATACAATGAAGCAACTGCAGGGTACATATTGACATTGAAAACATGCCCATTCCAAAACCTAGAAATAAAAAGCTTTGGAAGTCCTAGTAAGTGATAAATATTTCCAACCCTATGTCCCTTTTTGGTCTTTCTCCCCACCCACCAGAACCTGAGGCCCCAAAACTACAGATGAATCTTGCAATGGATTATGTTCACTCTGCAAGGAAATATCAACCTATTTTTTTATCAGTGAAGGATGTGCATATGTAGATGCCTTATTAGGTTATGTTTTAGTCTTGATTTCAGTGAAGTTAACTTTTGGAATCAGGACACCTCATGAATGTTTACAGCAAAATGTGCCAATAGGTGGAACCCACACCCCCCAACTGGCCACCCATTAGACAAAAAATGAAAATCCCAGACAAGTCAGGATTGCCTTTTAAATCATAATATTTGTTGCTGTAGCAGGAAAAAAACCTGACTTGTGTATTATAGCTTGTCAAAGTACTTTGAACTGTTGTCTACATCCGAATATCTCCACAGGAACTATGTACTTGTATGAAATACGCTTCCTATTCTGCTGCTATGAACCATTTTACCTGTAGCTTTATACACATACATATGGTTTGGCATGGTCTAAAGCATTATACAGTATTGCTAATGTGCTGTGCTTGTAAATGTGTGCATTTAATATCTGACTTGTTTAACACTTTACTGATTTTTTAATATATATTTCTTTTTCATGGGGAGGGCTGTGGGAGGGTGAAATTCCTAATAGTATTTGTGATTTTTTTTCTTTCTTTCTTTTCTTTTCTTTTTTTTTCTTTTTTTTTTTTTTTTTAAACAATATGGAGGAGGAAAATGCAGAAAACAACTATATCATGATCATTTTTTTATGTGGTAGAAACAGTATTGCCCTTTTCTGAAGTATCTGCAGTATTATTTAAAATAATACAATAAAAAACAACAACCTCTAAGGTTTATGTAACGTTTTGCACAAAGAAAGACTCTGGTTTTCAAGGGCACAAGATTTCATCTGCTTAATTGTTTTTAAAAATTAAAGAAAATGGGCAAAACTTAATTTGGTGTATTTTAGTTTATATCAATGTGTTTTATATGACCCTCACCTAACAAATTAAATAAGCACAACTACCCTGTTCGAGCATATATATGTCCCTTGATTTTAAATTGGGAATCTAGAACTGAGGAAATTAAGTAACTTGATGTCATCCACTCAATCTGTGTCTGAAACAAACTAAAATGAAGTATCCCAATCTCACAACTTCATGTCACTGTCTTTTATCTTAAATTCATGCTGCCATGGAAAGTGCAGACTGGCCACTACTTTGCCCTGCCCACTTTTGCCTGTGTTTTGCTGTGCCCTGTTTTTGTCACCAGCAGTGTCAGGAGAGCCATGGAAAGAGACAGCTCAGGAGCCAATCTCGCTGACATCTCACCCAGCAAACACATGCACTTAGTTCTCCATCACTTCAGTTAGTTCTTCATCACTTCAGTTTATTACCTGGTCATACTAATACCAGTGCTGAAGTGAGGTACTGCAGCAAGATAAATTACATCTTCTGGCTGCTGTACATGCTATGCTGGATTAATTTAACCTTGTAATGTTGACCTCAGTCACAGGCCAATGCTCTGTCCATTTGATCATCTTTTGTACTACGATTTTATGATTTTATATTCTTTGTTATGTCTCTGGCCCATGTACAGGGAAACATGCTTGATTTAGTACATGACATACTGATGAAAAATGCTCATATTCTACCCTGAGGCACCCTATTATGCAGTAGCCTGCCACACAGGAAATGAAGCTCTTTTCTTAAAGGCTGTGTATCGTTCTGACTAATGAAGCATGGTTATAATAAGCAAAAAGTTCTATGGATTTTGACAAAACGATACAACTCCTCTCTGACTGTACCAACTACTCTACACAACAGTGAATACACCACAGGAGCAGTGTGTAGCCCTTTCCCAGGGGTGATGTCCTTGCAGCTGCAGCAGCAGTCCCTGGCAGACCAAGGACCCGGTCAGTTTGCATGACAAGAAAGTTAGGTTCTTGGCCCTTACTGGCCACTAAATATTGAGTAAATCTGAGCATACTGGGAAATTTGGCCTTAGGTGTCAATGATTTCCCCATTCAGACACATGCAAACGTGGTCATCCACAGTGAGGCAGCAAGTCCAGTGAAGACTTCTAAAAATGACAGCTTCTGAACAGATCAAAAATGTCCTGGTGGATTGCATACTTACACGTTTGGCTGGAAGGAGAAGTGACAGTTTGCACTCAGAAAGACATAATAAGGGAGAAAATTATCAGGGATTCTCTTTAAAATGTTCTAGAGAAGACTTGAATTCATGGTGCACAGACTGCACCATAATGCTGAACTGCTCAGGCTCCCCAGGCCTGTGTGACCACCAACAGGTAGGAGCTGGTGTAGGGCAGTTTCCTGCACTTCTTTCTAAAGCTACCCTTAAAATATAAACTCTTCATTAATATGCATTACAGCCAAAAGAACCAAGATTTGAGTGCTGATCAAAGGTGAGAATTTGAGGGAATAATTGCACACCCCTTTTACATATTTTAATTTTAAAAGGTTCGGGTCCCTTTTTTAACTTTTGCTCACAGAGAACTGCAACCAACACCAGCCATATCCTGCACTCCCTCAAATCATCCTGAATTCCAGTCATATCTACGTTTTTGTTGGCTGGCCATGCTCACAGTGATTGGACAATGCTCTTCTTGGGCTTTCAAGCTCATTTTGTGCCTCCATGACCCTCATTGGCCTTGACCATCACCTGTGTCTGGCCACCCTAAAAAAGCATTGCCTTGAGCTCTGTTGCTGGTACTGGCAACGCAGAAGCCCAAGTGTTGCACATTGTTGAAAGTGGAAAGAACAAAAATTTGTGAATGTTCTGAGAAATGTGTTACCACTAATTGTTCCTAGGGCTATCGTAATGCATGCTAGAAGCAGGCCCTGTATCTCACAAGATGTTCCTGTCAGCTGATGGAGAGGATGCTGCAACATGATGGGGCCCACGGTTTTTAAAATGAGAGGACCCTTGCTACTGTGGCATTCCAGTTAAACAATAAAAGAAGCATAAAGACAGCCAAGAGTTCCTTGCTATAAATGATTGGTGACAATATATTGGGCTGTGTTTTCTATTTCTATCAGCTTGCAATGAATGTAGTCAGTCACAGAATCACAGAATCACAGAATTGAAGGGGTTGGAAGGGATCTCGAAAGATCATCGGGTCCAACCCCCCTGCCAAAGCAGGTTCCTTAGAGCAGGCTGCCTAGGTAGGTGTCCAGACGGGCCTTGAATATCTCCAGAGAAGGAGACTCCACAACCTCCCTGGGCAGCCTGTTCCAGTGCTCCGTCACCCTCACCGTGAAGAAGTTCTTTCGCATGTTGGTGCAGAACATCCTGTGCTCTATCTTGTGGACATTACTGCTTGTCCTGTCCCCACAAACCGCTGAAAAGAGGTTGGCCAAATCCCTCTGTCTCCCACACCTCAGGTATTTATACACACTGATGAGATCCCCTCTCAGTCTTCTTTTCTCCAGGCTGAACAGACCCAGGTCTCTCCAGCCTTTCCTCGTAGGGAAGATGCTCCAGGCCCCGTACCATCTTTGTGGCCCTCCGCTGGACTCTTTCCAGGAGATCCCTGTCTTTTTTGTACCGGGGAGCCCAGAACTGGACACAGTGCTCCAGGTGAGGCCTGAGCAGGGCAGACTAGAGGGGGAGGATCACCTCCCTTGACCTGCTGGCCACATTCCTTTTAATGTTTTAATGCACGCCAGGATCCCATTGGCCCTCTTGGCCACGAGGGCACACTGCTGGCTCATGGTCAACCTGTCATCCACCAGGACCCCCAGTCAGCCAGCTCCTGTCTGTTCCCAGTACTTACTACGGCACTAGGAGGCACAGCAGCCTTGCCTAAGCCTTATTGTACAACACCTTATAAGAAACTCTGAGAGCTCTGGCTGATTTCTTTTTATTTAAATGAAAATGCCCATGTAGTTATCATACTATACACAGATGACTCATTCCACTCTTCTTCCCAAAGGGCCCCAAACTGTCTGCAGTTCAGCCATGCCATGCTCAAAAGAGGAAATTGCAGCTACACAGGCAGACACCTCCAGGGCCAATCCTAAGTTTGGCTGAAGCCAGTGACGCGGAACTTCGTGGTGCTCGGATCAGCGCTGCCGTCAGGAAGCCCTGGCATCCACATGCACAAGCGAGGGGTAGAGATGATTAAGACAACACAAACCATTTAAAAGGGACACAGCCAAGACATTGTACCACTTGTGCTTTCACAAGCCTCATGAATTTGGAAAAGGCATTATGTCATCTTTTTTGTATGTGGCAGGAGACATCAGGGTTGTTTATGGGTTTATTCCTTCTGTCTTTGAATCAACACAGTGGGGCTTGTCAGCAGGAACAAGCTCAGCGGGATGATGAGTGGATCAGAGGCTGCTGCAGAGCACCACACTGTGTAGAGCTCTGTTTTAGACTTGCCAAAACACTGTTGGTCTTTCTAAGCAAGCCCCACTCTCAGCTTGCCCCTTAAATTACCTCAGAAGAACAAATGTATGAACTTTAACAGAAATATAGCCAGTATACCCAGGGATTATTTTGGGCTTTATCAAGTTGTAGGGTTTGGTTTGGTTTGGTTTTCTTCCATTTTCCAACGAAATTGATTTTGTTGTCTGTTGAAACACTGGAAAAAATTGCAAGTCACATAATGTACCATCAGGTCAGGAAGTGGAAATCAAGAGAAGAACAGGGTATCAAGACAAGCAAAAGGCTTAGGACCCAAACAAACCCTTCCAGTTGTCTGTGGTGAGAAAAGCACAGTGTTTTTCAAATTTTATTTAATTCATCTTTTATTTGTTGTTTTTTTTTTTTTTTTATTCTTTCCAGAAAACCAGCCCATTATATGTTTAAATGTCTCTGCTTGTTTGACAAGCTTTTGCCTTAGACTTAATGGAAAGCTTTGTGGGTTCTTTTAGCAGAGACTTCTCCTCCTCTCCAAGTTTTTGTGCCTAAAGCTTGTGTAGCTATCACAGTTCTCCTTCCCCTTCTACACATTTGTGCTTCTTCTTCAATCCAGTTCAGGATTCATAGTTCAATCATTCATTCAATTCATTCAATCAATTCATTCAATCCATAGTCTCTGCTTCTAAAGTAGAAGGAGGAGAAAGTGATGGTGTTGGAGGCTACCAGCAGCTTGAATTAATTGAAGGTAATTGACAGCACATGATAGTCATGATGGGGATGGAGAGGAAGGTGATATAAAAGGAGGTAGGAAGATATTTCCTTTTGGGAAGAAGAAGATAGAAATATTACTGAAATGTAGTGAAGGGTAGCTGCTGGTCATTATATATATTTATATATGTATATATATATTTTTTCTTTTCTTCCTTGTGGAGCTGATTTCATGAGTGTACAGATTGGGGTTTTTTTCTGTCTTCCTCGAGGACACAACAGGTAGGGGCTGTGAAGCACGGGTTGGGTGACAAGATTTCATCTCAATTACTTTTCTGGCTTTGTAACTTCTTGGTTTAGGCTGTAGGTTTTCTTTTAGTATTTCTGGATTATATTGGAGGCCTTTGTGTGCTAATCATCTGAACTGGCAAAGCTGTTGCAGGATTTTGACTAACAGAATATGTGGATTTTATCTCAGTTATTTCTACTTCCACCAAACCTCCCCCCCCCCCAGGATCCTGTATAGCGTATACCAGCTGTGTACAATTCTAATGGTAGACCTGCTCCACATATTGTGTTGCTGCTGCTAATTAAGAAGTCCTAATTACTTAAATCTCTGTTTATTTTCTCAGTGAGGGGATAGGAAGTTGAGATATGGATAATAAGCAGCCTTCTTAGCTGTTAGGTGCTCAACAAGGATACCTCCTAATGGTATTTCTGTGGTGCTGTGGGGACACCTTTTGGTTAGAATCAGTCTGAACCCGATGAACCTATGAGATGAATGTATGATATACGTACATATAAAATGTGGGTGTATATATAGTGTCATCAGGTGATATATAAGATGAGGTACATGAACATAAAGAATATTTCTCTACCCATGGTTTGCAGAAGGCAAGTAGAGGTGAAATCTATCGCTGACTTTTTCTAGTTCTTTACATGTACTTGACATGTCATCTACTGTCTCAGAGCAAAACTGCAGCCCTTCAGAGGATTGGTTTGCAAGGCCTGCCTGCAGTTTCACCCTGTTATGGTGCACTTCTGCCTTTCCATCTAGACAGATGGTTTCCGTACCATCAGGTGGCAGCACATGCCAGCAAAATCTGTGTCCCCATAGCTTGGAAACTAAACCGGGGACATGGGGTAAAGAGAGCTGTCCTTACAACCTAAATGGCATGTGGAAATTGTATCTATATTCTTTATGGAGAAGACATGTAACTATTTTTTTAAATCTCCCTCGAAGTTTCAGGCTGAAGCTGCTGCTGTTGTATTGGTTATTTCAATGTGACAGTGATGGCTCCTTCCCCCCCCCCTTTTTTTTTTAATAATGGGCAATTGTGCGTTATAAGGCAAAATAACAACTGATAGCATATTCTGTGGAAAAGAGAAGGTGGATGTGCGCAGTATTGAATTTTTCTCAGTGATTGAAAGAGGTCCCATGTCCAAATTTCTGTCTTAACAAATAGTTGTAGTGCTCTCCAGAAAAATTACTTCATGCCATTTTCTTTGGAGCATAATTAAATTGTAATCTCAAGACTAAATAGAGGAGACAAAGAAAACAAAGGTGTGTCATACTCTCCATTGAACAGACATATTTTAAACAAGGGATTCATTTACCAGAAAATAGGCAGGGAAAGGCAGCAATGAGGAAACATTGCCAGCGTGATCACTTTTACAGAGATTCTGCCCTATCTGTCTGAGATGGTCTAGCTCACAATGCAGCCAACTCCCACCTGAGTTTTTTGAGTAATTCTCAGAATAAATTTATCTTCTGAAACCACAGTAAGAAGGTGTTCGTAAGTATTTGTGGTTAACGCACGCTTGGCAGTAGTCTGTGGAAGTAGATTGCAGTTATGCTGTGAGAGTGATGAGCTTTATGGTATTTTAAACAAGATTTTTTCTCCACTTCCCCAAAACCTTTGTTGTTAAATAGTCAAAATCATTATGTGTGGAGTTATCATAGATATTTGTAAAATTCTCATCTTTATATTGAATGCAAAATAGATGGAATTCATTGCCTCCTGCATGTATGGAAATTTACCCCTTGTATGAAATTTTACCCCAAAGCAATTTCTGGGATCAGGATTGCCTGTATTTGTGTAGATGTTCGTGGATGTTGGCACCTACAGAAATGTTCACAGATATTGCAGCACCACAGCTTTCTGCTTAGTAGATGAAAAGGGTTTTAGACTGTATCAACTGAGGTAGAAGGGAACTATTTTGTCCTGCATCCAGCACTGTTAAAATTCAGCTAGAAATATTTTTTTTGATGTGGCCACTCATTTAATTTGAATTTCCTTCAAGTTAGGATCACTGAACCATAGAACGCTTTGGGTTGGAAGGGACCTAAAGCCCACCCAGCCCCATCCAGCCTGGCCTTGGGCACTGCCAGGGATGGGGCAGCCACAGCTCCTTGGGGCAGCCTGGGCCAGGGCCTCACCGTTTCCTGAGTATAGAATTTTTTCCTTATATCTAACCTAAACCTACCCTCTGTCAGCTTAAAGTTGTTTTATTCTTAAATGGAATAATTTAAGTTAGAGCTGTAGAAGAAGAACCATAGGAAGACTCATAGAAAACTGTTATGGATTGGTGGAGGTAACTGCATTGAGTATCTTCAATTTCTGTCAATATCCAATATCAGTTAAAGCTATTCTTTAGTGTTGTTCCAACCCCCCCCCCCCCCCCCCCCCCCAAAAAAAAGTTATTGCTTCTAAATTTAATCTTGGGTGGGAAGCCTGAGCATATTCAAATAACCTGTACTGTTTTGTCTGCTCTGACTAGGATTTTTTTTCAGACATAAATATGTATTACTTACAACTTTCACATGAAAAGGCAATTACAATGTAGTTCTGAATAAAGAGCATCATTTGCAGTGATGAGGAGGCCTGCCTTCCCTCCATTACTGCTAATAAACAACTGTAAATGATGGTGACTATTTAAAGCTCCAAATTCATCCTGCCTTTCTACTGACAGTCTTGCACATTGATTCTGACATGCAGACTGACAGCTTCATGGCATTTTGGAGTGTTCCAACTGCACTGAGTATGTGGCCCTATTTATTTTAGTACCCCTGCTCCTGCAGCAGCCACTGACTCACAAGAAAGAGCTAAGAGCAATATTTGGCATTTGCTTCCTGTGCAGCACAATTTGCCTGGTTCATTAACCTTCTTTATGTAGATGTAAATTTGGAGTCTGCCATGGTTATTTTTGGGGCGCATGTCAAAACAAGATTTGTCTGTCTGAGCAACTTTAGCTTTTGAAAATGTTTAAAATTGCTCCAGCAATTTTGTCTTTTAAAGCAAATGTTTTTCACGTATGTTGAACTATGTTTATGTTGTAAATTCAGTTCTCTAGCACTATTAAACTGACTTAGGGAAGAAAAGCAGGAGGCAAAAGAGTGCATAAAGCATGATCTGTGTGACGCTATCCTGTACCTGTTTTACCTAACATTGTTCACTTCTGCTTATACAGCACAACATTAATGTAGACTGATGGAAGCAGAAAATAAGCTCTGTCACCTGTAAATAATTGGAATGGTTGTGTGCATAAAAGCATATGCGGAGAACGCAAGAGCGATTTATTTTCATGTAGTCGTGTGAGAGAAGGCTCTAATATATCTAGGTTTAGTGTATGTAATACAAAATACAGGAACAACTAAACACCTTCCTCAGGTGTGGGCAAGGGGGGAGGGAGAAATACCTTGGCCTGTTTTGCTGTTGCTTTTCAAAACTGTTAAGACCATGCCTGTGACACAAGCTCTGTCTCTCTACTCCAGTGCTTTCTTAGGTTGCTGCTCAACACACGCGTTTTCTCCCCTCCTGCCCGACACAGGCCTGTTCTGCCTTGGGCTCACCACATATGAACGTTTTTCTCCTCCTTACAGAAGAAATTAGATTAAGAATTAGATCCTCAGTGACCTCAGTAGCACCACACAGATCAGCAGATGTCAGTCCTCTGGTATGGTAGACTGAGTTTCCAGCTGCTGCCAAGGTGCAATTGGATTTGTTTCATCTCGCTTTCTACCATGACCTTAAAACCGGACTCTTACTCTAAGTTCAGGACTCATTTTCGTTTCTCTAGTTGTCTCGCAAGAGTATTATCCAAACAATTGGAGGCCAAGCCAGAGGAAAATGTCCTCCCGTAACTTTAGGAATGATATAATTTCCCCTGTAATTTAATATATTCTCAGTGGGATAAGTTACCAAGATCAGAAAAAAATGAAACATGAAATAATGAATCACTTCTGCCAGTCTGGCCTGCTGAGCCAGACCCTGCCTTTGTGTTGCCTTAAGCTGTTATGTGGACCCCCAGTTTCCAGAGTCTGGACTCAGATGGAATTATATTCTCCATAAAAATGTAAAATGTTTATTAAAAAATAAGGGCTGGACAACACGTTTCTGCCATCCTTCTGTAGAGAAGAATGTTTAAACTATGATCTAATGTTGAAATTGGCTGAGAGATTGGGCACGTCTATTCATTTATTCTACTTACACACATAAAATGATGAATAAAGCTTCAGTATGAAGCAAACGTAAGTGGCAGGCAGTTGTACAGGTTATAACTTATTGGAATGGCAAAATATTTCCATGTTAGTCCAATGCCTCATTTTTCATATATGAAGTTTTTAAAACTATGAAAGCCTCAAATGTGATGTAAATAGTGCAACCTGTGTGGAGAAGGACAAAGAACTCTTTGAATTGTTCTTGTCTCCCTGCAGCTCTTTGACCAGTAAAGAAGAAATTTAGGTGGGCTTTCTCTCCTGCTCAAAACATGGTGCTCCCTGCCTTCTGCAGATCAGTCATAGCACGGCATGCAGTCACCAGCATCTTTTCATTGATGCTGAGCCCTCCTTCAAGCCTGTCCCCGACTTGTACTGTTAGGTTTCGTGTTTGTTGCGGGGCTTGAGGAAAAGATCTCGACAGGGATCTATCTTTTTTTGTTTAATGTGTGTCACAACAACTTGAGTAAACATGGTAATGAGGGAAAGTAAAGCAGTAAATATACATATTGGAGTAACCTGATAATATATTTCTTACAGAAACTGGACCCAGCAAGGAGTAACTCTTTTGGCTTTGGGCTGTTGAGTGGGTGGCATGATTTGTGCAAGGTGCTAGCCTTTTGGGTTTTAGCTGTCAACTGCATTGTGCCAGGGGATGATGATGTATCATACTGCTGGAAAGCAGTAGGGACTCTGTGTTATTTGATGTCTCGACCTAATTTACGATTATTGGAAAAACTTGTTCTGGGTAATACAACAGTAACATGAATGAGTTTGTATATGTTTATGGCTGCAGTCCATACTCCCACCTCCATCAGTTCTCATTCAAAACCAAAAAAAGACATTTTTCTCCTGTGATCTAATTTGTCAGAAAATGGGAAGCAGGTATTCACGCAAGACTGAGCCTTACAAAGGCAGGAAGAGGGCATATGTCAAAGTAAATAGTACTTAATAAGGGGCCTGAAATAAGGTGCCTCACTGAAGATTTCTGTTTTGAGCCCGTGCAACTCCCAGCAGAGCATCTAGTTATTTCATGAATACTTACTCTCAAGAATTGTGTGAGATGCCTGCCCTAAAACATTACTGGAAACCAACAAGCTGTGACTTTTCTTAACTGGGTGCCAGATCTGTATTCTTCAGAATTTTTAGGCATCCACAAATTCCATCACAGCGAAGTGTTTTGCTTTTCTCAGTGCTGACAGGTCATTTATCCAGCTAAGTTAAAAATAATTTAAATTCTACTCCAGGGATTCCAGTCTGAATACTTCAGTTAATGCATTTCTTTTTAATATTTCTGTTGCTTACAGGATCATGGAAAGGAATATGACTAAATTGGGAAGCACGCAAGCAGATTTATCTGCCATATGTTGCTACAAGCAGGAAAGCATTGTACCACTGGGTGTCGCTCTCACAAAGTTCAAAGTATTTTGGGACTACAAATCTTTACACAGGCAATATAAAATACCGTGTACAGTCTGTAAAACTCGAGATTTCTCAGCAAAAGGAGGGCAAAGTAATATAGAAGTTGCACTGTTAGCTGTCCCAGAAAGAAGCTATTGACAACTCTAGTGTTATATCCACCAAAAGACACTTAGGTTCATTTTCTTTCACTAAACCAATGGGGATGACAAATCAACATTGTATCCATCATCTAGAACTCTTCAGGATTTTTTTCTAGAACCTATCTTTATTGCATGGATTATTTTGGGTGAAGAAGCAAGGCAAGCAGTAACTCAGGCTGATTTTCTGCCTCATGTCTATATATGTTTCAGGACTTCAGCAGAGTATGGAAGGTGAGTGTTCAAGTACAATTAAAAGTCTGCAGAATTTAACTTTCTCCTTAACTTTCTGGTTTTCAAACAGCAGCAAGAAGTTGTAGGGCAGTAATCTGCCAAAGGATAATTTAGCTCTGGGAGCAAGAACGCTGCAGTAAAGAGCTTCATAATTAAAATGTCTTGGTAGAGAAGGGACTCGTCTCTTGACAGAACAAGAAGTAATGGGCTTAAAGTACTGCATGGAGAAACTGAGTCACAGATCAGCAAAAGCTATAAACTGAGATTGGTTCCTCAAACCGTGGGTAGATAAGTATCCTTCCAAGATGCTGTAGAGGATAGGGAAGCACTAAAGTATACCAGTAGAGAATATCCGTTGCTGAAAGAATTCAAGAATTACTTAGATCAATTTGCTTGAAATGATTCAGGAACAGCTGCTCCTTGGGGCAGAGCGACCTCTTCATCTCTTTTGACCTCTTTTGTTACAATTCTACCAACCTCTACGTTCTCACTAACCTGCATAAAGCGCTGACTATGCTCACGTTTATATGGATTAGCCTAGTTCTTCCTGTTTTGTTTACCCTAGCAGGGGTGACGTAGCATCTTCCACCATCCTTTTATTCCTGGTATGAAAAAGGTCTTGAATGGGCTGCAGCCATTGCTTAAAATGTAAATAGACTTAGTAATTTATCATAAAACATGTTCAATAGCAAATAAAAATAGCTAGAAAATCCAGCAAGTACTAATGAAATATGAGCTATAGCAAGCTGGATAATTTTCATGTGTCATACAATAGAACAGAATGTCAAGGCACTGTGCAAAATTTTAACTACATAATTAGTTGACTGAGTCATACAAATTCTTAAGCCCTACCATAGATGGTTTTGGCATGTGGCAAACTGGTATAGCTTTATTTGGGTGGTTGTTCCCTGTGAATTTTGATACTGGTAGAAAGCTCAGAGGGACCATCCTAGAAACTGCAGCTTGGGGCTCTTTTGGAAGAGGTGATAAAAAAAGTCATGGTGATATTTGCACTGCTGATGTAAGCTAGCTTCACATACTGCTGAAGATGTTCCAGTGGATGATTCTTTTGGCCTTTAATGACCCGCAGTTAACCTAGTGGCTACAATTGCAAAGCTCTGAATCCCATTACACAGCTCATCTCTGTGAAATCAATGAATGCTTCCCTGATGACACATAAATAGCTCAACCCTTTTAAAAAGTGTCAAGAAAGACACCCCTCCCCCATCCTCCCATGACTCTTGTTCATTCATTTAAATGGGGAGAAAAATACTCCTCTTAAAGTTTCCCAGTTTCTAAAACTTCATTAATACAAAATGCAAGATACAGACTTAATGCATGGTTGTTTTTTTTTGTTTTTCAGTGGATCTTTAATCATTTCAACACCATAGAGGTGTCCTGTTTTGTTCAGTAAATGTTGGTCTCATTTAGTCATAAATGTATTAGGAATATCCTGCCTCGCTTTGGTGACTTCCTCTATAAGATTTTAAAAACATTTTACACTTCATTTTCTTCACTCCACCATAATTAAAACATAAATAAAAACTAATTTCTGACAGGTAGTTGTGATCTATTTCAATGTACATTGGTTGCTTTTCTGATTAGAAGCTTGATTATATTAGCTGATTTTTTCTTGAATTTAACTTCAAGTGCTCCAAACCACAGGTGGCTCAAACTAGTGGTCACGAATGCCATTACCAAGTTACTTGGCTGAAGAAGCAATGAAAGCCCTCACTAACAGTTCCTTTGGAGAAAGGGACAACCACTTACACTGTCATTCATTCTTGCCCTACAAAATTTTTAAGGGTCTAGGTTGTTCTTTGTGGGATGTAACTCCAGCCAAAGTCTTAATGATCCGAGAGAAACATAATGCCCTTTCCTTAGGTCTAGTCTCTGCATGTGACACAGTCTGCTGCCTCCATTAGGTTAGAAAACCGCCCCATCTCTAGTATAAATTCAAATGTTGGTTTTACAGAACAGTAAAGCAGGTTTATGCTGATGTCCAGCTTGACTTAGTGCTTAGACCAGTGTTTGCTAGTTCACAAGATTTTATTCTTGATGTCTCCAGGTCATGTTCACTCCAGATGGCCCTATTCAAAGGATCTGATGGAACTGGGCAGGGATCATCACTGATCTTCTTTTAAGAAAGGTAGCTCAGTTGTGAATTCTGGGGTGTGGCTGGTACTAGACAAGATTTTTTTTTATCTAGCTACTCTTTTTTTCATTTTTACAGTCATACCTGAGTCTTGGGCCTGTGATAATCCTGGGCCACCTCATCTCCATCTAAACTGGTTTTTAGTATGTATAAACATCCTGAGCTGCAATTCCAAATACAGCCTGATAGAAATCAAGGTTCCTATCAAGCAGAGGCTACTTTCTGCTTTAAGCAAAGTATTTTCACACTATGCTAGCAATGCATGTCCTCATGCATATATATATATATTTTCATAACTCTCATAAATCCTAATGAATGAATTTCCTTAAAAAAAATCAAATGCCTCTTGTGAGAAGTTTCTGGAATATATTCCTGTGACTTCATGAAAATCTTCTTAAGAGATTTCATAAAAATCTTAATCTGCTTAATCTAGCAGTATTCCTAAAGCCAAGTGGTGAGATCATGCTTCTGGGCTAAGCTTAATTTTGTGCCTGTAGTGCACTGTGAAATGTTTGCAAGTGAGGGCTCTCCTGAACAGAGGTGAAGCTATAAACTCTGGCCTCAGCATGGTGTAATTAAAAGGTTAGTAGTTGCTTGTGTGCTCTTAAGTGCAGGTTCATGTGGACTGCGGTGTGGAGTCCAGTCACAGCCATAGACTAAGACAAAATACAAAAACTTTCCATGGAGAGCTAGGTTTGCAGAATTCCATTACTTAGACCAGGAATCTAGAATAATGCACTGCCCTTCTACAATCTTTCTGAATATTACTAGAAGCTTTAACATAGGTGGAAGGTTTCAGCTGGTTTCTTGTTATCTGGAGATGTCACTCTGATATGATGCAATGGGAAATGTGCTGAGCTACAGCACACTAAATATGAGGTTATACAGCATGAAGTCTAAACTAAAATCCATGCAAATGTAGGTCTGAATGGGTAATATCAGTTCAGAGATAAGCATTTAGCCTTTTTATTATTCTTATGTTTCTAGTTATTTGTGGTTTGGATAAAGAGTTCATGCTGCTCTTATCGCTGAGAGGCTGGCAGTCCACAATAACACACTGTGCTCTTTCCAGAGCACAAATATTGTTTTTGGTAAAGCAATTTGCATTGTACTGTTTGTATTGCATTTTAGCACTTCATATTAAAGCTCCTCTCAATATAAGGGAGCAGATTGTCAGTTTTTCTAAAACTATTTTAGTAAAAACCTAGAAGAAACTTTATTTACCATACATAGTGGTCAAATCTAGATCCTTAGCTTGCTTGTGTTTTAATGTCTGAAACCCAGGATTTATATCAACGTGTGAGCCTTAATTCTATTGCTGAAGGCAGTGGTTCCTTCAGGGTACTCAGTCTTCCTGAGATGAGAATTGAGCATCTAAGCTCATCACATTGACCTGTTCTGATGCCTCTATCTTGACACAATAGGCAACTGCTGAAAATGAAGTGATATAAAAAGATACTTGGCCAGTCTCCTATGTAAGATGACATACAAGACAGAAATTTTGCTTAGGTAAAAGGATACTTGTTTAATGAAAGCTCACTTGTATAATGACCCAAGTAATTTAGAGTTTCATTTGGTCTCTGACAGGATGTTGGTCTACAATGCCATCAGTTCCCTAAGACCTCGTTCACACAGGTGCTTGACTTACAGCAGAAAACAGCCTGGGGTAGTGTCAGGACTGCTTTGCCATGCAAGCCATTATCTATGCAGTCTTCAATGGAAACACATGAGGGGTTTCTTCCCTTCTTATAGAAAGTCTTCCAACTGCTTCCCATAAAAAGACCGTTACAGTCATTGTTTGGCCTTCACCTACCACAGACTAGATACTTCACACAGTGGTTGCTGAAGTAAGTCTATTAACTTGTAATGTATGACTTTGAAAGATGGTGAGGCTGATTTAAAGGTCCCAAATGATAATGTTTATTACTTCCCTTGCTGAGCTATTCCAACAGTTAATTAGTCTGTTATAATTTTAGAATGTAAAGTAGTGTGGTTGTGGCAACATATCACAATTTAATTATAGAAAAGAGCATTTATAGCTCTTTAAAGTCCTTTTCAAATAAGATTTCTTTGCTGTTTGAAGTATTGATTTTTTTCCCCAAATCAATCAAATTTCAAATTGCAGTGGACTTTAGATTAAATTACCTTATTTGTGGCAGGTCTTACAGAAATCTAATGCTGATTACTTTCAAGCAATAAATATTTTCATTTCGTCAGAAGTGGGCCCTCATGAACCTAATAAGGTTCAACAAGGCCAAGCGCAAGGTGCTGCACCTGGGCCAGGGCAATCCTGGACACGAGGACAGACTAGGAGAAGAACTCAATGAGAGCAGCCCTGCAGAGAAGGACTTGGTGGTTCTGCTGGACAAAAACCTAGACATGACACAGCAGTGTGTGCTTGCAACCCAGCAGGCCAACTGTACCCTGGGCTGCATTAAAAGAGGAGTGGGCAGCAGGTGGAGGGAGTTGATTGTCCCCCTCTGCTCTACCTTTGTGAGGCCCCACTTGGAGTACTTCATCCAGGTCTGGGGCCCCCAGCACAAGAAGGATGTGGGGCTGTTAGAGCGGGTCCAGGGGAGGGTCACAAAGATGATCAAGGGGCTGGAGCACCTCTCCTAGGTAGAAAGACTGAGAGAGCTGGGGCTGTTCAGCCTGGAGAAGAGAAGGCTCCAGGGGGACCTCATTGCAGCCTTTCAGTACTTGAAGGGGAAGTATAAAAAGATGGAGAGCAACTGTTTTCTCAAACAGACATTGACAGGACGAGGGGGAATTGTTTTAAACTAAAAGAGGGGAGATTTAGATTAGAGGTTAGGAGGAAATTCTTCACTCAGAGGGTGGTGAGGCACTGGAACAGCTTGCCCAGAGGAGCTGTGGATGCCCCATCCCTGGAGGTGTTCAAGACCAGGTTACATGGAGCCCTGGGCAACCTGAGCTAGTGGGTGGCATCCCTGCCTATGGCAGAGGGTTGGAACTAGGTGATCTTTGAGGTGCTTTCCAACCCAAGCCATTCTATGATCAGTACATCAAAGCAGTTACAGGTGCCATTCTCTATGTATAAGTAACCCTGTTGCTGCTGCTACCTACCAATATGCCAATGTGTGTCAGTTGTATGGAGAAGCAAAAGTCCTGATTTAATACTTGAGAAGGAGTCAATAACTTAATTGCTACAGAAAACATAATTAGAAATCATTAACTGTTAATAATGTGTTTAGAAGACTCAAAGCATTGCTGATGGTGAGCTATCATCTACCCAATTCATTTACAAGCTAGACAAGCTTTAAGGATTTATGCAAGAAGATTCAAGGTGACAGCAGAAAAAAATAAGGAAATAATTTTCTAATCCTTTACTTCCTCTCATTTCACCTTAGTTGTTACCACTAGGTCTGTAGCTGGGAAGATTGCTTTTCTAAAATTCCAGCGATTCCTTTCCAAAGACTGAAATAACAAAACAAGCCTTTTTAAAAGAATATTTACCTCTTTATCAATATTTTTACTACTTTCTGCATAGCCTATAGTCCTCGTAATCCATCTCAGTCTGTAAGATATCAGTTAAATCATGCTCCTTTCTCAACTGCGGAAGTCTTTCTCAAGGCAGAGCTGGAGGGACATGCAATCATCTGGAGTATGCAGTTGGATAAATGAGCCTGGACTGCAAATGTGGAGCATAAAAGCACTCCCCTGCAGTGGGGTAGATGAATTTGTACATCCAAACTTAGGGTAGACCACAGACACCTCTTTTATCCATCTCCCCTGCCCCAATCTGTCAAGTGCAAATATTGAATTCACAAGTGAAAGTAGAATTGCAAACAGATTGTTCTCAGTGACAGTCTTCTATGACAGACTTCTGAGGAAGTCTCAGAAATACTTTAAGCTTCTGGGCCCAACATCTATTTAGATTAAGTACAAACTAGGAACATACTTCCCGGCTGGAGCTTGGAGCCTATGACAGGAAACACATCTGAAGACAGGTATTTATACCAGACAGAGTGACCACAAGTACTGGAAGACTGATTGGAAGGTGTGTAGCAATGTTAGTCTTCAGGTGCCGGTGGTAAATACGGTTACCTACACACATCATTTAAACAGCAAATCATTTTGCATTGATTATTACTTGCTCATTTCAAACTAAAGAGCCCAAGGATTACCTAACTTGAGTTTTAGAATAGTTTCATAGCAATAAAAACAGTCAGAATAGTAAGAAAATATTAGCCACTGGGTTTGGATCCATGTTTCCCCAGTTCTTCTTTTTACGAGACAATAACCTATGTAGCCATTGTTTCTTCTATGTAATTGGTTGCTGTCCTGATTTGATATACTGTCATAATGCACACATATCTCAAGGCTGTACATAAATATTTAGTAGACTTGTCTGCTCATATTAGTCTTGTGTGGAATTAAGATGTATTACTAAACGTCTGCTCATTAAATAGTTGAACAGATGCTTTGTGCTTTTTTTCCTACTTTCATTGCTTATTTCATTATATGTTTCTCTCCACAGAAAGTGAGCAGATATACCTTTCTATACAAGTAGATGATACAGGGGGGAAAGAAGAGAGTGAGTATTTAAACCTGGCTGTCCTACTTGGAAAATAAAATTTGTGAATTGTCCTGCATATCAAGTCAAAAGTAAGTCTGAACATGCATGCAGGAGGCAGCTGTTAGTACGAGGAATTCTGGAGCTCCTAGGTATTTACTGATGACAAAACATTTTGTTACCAGATGAAGTTATTTTAAAATATAACTTTGTAACACGTTCAACTACTTTAAATCTCTTCTCTCTGTATATAAATATTCTATTTACCTGAATTCTAGGAAAAATGTCTTCAAAAAATGCTAATATTTTGCTTTTGGCACAATGATTGTCATGAAAACCAGAATAAAAGACAGCATAAGAAAAAAGTTACAGCTGACGTGATAATCAAAAGACCATCTGAATGACTTAGTGTCTCTTTCCATGGAAAAATAGTCAAAATTGCAGAAAGCAAAGTAAATATGACATGCTCTTTTTGCAAGACAACCAAATCAGTTAGTCAAGGTCATGATTTTATTGATAGGATCTTCCGTTGCTACTCAAGTCACTGCTAGGAATGATGAGTTGAGGAGTGAGATACAATTTGAAATACATAACAGCAAGGCTTATGGAAACTAGCAACTGAGCACCAAATGTAAACATAGCAATTAACACAAGATAATCACAACCTGCTTTATCTGGTGGGAACGATGTAGTTAGCCAACCCTTAAACTAAACTGATCAGTCTTTAACATGAAGATCTTTCATAACCTGTGTTTGAGTTACTTAAAGCTTCTGAGACTGTTGGTAGCTTCTCCATCAGAACAAAAACTTCAGTGGGCTTGCTGTAAGAGCAAGCAGGTTTACTCTTAACCAAGAAATAAATTTACTTGTGCTTAAATGTTTTGCACAAGCTGTGTCTCTGACCTAGAAACAGAGCTTGACTGACTGGTTGTTGAATTAATTGTCCAACGTTTGTGGAGGAAATTATATGCTAAACATTTTCTAACTACAGTTTGAAGAACAGCTGAAGTAAAGTTTATTTCTGGAAATGTATAATCTTCTCACATTAGCTTTCTGCCTTTGTGGAAAGGATTACTTGCATGGAGTAGCTGGGTCTGTGACTGTCTTGCTAGAAGAGTGGCAAGTGTGGTACATGCTCCCAAATTGCCTCCCCAGTTGCTAAGTAACAGATGTTCACTTCTCAAGTGGCTGGAAGCAGCTTGATTGTCTGGCTGAAGGAAACTGCTGACTTCTCTAGGCATCCTTGGGCAGCACTTACACAGGGTTTAACAAAAAAATTGTTTTTGAGGAAAAAAAAAACCTGCTGCTTTGAAAGTAACACTTTGTATATATATAAATGACATTTTTATGTGTTGCTTAAGGTATTATAAAATATTGCACTGTTGAGGTTGAAACTAAGCAACCACTCTGTCCCATTTCCTGGCACAGGAGGGCAAAGATTCTTCTGCAGGGTATGCTCTGGTTGTGTACAGCTCTGGTGTGTTGTCCCCAGACATTGTGTTCCAGATGAAACATAGAGCACTCCAGCATTCCTGAAAGCTTGACCTGAACATGAAAACAAGTTCCAATGCAGCTGCCATTCACTCAGGCTTGCATCAGTTGCAAAGAATCTGTACATAATTTTTACAAGAGGGATACTCCCCATTGTTATCTCCTGGCCCTTCAGAAGCCTGTACCAAGTGGGGTTTAGTTGCATCTTTTATCTGATGGCTAAGCAGGAGCAGCTGTCCCTACAGAGCTATACACCACCCTGTATGTATCACTAAATGTTAGGCATGGAAGTGGACGAAACCCGTAAGCTATAATTTGATTCATTTCTGGCTTCAAGGCTGTTGTAGTTCAGTCTGTAGTATACAACTGCCATGTCTTTTTATCTCTGTACAACCACTGAGAAATTGTTTCCAGATCTTGTGTATGGAAAGGAAGGAAAACCAAACACAACTGAATAAACAAGCCTGTTGTGAGAAAGTGCATAAATTATTTGATAGCAACAAAGTTCTGATCTAACACACACTGAGATGAAATATTTTGTGGCCATTCTTTTACTGGGGAAGTGAGGACTGACATTATTTCAGAAAGTGTTTCCAGCTGAGTAAGACACTTGAGTATATTCCTAATTTTAAGCACATGAACAGGTCCATAGCCCTTCAATTACTGTTCTTTGTTACTGTGTAAAATCCTGAGCTCCTTTTTCAGAGCTTTCTTATTTTTTCTAATGAGGCTATATTCCCAATAATTCCATAACACACTCAAGTTGTTATGCAAGCTATTTATAGATATTTTTAACAAAAATAACTTGGACAAATCTATTGTACAGAGACTTCCAAGCAGCAGCAGGCTGCAAAGTCTATCTATCTTATCTATCTTTTCTTTGAATCCACACTAGAAAACAGAGAAGTCAGGCAACTTAAAACCTCTTAAATATCTTGTGTGCATTTGGCAGTAGCATGCTGATGAATGCCGAGAAGGTTTACTGGTCTCTGCCCAACTGAATTACAAACTATTTGCATAATACAGCCTGGTTTAGAATGAAAAGAGAAGGTTCACCCACATTATGTCTATCATCTGAAGAGATATTACCTAGAACAACCTACTATAAAAATAGATTTCTGGTTCTTTTATTCTGTCACAGAAACAATAAGACCTGGGAAGAGGAGAAAGCATGAGAAACAATGCACCAATGGCTCCCAGCTGAGGCGGGAGTCAAGCCTGCAAAGTTGTATCCTACAAAGCTCCCCAGCCAGGGGTTTATCTAAAAGTGCTGGAAAACTTACTTTCATTTCAGGTTCCTCAAGACACAAATTTTCTTAGCATTTGGTACTTGTTCTCTTCCTGCCTGCAGTAGTCTTTGTACTCAGTAAAGTTCAAACAGATTTGATAGAGGAATAAAGGACTAAAGACCTTAAATTACTATAAAGCTCCTGAAAATATGTAGCTAAGTAGGGAAGAGCCAAGCTATTTAAAAAAATCTCTATTTACAGAATTTAATCTATTTTCATACAGAAATGCTATTGGAGAGGTTTTTTTTCCAGACACTACTCCAGTAGTTTGCACGCAGTTCACACACTGCTTGGAATGCTTCATCTCAGAGTCCAATATCCCCAAAGTCTTCAGACCACAGTGCGGCACCTATGTCAGGAAGCATACCCAAAATACTAGTCTGCCAAACAGCATTTCACCAGGCAGAAGCACAGAAGTCACCATTATTTCAGTCACTGTGAACTGAAAAGGGAAATCAAAAGACTACTAGGCATTTTAGTTACTTTGAGATTCATTCCAAGAGAATGTGACCTGAGCAATCGTGAGAAGGAAAGCTTGGAATGCAAGAAGGATGTTTTTGTTTACTCAAGAAAGCATGAGATGTGAAACAGTATTTGTACAGCAGTATAGCAAGCGAATGGGAGTGATGGGACCAGGGCCCAGATCATCAGCTTTCCTTTCCAATCCAAAGGCCTATGCAGTGGAAATCTTGTAGCTGAACATGTAAAGATCTTTGTGTTAGAATAGATGCAGGTATGATATGATACCTATCAAGTCCATTGTATAACTAGAACATAGGCTTTACCACGGCAGGTAGGATCACAGACTTATCTGATATGTAAATGAGGCTGATTGAGCTGGACTTCTTCCTAATAGGTGCATAGTGTAGGTGGCTGCATTTTGGCTCTGCTGGACTTATCTATGAATAATGACTTAGTGGGGTGTGTGTGGTAAGTCCAGTACCTTGCAATGCTACTGCTCCTGAGAGAGCCCTGTTGGGCTTGCTGCTTGTGTTGCACACTTGTCTTTGTATCAAGGGAGTCAGGCAGCCAGTATGTAAGCTTAAATGTAAGCTGGTACCTGTGAGCTGTGTGTTCACTTTGTGCAGGAGGAGATGCTCTGTGAATTAAAGTGGGGAGTTGTTTGTGTCTGGATTTTTAAGGTGCCCAAGCAGCCACCTTTCACCTAGCTCCCACCCAGGTAAACTGCTGTCTACATCAGCACTATTAGTTCCTTACTTCCATGAGCAATACACAAAATCGGAAATTCTACTTTAAAAAAAAAAAAAAAGCGTCTGAAATCAGCCTGCTTAGCTAGCAAACACTCGCTGCCATTGCAAGTCCCATCTTTGCGGTACAATGCATTCCTTCGGAGCAGAGCTTGCATACTGTGCCTCAAGGGCAGTGCAGACTGAGCATTAGTTGTAGCGTACTCTGACCTGACAGCAGCTGACCCTGCAGTGACAATCACAAGCTCCTGCTAACCAGGAGCAGAAAGTGACAGGCTGTGGCACTGATCCTGCGGTCCTCATTGCTTTATCAGGAGGGCAGAGTCAGGCCCTGTGTTTTGCATTACTGCGCATCTTGAAAGCATTAAAGAAGTGATGGAATATCAAAGCAGCATTTCACTCTCATTTCCATAGTCAGCCTCCTTTTTGTGTGCTTTCTACAAATTATGTGCATTTGAATATCAAATGTACTTGGTGTATTAAAAGGAAATTCTTTAAAAGCCAGCAAGCAAATATCACATATGTGTGTGTAGAAGTACACATACATGCCCAACCACATACGCATACACTAAGAGCCCATTTTACTTTCTGAATAAATTTTTAACACAAAACCAAGCATACGTTTTAGTCTCCACTATAATTATAATCAACGTCGTCTTCTAGGAAGATAGAAAGAGAAGAGTGGGAATCAGGAAAAGGGAAATGTTGGAAGCCTTTTCATTAGGGTTTTGTGTATTTAAAGAATTTACATTTTTAACCAGTGGAAAATTTATTTCATACTACATAAGCTGTAAGGATCCTTTGGGATAAACAGCATGAAAGCTGTCATTTTGGAACAATCATCTATTTTCTGTTTATTGAAAGTTTTCGCCTTTTTTTGCCACGGTGTTTTGCGCGTGGCTGGAAATATTTGTTCAAAATGATAATTTTCAAAACAGCTTGTTCTGTTTAGAACTGACTTGTTAGAGAGAGCTGCTTGTGTTATGAAAATAGAGGGAACAGTGCCAATTAATTCCTTTGGACTGCAGGTTGCAACCTGGGTGATGTCTGCTTGCCTTAAAGCTAGATGTGATGATCCATAGCAGTGTGTCTACCAGCCACATGCAGATACCAAAGGAAAACATGCCACAGTTCTCAAGAATTCAGGAGAGGAAGCCTGAGAGGTGTGTTGAGAGCTGTGGAGTCTGTGACTTCAGTGTCTGTAGCTCAGGTTTAGGGGCATGGATGACCAGTCATTTCTGTAGGAACTAGTTGGTTCCCACGTCAGACTAGTGGGTAGTCCCATTCCACTTCCCATCAAAGAGTACTTTCATTACTTCCACTGCGAAGTCAGACTGGGCTGGATCTTTGGGGCTTTTTGGTTTGGAATGCCTTTTAAATGATACAATCTGACACCAGGTTGTAAAGGGGCACGCTGTCAGCTTTTTATCCCTACCCTTAATCTTGGGTCAGGAGCACGGCAGCCGCCCAGGACTGGACAGGGTAGCACAAAGTAACGTGGACCAAACTTTACTTTTGGCCCATTGCACTGGAGAGAGGCTTGTAAGTGCATCTCTTCTCAGACACCCTGTCTAGCTCTCAGGCCCTGTCTATGCACGTATTCAAACGCCTGCTGTTAGTTCCAGGGGCTTAAAATTCCCAGTTGATGAAAAAGATGCACATTGGCAGTTTCTAACTTTCTGGGGGAAAAAAATTTTCCTGCCTTCTGAAATGAGGCTGCATTTTACATGAACAGTCACTAAAGGATGCAAAAGTATGGATGTCCTAAAATTTTGCTAAAGCACAAAGACACTGCTAAAGTCTACTTGCTGCTTGTTTGCAGACCTGTAATTTATCTGTCTCTGCCTCAGTCCCATTGATTCTCATTGTGCTGGTCATGGGAGATGAGAGCACCAAGATTTTTGTCCATGTTTTGCATTTCAATATTAACAGCAGGAAAACATTTATTGGTTTAAATTTTCTACTCAATCCACCAGAAAGAGGAATTAAGTCCACTTCTCGTTTCAGTGATGTTTTTTCAGTAGGATCCTGGTAAGTTTTAGATGGCACTGCTTTCTGGCTGGGACAGGATGGGACATGAATTTGCAGTTTCCAAGAATACTATTCCACTTTCTTAAAGACAAAAATCAGTTGTCTTTGCTTTCAGACTAGATTTAAGATAAATCCTTGTCTATGTCAATGTGCAGTTTCTGGGCCTTATCATCGTAAGGCTGTTGTTACTGTAGCAGTATCAATAAATACATTTTAAAAAAATTATAATTGAGTTTAACTGTCCTTGGAAGCAAATGGCTTAACCTGAAGTGCTCACCAGTGTGTAGTCCTTCCTCCTCTAATCAATTTTTTGTTCAATTAGTTGATCTTCTTGTTTGTTTGATTCTGGACACTGTAAGTTGTGATAATTCTTTCTTTAACACTTTTCTATTTTACTAGTAAATGATGAACAGGAATACTTTTTTGACAGTTGTTCATACAGACTTTCCAAAAGTCACCATCAGTGATTGCATGTAATTATTCTTGTTGTGTGAACTCAGAATCCACACCCAGCAATAGTTTCTTTGCAAGCAGTGTCATTTGTGTAGATTTAAGATCAATAATATCTCCAGGTGCTGTTTGTTTAAAACTCGTGGTTCTTTTGACAAGCCCATTGCTATGTTTTGTTCCAAATGTCCTAAGAGAGCTGACAAAATAGTTAGACATTTTGGAAAAAAAAGTAACATTCGCACCAGTAAAAACCTTAATTAAGTTCTGAGATAAGGAAAGAAACCATATTACCACTGTTTTCTCGTTACAAAGCATCCTTAGGAGCCAAAATATCACCACAAAAATCAGGAGCAGGATGATGAGAGCAGGCTTAGTGCTGTCACTAGGCAACCCGTCACTTTAGCTTTAAGGCATTTGCACTGTGATAGGATCGGGATAGAAATCAGAGTTGCTGCTTTCTTTAGAAAAAATAATATTGAGCATGTTTGTTGTTTTTTGTGGGAGAGTGGTAAGGAGACTGATCTGATATATACTGCAGCTAAATACAAGGCTTGGAAACTTTGTGAGTGTTCAGGTAAGCATCATTTTACAGAGGAGCTGACTGGTGTGTAGCCCTTGACATGTCCTTGTCTGAATGGTATTGAAAATACGACCACATTGCTTTCAAAAATAAATGCTTCAAAAGGTATTTCCATGGAGAAAAGCTATTAGCCACAGCATCCATCCTTCCCAATATAGACTGATGCACAAACAGAAACAGTAGATACTGTATGCTTGTAGATAGATGCATTCTTCTTGGAGGAGGCTATTACAAACAGTCATTGCTAGGTGACAGCAAAACTGTGATTTAGCTTTGGAATGTAGCAGCCTGTTCTAGTCCCATGAAGTCTGTACTGTAGGCAATGTAATGACTGCAGCCTACTTTCCATTTACACGAGAGTGACATGCTGCTTTCAACATTTAATGAAACTGGAAGGGTGAAGTTGAAGCTACGTCAATTAATAGTTCTTTTCCTTTATATTTTTAATACAGTATATTTTCTCTTGTCACATCTCATTTATGGTGTGCTCTTAACTGAGTTTTAGAGCTGGGGGTGTAATTTATTGCAACTGCTATTCCTGTTTAAAAAAAAAAAAAGTAATTCTCAGCTGGTTAAAAAAGATGTGTGATATGTTGTCTTGAAACTTTAATACAATAGGTTTTCTGTGGCAAAGTATAGAAAAGGTAATATGTCAGCCTTTGGATATGCCTGATGAAATCTTGGATCTATAGACAAGTCAGAAGGTTCCAGTCTTAGGTGACAAGTAGCAGTATATGGGAATACTTAAGAAACACTGGCTTTTATTATTCTCTTATTCACCCTTTTAGCTCTAAGCCTTTAGATTTAACATTATTTGCCATACAGACAGACATCCTTTTACCAGAAAACAGATGGGGTTTTGTACATGTTGAAAATCATTGCTTCAGTGAGCAGTCCAAAGCTGCTTGTGCACTGCCTTCCTCTGGACGATACAATGCCTTCCACATTGGCTTCTTCAGTTGCTGGAACAATGAACTTGTTCCCCATCTGCAGATTCGTGAATCAAAAATGTCTGCAGGAGGCAGTTGTAATATCACATACTCCCTTTCAAATAGAACAGGACAACAAACACCACCAACCTAAGAACCAAATGGAAGCTATTTCTGACCTAAGTTTTTACTTTTTTTAGAAAAGCATAATTTAAGGAGTATCTATATTTTTGCATTATGGATAGTGCTTTGGAATTAGGGCTGGTAAGTCTTTAGAACTGCACTGACAAGAGTTTGTGATATGGGTCTGTAACCCCCTTGTTCCTGGGGGTCTTTAACAAGATTGCGCAAATGGCATGGTGGCAATGATCCTTATATGTGAATAGTTTTGCTCCTGACTGAAGCCGATCTGTCTATTGAGTGCTGAAGATCTTTGGTTGTAAACGTTTGACATGAAGTTTTAAGCTTGGCACAAAATCCTGCAGTCACCCCGTCCTCTGTGATCTTAGGAAAGCCTTCATTGCATTTCCTTTAAAAAATATATACATAATCTTTCCAAGGGTCATAAATTTTAGTTCAAACCATAAAAAAAAAAAAGTGTTAGCTAATGGTTTAGAAGTCAAACCATAAAAAAAAAAAAAAAAAGTGTTAGCTAATGGTTTAGAAGTAGCTCTGTACAAATGTTGTGTACCTGATTATTCTCTTACACACCTAAATTTCTGTGATTTTTCCCCAGGACTGCCCTTCCTTTGCTACCTTTATAGATCAACATTAAAATCATTTTGTCAGTAGATTAGCGTTAGCAGATTTATGCTACTCTTCCCAACACATCACATTTCAAAATAGAGCATAGTTGTAAGGCTTTGTAAGGACAGCCATGAAATATTTCTTTACCAGATAGGAACATTGTTAGGTAGCAAGATTTAATGTTCTGTTCCTGACTTTCAGCACTTCTCTTCCTGCCTTTAATAGCACCAGATAAAATCCCCCCAGTAGCACATGAAGACCCAGCTATGCTCTTGGCATTCCCCATACATGTCTCCGCTGTTAACAGGGGAACGACACTGCTTTTGACAGCTTTGCCCTGTAGGATTTTTTCTGTGGACTATATTTGTACACTCTAGCCTGTGAGCCATGAGAAGTATTTGCAACATGAAATTCTCCTTTACTTTCTCATGTAACAGGAGAAATTAGCAAAAGGCTCATTTCAGTAATTTGAAATGAATACTGCATATCGCATGCTATATTGTTAAAAAAAAAAGTCAGGCAGGAAGAGACTTAAGTAACAAATAGTCTGGTTCAGGTATGCGTGCTGCACTGTATGTTGTATTTTTATATACAGCACGGCTTACTATCATGACCTGTAAATGGTATAGGCTCAAACTATCCTGCAGGCCAGCATGATGTGCTGTAAGATGGCATTTTAAGTGATAGCAACAGTCTTGTCAAAGAGAAAGTTTTGTGACACTATGTTCTACAAATGAGGTGGAACATGGGGAATTTGTGTGTAAAATGAAAACAGACTTCTGCTTCTTCTCCTCATGAAGATACCAGTGTGGAAGAAACCTTAAGCAAAACACAACAGATCTATTCTTAAAACCCCTGCTAGATTTTCGTACAAGTAAGCCTGTTGGTCAGAGCAACTTGTAACTTCTAAGTTGGAAGCAGTTCTTTGAGCATCCCTGCTTAATGAGGCTGATGGGACAAGGAAGGGCTGTGTACACAGGCATCTCCAGCATTAGGATAATGTGAGACAGCTGGAGCTGCTGAAATCAACTTTTCTGGGCTGCCCAGAGACATCCCTTATCTCCAGTACAGCCAAATATGGGATAATGGCATATTCAGAGAAGTCCTGTCATCCCCAGGTTACACGAAGATTGGTTATGAGAAGATTTTTGTTGAGGAGATCATACATACAGCACCTGAACTTATATAAAAACCACACAGCTAGAATACATGCATTCTTCTTTCCCTGGTGTTTGTATTCTGGGGCAGCAGCAGAATAACTGACACTGCATCTCTTTTTCAGTGAAAGTTTTATGATATAACCAGAGTGAAAATCAAAGAAAAAGAATTTGTCTCAATGTGTGACCAGGGGCAGATGAGTTTAATGGGCTAGAGTTCATTTTTAAGCTGTATTAAGGCACCACATGGATGGTTTTAACTATCAATGCTCTTCTCACTCCTCTAGAGTATTTTTAATTTTTTGCTACTTAAACCACGTAAACTTTGTTCAGCACCTTCACCCATGTCCTACAATAACATCCAGGTAGAACTTACTGCAAAATATTTCAACTGTAAAACTACAGAACAGAGCCCCTTTCCCTTCTCTGCAAGTAGCTGAGACCCCTATGTCGTCCACAACAAAACATACGCAACAGTGTGACTAATCACGTCAGAGTTTCCCCCAAAGAAATATTTCCTGGTAGGGAGAAATAAAACATACATATAAATGAATAGTAAATTCTTTCTGTTTTCGTTAGCGTCGAGGGATGGCTTGCGGCAGTTCTGCCCTGATTTCTTCTTATCTTTTTTTATTTTCTGTGGAGTGCAAAAGATTGGTAACATTGCCATGAACATTTGCCAGCCTCTATGCTTGGTTGACCAGAGATTAAAAGAGGATCAGGCCAAGCTTCTTCACACTGCAACAAAATCCGCAGCACATTAGCATTCTGACTGCAAAATTTAAGAGAAAAGGTTAATATAAAACTCAGAGTTGAAATAGCAAAGAATATTAGAAGTGACATGTTGGCCATAAGCTCTGCTTTAGGCTCTGGAAAAAAAAAATAGAACAAGGTTAGTTCTAACCTTGAAATTAACCTTTTTCTATTTTTTTCTTCAGCCAGAAGACCACCTACAGGCCAAGATGTCACCTCTAGTTTTTTGTGTGTATTTCAAACATATACTTTGACCCCATTTTTGTGGTTTAGTCTTTGGATTTATCCAATATAAAGTGGCCACTGTGCTGATTAGACTGTTTTACTGGAACTATAGGAAAGATTAAACATTATTTGTGGTAGAATTCTTGCTCTGTTTCAGCTGAACCAAATGCAGTTGTCTGATATTCACCATCCTGTTTTTTTTTTTGTGACCCTACTATTTTTTTTTTCTGGCTATTTGTTCCATGTTATTTGCAGTAATCTGAGTTCATTTGTTCAGCTTTTGGCATACTATCCTAATATAGTCAGCTGCTGCAATGAATATGTGGAATTTCTGCAATCTGACTAAATATCAATAGGCTATTGAACTTTTATATTATGCATACTTGTAATCAAGTCAACTGCTTGAGAATTTGCACATCTATGCATTTAGATGTGGAAAAAATAGTCTGTTCATGTAATTAAAGTCTATATCCTAATACTTATGCATAAAAGGACCAAATTAAGGTTTTGCAGACAAGTTTAATTCCAGTACTTCCTCTTTGTTTCGTGCTTGACTTTGCAACCTGAATACCATTTGTTATAATGTCATTTTTTAAAAATTCATAATATCCACAGAAAACTGAGATAAAGAATAGTCAGTGGTCACAGTTGATGTATTCTTCATTAATAAGGCACATACGCTATTAAAATAGCAGAGGGAAGTAACGGAGGGGAAGCAAAAGCTACTGAGTTCTCTCTATTAGCATGAGCTTTGTGTCAGGACAGGAACTCTGAAGGGCCAACAGAGGGGCCTGAAGGAGAGGAGGAGGCAGCACCAGGAGGTGTTGAGAGTCTACAGTTAGAGGAAAGTGGGGTCTGAAGAGGCCAGAGTCTGGGTAGAGAAACAAGTAAAGGCAGAGAGAAAATAGCATCAGTCAAAAGGTTACCTAGGTCAGTTGTATTCTAATTCATGCTCTGGTATTGGTCTTCTGTGTTACTTTTCATGGTTGCTCTTCATTTGATTTTAATTGTGAGCCACTGAGGACAAGGACTGTTTCATGCAGTGTGTTTTGTGCCTTGGAACATCACGACAAAATCATGTCTAAGATCAGAATGGTAATTGTGTGGCAACTGGGCCATTTCAAAAAGAAATTTCAAGTTGCAGAAATGGTAAGAAAAATAAAAGAAAAGAGAAGTTGAAAGGACTTGGCTTTTGAATATATATCATTGGTTGCTAACACCATCCTGGCAGTTACTTGGATGTTTTTTCACCAGCAGGTTTTTACAGTGTTTGCTGAATGCTTCTGGACCAGGACCTTACAAAAGGAAAAGACAAGTCATTAATTGTTTATGTTCTCATCTCTCTCATTCTAAGGATGGAAGATCAGACAAAGTACACTGACCAAAATAGAGAATAGAGCTCTACTTCTCCCTCTGATTTCTCTTGGATGTGAAGGGATAGCCTGTAATGTTGTCAGTTCACAACGTTTCATGATGTGCTGTGGAATTTTTTTGATGGGTGTGTCTAATGTCTAGTTCATCTGTAATGACCAGTGTGGTAGCACAATCCACCTGAAAAACTTATTTTGCATACTTACTTTATATTAACCATAGCATAAGTAATTGTTAAAACAAATGCATCACTATTGAATATGTCATAAGTTTCTAGCATAGAGAAGAAACTTCCTAAACTTCTCCTGTTATTCCTGTCCCCACTTACACTTCTCAATTCTGTCAGTCTACTAAACTTCATGGAAAAGGAAGGTTATCATTGTCATTATTGCCTCTTTTCCTCTCTTCATATATTCATGGCTTGTCTGAGTTTTCTCCACCTTCCATACTTTCTCTAAAACACCAGCCAGTTCTTTCTTTTAAAATGCCCTGGATGTTTTCCAGTGTCATAGCTCCTATGTGTCTACCTCCCCAGTTCCTAAAATCTGCTCTCCTCCAACCTTGATTAATCCACTGCTGGTGACTGGAAAAGAAGTTTTAAGTGTTCAGTAAAATCATGATCCAGGATGACTGCCTATTACATGCCTTCTTGCCATGAACCTCCTGTTTCCTTCATGAAGGTCCAACTGAAAAAGCATCGACTAACGGCTGTCAATAACCAAACTCCTATCTGAGCAGAATATGCAGGGATCCCATGTATCACCAGCCTGTGGTACTGCAGCTCTACAGGCACCTACCAGTTCGGGTGGAAGGTCAAAACCAGGGTAACTTATCAGAAATAAGCTATTCTTACCAGCTACAACATCATTTGACTTGACTAGCGTTAGCATCTATTAGTGGCTACTTGCATCATCTGTTCTACCATTTCCTTCCTTTCAGGGTGATAGCCTCTATTTAAAATACTTGAGTTCAGGAAGGTGTGATCAGTTCCTCTCTGGTGTCTGACACACTCGGGCTCTTCCCCTTATTTCATGCTCTACTTTGTTTTCTAATTCAGCTCTGCAATGAGGAGCCGCTTCCTCCTTGTGATAGAGAAGCAGTAATGATAATTGTCTTTTGCAAAGCAATTCAAGGTAACTAATCAGAATAATGATAGCAGCAGCTGTGACTTCTAATGAAGTTAGAAACTGTCAACCTGATGGTAATCATTGTCTTAAAAAAAATCTTTCTGATAAATTATCATAATCAGCGCACAATGGGCCCTACCTTCTTTGCCACTTTTGGGGAGATGCATAGGAATTCACTCATCCTCTGGTTGTTGTATCAAAGGGCTTATATTTAATAACTGTACAATTGTGCTTGCTGACTGGAGCCTCTGCACTAAAATACCATCCATAAAGATCTGGACCACGTGTTCTGCCAAATGCACTGTGCTAGATAGTTTCAACAACTCTCACCCTTAGAGACTCCCAGGAAATAATGCAATGCTTTCAGCCTAATTACTTCAAACACCATGAGGATCTAACTAATTTAGGGCACACATGAAAGGAGACAAAGGAACAGTTTCTTTAACTGGAATAACTAACAGGTGAGGTGGGAATGAAAACAGGTAGACTGAAAAAAAATTACAAAACTTGGAAAGCTGTATGTATTTGCATTATGGCTTTTAAAGTAATATGATGTTGATAGTATCAAAGGGTTGATAGTATCAATGTATTGAAGTTGATTGTATTAAAGAAAAAGTGTCCCCAAAACTGTAAGAGTCTTATTTTGAGCTTAGATCTTGGACCATGTGTTAACTTTGGTATACTTTAAGAGCTGTCCCCATGAGCTACCAGTCAGCTTTCCTGTGCCTCACAAGAACCGCAGAGGTCGTGTGAAATGTGACCTAGTTGCAGTTCAGAAATGGTAATGGTGATTTCTCCCAAACACTGGAACAGGCACTGGGACCTCAGCAAGAATCCCAAGCACTGTAGTCTCAGAATAAAATACTTCACCAGCAAAGCTGCACTGAAAGTTTTCCCAGGGTCATCAGACCACTGTTGAGAACTGCTGAGAACTCTTGCTATTTCTCTTTCTGTCCTTTGTTATCATCCCTGGCAGCCCTAGTTGTATGGAGGCTGGTTCTGTTGGTGTCAAGGAAGTGGAAATTCTATTTTTTTTAACATACAATGCTAGATGTCTCTAGCTTGGAGCCCAGTTTGCCATAAAAATACTTCATCCATGGGTTATGAACTGACTGCTGCCCTTCTGAATGATGCAGCACAGGATTCTCTTGTAAACACACACACAGATAGGCATTTGCTTGTTTATTGGAGGCTCAAGTTTGTGCATTGCCTTGTGATGATGAATTTTATTTGAAATCCTAAATGAGGCTGTTTCCAGTGTAAACAATCTGTCTTTAGCTGGAGGTACATACAAAGATGCTTTGAGGAAGTTCCTACTGCTCTTGCAATATCGTGCTGAGAGTATTTTGTTCTGTTCCCAACAGATTTTACTATTATTTCTGTAAATATTTGCTCTAAGGAATAGCAAACAAAGTTCTGGAAGACTGTAAGAACATTATTCAAAATCATGGTTAATATTCAAGGAATGTCCTCTCGAGGCACTATCAACTCTCTCCCTAGATTCTTTTTCTTTTTACCAAAATTATGTGTGAATCTGAATCCTAATTCTGTTTCTGTATTGAAAAACATAAGTGTACAAATCTCTGTAAACACGTCTCTATTTTTTGTATGGCAGCTCAAAGGACTAAATGCTGTTAGCTGTCATACGTGAACAGAAAAAAGTACTTTTCCTTGAAAAGTGTACAACTTTCATCACTGAAGATAAACAGTAAGCAAGAGATGGTGGTCTCCATTTTCAAACTGAGGAAAGAGAAGCAGCTTGTCCATTGCTACACTAGTAATCTGGCAGACGTGGGAGCCAAAATTCAGTCTTATGTCCTCCAATGGTCATGTGTTTGCATTAGGATACTTTTTTTCTGTAGCTGGCACATTGTGTAAGTGAAAAAATATTCTAATTCGTTCTGTTCAGCTACTCCGAAACACTGCATTGATCATCACAATAATCTATAACTTAAAAAGTTTCTTTGATTTTTTACTTAGCTTAACTTCTTTTTGAAATACCATGAATAGGCTTATAAGCACAAATCTGTTTTCAAAATGAGAATAAATTAAGTAATTGTTATTCTGTAATTTAAATTGAAATTTAACCATAAAGCAAAAATAGGTCTCTGGGTTATAACACGAAAGAACATCAGTACTTCAATTTCAAAATCCTGTACTAGGCAGTCTCCAACATCCACATCTTGGAAGTTAGATTCTAATAATTTTCAAAATATTACTTGACTTGTTAGGGCTGCGACTTTTAAAGACCATGCTTTCAAACTTCTTTAATTGCAATTACTGTGGTTAGAAATTCATTTCAAGTCTTTAATGAAAGCTGAAATTCCCATGTAATCACTTAGCTTCGGTAGCGGAGCTTTAGGAATTATACCATAAATGCAAAATTCATGATATACCATGAAGTCTAGTAAGGCTTGGGAATTAATCAGATCGCTGATAGATCGAGATCGCTGATAAATCGATTTCTAGTGCTTAATCTTATCTTTGTTTATCTCTTTGCTAGGAGAAGCTCACCTCAATGGCAGGGCAGAAGAAACTTCATTGCTGTCTGAGAACTATTTCTACTTATGTGAAACCTAATGCAATGCTCAGCTCCCTCCTGACTTTCTCTTTGAAACAGGTTGAGCTCCATTTAAGTTCACTGCAATATGTCCTTTTTAGGTCTGTATCTGAATTCTTTCTGTCCATTATGCAGCTGCTCCTGTCTAGGCAGTTGTGAAGCCCTGCTGGGGAGCAGTAGGAAGAAGGATTTGGGTGGCATAAATGGGCCTCTCTACCACTAACATCTGTGATTCTCATTTATCGTCTTCTCTCTCCAATACATATAGCAGCTTTCTAATTATAGCACTGCCATTAGGATGAAGGTTCTTTAAGTATTCTGACATCTTCCCAAGTCTAGCGAATAGATTTAATAACTAGACAATGGATTTTTTTTATTCCTGCCCACCCGCATCCCCTTCACTGACTGTTGCTTGTGATTCTATTATTATCTGGCATATACTAACAATGTTCTTCCTTTCAAAGGATTTTGAAGCATGCAGCAAAATATCAGAAATAATTCAAATGAATATGCGAAAGGCAGAAAGAAAGGACAATGGACCTTATGTTCATTTCACCACATAAACAATCCCCAAATGCCTTATGTATTAACATACCATTATCTAGTAACGTAACAACTTCATATGTCCATATTCAAAGCTAGAATTATTCTCTTCTTTGCTGTTATTCCTACACAGAGATTAAATTGAGATGAGTAAGTGCTGTGGGGTAAGTACTGTGCTAGTGAATTCAAAAGTTTTTGAATATCTGCTATGTGAATTCCACTGATTTGACTTTTCATCTACTTACAGTGCTTATATGAATATTTTCTAACTCAGATTTCCAGACTAGTAAAAAGAATATACTGTGTGTACTACATACATATTAAACATCAATATCTGTGATGCACATTTTATTTGAGAAAGTAATATTCCGTAAGGCTTTCCAAAATATCACAGATGAAAGCAACCACATAAACTCTACTTAATATTGTCTCGGTTGATTACAAGTGGCTGTGGTTTATAACATAGTTTATGCATTGGAGCAAAGGGGCAGACTTTTATGGGTCTACGTGTTGCTCTTGTCCTCCGTGGTGTCACCTAGTCATCAACAATGTAATCTCTGGAATTGAATCGATACAGGGAAGTTGTGCCCTCGGTCATGTCTGGTATGTAATTCCTCCACGTGTCAGAGTCAGAGGAAAATTAACTCTGAAAGTAGGAGTATTTCTTGTTTTGAATACTGCTATAGCTAAAAATATCATGCAATATAACTCACAAATAGGAAAATACAAAAATTAATTTTAAAAATCTGCATCCTCCCTCCATTGTACAGACAGTCTAAGCTGGCTAGAATATTAAATACAAAGCGTAAAGATTTTCTGAATCGAGTTTTATCCTTATTTTAAGTTTACAAAACTCTTTTCTGATTCCACAAACCTAAAACTAGGATTTTAGGATGTAAATTATGGGAAAGACCAGGGGTCAAAAGAAAAATTTACCTTCAACCTTCAAACACCTGACTCATACATGTATCTTTTGCATCATTTTCAGCAAGCTGACTTGAAATTAAGAATTACAGTATGTGGAGCAAATAAATCCAAACATGCAAAAAAATATATATATATATTCTATATGCACAAGAAAGAGACTATTGTGACTGAAATGAAATGAAAGACCCTCCTGCACAACAAAAGGGCTGCTAAGTGATGCTCTTAACTTTTAACCGCTGTTTTTAGAGCCTAAGTTTTCTTTGACCGAGCCTGTCTGAAGGACAGAGGATTGTGTTGTGCTTCTCAGTCTGCTTGTGTATGTGCTTCTCTTCTGTTGAGTCTAAAAGAGGAACTTTTCTCCATCCTGACATAACCTTTTGTCTGAAAGAGCTCTCTGAATGAGCTTCCTGAACTTGTGACCAGTTACTAGATGCAAGTAAACAAATTTAATTGATTTCCTAACCATTTGTACATTGACATTTCAGTAGAAGTCAAATAATTTTTTGAGTTTGAATTATTCTAGGCTAGGTACCATCAAAAGAGATGCTTCTCTGACAGTGAAAATGCTAGCAGACTGCTAATGTGGTCTGTTCTTTGTTTATATCAACAAGCTTAAAAGGGATATACCATTATCAGGAGTTATTGATCAGTAGAATGGAAGGCCCTGATTGAATTCCTATGGAATTCATTGGTGGGAGATTTTTGTAAAGCTTAGAGGAAACTTGCACTGAGAAAATTCTTTATGCAAGTTCTGTAGCTTACTTGATCTTACTTCCCAGACGTATGTTCAATGTGCTAATTAATCATCATTTCAAAATCTTTTTATCCTTGGCAATTGAAGGATATTACTTTGTATGGGATATATCATCCCCTAGAAGATGCACTGAATTCATGAAATTGATTGTGGGATGCTTAGGAGTTAATATACAGCAGGTTTAAATGCATGTTCTCTTAAATTGTGCTCAAAAGAGCCTGTGTTGGGAAAAAATCTAGATCCCTTCCAAGCCTGGATGTTAATTATCTACATGATGCTAGTAAAACTGGATACAGTACCACTGGCAATTCAACATCTGAAGCTGACATTAATGGATTGGCAGAGAGCTGTGGATACACTCTCAGGCTTATTAGAAAAGGAATGTATTTCAGAGTGGAGGAGCCACTCCAGAGCAGTATGGAGCAGCTAATGGGTAACTGAAAGAAAAACAGTTCTTGATTTGTTTCCCCGAATGCAAGAGAAGCACCAGTAAAATCAGAAGGAAGGTTAAGGAGATTCTCCATCCTTCACTGGATGTGGGAGGAAACAGTGACGAAAGATGAGGATAAGGCTTAATGCCTTTGCCTCAATCTTTATTAGGAAGGTCAGCTGTTCTCAGGGTACCCAGCCCCCTGAATTGGAAGACTGATAGGGAGAAAGATGAAGTTCCTACAATGCAATGGGAAACTAGAAGTGACCTACTACATCATCTGAGCATTCAGAAGTCTATGTGGCCAGATGGGATTCATCCAAAGGCACTGAAGGAGCTGGTGGAAGTGCTCACTAAACCACTTTCAATGATTTAGCAGTGGTCCTGGCTAACCGGGGAGGTCCCAGTTGATTGGAGGTTGGTGAACATGACTCCAATCTACAAGAAGGGCAGGAAGGAGGATCCAGGGAATTAGAGGACTGTCAGTTTGACCTTGGTACCAGGGAAGGTTATGGAGCAGATCATTTTGAATGTCATCGCATGGCACATACAAGACAATCCAGTGATCAGATGCAGTCATTATGGATTTATTAAAGGCCAGTCTTTCCTGATTAACCTTATCTCCTTTTATGACAAGGTGACCTTCTTAGTGAGAGAGGCTGTGGATGTTGTTTGCCTGGATTTCAGTAAAGCATTTGACATCATCTCCCATGGAATTCTCCTGGAGAAAATGGCTGCTCATGGCTTAGACAGGTGTGCAGTTGACTGAGTGAAGAACTGGCTGGGTGGCCTGGCTCAAGGCAACATAATGAATAGAGTTCAGTCCAGTTGGGGCTGGTTACCGGTGGTGTTCCTCAGGGGTCACTACTGGGGCCCATTTGGCTTAACACTTTTATCAATGATCTAGATGAGGGGGTTGAGTGCACCCTCAGTACGTGAGCAGACAATACCAAGCTAGGCAGGACTGTTGATCTGGTTGAGGGTAGGACACTTTGCAGAAGAGTCTGGAAAGGCTGGATCGATGGGCCACGTCCAATTGTAAGGCATTCAGCAAGGGTAAGTGCTGGGTGCTGCACTTGAGTCATAACAACCCCATAAAGTGGTATGTGCTTGGGGAAGGGTGGCTGGAAATCTGCCCAGCAGAACAGGACCTGGGAGTGCTGGTTGACAGCTGGCTGAACGTGAGCCATCAGTCTGCCCAGGTGGCCAAGAAAGCCAATGGCGTCCTGGCCTGCATCAGCAATAGTGTGGCCAGCAGGGCTAGGGAAGTGATTGTCCCTCTGTACTCAACAGGTTTGTGTCCCTCACTACAAGAAAGATATTGAGTTGCTTGAGTGTGAGTGGAAAAGAGCAGCGGAGCTGGTGAAGGGATTAGAAAAACAGTTGTTATGAGGAGCGACTGAGGTGGAACTGGGGTTGCTTGGCCTGCAGAAGAGGAAGCTGTGGGGAGACCTCATCACTCTACAACTACCTGACTACCTGAAAGGAGGCTGCGGTGAGGAGGGGTTTGCTCTCTCTTCTGAGGTGACAAGTAATAGAACATGAGGAAACAGTCTCAAGTTGCACCGGGGGAGGTTTAGATTGAATTTTAGGAAGAGTTTCTTTGTGGAAGGGGTGGTTAGGTATTGCAACAGGCTGCCTATGGGGGAAGTGCTGTAGTCCCCATCCTCTGTGATGTTTAAGAGATGTGTAAGCATGTCACTAAGGAACATGGTTTAGTGATGGAACTTGGTGATCTTGAAGGTCTTTTCCAACCTGGATGACTCCATGATTCTAAGCCCATTCACTGAGTGCCTCATATTTTTTTTTGCTTATTTTTCTAAGTCTATAAACATTAATGTGAGTTATTCTCTCTCTCTTCTTCCATTTGTATGTATGTAGGGACTGAACCTCTGTTTTTGAAGGAGAAACTCTAATGAATTTTCTGCAGCCAGAGGCATTTTCAAGGCAAATTTTCCATGGTATAATCAGAAAAGTTGCGGACATCAGGCTTTGCAGTATTGTATTCAGACCCAGCATAGCCTATTTTATATTCATTTGTTGTTTTTGATATGTTATCTTCTGGAGATAATTTAGCATTTTGCTGTTTCTTATCATGACAGTGAGTAGTGTATTCCAATCTTTCAGAGACTTTAAAGGGTTGTAGTTGTTCAGCAGCTGTCTAGGGTAATCACTTAAAACACTATTTCTCATGTCTGTATGTGACCCATACTCTTTTGTGGCTTTATGCCTTGTAACTTCAACCTAGACTGCAGCATAATAGCAATTCCTCTTTGCTTTTATAGCTTTGTTGAAGGTATGTACCTCCTGCCCCTTCTTTTCGCAGAACTCAGCAAAATCTGCTTTCCATCTTTCCATTCTTCTATGTCATGCTTTCGCTTAATTGAAAATTTTTATAAGGCCATCCTCTTTTTAAATAATTCTGAAACAACCCTATAAAAAGAAATTAATTCACTTGGATTTGTATCTAATAATGATATTAAAACCTTTCTGCTGTGGTGGGCTTTTGGTTTTAATTTTCACTTTTATTAGGAGAAGACCTAACCTAAACATACAAGGCATTGTCTCTCCTGAGATAGCAACTCAGCATGATTGCAAATGAAACTAAACTCTCCTCGAGAGTTTGTTGCTGTAAAATGTCTCAATATTACATTATAGAAATATCCCTAGGAAATTATTAAGCTACCATCTTTGGTCACCTTTATGAACTATTTTATTTAACTATTTCTTTTAAACTTAAGATTTGAAAAAGTCATTTTTTTCTAAGCATTATCCAGCTGATGCAGATAACCCATTTGTAATTTTTTGAAGGTTTTAAAACGAAAAATTGTATATATCCTGTCCTTCCGCTATCTTCCCTCAAGTATAACCAAACTACATATTTCCAACAGAGTGGAAAGTGTACAAGGGAATAAAACTACAAAAACTACAGTTACAGGAGTTTGGGACTGTTTGCTCAGATTGTGCTTGCAAAGTGGTTTCTGCATTCCGTTCTTTTTTTTTCTCCGTCAACTGTATTGATCTGAAATCATTCCTTATTATTTGGAATTCATTCTTCAACAAATGGCAGTGTGATTAACAAGAAAACACACACACAAAAAACCCTCAGAGCTATAACTCTCTCCCATGTTTCAATAGTTTCTATACAGTTATAGAGGAACTACGTTTGAGAAATTTCTGAAACGTGTTGGAGTAGAATAGTCTCTTATAAAAACACACCAGTAGATACTCTGTAAGTAACATGCTTTTCCTTTTTACCTTAGTGCACTGCCTTAGGCATGGAAAAATGAGAAGCATGTACCCCAGTTCAGACAAACTTCTCACATAGCTTTTGATTAAATTCTCTCACTTTTTTAGAGAATTTTTAGTCCTGGTGCATGATTTCAGCTGCCAGACTTCATTCTTTAAATTACCTACCAGTTTACTGTAGAACGTCATACCAACATCTTGAATAGGTTTTGAACTACACAAATATCTGTAATGCTCTATTGTAGAAGAGTACCACGTTCGATACCTCATGTTGTAGCCTTGCTTTAATGCTGTGCTAGTGTAAAGCAAAGGAACTGTTACAAAGTGAATGGAAACTGTTTAATGGTTGGGCTTGATGATCTGGGAGTTCTTTTCCAACCTAAATGATTCTACGGCTCTATGCTTCGATGAAAAGCATCAGGCTTACGCTGCCATTATGAGAGCAGAGCCTTGTCCAGCTGAACCACCATTCAAAAGATTATTTTATTGAGGAAAAAGCAGACAAAATCTGCAAGTGTAGTCTTAAGAGATATGCAGGGCAAAGTGCTTCTGTCAAATCTGGTGTGAGTTTGAGCACCAAAATGTCCCTAGGTTCATTCCTGTACTACCTTCTTGATACTCACACTCCGCTAGTGCTCAAATCCCTTGGCCATTGATATTATTCGAACTGTGAATGATCTAGCAATGGGCGAAGCTACTTCTCTGGAATTCACTACTGAAATATATTTTGTCTTTGGTGCTAGATCAAAAGAAAATTGTATGGCTACATGAGCATCTTGGCTGTTTCAAAATCTTAAGAGATTTTTACACTTGGTGTCTCAGTCTTTTCCAAAAAATCAAGGTTAGTCTTCTTCTGCCAGATAGCAGATTTAGCATGTATTTTGCTTGTTGACAGTCTGTTGTAGATAAGAGAACAAAATCTCTTGAGTTGACTATTTCTAGAATGCATGAGGTTCCAGCAAAGATAGGGAGCTTTCTTTTGGCTATCGTTGTGCTTCAGCAACTCTCCTAGATTTTTTTTCTGCTTTTGGTTTGTCTCTATACTGCTGCTTGAGGGAAGGGTTTGCTCACAAACATAATTGATGTGTTTTTCATTTGGATGACAGCTTGAGCTATTCTGCAACACTTATAGGATCAAAAGCAGGATGCCAAACAGCTTGACTAAATCAACAGAAAGTATACTGAATAAAATATACTAATCAGCTATACCTGCAATTCAATTTTAAAGCAATAAGCTTTTTTTCTACGTAAGTTTTCCAGTCATCTAGACTGAACAACGCATATGAAGTCTTTTCCTACTTACATTTAAATGAATGCAAAAGGAAAACTCTAACTTAGCGACTAGAAAAATATCCATTTTCATTTTGTTTTTAAGACCCTTGTATTATATTTTTTTCTAAAACTGCCATACAACTGAGGCCTGCTGAGAAAAGTGTTTTCTTCTATATTAATTTCCAATGTCCTGTCTGTGCTGAGCTTTTAAACAAAACAAAGGAAAATATAAGAAAAAAGAAAAGAAAAATGCCACCATTATCTCAAAGAATTAATGAATGAGATGCATAATGGGACATGACAGTGTGAAAAGACATCATGGAGTTTTGAGAAGAAAGTATTCAGGTACTGAGGCTAAAGAGGAAAATATATTCCTGTTCTCTCACATCATGTATACATAGTAACTTATTCTCAGACATCTTGCTGTATTACACATTGGCTTATACTTATCTGTCCTAGCTTTGAGCCGTTACATCCAGGAAATTACCAGACTGCAGTGGGCTTCATTACCTCTCAAGTTCCATTAGGTACTAGAGCAAGAGGTGAGATAGCAGTCCCTTGTGGAAGGTGTCAGAAGGTTGAGCACATTTGTTTTTAGAAATCCTTTGGCCCAAATATTACACTGACTTTATTTCACCACCTAAATATTGGGATTCACTTCTGTCTAAATAAATATGGTGTGCAATTTATATGTTCTGATCGCATGGAGAGTTATTTGATTATGTTTGAATAAGAATACCTTGCTGTCAATCTAACTTTCAAGTTCTGGCTGTTTGCTGCTGAAGTTCTAGTTCTCTCTGAAGTACAAGTGGTGTGTTTTAGAGAAGGGAACCAGCACTGTTACCTTTCGTATCTTTTGCTTAGAGTATCTGAAATTTGTCCTTTGTAAAACAGATAAAGTAATAGAAACATAAAAGAATTTGTAATAACAACCAAACCAAAGAGGTGACAGAAATCTGAACATGCATGTGCTTCCAGTTTAACACCAAAGCACCCTCACGGCATGAGGGGTAAAAGTGCTGACTTGGTCTGAAATTCAAGCTCAAAATACTGAGTGTAAAAAGGTAGTGGGCTCTGATTTCATTCCCAGAAAGTGTTATTCTAGTATAAATTGACATGTTCAGAAGAAAGATTTGATTGGTATATTGAATTTTCATTTTCTATCTGTCAAACACCAATGTGGAAAACTAATGATGAGGAAAACTGTCTACCACACTTTCCCATTAGCAGCCAGTATCATGTTTCAGGTCTTTGGAAAGACTGTTTGTTTGTGACTTGTGTATCAGCGCGATGTACTAACCCAACAGCAGCTGTATGTACCTTATTGGGCCTGTTTCATTGTTGTGCTATGCCTTCTGCGTGCACTGGAACAAGTTATGATAATGTGATGCCAGTGTTTTTTCAGAGACAAATAGCTGCAGAAAATGCCAAAAAATAAAAAAATAAAATCATTTAGTCTTCAGTTCTCACTTACAGATGCAGTCACCCAGTGACAGAATGTGAAGCTAAGTGTGGTGATCATGGTTTTTAACTTCACAGTAGCCACAGATGAGGAAAAACAAACCTGGTTTCTTAATGTTGTTCAGTGTATCTGCTGCTGTATTTTAGCTCCATCGTGATGACACAAGGCTAGGGCCATCTGTGGACACACTTGAGGGTAAGAGTTTTCTGAATTTGCTTTAATTTGTTTTAGGGAGGAGTATAATCCAGTTTAAATAGATACCTCCTGAGCGAATGTTCTACACAGAGCAGGTTTCAGCTTGGATGGACATTTCTTTGCTCATGTGGCCTTCCTTCCTTCCTGTCAATTCCGGCAAATGTATCTGTAACTTGCTGTGTCTCGGTAGTGATTCCCAAGATGAGGAGAATTAGAGAATTACATTGCTAGTGGCAAATTGAGATACAAATGCCTTTGGGCACAGAAATAATCTGCCAAAACCAAGTTAAGAGTTTGTCTTAGAGTTTAATGAGACTTGACTAGGAAAATGTCATTTTTGATACTTTCAAAGTGATTCTGTGCATGTGAAAGCCCTGAAAATTGGTTCCTCCAGGACTATATTGGTCAATAAAACGCATATAAGAGAGATGCTGAGATGCTGAGCTTGAGGGAGATCTGGACGCTACACTTAGTTCTGGTCCATTCATTTTTGAAAAACAAATAAAAATGCAGTTCAACGTGTGGTTTTTTTCTGAAGTCAGTTTGCCTCACAGGCCATAATCCATCGGTCTAACCACCGACTACATCTGCGTTCCTAAGAGTTCATCCTGGGAGAACACATTCGTTCAGCTCTCTGAAGCAGCTGATGTCCAGCTTCAGGAAAAAAAAACCCTTTTCCTCATCTCCAAACCAACAGAGCAAACTGATAGTCCTAATCTGGAGGGTTGGTTGCCCCCTGCCAGAAGTGATAGTTTTCCTCTTTCTGATTGCAGCATTATAGTGCTGTGTGTGATGACCACCTTACTGCTACCCTGTACTTTGCAAATTGCTTTATTATAATTGCCAGAAGTAGGTGGGAAGACAGCAGCAGTGGATACAGTGCTGATTACAAACTCCTACAAGCTCTGGCATTGAATATATTTTGGAGCCCAAAGCAGCTACAAGAGCCTGTCTTTCCTGAACCACCTAAGGCAGAGCTTGCCAACACAGGCAAGGCAGGCTTGGAGGCAGACGCAAACACTCTGATGTAACTGGAGTCTGAGTTGCTGCTGTTAGCATGGCGTCAAGCCAAGCTCATTAGACTTGCCAAGCGTCAGGCTTATTAGCTCCAGCCCTGTACTGTGCTAATGCAATTGCACCGCTTTTAGGTGTAAGTTACTTCTGGCATCCTGTGGCTCCACGCAGAAGTGGCGCGTTGGACTCCCTCCTCACAAAAGGCAGGGTAGGTACACCAGGAGAGGAGTTTCTGCCTAGGTAAGGAGCAGAAGTTTGGGAGAGAAGGGCTTTGACTTGGGCAGTCTCATGCAGAATCGCTGCATGTTCTGGAGGCCTCAGCAGCTGCTGGGCAGATTTCAGCAACAACAACCATAGCAGAGCAGCCTAAGACACAAAAGGCAAAGCTAATTTATTTGGTTACTGTTGGAGATGAACGTGCCAAGCTCATGCAGATCTGCTCTTTGCCTTGATCTCAAATACTTTTTTCTTTTCAACACTTTGCCCATATTTATGCTTATGGTGATTTATGGATATTTTGTTTTAACTATGAATTGAAGCATATTACACAGCCATTAACATCCAGAGCTTCATCTTCAACACTAGGAAAGTACTAAATTAAATTGTCCTCATCTTTGATTGAGTTTAATGTTTTTAGTCTATCAGTGTTTCACAGACAACCCAAATGTCACATTCAGGCATGATTTACATATTCATGTAATAATTTGTATTCAGAAGCATTGTTTAATGTTTTCTGGACAGTTTTTCGTACTAATAAGTGTTTAACTCAAGAGACTATGCAGGTAGTCTGAAAAATGAAAGCTACCGTAATTTTAGCAAAATATTACTGGAGTCCAAAATAAATGAGCTCTGAGTAGTTACATTTCTTTGCTTTATCAAACAAGCTGCTTGCACAGCAATGAAATATACTTTTACAAGAAAATAATTAGAAATGACCTTATTTCTCAGAGGCATTTTTTTTTTTTTTTCTGCTTCTTGACTGTAGATCAAATAGATGTTGGACAGTTATTTTCAAGTAATAGCATGGTTCAAATTTAAGTTTGATTTATACTAGTATTATTCTTGCATTAAAAGTGTGCACTTGTGCTCCTCTAGTGAATTAAATTTTGATTTTCATTTTATATAGTTGTCAGTCAATAAACATGATTGGTAGCAAATAGACTCTCTTTCTTGTCTTTGTAGTAAATAGACTCTTTTCCTCATTTTTGTATGTTAAAAAGTGAGTGGAGTGCTCAGCTGGTAATCCAAGAGCCTGAAGTCCCATCTATCCTCCATGGAGGCTCTGAATTGTCAAGTACTAATGGATACTGCTCAGTATTATCCTGCTAACCAGCCCGTGCAGCCTGCTGGCTGCATCTTCCAGAGCCCCAGTGGGTTTGCAGGGCATTTCTGGCCAGAGCTGACTGCAGGTTCACTTACTTACTCTTGCAGTCTTACTCCTGTTAACCTCCCACTGTGCAACTGTCTCAGCCAAAACCCACAGCCTCAATTCTGAAAATTTAGTAGTTCACCCATGTGTCTAATCTGTCTAGTCTTACACTGAGCCACACTCAGAACTGTGTTCCACAGCGACGGGTCTGCAAACAGAAGAAAGTTTTTGTATGGCCTCTCTACGGCTTTCTACTACGTACTTATAAAACTCCACAGTAATGTGGAAACACTAGTGCAAAACTGCATGTGTCACACATCACAGATGGGCTCATTAGCAAAGCCTAGAGCTAGAACAAACAGCTCTACAATTTAAGAACTATTGTTCATAAAACATAAGAGGCTAACTGATTGTGTTCTGCTATTTTAAGTTACATGAAGATGCTTCTGCAGAGACCTGTTCCTATTTTTCAGAAGTGTTGATGCACCTTCATTCATAATACATTCATTTATACTGCCTCTGATGGTGAGCTGCAGTGTTACAGCCTACATGAGCTGGTCTCATCTGTTCAGTAAAATCTACTGAGCAGTGTGTGAGCCCAGCACATGAAGATAAAATATATATATATACATATATATATGTGTATATATATATATATATATTTTACCGGAGTAAAGAAGTTCTGTAAATATTTTTGCAGAGTAGCAATAATTCCAGCTAGGATACTGGGAAGAGCATGATTCATGATGAGATGAGACGACTTTCTAATATGTCCTTGGTGCATGATTTCTAGTTTCTAAGGAACTCTTCAAATTAGATAGGTGCAAACACGAGGCAAAATCAGCTATTTTGTACCAATTCTGTTTTGAATTCAACTCCATCCTCAGCCTTCAGGAACAAAATAACTCCAGACCCAAGCCCATAAAGTAATGGGTGTTTTTCCTTATGTTTTATAAGGGATTTGTGGTTTTAAAACTATCATTTCACAAATAGTAGCTCTTAATTGCATCATTTTTTTTTCCTAAAATTTGGGGAGGGAGGAGACAGAAAGGAGAAGCATCTCCTTTGGAAGACTAGGAAAGTGAGACTAAGAAAATATCTAGGAAAGTTCAGATGAGTGCTACAGTGCTGCTCGGGAATTGGTGCATTCCTTAGTGAAGAATGCACTGGCTACATTTTCTTTCCCTCTTTGTCAATGTGTGTTCAAGGCCCATCCTTGCCCGGTTGCTCCAGGTGGAGCAGTGCCAGATGGAGAGTTGTGCCACACCTGGAACGGACAGGCAGCAGGGACTGAGTCAGGGATGCTTCGCAAACCACAGGAGTGTACACATTGGTCTCTTGCAGAGTCCAGCACACACCAGGCTGTCACTTTGCCACCATGGGCAATCCTCACTTTGGGCTGTATGTCAAAAGGCCTTGGAGGAGTGAGGGGAGGAGGAATAGCACTGCAAAGGACCTTGGTGGTGAAGATAATGTGCTGTACTGTGGTGGAGGAAAAACCCTGGGCTTTCTTGCATTGCCTAATAATTTTTCTGTACATCCACTTTAAAGAGAAAAGAAGAAAAACAGAACAGTTAAAAACATAAATTTACACTCTGTTGTGACCCTGTCTAAAGGCATCCTTACTGTGCATTGCTATTTTGTGTTGTATCTCTTGACAGGAACCCTACTCTCTCAGGAGATTTATCATGCAGAACCTGAAGGTCACTGTGAAGTTTTATGGTTCCCTATACTTACACTTTGCACAATGTGTTTCAGGAGCTGTTTCAGAAACAGAATAAGTATTGCCTAGTATGGAAGTTGAAAAAGAGGTCTATGTGGATCCTTGGGAGTAAGCAGCTTATTCCCAAACTCATTCCACTGACTGATGGAGAGTATGGGAATTGTTTTATCTGTCTGATGGAGCATGAGTCTTTTTGTATTTATTTGGTTGTGGCTAGCAAGTAATTCCTACTATGGCTAATGGTTAAACGTAAAGCAACGGAATACTACAGAAAAGCTAAAGGCCCCTGTTCACTGTTGTTCACTACAGAGGTGCTTTCAGAGGTTCTCAGACTCAAGTCTTCCCTTGCAAGGTTTGTAGGGAAATTCCTTGCCTAAGGAATAATCTCAAACTGAAGTGTTCATAGAAGAGTCACTGGTAAATTAGATTAGGCTGGAATTGCTAAAATGGCTTTACAGATTGCATGACGTTGCCGAGTAACACAGAAGACTGGGAAATGTCAATTGGGACATAAGATGGGTGCCCTCCTTAGAAAATCCAAAGACCTTTTCCCTACAACACAGAGCTCTGCAGTGGTGTTTGCTGCTGTGGAGCTCTGAGCAGCTGGGCACGTCTCCTTTTGGGTTCACAAACGGACTTGACAAATTCATAGAGAAAAGTTGCTGAGTGCCTGTGGAATGAACTGGTTTCAGGCACCCTTCGGTTCAGTATCCACCAAACTGATTTTAGGTGTCTGTCCTAAATAGACACAGGATTAAAGGGATCTTTGGTCCAATTCTGGGTAGCAAAGCACATAAGGATATTTAGTGTGGGTATTGGTATGTATGTAGGTCTGCCGTGGGTTGCCATTGACATGGGAAAGGGATAGTTAGGACAAGAGGGCTCTTGATATATTCAAAAGGTCAGACTAGGCACTGGCACTGCATAGATTTTGCCAAAATGACACATATTTATACGTGTATATATATGATTAAATTCAGCCACCTTCAGCAGCAAGAATTCAATCTGCATTTGCAATTACATCAATTTTGCATGTAAATTGGATACCTTCTTTGCACATACACTCATGGACCTATTTTTTTCCTTGTGACTGGCAAAAAGTAGGGACCTCCTTTCAGAAGCAGGTTGGTGTTAGAGGAGGAACAAGCCAAAAGTAAAATATCCTAAAAGCTTTTTATTTGGTTGCCTTCCAAGCCACAACAGCTGCAGAGGTTGATTAGCTTCATGTGGTGTCAGTCGCATTTTTATCCAGTTTTATTCTGTATTTGTTTTCTCTTCCAGACATTTGTCCTTGCTGAGACTACAGCTGTGCATGCCCCATGTAGACCCACCACCGCAGATGTTTCCTCAGGAGAAAAAGAAGTCAGCTACCCAGGAAGGGTGACCTCTGCCCTTCCCTGCCTCTTGCTGTCTGTCACCTTCACTGGGAACTCACTAAGCTTTGCTCTGCAGGAAGCACAATTAAATGCTAACATCTCCATTGCACTCCCATCAGGTGAGTCCACTCTGGAAGTTTATTTGGTGGCCCATGGAATCAGACAGCGAGGCAGACATTGTGACTGTAATGCTGTAGCATTTGATACCCCTTTACAGTAAAAGTGTCGAAGAATACAGGTGTCATTTGGCCCAAATTGTAAGCTGCCTCCGAGGTAGTTGTACCACATGATAAAAGCTGAACCCTGAAGAAATGGTTAGAGCAGTTCCCTTTTTATTATAAGTCCCCCATATGAGCCTAACAGCTCTCAAAGATAAAGCTACGCTCTCCCTTATGCACCTAGTCTGTGCTCCCTGTTGCAACCTCTAGCATGACTGGGTAGGGGTATGAAAGTGGTAGGGGAGCTGTGTCAAAATGACGGTGTGTATACACAGTTACCCAATTTGCTCATGTTTTGATGGAGCTTGTAAAATTTGATGTCCAAACAGCACAGCAGTTGTATAGAAGCAAGCTTGTCAGTCGAGGCCTGTCTTTTTTTTTTTTTAATGTTATTTCATTTTACTAGGGTAACTTCTACTCTTTCACATTGCTGTGCATTTCAGTTCATTCTGCATTAAATGAAGTGACAGGCTGCTGCTTTAAAAAGTCACATAATATTCTAATTTATTCTCCTTCCCCAGTCTGTCCTTCATAGTCACACCATGGATTTGTTCACCTCATCCTTTTTCTCTGTGACTATGAAATCCTGTAACTGCAGAACAGAGAGCAGGACCCTACTCTCCACAGCAGGCACATATTTGAAAACATGGCTATTTAATGAGCCCTCCCTCACTGAACAAAAAATTTTATTTCAGATTTTGGTTCAGTGCAGAGAGCTCCACATTTTTACAGTTCTTTTGTCAGTTGAGCTCCTTAGCACAACCCCGCTGCACTTATACTTACATTCACCCACTGCTCTATTAACATCTCATTAGGCTGTACCCCAACAGGGGCTTTCTCCTTACTGCTCTAAGTACAAACGTTTGGAGAACAATAACTAATATTTGCATAGTGCCACTCATGCAGACATCTTAGATAAGAACTGTTCAGAGCAAGCAGTAGCATCTACCTCATCCAGCTGAGGTGGCAGGAGAAAATTTGGTGGGCATGATTCAAGACTCAGGGGTGGTCTAAAGCTGTCTCAGAGCCTGATGCCAATAATTACTCTGCTGGAAATAATGCCAATATATGTTTTTAAGGGCCTTACTACACCAATATTAATTCATTTCCTTCCCCATTTGAACTTCACTTACCCTTAGCTATTGATTTTAAAAATGTTTACTGGATTTCCTCTAAATGCCCTAATGTTTCAGGCCATTAATAAACTGCAAATGCTCACTCTGGCCCTGCAAGCTTCTCACAGGCTTCTACTACTGCTACGCAAACTAGTCTGGGGAAAAGTGTCAGTCAGGGAACACAGCAGTACTAGCTTGTGGCAACAAAACTGAGGACTACTGGAGGCCTCTAAGGACAAGCACGCTCTACAATTCTGTCTTGCTACAGACAGAAAAAAAGTCATATACCAAGCTGTGCACACTATGCTGGCTTTGGTGTTTTCCATAAGTTACTGTATTTCTGTATTTCCATTACTATGTGATAGCTTTTATTTATTTATTTATTTATTTAAGACAGAACATGTCCTTGTATGATATGCCCAAGCAGGATGGGATGAAGGAGCTTTCTTCTGTCTAATCTGGAGACAGAAGGAGTAACTGCTTCCCAGAGCTCAAGGCAGCACAGAAACTTCTCTGATTATTTTTCCAGCTTTCCTAAAGGAAACTCTTTCTTCGGGAGGCACAACACATACTGAGGAGTAAATGCCTCTAGCTTGTCAGCCAGCAGCCTGCCTGAAGCCGAGGTACTGCCCCTTTTCCCCCTTCTCTCACACACACCTGCCTTTGCTGCTCCTGCACTGCCCATGAACAGAGGTGCCGTAGCTGGGTGAGCTCTGAGCTGGCAATAGCCACTCTCTGGGAATACCACAGATTCCAGTGCCCAGCAGGGACCATAGGTTTAACTGGGGTTTGAGGAAGTATTTTTCTTCTGGATGAGGACCTTTGGGTGCTTACTTAGCTTCCCCTAGCTCTTCCCCCTCATTACAGTAGACCCAACTGTTCTTAGCAGAGTAACCGCAGAAGCAAAGCAAATCATAAAACTGTTCAAGGCCATCCTGGTAGATGGCCTGGACTTCTGGAGGGCAGTCTTTGAATTCTTCAGGACACTGGTAGGGAGGGTCCCTTGAGAGTCAGTCACAGAATCAAAGAATCATCTAGGTTGGAAGACACCTCCAAGATCACCTAGTCCAACCTCTGACCTAACACTAACAAGTCCTCCACTAAACCATATCACTAAGCACTAAATCCTAATCCTAAAGGGCAGAGGGGTCCAGGAAGGCTGGATGCTCCTCAAGAAAGAAGTCTTACAGGAGCAGGAGCAGACTGCCCCCGTGTGCCGTAAGATGAACCAGCGGGGAAGACCAGCTGGCTGAACAGGGAACTTTTGCTGAGTATCTGGGAGACGGAGTTTATGACCAGTGGAAGAAGGGGCAGGCAAGTCAGGCAGAGTACAAGGAATTTGCCAGCATATGCAGAGAAAAAATCAGGAAGGCCAAAGCCCAGTACAAGCTCAACCTGGCCACTACAGTTAAGGACTAAAAAAAATGTTTTTATAAATATATTAACAGCAAGAGGAAGGCCAAAGAGAATCTCCATTCTTTACTGGACGCAGGGGGGACCATGACTACTGAGGACACGGAAAAGGCCGAGGTTCTTAATGCCTTCTTTGCATCTGTATTTACTAGCCAGACCACTTATTCTCAGGGTACTCAGCCTCCTGAGCTGGAAGTCTGGGACAGGGAGCAGAAGAACCCCCCCACAGTTCAGGTGGAAACAATTAGAGACCTGCTGCTCCACCCGGACTGTGGGAAGTCTATGGGGCCAGATGGGATCCACCCAAGGGTGCTGAGGGAGTTGGTGGATGTGATTGCTGGGCCACTTTCCATCATCTATCAGCAGTCATGCTCATCTGGAGAGATCCTGGATGACTGGAGACTTGCTAATGTGACACCCATCTATAAGAAGGGTCGTAAGGAGGATCCAGGGAACTACAGGCCTGTCAGCCTGGCCTCGGTGCCAGGAAAAGTGATGGAACAGGTCATCTGAATGCAATCACACAGTATATGTGGGACCACTGGGGGATCAGGCCCAGTCAGAATGGGTTCATGAAAGGCAAGACCTGCCTGACCAACCTCATCTCCTTCTGTGACCAGATGACCCGCCTGGTGGATGAGGGAAAGGCTGTTGATGTAGTCTGCCTACACTTCAGCAAGGCCTTTGACACGGTCTCCCCCAGCATTCTCCTGGAGAAGCTGGCAGCCCATGGCTTGGACAGGTACACTCTTTGCTGGGTTAAAAACTGGCTGCATGGCTGGGCCCAGAGAGTGATGGTGAACTGAGTGAAATCCTGCTGGCGACCGGTCACCAGTGGTGTTCCCCAGGGGTTGGTGTTGGGGCCCGTCCTCTTTAATATCTTTATTGATGACTTGGATGAGGGAATTGAGTGCACCCTCAGTAAGTCTGCAGACAACACCAAGTTGGGGGGAAGTGTCGATCTGCCAGAGGGTAGGAAGGCCCCGCAGAGGGACCTGGACAGGATGGGTCGATGGGCAGAGGGCAATGGGATGAGGTTCAACACGGCTAAGTGCTGGGTTCCGCACTTAGGCTACAACAACCCCATGCAGTGCTACAGACTTGGGGCAGAGTGGCTGGAAAGCTGTGCAGAGGAAAATGATCTGGGGGTGCTGGTTGATGCTCACCTGAACATGAGCCAGCAGTGTGCCCAGGTGGCCAAGAAGGCCAACGGCATCCTGGTTTGTGTCAGGAATAGTGCAGCCAGCACACCAGGGAGGTGATCGTCTCCCTGTGCCCTGCTCTGGTGAGGCCACACCTCGAGCACTGTGTTCAGCTTTGGGCCCCTCACTACAAGAAGGACATGGAGGTCCTGGAGCATGGCCAGAGAAGGGCTGAAGAGCTGGTGAAGGGCCTGGGACACAGGTCCTGTGAGGAGTGGCTGAGGGAACTCGGGTTGTTTAGTCTGGAGAAGAGGAGGCTCAGGTGAGACCTTATTGCTCTCTGCAACTACCTGAAAGGAAGTGGTGGGGAGCTGGGGGTCGGCCTCTTCCCACAGGTAACTAGTGATAGGACTAGAGGGAATGGCCTCAAGTTTTACCAGGAAAAGTTTAGGTTAGAATTTAGGAGACATTTCTTAGAAAGAGTAGTCAGGTATTGGAATGGGTTGCCCAGGGAAGTGGTAGAGTCACCGTCCCTGGGGTTGTTCAAGGAAAGGTGGGACCTGGTGCTTAGGGACATGGCTTATTGGGTGACATTGGTAGTAGGGGGATGGTTGGACCAGATGATCTTGGAGGGCTTTTCCATCCTTAATGATTCTGCGATTCTCTGATAACGACTGGTGTTGTCAGCTATAAGCAAAAGGTTACATGGAAATTGGATCTCTTGTGGAAAACTTTAATTCTTTCTATTTTGTTTTGGAGTTTCCTATTCTTAAGTCACTCACTGCCTTTTAGGTGTTAAGTTTTAAAAGATGTGTAGTTGTGAAGCCCTAATCAGGTAATTCTCAGAACACTTAATTAACGTACACGCAGGAAGGTTTTTGTAGAATCAACCCCTAGGAAATATTTCCTTTACTAACTCCTATGTAAAGGGCCACTGTCCCTACTGTAAATTTAACATGACTTACTTTCAAAGCTTTCACTGCTGCTGCCTGCCTTCTGAGTTGTTCTGGCTTTGCTTCCAGCTCTCTCCATCTTACATCTTTAATGCTTAAGCTTCCCTAATTCTTTCCTCTGATATTCTGGCCTTCCTGGCAGTACTCATCTGCATGGGAGGGAAGCTGCCCCAAAGGCTCAGGAATCATAAAGAGCAGGCAATCCCTTAAAAGAGCGGGTTTTACTAAGGAGCTAACCTCATTGCTGTCAGGCAGGAGTCTAAGGTTTCCTTCCTCACATTACCTCTGAAATCACCAAAAGCAAATGCAATTAAAAAGTCAAAAGAACAGAAAAAGCTGAAGCACCAACATATTTTGACTGTAAACTGTCAGACATAAGGGTGTGTGGGACTTCTGTCATACTGCACCCCAAGAAAACAAGATTTTCTACCATGGAGGGTGGGTCAAATGTTTCCTTCTTCAGCTTGACATTTTCATATAGTAATTAAGTCCTTGTCAGTCATCCCTTTTCCTTGGTCACTTCTAACTGCTGAAAGTACTGAAGAATGAAAAAAGCTACAAAAAATAAAAATAAAAAATCTCCAATTCTGTCTCACATGGTTTTCAAATGCTTCAACTTTGATTCTTGCAATAACAATAGTTTATAATTATGGAGTTATTTCAGCCAAACACATTAGTCTGCATTAAATCCTCCAATCTCTTATAGGCCCTTAGGGGATGCCACAGACAATGTGTTTCATGGATGGGTAAACTGAAGCAGGGGAAAAGGAAAGCAAGCTGTACAGCTGAGATTATAATGCCAGTATCCTAGGTTCCTGCTCCTTTCTGTGACTTTCAATCCTTCACAGAGCATGAAGTAGATAGAGGGAAAAAGCCTTGCCTTTCACACTTTTAGATGTAGTTTATATTTGCAATACTTAAGACTACAAACAACGGGGAAACAGGGGGCAAAATGCAATGAGAAGCAGAGGCACTGGACACTGACTAAAATGATTTCAGCACCAGAAAACAAGAATATGTCATTACTGCTTCATTCTGACATGATTTGGCAACCTCATTTCACCCTAATGTCACTGGAAATCACAGTCCAATTTGTCTACAGCACAGTGTTAGTTATAAAGAGCCCTATCTATGTTTTGCATGTTTCACTTCAGAATAGAACAGGGTTAACAATTATAGGCTTTGTGTAGCAGGGACTGCCTAGAGCACCAAAACTGCCTGCTATGTCCCCTCCCAATTAAAACAAAAACGGATAGGTTTTACTATTCCTGTGTTCTTTTGCCTTTTCACTTGACTGAGCATTACTGGATGCTGTCTCTCTGTCAGTCACATTTCATCTTATCCTTTTGCCTCTAGCCATTTTGGTCTAGAATTGATTTTCTCACCACTTTAAGCAGGAGCTGTGAGATCTGTATATCGGCACATTTCTTAGAGCTTTATGCAGTAGTGGCAGTGGGCTGCATCCTACATACAGCTGCTGAATATCTTTATTTCCCTCTTGAAGGCAACGGAAGTTACAGACATTCAATAATTTCAGCAGATGTTGAGAATTTTCCGTAATCAAATCCATTTTTGATGCTTCTAACAAATGTTTCCACAAATGTGTATGCGTATGTATGTATAAATACATACAAATGTGTGCAGGCTTGTGTGTATCTGCATTTGTATACACACGTTTTCTGACTGGAAAATCTTGCTTTATAAGTAGTTTGTCTCTCAGCCATGGGGAAAATATTAAAAGCTCTCAGTCCTTTAAAGAATACTTAACAAAACCACATTCAAATTATATTCTAAATAACTAAAATAAACTCTGATTTAATTTGAGATGTGAATAGAGTAAGTCATTTCTATGTTATTCTTCGTGTGAGTAGCTTTGCGCTACCCCCTGTATTGTGGCTGTTAGGTTGCTCAGGTAAGCTGTGCCTTATACAAGGTATACTTAAGATGCTTTAGTTTCTGCTGCATCCCATTCCTTTCTCTAAGAGGAGATTGCACTGTTTTCATTTCTCTTTGACATGTTAGAAAAGCTGTGGTGCTGCAGTGGGATTTAAAGTGGTTTCAGCACTGCAAAGGAAAGTAGAAGATAGAAGGTAAAGGGCAGAAATGGACTGATATCCCTCCTCAAATTGAGTTAAATAGCCAAGGACACTACACCCTTACACTCACAGTCAGGTTGCATCCATCCCTATGTAAAGATACAGGGATCTATTCACACAGAACCCTCTAAAGTAGTGGGTCCTAGATAGGGTGAGGATTTTTGGTTTATGTCCACTTCAAAATCATGTTGACTTACTCAAATATTTGAACTAAAGGAAATGAGATAACCATTTTTTTTCTCTATTTGAAATCTCACAAGAGTATGCACAGGTCCCAGCAGTGTGGAGTACCATATATGACAGTGGTTCTTCAAGGAAACAAAAGTGTACGCATGCAGTCCAAAGTGGGTGAGAGACCAAATGCAACTCAGAGTAACAGAGCGCCTCACCTGGACATCCATTTCAGCAGGGCATGCCAAAGGTCTAGTCTTTATGCAGAGAGCACCCTTAGGATGATGTCCCGAGTCCTGCCTCTGTTACACCTTTAGCTTAGCAAATGAAGAGAAGGGAGAAAAAAGCAAGGATCATATCTTCCTATCATTACACACTGCAAACTGGTGTGTCAAACACAAGTAATCCTGAGAAAATAATAGGCGGGAGGAATCTATTTCTCCAGTAAATTGCAGTGATTTTTGCACTGACATACATTGTATCAAACAAGAGTGGTGGCTGTGCCTTGAGCTTTCAAGATTTGTCTCATTCTTGCTGCCAGAAGCAGTTATGCCCCATTCCAGATCAATGCTAATTCAGACCTTCTAGCTACAGCAATAGTAGCAGAACGAGCAGCTCCTGGCTGGACCCCGTGTGTGTATGTATGAAACAGCATCTGTGCACCTGCATAAAACAGAGGTGGTGTGTGCATGCATGTATTTATTTATTTATTTATTTTTAATTTCACAAACATTTTGTGGAGCTTGCAAATATCAGCAAGAGAGCAGGCAGGAATCTTTGCTATTCTGGTGTGAAAAGAACAATTTGAGTAGCTCTCAGATGCCACTTCTCCTGCTTAATATTGGACTCCAGCCAGAACTCTTTGCTGTATTTGGCAGCTGATTTATCTGTGTACTCCAGTTTGACAGCACTCATCCAAGTTAGAACATTTTCCCATGTATATGTTCTAGATTCATTATTTTGGCATGCAATGGTATCCTTCAAGTGGTATGTGGAGTATTCTTTTAAGAATGAGTTAAGATTTCTGTGGGCAGCTGGAGAGTCTTCCAGAGGGGATCATTTTTGTATATTGACTTCTCAGGGTAATGAGACTTAGCATTGTCAAGGAAAAGTATTGCCATGTGTAGAGAAGGTTTGATGAACAACATGTATTTCCCTTGATTTAATGTCCTGTTCTTTAGTTTTATGTGTAACCGTCTTCATTTATTTTGTTCACCGTTAATGCCACGTAGGGGTGGGCATTACACTGCTATTGCTGTGTAAACCTGATCACTCTAATGACATCTTGCTGCTGTACATTAATTTCAAGCATCTCTTTGAATTGCGGAGCACAGCAAACTGTCCTTTCCTGGTAAAGATCAGCAAAAATACAGTTTTCCTAGAATCAAATATGTTCACTGCAATGAAATTATCTTATGATGGTCAGTTCTAGTTACAGTTATCCTGTTTACCGAATTCTTACACTGACCTGAAGATAGGAAGGACATATTTGGGAATAAAGTCTGATAAACAGTGATAGAATGTGAAGGCTGCAGTTCAGAATGTTTTTATGCTTCCAGCTGTTTCCATGTGTTAATCTCATTCAAAATGCATTTTCCAAAGAAAGCTATAACTTGGATATATATATTATATACATTTTTTTTTCTCATTCACTACAAACATGTACTTTATACTTCACAAGGCTGTTATTCAGCTGGAAAACATGAAATGCCCAAGTAGGCCATTCTAGTCCTGAAGAATTTTTTTAAACATTTTTCCCTACTTACTATCCAAAGTCAGAATGCCTTCTGAATTCTGGGGAGAAAATTGTCTCCACACTGTAAATGGAGACATGCATTGTCTCCCACAGTATCAGTATTTTAAAATGTTTATTAAATAGATGTGTAGATAGTGTAATAGTCCTAGAGCTTTTTTTTTTTAATAGTTTACTTAAGCAAACTAAAATCTTTTATATCTTAGCATTATATAGAAAAGTCTTGAGAGTTTAGGTGCTGCACCTTTTGCAGTTGGTTACGGCAGTATTTTACTGAAATAAATTCATTAATAGATTCTCTCAGCCAGACTGTTTAAGTAATATGTGTCTCGTTTAATTTTACAATATGGATGTTTCTATATGAGATAGTGAACCAAGTTATCTTTGCAAGGAATAGATGGTCTTTTTCAGGACAGGTTTTCCCAGAACCTATTTTAGACATGAATCAATGTATTATGAATTGCCTCCTGGACTCTATTGACTACTTAGACTAAGCTTCCACTGACTGTAAAGGGATCCCGGGTAACTCGTTCATGTGGAGATACCAACAGTTAAACATCCCATCACTTGTCTCAATAGTCATGAAAGATAAAGTAGCATCTTATATTCCATTTGCTGCATATATGAATGAGAAATACCTTTGGTGTGGATGAAGTCAAAACTGAGCTGCCATGACTGATACATTGTTTTTCCCAAAGTCAATTCTTTCTTATGTGATTTCTATGATCCCCACATGATATGAAGATAGAAACAAACAACTACCAGACAGCACTAAAGCACAATTGATCTACAGACACATGAGTAATAACCTGCTGCCTTTAGTATTTTGGCTGATGAAACCTGCCTATGCAATTGTCATGACAGCTTCCAGGAAATGTACAGCCTGCTCCCACAGAACAAAGGTCGCTAACTTAATCCAAAATCCTGCCCTCTGTGACTCTATTTCATGACTTTACTCGGAGCCTGACTGTGCTCATGAGAACCTTTTTATGGAAGAACAGAAAATTGTACTCAAAAAGAGGAACCATAAGAATGATTGTTTCATGCCATGAGAAAGAGCCTTGCCCCAGGCAGCATTCATTCTATTATCTCTGACCCCATCCAAAGTTCAGCCTATATTACAATATCTCTTAAAATACTCCAGACTCACTAGCAGTTCAATTAAAGTTCATCTTGTGGCAACTTGAACAATATCTCACAAAATAAATTGAAAAAAAGCTCCCATCCTTTCACAGTTTACAGTCCTTAAGGGACACTACGATTTGAACACCAGTTTCAGACACAAATTTTTCAAATATCCTTTTTCCTTTAGCTGATGTTCTGAATTTTTGTTGCACTTTTTCCTGTATCCTCCTTCATCTTACACAGAAAATATCATTTTTTACTGTTCCCAAGCACAATGTTCCCAAATTAGAAAGTTTCATTTTGGAATTATATCATGCTTTCATTTAAAGTAACATTTTGGTTTTCATTTAAGTAATGTATTTACAATGAGTTCTTCCTAAGCCATACAGAGAGAGACTCTCTTCCCTATGCTGAGGCCCTTTAAGCCTTAATGGCCCTAGCCAGCCTTACTTAGAACCTCCACCTGTATCCTTTGCCCATGGGCCCAGGAGCTCTATTTAAGCTCAACTTAGCAGTAATAGCTGTAGTTTGTTAGAGTGCTAGTCTCTGATTTAGTCATAGCTATGCCCACACCAGGGCATGAACATGTTGATCTTTACTTGTAGGCTCACTTTCCAGCTTGATCTCTGACCTGTCTTGTCACCACAAACTTACCTGGTGATCTGTTCTCCTGGCTGAGCCTGGCTGCCTTACTCTGGGTACTGTGGGACTGGGCTTCTGGCTCTCTGATCAGCTGAACCTTGCTGTGCCCTGTTGTTTTGGATGTCGTCTGTTTTCTCTCTGTAACAACAGAAGGAGACAGGTAAGAGCTATACAGAAAGCTTTCTAATAGAAGCTTTAATAATTTCTTTTTTTTTCCTAGTAAAACTATGTGAAGGCTAGATAGTTTCAGTTTAGTATATATATAATTGAAAACAACAAAAACTGCTTCTTTTTTGTTCTATCTTTTAGAGATTTTTCTATGTTCCACAATAGAATAAACCAGAAACTCTAGCAATTCTTCTGGGTAATGTTGCCTTTGCAGATGCCTATAATGTATTCAGGTTGCCTCCCAACCTCTGGAGAATAAGCTTCTGGTGAATATGGCCTCTGTTTTAGGCTAGGTCTAAAAAGGGAATCTCAGTAGCTGAATAGGTTTGATTATGTATAAACACATGGAGTTACTAGGAGGTTTAAAAATAAATAAAAGAAAGGCTTTTCAGTGAAAACAAAGACTGTGGTGGTTGTATGCATCCAGTTAAAGCTTACTGTACCTCTGTGTTTCTTGAGCATGAGTTCCCTGTGCTTGAAGGAAAGCAACAGCTCTGCTTGAGGCAGCTCTTTAGCCTTTTTTCAGTACAGGGATTTGCAGGATGCTTGCTGGCATCCTTAGTATATCAAAGCCGTTAACTAAAGCATTCAGAACGGGTCTATTTAGTGCCTATATGCTGAATGGTTCCACCTAGGTCTGTTTTGCTTCCTGGACAACTGTCATCAGCTATCATGAAGGATGTTCTTGGCAAGTAGAAAAAAAGTGAAAGGTTGAAGAAGAGGAAGCCTGCTGGGAAGGATTTTGATTGGAAGTCTGTTACTAACTCCTCAGATTCCTCTGTACAGCTTGAGAACTTCTCACATCTTTCAGCTTATTGCGAACAACCCAAAAGGTTGATCACCTATGATAGTTTTCTACTTTCCTTCCCTTTAGCATACATGGCTCATTTGAACCTCCATGGTGTTTTTGTGTTGTGACATCTGTAACAGTTTTTCAGTATTCAATTTCTCTGAACTTATACAAAAAGAGACCAAAAACAGTTCTATTTGAAGTATTTAAGTGTTTTATTTTTGTTCCTGGTGATGTTGTGTTCTGGTTTGTGTTTTTTTCCAGTAGAAAAGAAAACAAGAGAAAGGGATGGAATTAATAAAGGAGAGAGAAGCAGAGGACAACAAGGAAGAGAACCACTGTAAAGAATACTGTACTGAATTTGAAATTGTGCTGTTTCAGAAGTTTTCTTGAAAGAAATATAGTTTGAGCAAGAATAATTTTGTTGTGGTTAACAGATATGAGCTGGTGTGTTTCAGTAGTACCTGTGTATTGAGTGTACACACTATTCCGGGGATGCAGTCTGAAGCCACAACATGCATTACAGAACAGCTCACTTGATCCTGTCCTGGGAGCAGGCAGCCTTCCAGTGCGAACAAGGAGCTGTAAGTAGTGGAAATTAATTCATCAACCCAACAAACTGGAACACTGGATCTCGCTGAATGGCTCATTAACCTAAACCATATTAAGCTGCTAGCACTAGTTAAAGTCACATATAATAACGACTGACACTAAAGGGAACACCAGCTGGCACATTCACCCCTTATTCACTCCTTAAATACATGTGCCTGAACCATCTAGTGGAGTGTGGAGGGGAACATAGGCTAGCTTGGACAGGCTGCTCAGGAATGCCTCAAAACAAAAGTTCAGGCTTTCATTTCTGCAAAGCAGAGCAATATCTGATATGCTATGAACAGTAACATCAGTTTGACTCTAGATGGGCATATAATTCCCAGGAGATCAATTAAAAAAAAAAAAGAGAAAAAAAAAGAGGGGAAAAAAAAAAGCCAAGCATGTCTCTACTCTTAGAGCAGGTGTATCTCAATTAGAGTTTGATCTAGAAACCCGGAAGACTTATTCATGGCATTTCTGTGCTTCCCTTATTGTGGCCCAAACAATAAAGAAGAGTTGGTTGGCTGTGTTCAATAGTGATGATTCCAGTTGCTGTCTGTGTCCGTTCTAGCAGAGGTGTAAGCCATTGCTCAGGGCAGAATGCCAGTTTTTCTGCAACTATTTCTCTACCACTCCTGTTTGCAGCTGAGTTGACACAAGAGTTGACAAGAGGTATGTACTTCTAGTACATAATTGAGCTGAAATGCAGTTTAAAATAAGTTCTTTTAGAACACCTCTCTCAGAATGCAAACTATATTTATTTTCCATACTTGACTTTCCATAGACGTGACTGTTCAGGATAGTTAATTCTCTTTATTTAAACCCAGAGTCCGTTACCTTTGTCTTCTGACTGTTTGGATAAATATTGCTTCTGTGTCATGTGGGAAGCTTAAAAATATTCTTTTTTTTTTTTTTTACTTTTTTTTGCTTTTTATTTTACTTCAACATTTTATATTGCTACTGGGAAAACCCAATCACAAGTACTATTTCTTCAACTGTACAGTCTCGGTGTGTGCAGAATTAGTCATGTGAGTACCATTAAAGCTAATGGAAAATTTACACCGTGAAGTCTTCTCCCATCAAGGTGCAATTTGTCCTTTTGAATCTTTCTGGCCATAAACACTTAGCATTCCTTAAGCTTAGTGGCTTTCTAGCTATAGTTAAATTGAATTTACAACTACATATGCTTGTAGTCAGCTGAACTGCAGGCTTGCACACAGATTTCTGCTATCTTCTTTTGACACAATATGTTGCTTACATTAGCAAAATCCCTACTGTCATAATGGCAGTATTAGGAAGAATAACTGAATATTCTCCCCTTCTCATTCCCTCCCCACCCCCCTTGCTTTTATCTCCTATATCCTTTCTTTTGAAAAAAGCCACGTTTGCCCAGCAGCAGAATTCATTTAAATGGGCAAGATATCAGAATTTTTCACATTTTCAGCTACCTTTTAAAATAAATATAAACAGCTAAGCTATTACCTGACTGTAAATGATTGCAATTTGTTCTAGACTGTGTTTCGGCTATCAGTACACTTCCTCACTGCCTTCTAATGGAGCGCAGCAGTCTTTCCACAGCTAGGCTCTTTGGATGGCCACTTGTGAGCACTATTTGCCTAAATTCAACCCCAGCTCTCTAATTTGCAGCCAGTATTGGAAGTGGCTCAAGGGTACCTTTCTATTTTACCTAATAAGGATTGATCTAGCACCTACCATTTTCCTGTGGTTTTCCGTTCTTGACAGCATTTTCAATGCAGTATAAATTTCTAGGGAAATGATTCTCCAGCTAAACCTGTGGAGTTTCTCAGATGTTGTTCTCCAGCTAGATTTCTTTGGCCTTTGAGAAAGTAGGAGTGGACAAGGAAGCTCTCTGTACATCACACTTCATGTTGGGGGTTGTGGGAAAATAAATCGCAGGCTCACTTTGAAATTGATGGTAAATGGCTGATAAAATATGAACTTCACTTTGTGAGTTATCAAAATACTTTTGAGCAAGACTAAAAGGCAAAAGGATGAACACAAACAACATCTGTATCTAATTACTCTATGGAAGCAAGAAGGGTTTAAAAAAACACTGCACAGGAACAGCAGCAGAGCTATTGGCAGAATGATGCTTTTCTGTCCCTGTTTGCCCAGCATGGAGAAAGTTTTCTGGTAATTTCAATCACTGTGGGAATGCTATTGCTTGTCAACAGTGAATGGAAAATGGAAACACTGTTTTCAATCAGAATCTGTATTTTTGTTTGTTTTTATAGGTGACTTACTGCAGTTTCCATTTAATAACATCCCCTTCGTCATACAGGATTTAAGGGTATTTTTGTCAGATTGTCTTACAAAAGTGCTTTGTTCTCTGATAACTCCAGACGTGTCTCTGTTAACTTGGTATGTAATGAGGAGAAGGAAATTATGCGATTCAAAGGGTTTTTTCTCTCTTACTTCCCATCTGCTGTTTTTCTTCTGGTACAGAGGACAATGCAGGATGCCGTCCTGCATCACAGAACCCCCATATCTCAAACGTATTCCCAGGAGAATACAATTTGCCAGTAGTATTCTTTACAAACACACTCTGAGGGGTCAATATGACAACTCTGGTAAAGTGAGCTGAGCTCCTAACTGTGTAATGGTTGGAATGAAACCTGCAAATCACCTGTAGGTTTTAGCAAGGTGTGTTTAGGATTAAGGAGAAGGGTGAACGATCACTGTGGAAGGATTTGGGAAGGAAATGTCATCAAGAAATATTCACAGGCAAAATATAAAGTAAATAAAGGACTACTGAGCGCTGCTGATGGCAGATGCTGGTTGAGCAGGATGCAAATTGCAATCAACCCTTTACAAAAATAACTGGAACAGACTTTGTCTTCTATTTGGAGAATTATCCTTTTGCATTTGCTGCCATCCTTTTTTTTTTTTTTCCCTTCCTAGGATTTTCACTTACTTTTTCGTACCAGTACTTCAGAATGTTCCATGCTGTCACAGATCAATCAATAGGCAAACAAAACTGCTCTGTTTCTGTGAAGTGCAAGCAGAGTGACTATTTTTCATCTTTATATTCATTATAGAGCGGAGAACCACACCCACTTTTTTTCTGGTACGAAATAAACTAGTCCAAAAACAAAGTTTGGAAGCATTGACCACAGGTCAACAAGTGCCGAACAGAAGGCCATGAAAATTGTAACGCTTCCAGAAGAAAAGACATTTTAAACTAATATCTCATTAATTAAAAAAAAATAAAAATAAATGAATTTTTGACTTTAGATGACTTAAACCCATGTTTTTTATAAATAGAAATGAAACCCAAGTTTTTTATAGATAGCAATGTATGCAGCTTGCCGAGTTGCTAATTGCAGCTTGTTTCTTTCTCTCAAAGTATTAATTCAGAGGATTAAGATGCTAGTTAGACTTCTGATTTCAACTGTTTAGAAGGTCATGATCTAGTGTCACAGCATCCTCCAAAGTCACATTGTTAGTAAAACTTCACAGGTCCTAGTGTGTATTTTTTTGTATTTTTTTTTATTTGCAGGGGAATTGTGACTACTTCAGGGTTCTATGAACAAGAACTCAAACCAAGGTCCTTCAGTCTCAACTCATTGCAGAACACATCAGCTTTCATCCAGCAACATTTAATTTGTAATTAAGAATTTTTTTAAATAAGGAAGAGAACTTTCTCTACAGGCTAAAGTATAAAGTAAGTTTGGCACAGTATCATAATGTGGCTGTTGCAAAAGGGGCCAAGTTCAGGTCGGTACTCGAGGTAGCTGCTAGCAGAACAGTGTGGGGAACTGCTGAGCTCTCCCACAAGACTAGCTATTACAGATCCAGCTTCTCAGCAGTTGGTGTTGTCTGGAACAGATAGATATAATTGCCTCTGCCTGAGTTCCTTGTCATCCCTAGGAGCAGTTCTGCTCTAGCTGTGGCCTGACCACATCTGGCAGAGTAAAAGAACTGTTGAGAGGGAACACATGTTAAATAGCTGATCTGCTTGTTGGCATTTTGCTCATTCTAAAGCTACTTGCAGATTTTACACAAAATTTGGTAGATCACAGAATCATCTAGGTTGGAAGAGACCTCCAATATTTTGTCCAACCCTAGGGTTGGAGGAAGTAAATTGCGGAAAATTCATAATGTTAACTTTTGGCCTTTTTCTTTTCAAAGGCTTCAATTAGAAGCTTTAATTGGATTCTATTTGTAAAGGGTGCTTAAAAGGGAAAGAAAGTGACCTGCCCAGG